>NC_060212.1:56487500-57687500 GCF_021130785.1 Homalodisca vitripennis
TCGCAGGACGATAAATGGCGGATAATTATCGAGGCTACGATGGGACTGAACGATATCCTTTCACAAGTTTTCTTGTATATAAAGCTACAGAACCGAGTGTTATGGTTGTTGACTGAGATTTTCTGACCGAACGTTCTGTGAGTTTCGATATGAAGGAATACGTAATTATTAATTATTTTACACCAATTTTTGAATAATAGATAGTAAATAGTAAACACAGGAAGAAAAATCTTTCGGTTGGAATATATTTCGCAATATGGTATTTTTCAGTAGGTATTTAACAATCTTATAGTTAATATATTTAAAAACTAATGCCATTATGTAAATAAGGTTTAAACATTATTTATAATTTAATAATTATGTACTGGTATCTGAAACCTGAGGACTGCCGCCGTGACTGGGTTCCATGGTCTCACAAGCGTCAGGGGGTTCCGTCTTCACCAGTGTCGCCAACATCACAGACATCACCATCCGAACCAGCATCCCTATGCATTATAATTAATTAGTTTAAGTGTTATGCACTAGTATCTCACACCTGAGGACTAACGCCTTGACTGGGTTCCATGGTCTCACGAGCGTCAGGGGGCGCCGTTTCCGTCAGTGTTGCCAACATCACAGATCCACTCAAAACCATTATCCCCGAGGAATGTTTGTTTTTTATTAAATTTATATTGGTTTTTTCAATTTCATTCTATTTTAAATGTTTTCCCTAATCGGGTGAGCCTACGTTCTTTCCAGATACTTTGCTTACCAACTGACGGTTTTTACTTTTAAGAATTCTAATTGATACATATATACTTGAAATATGTTTTATTTATGTATGTTCCACACTCTTTTCCTTATAGTGTTTCTTAAAGTGTGTATGCAAAGATTACAAATTGCTTTTTCTACCAAATGATGGGAACTGAGTATCATTGGACTTATTACGACAAAGCAGTGCATATACTTATTGAACTGTCGTCACAATTCTCCATTATATCGTTCACAGTCAAAATGTGTGCTGTTATTACTAATGTTACGTAGCATACGTAACGAACTTTAGTCATTGTGATGCAATTATATTTTGTAAAACTTTGAATGACTTATTTATAAGTTGCATTTAGATGTATTTTATTGAATTTAATACTCAAAATCTTGTTGTACGCTCACCTTTTGTATGTGTAACCTATAAATTGTATGTGTCATTAATAAAACTAAAAGCTTAATTTTAGATAGATTGTTAGTTATTCTGGAAAGGAAACTCAAAACATTTATATAATTAACATTAAAACTTACTGTGAGTTGTGAGTAATAAAACTGAGTTGTAGTTACAGATCAGATCGTATACTGAGAGCTCTACAGATCCTCTCGTCTGATATGATATCACTAATAGAGAGATAACAGATTACACTTCCAGTCGCCACGTCACATATCACTCATGTTCATGTTTTATGTCCCATTTGTTTATTTTCATTACTTTTCTATTTGCGTGTCTTAACACAAAATCACAAAATTAAGTTATAACGTCAAAATTGATAAGAAAGCACATATATGTGCTATATCTGCCGCAACACTCATGATTGATAACGTTCCAAGTTAATTACTTCCGGTTTGTTTGGCAAACAATCCACTTCCACTTTCCCCAGCTTTGAAACGATCTTTTCAAACAATACACAGAATGCTATGTAAATTTGTTCATTAAAACATCTTCTCTTAAATTCGTATATACAGGGTGATTCAAAACTAAAGGCAATCTCTCGGGAGCTTATTCTATAGCTAAAAACAAGTAAAAAAGTTCATATAACCATATGCCCGGAAACGCTTCGTTAGCGAGTTACGCCTAGCGAAAGATTTCGCCCGGATTTCAGAACCCTTGGTGAAGTCAGGCCGTATAAAAATGGTAAAGGTAGTTACAAAGATACAAATACGATTGTTTTTTATGTTTTTATATCTGACAAATTTATTAAAATTCGTCCCAGAGCTGTAAATGCAATACTTTCAGAGATATCTTACGTAAAACACAAGAATTGGTGCAAAGAAATAACACATTTTTGTGTTTAACGTAAGATTACTTCCATAAATGTTAACTAAAGGTCATTTTTTTCTTAAACAGATTTGTAGAACATTTAATTCTGAAAAGATTCATGTGAGTTACTTAGGAAAAAAATTAATAATAGGTATTGAAATTTAGCTTTATTTAAAAATAAAACAGACGCACAAAAATGCATATTCTTATCTGCATAAAATATTAACTAATGTTTAGGTTGTGAGTAACAGCTGATCATTTATTCTAGACTGAACATTAACATAAAATGTATTTACCTTTATAAAACTGTAATAATCACCTATAATAGTTGCTCAAAGTGTCCTCCGTTGTTAGCAATGCACGTTTTCGCACGACGAATCCACTCTTTTCTAGCGCGTTTCATAACGTTTGGAGCATTCTTGATAGTTTCTGCCGCCTCTGTAATGCGATTACGTAACTCCTCTATGGTGTTAATCCGTTTTGAATAAACAATTGACTTCATCCAACCCCATAAGAAAAAGTCTGCTGGCGTGAGGTCAGGAGAACGTGGTGGCCATTTTACTGGTCCATTTCGACCAATCCATTGTCTACCGTATGTATCATTTAAATAGTTTTTCACATCATTAGAAAAATGTGGAGGTGCTCCGTCGTGCATAAACCATGCATTTATTCTGTTTTGAACAGGATCTTCCAAGAGGGTAGGCAGGTTTGTTCTTAAAAAATTTAAGTACGCTACTCCATTAAGTCGATTAGGGAGGAAAAATGGACCAATCAAATTATCACCCAGAACACCAAGCCATACATTGACTGAAAATGTATGTTGAAAATGCCTCGTCGCAGTTTCATGTGGGTTGTCGTAGGCCCAAGTATGGGTATTACGAAAATTTACAATTCCATTTCTAGTAAAACAGGATTCATCAGTAACGAGAATACGCCGAAGAAAATACTGATGTCGTAAACAATTTCTTCTTAACCAGCGGCAGAACATCTTCCGTTTATTAAGAACTTGCGGTAATAAGTCTTGAACACGTGTTATATGGAATGGGTACAACTGTGCTTCATGAAGTGTCCGCCATACGCTTGACTGGCAAATATTTAACTGACGTGATAATCGTCTGGTGCTTGTGGTTGGTGATAATTCTACAGCATTTATTATTGCTTGTTCATTATTATAGTTCCTTGCGCTACGTTGACGACCAGTATCTATTCGCTTCGGTTTAAAGCTACCAGTTTCTCTAAGTCGTCTCTCCACAGCTTCAAATGTTTTGCGATCAGGTGTTCTTCGATGTGGAAAAGTATCACGATATTCCTGAACTGCAGCTAAACCATTCTTGTTAACTTTGCCGTAAATCAGTATCATGTCCGTATACTCTTCAAACGAATACATACCATTTACATTATCTGCCATTATTTACTAAGATAATTACATACACTTTTATAAAAATATTTAATAAAATATTTTAAAAATAAATATTTAATAAAATATTTTATACACTTGTATAAAATATTTCCAAATAATCACAGGATTTTACAAAATACAATCTTCACACGCCACAATACAAAAACCTCCATAAAGGTTATTCAGATATTACTTCATGAACTTAATTGTTGATCAGCTGATATTGCCAACCTTTGCAAAGAAAATATGACGATAAAAAGTGTTGAATAAATGATCAGCTGTTACTCACAACCTAAACATTAGTTAATATTTTATGCAGATAAGAATATGCATTTTTGTGCGTCTGTTTTATTTTTAAATAAAGCTAAATTTCAATACCTATTATTAATTTTTTTTCCTAAGTAACTCACATGAATCTTTTCAGAATTAAATGTTCTACAAATCTGTTTAAGATAAAAATGACCTTTATTTAACATTTATGGAAGTAATCTTACGTTAAACACAAAAATGTGTTATTTCTTTGCACCAATTCTTGTGTTTTACGTAAGATATCTCTGAAAGTATTGCATTTACAGCTCTGGGACGAATTTTAATAAATTTGTCAGATATAAAAACATAAAAAACAATCGTATTTGTATCTTTGTAACTACCTCTACCATTTTTATACGGCCTGACTTCACCAAGGGTTCTGAAATCCGGGCGAAATCTTTCGCTAGGCGTAACTTGCTAACGAAGCGTTTCCGGGCATATGGTTATATGAACTTTTTTACTTGTTTTTAGCTATAGAATAAGCTCTCGAGAGATTGCCGTTTAGTTTTGAATCACCCTGTATATTAAATAAATGAGTCATATCATTTATAACTATAAAGAATCTTAATTAGATATTATTGTGTCTATTAAATTCATATACTGCATATACATGTGATATACTGCATGCAATCTTATTAAACCAACATATTCGATATAACTTAAACCGGAAATTGTGCAATCTAACTGGCGGACCGAGATTATCAACGCTAAACACTATACAGACTGCGGTTTCGCAGAAGAATCTGCGAATTGTGTTAAGCCTTTCCCGCTCCTTGTGCTTACGCTAACTCTGTTAATCTTCTCAAAATAATCCTTATCTGAGACTAACTTCATTTACAAAGAAACAGTTCTTTGTTTCCCTAAATTAATTGTTTTCCAAGGAAAGATTATTGTACATGAAAGTAGCTTATACGCCACAATAATTAAATCTGTAGTTGTTAAATAAAACAATGGTACAACATTAAGCCCATGTGATCGCTATTCGCCTTCGGTCTGGTGAAACCAACAGCGTGTTCCACTGCTGCGCTCGCTGCTGCTCTTCGATTACGTTTTAAACCATTTCATTGTTTACAAAAATATTTAATTACTAATCATAATTTGTGGGGAGAAGTCACCGATGCATGCAAATCTGTACTTATACTAATTTTATTCACACATTAAGACGTATTTTTCTTCATTCTTTCTTTCCTGTTTATGTACTAATTACTTTCGCACCTGAAGAAGAGGGTGGATTTAAATCCTCAAAACGTTGTTTTATACGTTTGGTAACATATAAAATAGCATATGTCTTAACTCCTGTTATCCTTCCAGGGAGTATTAGTTGATGCACTGCTAGAATATACTAGGCAGAAATACAAATTATCACAAGCTCATTTTTACTCCGAGTCTGCAACTAAAATAGTGCCCTTGTGGTAAGTTTGAAATATTTTTAGTTTTATTTCATTCAGTTTATCACACGAACCCAACATTGCACACGAGGACTTATGTATGCTCACATTATGTATCACGCAATGTATCAACACCTTTACACCCGCTCACAAAAGTTTCCTTTGGAAAGCCATTAGGTCCCTACGTCCTTGTGTTCGCACCAAGTCAACAAATTATTAACGGCTCTCGATTAGGAATTTAATCCTCAATTGTTTATCGTACAAACTGGGTAAAATGTGGAACAATGATTTTGGAAAGTGCCGCTTGGTTTCACCATTCTCATATAAATAATGACATTTGAGGCTTTCATGTTACTGATTCAGACGCTTTTAACATCTCTGTATGACAAGTTTCGTATAGCATCTCCAGAGCATTCCCTAAACGAGTATTCTCAGAGAACTGTCATCTGGAGATGTCAAAAGAGTCAGAATCAGCGACATGAAAACCTCAACTGTCATTCTATTGATGAGTAGGTGAATCCATCCGACAGTTCAACCATCTTCGAATCTTTGTGCGTGGAATCTACTTTCCTTATTACTATACTATACAAGAAAAACGTATATTTCTATATATTAATTGAAACACTAAATTTTAAGTGAATTGATCTTCAATATTACCATGTAAAATTAAATGGGATGATTCGTAGATTTTCCACATTTCCTCAGATTTCCCTTCCGGTCTTAAATGAATTATTCAACACAATTCTTATCAAATAGTAAAATACAGTTATAACTTTTTGCCAGCTATCTAATAATCATGTGAGACAAGTCTGTCATGAATTTTATTTTTCAATAACTCTGTTTTCAATACGAATATAGAACAGGTCATAACAAAAAATAAATGCCAATATAAGGAGATGGTAATCGCTAGTTTCAATCTATATCATATATCCTGTCAAGCCACAAATACAATTCAGTGATGATGTTAAATAAGGTCAATTTAAGGATTAACTATGACTGTGGTTCCGGACAAGAAGTATGTGATTTACTATCCAATGGTGATGTTGACAAAGGTCAATTCAAGGAAGAACTATGACTATGATTCCGAACAATATGTATGTGATTTACTATCCAGAGGTGATTTTGACAAAGGTCAATTCAAGGAAAAACTATGACTATGATTCCCAACAAGAAGAATGTGATTTACTATCCAGTGGTGATGTTAACAAAGGTCAATTCAAGGAAGAACTATGACTGTGATTCCGAACAAGATGTATGTTGTATACTATCCAGTGGTGATGTTGACAAAGGTCAATTCCAGAAAGAACTATGACTGTGATTCCGAACAAGAAGTATGTGATTTACTATCCAGTGGTGATGTTGACAATGGTCAATTCAAGGAAAAACTATGACTATGATTCCCAACAAGAAGTATGTGATTTACTATCCAGTGGTGATGTTGACAAAGGTCGATTCAAGGAAGAACTATGACTGTGATTCCGAACAAGATGTATGTTGTATACTATCCAGTGGTGATGTTGACAAAGGTCAATTCAAGGAAGAACTATGACTATGATTCCGAACAAGATGTATGTTGTATACTATCCAGTGGTGATGTTGACAAAGGCCAATTCAAGAAAGAACTATGACTGTGATTCCGAACAAGAATTATGCGATTTACTATCCAGTGGTGATGTTGACAAAGGTCAATTCAAGGAAGAACTATGACTGTGATTCCAAACAAGATGTATGTGATTTACTATCCAGTGGTGATTTTAACTCAGGTCAATGTAGGCAAGTTTTCTCAAAATGTCTCTAATAATCTCCGTGTGAGGAAAACATAAAAAGATGAGCAAATGTGTATTGTACTAAACGTAAAATGACAACTTAATCAAGCCCATGGATTAACATCAAACCAAATAAGTAAAGAGCAATGATAAAGTTGTGCCCTAGAAGTTCCTCAGTATAAATATTATTTTATAATTCCATATTTGCAATTTTTTACTTGACTTTCAATGTCAGGTACCTTATAGTGTTCTATTGTTGTTTTATTTAAACGTACCACTAATTCATTTTAAAATACTTATCTCCAACAATCAGTGTTTAAGCTGGCAATTCATAAATCATCATATATACTAAGTCTTAAAGTTTTATAGTTTAAAGAACAAAACACTATATTATAGTTCATATCTTATTTTGGTAGCCTTGCTAAGAATTATCGATCCAAGAAGTAAGTGCTTGTAGGTTGCTGAGAATAAACCTGATTATTTACGAGCACAACAACGTACGAAATGTACAGAGAACGTGAGAACTGCCATAAAAACTGCCGTTAGGGAGCAGTTAAAACGCATTCGGGGAAATGCCGCTTCTTTAAATATCAATGTCTCAAACTGCTGTACTTTCTCCTCTTTCAAATTGCTTTTTTTATTTATTTCTACTTCAGATTTAACCTTACTTAATCGCCTCATTTTATTGCTTATCTGAGTTTATGGTTACTCGTTTTCTAACTATATAATATAAAGTAAATCTTGGCTATTTTATTTTTTAATATTAATAAGAATTTGTAAGTTACTATCTCAGGTTATATTTGCGTTTGTTGTGCATGTTCTGATCGTACCGTATTTATAAAAATTACGATTAAAAATTATAAACTTTGTTTGTTTATATGCCTCACATATTGTAGATAATACGATGCTTACAATAGAGTAATATCAATTCTATAGAGCTATACATGTTGAGGTGGGAGATCATACACTTTTTTGTGCACAAATAATGTGTTTGTCCATTGTCCAACATTGTCATATAACTTAAAGGTTTATGTACAAATCACAAAAAATTTAATAAAAATACCAGTAATTGTATTAGTAACCAGACAAACCTAAATTATACAGATTATCTTCAGCGGGTCATTATTGCCTGACTTAAACTCACTATACCAAGTATTCATCACAGGAAAGCAATTACTATCCTCAAAGTTGTACACGATATATGAATTGTTTAGATCAATATAACTGTACAAATTGTTTTTTTTAGATTATTGCACTAAGTAAACATAACTTAGTGTTTCGTAAACAGAGTAAATTTTTTTTATTAAGCATTAGCCAATCTATTGCCCCTTAAAATATTATCGTTGAGCTGTAGGGCGCTAAACAGTGTACTCTGATTGATATTTTTTGAGCGAGTTGTATTAATAATAAAAATACATTTTCTGATACCCTGCTATATTATAACCTCATAAACATTTACAATAATGCCATTACTGTTGTATCACTTTGGCACTAACGGCTGCTCCACTGCTGCCATTAACGATTGGAACATTCCCTGGCTTCCACATTAGCATAAATATTCCAGCTCTTTTTATATCAGAAATCCATTAATCATATTGGTGACGTAAACATATCGTCTATCCAGCGAGTCAATCTAGAGAGAGGTTTCTCCCTTCACTTTGCTACTTACCGAACAGCATTCGTGTTACACGCAACACATACAGAGGCGAGACCAGAAATGTTTTGTATTTTTGTGAAAAGTAATTTAGATCTTCATGACTTTCCTTAAGTTTAAAAAATGGGTGAAAAGTTAAACAATATTATTTATTTATTTATCAAACGGTATAACCATTTTATTCTCAACAATATAACAAACAATAAACATATAAGTACAACAATAACAATGTGAAACACAATAAGCTCCAGTTGCAAATATTACAACAACTCTAACAAAAAAAACGATCAAAATGAGGGAGGAGTCTTCATCATGCGCAATTCAAAAACTGAAGAATCCTTCTCATGAAAGTGATAACACTCATTTCTTCAAACTTAGGGGAAAGTTCATTACCAGGGTTGGATTCGAGGCAGAGGAACAAAGTACTCATGGTTTCCATCATTTTGCCTGTGACCAAAGATATATCAAGAGGAAGGTCTATAGGGATACAGAAATCGATCCGACTGAGGAGATGACGAGAGTCAATAAAATTGTTAAGAACCTTCAACAGAAATGTCGCGTAATGAAGTCGTCTTCTATTGCATAAGGACATGAGTCCAAGATAATTAGCAAGGTCCTCAAATGGCACTTTAGCATACGGAAAACCAATTATAAGTCCAACAAGACGCAACAATTTTGACCATAGCTGATTTTGCCGTGTTTCTCTGATTCAGAAAATATACACTAGTAGATACCCACGGCTTAACACGCAATTTTCAAATTCGGAAACTATAGCTTTCTTAGTGAAAGCATTTATGATGTAATGTGTTAGAACCCTACAGTTGTTTAAAACATAACTATACATATCTGGTACATATTATTTCAGTTTCTATGGTGAGATTCAAAATGTAAAACCGAATTGTTGTATGCAGAAATATAAACATATAATTATCGAAAACCTAATTTGGTTAAAAAGTGTCAATTTTCGTCTGTTTAGCTCTAATTTTCTATCTAAGGTATTTTCAAGTTTCATAGTTGAGTTAAACTTGTGTCCCGATCAAAAAATATATATACCAACAAAAATTAGCTTTGATTAAAAAGTGTCTACTCTCGTCTCTTTTAATTAACTTTGTCTAAGATTGTTCAAGTGCATAGTCATAATTTGTTTTTTGTCCTAGTAAAAATATATATAACTAACGTACGACTGAAAAGTTACCGTGTAAAAGAGTCGGATACAACCGTATAGTTCACTTCCACTGTAATTTATTTACAGTTCCACAGTTGAGGTTATGTTGTTGCACTCACCAAGAAACTAAACACATATGTGGGTTTGGAATCCAACTTACTTTTAAAAGCGTTTTGCTGTTTGCGTCTACTTCAGTCACCTGTATTCTGCTTCTGATATAAGGGGAAGAGTGTGCCATCCCTTTGCATTTCATTTAACAACGGTAAAATTGTTAACGGTGCCAACCAGTCTTGACAACCTTATGTGCAAAACATTCACAGTTTTGTTCATCAAGGTGGGATACTTAGTACAATGTTATGACAAATTTTAACCAATATGGCAACTTAATTTATAATAACTTTGAAAGAAAATTAAAATGAAAAAGAAATTAAATTATATATTGTAAAGATATATTCCAAGATGGTAATAAACAGTTTGATAAAACTCTAACTGAGACCGAATTCAATTACGAGAGGAGTAACTTTGGTCATAATATAAATATCTCCTGTGGACCACTCTGGGAAACTTGGATTAGAAAACTTGGTGGATTGTCCAAATATATTAGCGGTGAGTTAACAAAGAGAGGATGGCGTTCGTATTTCAAGTATCAAGTGAGAAGATAAATAAATATTGAGGGTTTGAAACTTTAGTAAATAAATCAACCAATTTTAGAGAACCAATTCCTTTTTTTTTGTATGAAATAACATTTTTGTATAATGATTTTGATTTTAGAAACCAGAAAAGACCTAGTACTGTTGTTTTGTAGTTATTCTTTAAATGACTGGTAGGAACTGTTCTCTATATATTATAATCATTCTGAAAATGGGTGTTACCATTTTACATTTGCAGCTATTCTTTAAATTGCTTAAAGTTACTACACTGAATTAGCAGGTAGTCTTCAAATGGTAATATATAGCATTTTTATTTGTAGATATTCTCTAAATCAATAATATATGGCATTTTAAATTAGTATATATTCTGTAAATTAATAAATCTTGTATTTTGCATTAGCAGATATTGTGCAAAGCAATAATATACGGCATTTTGCACTAGCATATGTTCTGTATATCAATAATATAATATGGTAATTTGCATTATCAGATATTCTGTAAATCAATAATATATTAATCTTACATTATTAAATATTCTCTAAAGCAATAATATCTGGCATTTTGCATTATTAGATATTCTTTGAATTAATAATGTTTGGGTTTTTACATTCTTAACATTTCTGTAAATCCACTATAATTGTCACTTTGTATTCTTGGCTAATACTTGGATTATTTTACTGTAAGCCATTCTACAAATCGACATGTCATTGGCAGGGAGTGATGCAGAACTGCAGCTCTAGTGAAAATCAAATTCTACCAGATCATATAGATGCATTGAAAAACCTAAATTTGATTCCCTTAAGCAGATTGTCATTCGAAAAATATAGAAGTTTTTAAATTTCATTCTAATACTCGTATATAAGAATTATAATATTTATATGTATTTAAGTTTTCATATTTTTAATAGTATTTAAGCGTTATACAGATTTGTTTAAAACACAGATTTAATTAATTATGATATCTGTGAAAGAAATAAGAAAAGAAGTGCGCAAGTTTCTATCGCGTTCTTTGGTGCAGACAGAGCAACTGTATGGTTGCGACGTAGTTAGACTGTATATTTTCGTCCTTTCCATTGGGTTTTAATCGTTCAAGCAAACACTATACGTTCACAGTTTTGTATTGTCAATCAAAACTACCTTGAATAAAAGTTTTATTAGCTCTGCAATAATTCAGCTGTACCAGAAATGTAGCAAACGTTTTAAATGCAACAGACAAACTTTTTATTCTATCTGAGATTATCGAAGTCTTAAAGGCTTTTTGTTTCAAAACTTGACGATAGTTACAATGTCTAAAGTTGAGATTATTCATGCAGACCTACATGTCCGGTGTACACACATCGGCAACCCCGTAAAGACAAATATTGCATGCTATTGTTATATGTTATGATTGTTTACATAAATGTATGAACAAGTTTTCTTTTGTCAGAGCCCAAAAATGTACAAAATAGGAGTCAATTATATCATTCCATTAAGTTTAACTCTATTATAGAAAGAAAGATAAGAATATTAAAGTCAATGTTTATACAAATACAACAAATACAAATATCTTTATTGTTATCAAACAAAATAAATTGCATCAACAATCGTCATTACAAACATTTTCTAAAAGCTAAACATATTTCTTATCTAATAAATCCTTAATATTATAAAAAGTATTTTTAAGGAGAAAATGTTTTACATTTCTTTTGAAAGTAATTGCATTACATTCTTGTTTCAGAGCGATCGGAAGGCTATTGAAGATTTTAATACAATTATAAATAGTGTGGTTTTTGAAAAACTTTGATTTGTGCGGTGGTATATTATAACTGTGCTTGTTCCTGGTTTTACTATTCGAAGATGGTAAAAATTCAGAGAAAATGTGCTGGTTCTTTTTCATGAAAATAAGTGATTCCAAAATGTAAATAGATGGAAAGGTGAGCAAATTAAAAGATCCAAAGTGAGCAGCACATGATTCTGTTCTGCCAATTCCTGCAATAATCCTCACAGCTCTTTTTTGCAGAATGAAAAGAGTCCTCGTATATGAGCTTTCAGATCCCCAAATCACAACTGCATATGAAAGGAAAGGATAGATGAGGGCATAATATGCTGAAAGAAGGATTTCAATACTGGAGAAGGTGGACAGACGTCTTAATACAAAAACTCCTGACGACAAACGTTTAGCGACATGTTCTATATGAGAGTGAAATTTTAAATTTGCATCAAGGTGAAGTCCTAAAAATGTTACGTTATCCTCCGCAGTAACGATACTTTCACCTATGTAAAGTTTTAAAGGAATTGTGTCTTTATAGCCAATATAAAAGTCAAGCAGTTTAGTCTTATTAGAATTGACACACAAAAGATTTTCTTGGAACCATTGCACAATGTTATTTGATTCAACATAAGAGTCAATTTCCAAATCTTTTCGTGCCCGATGTGATATGGCTAGTGAGGTGTCATCTGCGAAAAGACACAGATTACCCTTATGAACACTTGTTTTTAAGTCATTTATGTACAAAATGAACAGTAACGGGCCCAGGATGGAGCCCTGAGGGACTCTAGAGATTACAAACTTCTCATCTGAGTAAGAATATGGCATACAATCTTGATGTATGGAAGGTATCTTTACTATTTGTCTACGTCCAGTAAGGAAGGAGGAGAACCAGTTTAGAGCAGTGCCCCGAATTCCAATTTTCTCAAGTTTTTCAAGAAGCAAACCATGATTTACCATGTCAAAGGCCTTTCGGAGGTCAAAGAAGACACCCGCAACAGATTTTCTTTGATCCAGCTCTTTTACAATGATGTTTATGAGAGTAAACATGGCATCAACTGTACATTTTCCCTTTAAAAAGCCAAATTGGCCAGAAAATAAAGTATCATGTCTATCAATAAAAGAAGTCAATCTATTTAAAACTGCTTTCTCAAAGACCTTGGAGAATGTAGATGTTACCGCAATAGGTCGATAATTGTCAACCATTTCCTTTTTTCCTTTCTTAAAAAGAGGGCTAACGACTGAAAGCTTAAGAAAGTCGGGGAATATTCCAGTTTCAAATGAACTATTAATAATATTTGCAAGAGGATTTGCTAGAAAATTTGAGCAGGACTTCAGGAGCTTAGACGACACATTGTCAATTCCAGATGCCGTTTTGGGACGTATTGAATGTATCAAACTAATGACTTCTGTTGAGCTTACCGGGTTCAAAAAGAAAGACTCTGAAATGGAGCATTTATTTGAAAAGATACCTGCATTCTTGCTATTTATATACTCTTCTTACTAAATAAACAGGATACACATTATGCATATGACATAGATCTTTCATTAAATTAATTTACTCCATTTTTATTACATTTTAGTTCGAAAAGGAGAAACTTCGAAAACAAGTTTATAACTACCACTTTGTTCGCGATAATGTTTTGTCAAGTTCAGATCAGTTTAAAATATAATCACTTTAGCCACAGATATGATTTAGAACCAATATTCAATGGAACAGTCCCAAATGGAGCGTTAATAATATATTAAATCTTCCCGCTACAAGTGGTACAGACAGGGCCGCGCATGCGCCGCTCATCCTTTCTTTTCTCTCCGTGTTACCCTACTGTGTAGGATTTCGTCCACATGCATCTATGCGTGTCTATGTTAACTAATCCAAACATGGTCAACATACAGCACAGTACTACTAATTCAAGTATGAAGCTACCCTTTAGTACCAATAAAGGTCCTTGAATATTATGTTGTTTCATCAAGCATTTTAGAAACTGTTCTTTTCGTTGAAATTATAGGTAAATTGAAAATCCACACACAGTTTAGGTCAAAGAATTGTAACTTCTGCGATATCACAATTTTGTTTCTAGTGATACTAATACAAATTTAACAGGGAAAACGAACAGGCTTTAAATTATAGCACAAACATTTTTATCTGTAATCAGTCGTATCATCTTCTCAGCATTCAATTCAGACACCACTAACATCATTAATATACCGACTTGGTTTTTCACCATACAAAAGAAAAGTAGTGATAAATATTTTATAAGTGTTATTTATGAAAGAATATTTGTTTGTAATTTTCATGATACAAGAATCTTATGAATTACCAATGTTAAAGGTAAAGTGTTTCATTTATGATGTAAAGATTTAGATTCTATAGCACAATAGGATTTAGAATAGTTTTTGCGATTGAGCGTAATAAATACTGACTTCTCATACCTTTTTAAACTAAAGAGTTATGTAACTTGTTAAGTGGCTGCTGACATAGTGGGACCAATAATATCTACAGTGGTTGGTACATTTCCCAACATTTCTATATAATACCGGCCGTGACACTGTAGGGTGAACTTTTTCTCCGGGTATAAAGTTAGCCTCTGGGCTCGCTACTGGGTCCGCTACTGTTTATAGTTATAGGCATTATTGACCTCCACTAAAGTATCCCTTATACTTCGCCATGCTGATGGGTTTCGAATAGAATGAAAACAGGATCAAGTCCGAAGTGGGTTTAGACACCACCCTCCCCCCATTTTCTTTCCACAATCATGAGTTCGAGAGAAGATCTCAGTCAATCACATATTTGTTACCCATATGGTATCCGTAACTCCGTAGCGACAAAATTGCTTTCGACGTGTGTCGGTGTAAACTTTATCTTCGAGCTAACGCTCTGACAAAGTTGCAATGTTAAATTAGTCCACAAAGTTGGTGTGGATTTTCTCTGGAGGTACATTTACGTGATCACTGAAAAAATAATACGAAAACCCATCAGAAATTGATTTAATTTTAAGATTAAAAGAAAACCAGGTGTGATTGTCACTAAAATTCCTTGTTAATCATGTATCAACATATTTGAAATAAATTACTTGTGTTTGCAATAATAATTTCCAGGTGCGTTTGATCGTTTAGAGACACTACAAAATGTAAATCGTTTCTGTAAAAATAGGTTAATATATTGGATCATGAACACGCTGTTGGAGTGTGATCACAGAATTAGAGAGTAATGTTCTTTTGATGGGCCGGTTGGCAATTAACTGTAGAGCTCGGGTGTGAAATCAGGACAAAGGGTCCTTTGTGTGAAGACCCTGATTAAGCGACATAGCATGCAATTAATTGCATATATCTCTCTTTTATTTTTTATCAAATCTACTTTCAACAGTGACAGTATGTAAAAAGAAAGTCGGTAATTTTAAACTCACTTTTAATTAATTTTTTCTAGAAACTCCAAATTGATAAATACTGTAGGTATTACCTGCTGCCAGCTATTAATAAAGCTGTATTAGGCTAGTTAAAATATTATTGGATGTAATCACAATTTCATTATACTGATAATATCGAAACTGAACTTATTGTATTAACTTGAAAAAATCATTTTCTTCCCTTCTTATGTTCCAACGTAAATAAACGCAGTTTCTAATTCAAGCCTGATTGACAAGTTATTAAAAATAAAACTAAATATGTCTCCAAATAACTTAACCCCTTCCATGCTCTTCCAGTCATGTTTTTCGGCGAGGAAAATGTATAAATACAAATACAAAGTTTACGAATGAATTTTATGTTGAAGTCAAAGATAGACTAGAACAAACTTAAATAAATTCCATGTTTCTACTTCACGCCCAATTAATAATTCATTTAAAATCAAACTGATTACTTCTACAGACAACATGTCTTTTGGCGTGGAAAAGGTATAAATATAAATACAACATTTTACGAATAAACTTTATGTTAAAGTCAAAAAGACTTTAAAAATAGTCTCAAAAATATGTCTATAATTCAGTTTGGCCCTAGTGTAAGCCATCTTCATCCTAGTGTCGGAAGCACGTCAGGCTGAGTGAACGCTATTTAGTCTACTAGAGACTCCAATGTAGACTGAATCACCGCCATACGGGATTTTGTAGACTCCCGAGGTGCACAGTAAAATACAAAACTTAGCCTATCTTCCTTACATTTGACTACAAAATAGGAAGGATACTTAATTTCAAAACTGTATTCAAGCCAGCCCAATTTGTGACCAGTTAAAGACAAGATTCCAAGGAAAACTTTAGGGATAATTGAGAACGAAAATAACACTTTAATAAAGGATGTAGTGTAAGATTAACTAAAAGCTTGCAACCAACGATGCAGAAGCCATATTGACCATTGCGGCGACACTACTTCTTAAAGGGTTATCCTATTCAAAATGGCGGCATTTTAAAGCATATCCTGAGATATTTGTCGAGTTTCTTCATTGAATGATGAATTAGTTCTTGAGTGTTTAGACTTGTGAAAAATAATGCACTATCTCGGGAATCCCATTGTTGTGATCATTGTTGCCAACACACAAGAACTAATTCATCGTATTTATTGATATTCTTAAAGTGTATCCTTGATATCGGCGTTTTGCATGGGGTAAGCCTTTTGAGGTCCGCTGTAAAGTATTGAGTTCTACTAAAAAATACCTTTAATTTCAAGTACATCTCGACCTATACTCTAATTTCAAATTTTCTTCTGACTCCTTAAGGCATAAAAAGCTAGCGTCCGTGCATAACTTCATTTACACTAGAGCATCATTTCCATTATAAATCCTACCGCCAGTCGATTCGAACGCTAGTCTCGAAAATTATTAGTAAGCCTTCATCCTATTGACAGGTATGTGTCCAAGTCGAAGATTGGATCTGAAAATGAATCATATAGCATATAAGTACCAGTATTAAACTTGAATTTCCAATAAGTTATATTTTATTGAGTAATCACACACTAAATATAAATTTTATACATTTCTCGGCGTATATATTGTTTTTGATATTCACGTCACAGACAAAATTCCGAGAGTGAATGTACTCTGTTGCTGTTTTAATTTTATAGAGTGTAAAATATGAGTTGGTATACGAGGCCGGGACGCGGTGGGAAGATTGAGCAATAAATTCCAAATGTGTCCCCGCTTCCTTGGTCTGTTCCACCTGTGTCTGAATTTTGTTATTACATTTTGGACATTCACTTTAATATCCCACTATTTCATAGCCCAAAATTTAATTATATCATCTGGCCGAAGAGGCGTCCACGTCATTACAACAAACTAAACTAGCTCGCTCTTTGCTCTTATCTTTTGAACTTTATATTTCCTCTTAATAAATTATTTTTCATCTCTCTGTACGGCCATAACCTACTTTTTAATACAGCTGTGATCTGCGAAAGCCATCGTTTGCCTAGTAGCTAATCAGTAAATTTTCCCTCTCCCAGACATTTCTTTCCGTATGTATACAATTATTTTCCTATATCAATATTTCTTTCCTTCTATAAACAATTTCGTTATTTGTTTAACAGCCCTATGTTTAAACAGCTTATTTTCCCTCTACCACACATTATTATGTCAAAAACAATACTTCCCTGTATAAACAATCAGTATGATTCCGTTATTCGTTTTGAAAGACCTCTGTTCAAACAGCTGATTTTAACCCCAAAATTAATTATAAAACGGGTACGTTTCCTTATGGAAAAATAATAACCAGAGTATGAAACGTCAGAAATACTTCGTATACTTTTTGCATCGTGATGAAAACTATCGTTTAATACTCGTCACGAAAGTTTTATTGCGGGTCCCGATAGCATTCACTATGTCACTTTCGAGACTAGTAATTGAATTTAATATGTTATTTCACAACACCAAAATAAACAGCTAACTGTAATTAAAACAGCACCGGCTCTCAATCTTATATTACAATATATCGTTTTGTTTGAAAATATTGCGAACAAAACAGACTATACGGATGTTATAGATTAACAGTAGGAGAAGAAACACCATATTCTAGTTAACGACACTGCTTTCGGAGTTTTATTTTGACGATGTCCAATGCCCACATCACTCCTTTAAGTGGTAACAACTTAAAACAATAACACAGTAGTCCTAGCAAATGTCTGTCATAACTTTTTGGATGAGCGTTAGCTAAGCTTATCACTCGAAGGGTTGGAAAAACTTCATTTCTGTTTGTCTGTTCACACCTTATCACTAAAACGTCCTGGCCAATATTCTTTAAAGTTTGCATGCAGTTTCATTTCTATATAGGTAATACCAAGGTCGACGATGGTGCTTGTCACTCCAGGATTTGGCTGAGCGTTAGCTAATATTTTTACATTAGCATTAAGGGTAACCATGATGGCAACGAGAAAATAACAGAATTTGTAAATTTAAACAAACTTAGTAACATCATTTTGAGATTTTAACATGCAACATTTATTTCTACGACTTCAGCGCACTCTTGCGTGGTGGTACCCTCTCTAACTCACGGAAGCTTTTATTCTTTAAACACTAGCTGCAGTGAAATGAAACTTAATGAACAAATATTTTAATATAATATGTTGAAATTCTTTTAGAAAAATATCATGTAGACATTTAAAACTTTGCATAAAACAGTTCTATAATAATGCATGTCCACCCACAGAATTTCGCTGAATGTCATTGAAGCCTTTCAATGGGCTGACAAAATTCCAATATCTACTGGAGGATATAAATTTTTCTTTTATGTATAATTGTCTGTCAGAGTATCTGCTTGCAGGACATCTCAAGAATCAAATCTTTTTTTATATTTAGCAAGCAATCTCAACAATTCCTATTATGCGACACGCTGTGTGGCGTGGCCCACCTTGCCCCCAGCCAGTAACAAACTTAAAAACAGATTTAGTTTCATATTTACTTATATATTGATCTCAAAAATTTCAACCATTTTAACACGTTCGCTACCAACCGGCACATATATGTGCCGGTAGGTCCATCAAGATAGACCACCATTGTGTGAGTTGGGCACTTCTCACAGACCAGCTCAAAGTAGTGTGGTCATTACCGTAGCCCAAGAGTACAAATTTGTTCAAATCAATTTATATATCATTTTATAGCCTTAGGCAAACGTATAACTTGATTCCACATCCCTTTTTTTACGTTGTATACATTTTGGCTAGTGGCACATATATGTGCCGGTCGGTCTGTAGCAAAAAATTAGGCTTAGGCTAAACCTCAAATATAAACTTTTTCTAGTTGAAAGTCAAGTAAAAATTGCCATAACTGTGTTAGGACACATTGGGAAAATAATAAGAACTAGTGTTGACATGGTAGTTATGTGTATTGTACAAACTAAAACAAGATCTTTGGATAAACACTTTGGAAATAGCAGAATATGTTATTAAAAAAAACTCACACAAATGTCTCTTATTTATAAACTCCATTTATGTAATGAGCTACATTTTTATCTTTGACATAAAACAGTTAGGAAATAAAAATGTCTTAGGTAACACACATTTTGTTTTAGTTTTTCACTTGTGAAATTCATTGAAACACTCTGGCATGCAGAGTCCGAATTTATTGTCCTTTTCATCTGTGCAGCTGGAACATGTGAAGAAAGTTGTTTTCAGCTTTTTCTGTCTTATTCTACAAACATGACACCGTAGCCTCTTGTTCAATTTGACTGGGTCATGGCTTTTTTGACCTGAGACCTTGAACTGCACCAAGGAAGAAATTGTGAACATACCGAGAGACCAAGCGGCACAAATATGTGCCAGACATCCCTGTAGACCGATATGAAAGAATGAACTCGAAAGAATAGACCGATCGTTACCACAGCCTTTTATTTAATAATACTACACTGGCACAAATATGTGCCGTCGGTCCACTGGAACTGTACCGAGCGGCACAAATATGTGCCATCGGTCTATAAGAATCAACTAGCCGGCACATATGTGTGCCAGCCGGTCCATATTAACGAAAAAGTTTTTACATTTCGGTAGCGAATGTGTTAAAGAGAAATTTGGAACTTTTTGATTTTTTTATAATTGAAAAAAAGGACGGATTTTAACTTTGATTTTATTTAATTTAGTTCGAATTGTAACAAGTTTGTATCTTTTAAATTGTTTAACTGATGCAAAACAGCTGATTCCTCTAGATTGGCAATAAGGTTTGTTGCTCCCGGTTTGTGCACGCGTACTAATAGGTGGTCTTGATCGCTTATGCGTTGACAGATTTCGCTGAATAAAGTTTCGTTGCAATTTATAATAAACATTGAAAATATTTGATACATTATAATTTGTGTATAAATATACTGGATTGTTTGTTATTTAATTTGAAAATTTTGAACATATGTATTTTGAAAATTTTGAACTGGCACCATTTTTCCATTTTCAACAATCAAATCGCACTAATATTTTTGTAAAGTTACTCTTATTTATCAGTAAATATTACGTATGTGCAAAGTCGGGTATCTGCAGATTTACTAATTCTAGAGATATTTTTATTATAAAAATAAAGAGGCGGCCAATGGCTGAATAAAACATTTATTGACTTTTTATAAGACTTCTTTTTATTTTGAATGATCAGAGACAGAAATTTGTGACGCCCTTTTGTGGACCCCTGTATGTATTCTTCATCGCGAAACAAGGCAAAATCAATTATGGAACAAAAATACTAAGAGAAGATTAAATTACAATGGCCATAAATAAACACTTGTTGGCAGATTTTCATTACCGTGGCAACAAGGGAAACAACATTAGCGTTAGAAATATAATTCACTCAAACCAGAAGAGCTCATACAGGTGCAAAACATACAAAATTAAGTGCGGAGCCACGGGTAACTAGGATCACAAATCAGTACACCAGTCAATAAATGTAATTTTTAACGACATAAGACTGTCGAAAACCGCGTCCATCTTGCACTCCATTGTATTAGTCTATGTCATAAATTCTTTCACTGAAAAGGCTAAACATTTCGACTTTGGGTTTCTTTACATTCTTCTAAAATAGTTCCAGTGTTACTGAAATCGTTGGAACTGTTCAACCAAATTCATGGAATGTTAGATGCAATGCAAATTAGAGGAGTTGAAGAGTAACTCGCGGGTAAGTGCTAGTTTGCCTTATAATAATATAAATAAAATAAATAAAAGTAATTGGATAAAACTTAATTTTGTTATAAGTTAATGTAATTATCAAAATAATCAAGTCTTCAGAATAACTGCTTTGCTACAGTTTTACTTATTTATAATAAGAAACTTTATACGTTAAACGTTGTGTTTATAAACTTTATAATTTAATCGTTGTAAATTAATTTAAAAATTGAACGAAATTAATAAACTAACTTTTCCTTCTATAAAAGCGCTGCTTCCGTACTACTTTGTTGAAACCACTTTAGTTGTTACTTTTAACAATTTAACTGATTAAATACAGTAATGTATTCTCTGTTGAAAATAGTTAATAAACTTTAACTCAATTCAAGTGAAACTCCAACTTCACTACTCAAGTGAACCATCTGGAAGTGCAACATACTTTAGTAGCTGACGACTTACCGGAAATTGTTGGTCGTTAATCTGAACCTTCAACACTTCAAATTACATCTTTCAGGAATTCCGGCAATATTACAAACCAATTTAAGTTTTGTAATTAAGCACTTATTTCCTTAAAGTTAGTTAAACTTGACGAAAAGTTAGTTACTACACTAATGGCTGCATTACTTCATGAGAAACAATATTTTATAGAGTAAAGGTTACTGTCCTAAAAATCATGATTACTTTTTCAAGAAAGTTATAACAACTAACTATATAGCTAATTACAAACTTCTCGACAGTTTTAATTTACATCGCTCAGTTTCTATAAAAAAAACGTAAACAAAATAATATAAACTTTTTCAAAACAAGTCCTCTTTAGTTAAAATTCAGATTAATATCGAAGGATGAATAAATTGTTTTTATTAAGGAGACTTTTACAGCTTTTGTTCTATTTTGACAAAACTGAATAAGACGTTTCAAATAATTGGTATTTGATCTCCTCTCTTTCCATAGGTTAAAACCCTTAAGATGCCCGGTTAAGATTGTTTTCAAGTAAACAAGCAAAAATATCTGCAGATTTTAAATGTCAGATGACATCGTTATTTATATTTTTAATCTTAGAAAGTATAAATACTCCATTCTCTAAAAAGTTTTTTAAATATTGTTTTTCAATTAGATTACAAATTGATGTTAGCACTTAAAATAAATTATATATTTGATTAAAATTTTTCGTGTTTATAATTTGTTATCTGAAAGAATTTTAAACTTTATAGAGAGCTATAAAAAAATTGCAAGTTTCAAAATCTGATTTTGGAAAACTATCATAAAATATTATACTTTTTTAGCCAAATCAGACTCCAAAACACATTATAGAAAAACCATATAAATTTAAAAAGGACCCTACACGATTGATAATATGTATTATAAATTGAAATTTATATTGTCGCTGATTTTTAACATTGACTTTCCACTCTATCATTTTTTTTTTACTTGAGTAAAAATGTCACATATTAAAATCTCAAATGTGCAGTACAAATTGTCAGCTTGCCACACTATCTGTACAAGTCTTGTATGCAGTACAGATTGTCAGCTTACCACGCTCTCTGTACAAGTCTCATATGCAGTACAGATTGCCAGCTTACCAAACTCTCTGTACAAGTCTTATATACAGTACAGATTGTCAGCTTGCCACACTCTCTGTACAAGTATTGTATGCAGTACAGATTGTCAGCTTACCACACTCTGTGTACATGTCTTATCTGCAGTATGGATTGTCAGCTTACCACGCTCTGTGTACATGTCTTATCTGCAGTATAGATTGTCAGCTTAACACGCTCTGTGTACATGTCTTATCTGCAGTACGAATTGTCAGCTTACCACACTCTGTGTACATGTCTTATCTGCAGTATGGATTGTCAGCTTACCACGCTCTGTGTACATGTCTTATCTGCAGTATGGATTGTCAGCTTAACACGCTCTGTGTACATGTCTTATCTGCAGTACGAATTGTCAGCATGCCATACTCTCTGTACAAGTCTCATATGCAGTACAGATTGTCAGCTTACCACGCTCTCTGTACAAGTCGCATATGCAGTACAGATTGTCAGCTTGCCACACTCTCTGTACAACTATTGTATGCAGTACAGATTGTCAGCTTACCACGCTCTGTGTACATGTCTTATCTGCAGTATGGATTGTCAGCTTAACACGCTCTGTGTACATGTCTTATCTGCAGTACGAATTGACAGCTTGCCACACTCTCTGTACAAGTCTTGTATGCAGTACAGATTGTCAGCTTACCACGCTCTCTGTACAAGTCGCATATGCAGTACAGATTGTCAGCTTACCAAACTCTCTGTACAAGTCTTATATGCAGTACAGATTGTCAGCTTGCCACGCTCTCTGTACAAGTCTTGTATGCAGTACAGATTGTCAGCTTAACACGCTCTCTGTCAAGTCTTATATGCAGTACAAGGATGGTCAGCTTTAACTCGCTTCTTTGTACAAGTCAGATATGCAATACAGAATTGTCCAAGTTAACAAGCTATGTGTAACATGTATTTATATGACAGTACAGATTGCAGACTTAACACATGCTTCTCTGTACAAGTCTTATATTGCAGTACAGAATTGTCAGCTTAACACGCTTCTCTGTACAACGTCTTATTATGCAGTATGGATTGTCAGCTTAGACACGCTCTCCTGTGCATGGTCTTATAATGGCACTACAGATAGTCTGCCTACACATGATCTCTGGTACAAGTCTTCTTGATATGCAGTACAGACTGTCAGCTTAACACGCTCTCTGTACTTAGTTCTTATATGCAGTTAAAGATTGTCAGCTTAACAAGCTCTCTGTACAAGTCTTATGATGCAGTATGGATTGTCAGCTTAACACGCTCTCTGTACAAGTCTGATATGCAATACAGATTGCCAGCTTATACAAAGCTCTGTGTACTTGTCTTATCATGCAGTACAGATTGTCAGCTTAACACGCTCTCTGTGTACAAGTCTTATTGGTCTTATATGCTGTACAGATTGTCAGCTTAACACGCTCTCTGTACAAGTCTTATATGACAATACAGTTTGCACTAAGCTTAACAAGCTCTGTGTTACATGTCTTGATATGCAGTACAGTTTGTCAGCTTAACTCGCTCTCTGTAAAGTCTTATTTTAGTACAGATTGTCAGCTTAAACACTGCTCTCTGTACATGTCTTAATTATGGCAGTACAGATTGTCAGCACATTTAACTCGACTCTGTGTAACATGTCTGATCTGCGGTGTACAGATTGTCAGGTTATCACGATCTTCTGGGTACATGTCTTTATATGCCCAAGTACTGGATTGTCAGCTTAACACGCTCTCTGTACTAATGTCTTATATGCAGTACAGGTTGTCAGCAAACTACGCTCTCTGTACAACACGTCTTATTTATGCAGTATGGTTTGCCAGCTTTAACACTGCTCTCTGTTACAAGTCTTATCTGGCAGTACAGATTGTCAGCTTAACACGCTCTCTTGTACAAGTCTTTTATTTGCAGTACAGATTCGTCAGCTTAACCACGCTCTGGTGTACAAGTTTATTATGCAGATTTGGGATTGTCAGCTTACCCACGCGCTGTGTGGACAAGTCTTATATGCTATACATGATTGTCAGCTTTACCACAAGTCTCTGTTTACAAGGTCTTATATGCAGTACAGATTGTCAGATCTTACCCACCGCTTCTGTGTAACAAGTCTGATATGCAATACAGATTGCCAGCTTAACAAGCTCTGTGTACATGTCGTTATATGCATGTACTAGATTTTGTCAGCTTAACACGCTCTCTGATACCAAGTCTGATATGCAATACTGATTGCCAGCTTAACACAAGCTTCTGTGTACATGTCTTATATGCAGTACAGTTTAGTCCAGCTTAAAACACGCTCTCTGTACAAGTATTATTGTCGGGTACAGATTGTCAGCTTAACACGGTCTCTGTGTACAAGTTTATATTTGCAGTACAGTATTGGTCAGCTTAACCACGCTCTGTGTTACATATCTTATCTGCGGTACAGATTGTCAGCTTATAACCACGGCCTCTGTGTACCAATGTCTTGATATGCAGTATCAGATTGGTCAGCTTAAACACGGTCTCTGTACAAGTCCTTTATTTGCAGTACAGCGTTGTCAGGCTCTTAACACGCTCTACTGTACAAAGTCCTTATATGCAGTACAGTATTGTCAGCTTAACACGCTCTCTGTACAAGTCTTATATGCATGTACAGGGATTGTCAGCTTAACCACGCTCTCTGTTACAAGTCTTATTTGCAGTGCGAGTACAGATTGTCAGCTTAAAACGCTCTGTGGTAATGTCTTATATGCAGTACTGGATTGTCAGCTTACACGCGCTTTTGGGTCCAAGTCTTATATGCAGTACAGGATTGTCAGCTTACCTACGCTCTCTGTACAAGTCTTATATGCAGTACAGATTGTATCGTTAACCACGCTCTATGTGTACAAGTGCTTATTCTGCAGTACAGAATTAGTCAGCTTAACCACTGCTCTGTGTATATGTCTTATATGCACAGTACAGATTGTCAGCTTAACACGCTCTGTGATACAAGTCGTTTTATATGCATGTATCAGGTTGTCAGGACCTTAACACGCTCTTTGTACAAGTCTGATATGCAATACTTCAGGACAGATTGCCAGCTTAAATCAAAGCTCATTGGGTATACATGTATTATATGCAGTACAGATTGTCAGCTTTTTTAAACACCGCTCTCTGTACAACAGTCTTATATTCTGTACATGAATGTCAGGACTTAACATGATCTCATTGTATCAAGTATTATATGCCAGTACATGTGATTGTCATTTTAACACGCTCTCTGTACAAGTCTTTATATGCACTAAAGATAGTCCAGCCTTACATGATCTCTGTTACAAGTCTATATTTGCACAGTACATGGACTGTCAGCTTAACACGCCTCTCTGTACAAGTCTTTTATATGCAGTTACAGATTGTACAGCTTAAACACGCTCTCGTGTACAAGTCTTATATGCAGTAATGGATTGTCAGCTTAAACACAGCTTCTCTGTAAAAGTTCTTATATGCTGTATGGATCTGGTCAGCTTAACACTCGCTCTCTGTTCAAGTCTGATATGCCAATTTACCGATTGCCAGCTTAACAAGCTTCTGTTGTACATGTTCTTATATGCAGATACAGGGGAATTGTCAGCTTTAACCACGCTCTCAGTACCAAGGTCTGATATGCAATACAGATTGCCAGCTTAAACCAAGCTCTGTGTACATGTCTTATATGCAGTACAAGATTGTCAGCTTAAATCACGATCTTCTGATACAAGTCCTTATTTATGCAGTAAGATTGTCAGCTTTTAACACGCTCTCTGTACAAGTCTTGATATGCAGATGGATTGTCAGCTTTAACAGATCTCTGTACAAGTCTTATATGCAGTATGGATTGTTCAGCTTAAACAACGGCTCTCTGTACATGTAGATATGCAATTACAGATTGCCAGCTTTAAACATGCGTGCTCTCTGTACAAGGTCTGTATATGCAGTACAGAATTGTCAGCTTAACAATCCGCTCTCTGTACAAGTCTTATATGCAGTACAGATTGTCATGCTATTAACACGCTCTCTGTACAAGTCTGATAATGCAGTACATGAATTGTCCCTAGCTTAACACAGCGCTGTGTACATGTCTTATATGCAGTACAGATTGTCAGCTTACACACGCTCTCTGTACAAGTCTTATATTCAGTCAGATTGTCAGCTTATACACGCTCTCTTGTACAAGTCTTATATTGCAGTATGGATTGTCAGACTTAAACCGCTCTCTGTACATGGTCTTATATTGCAGTATGGATTGTCTGCTTAACACGCTCTCTGTAATGTCTGATATTCTGCTATACAGATTTTGCCAGCTTACACAAAGCTTGTGTACATGTCTTAATAGGCAGTACAGATTGTCAGGCTTAACACGCTCTCTGTACAAGTCTATATTCAGTAAGTATTGTCAGCTTAACACGCTCTCTGTAAAGGTCGTACTATGCAGTACTGGATTAGTCAGTTAACACGCTCTCTGTACAAGGTCTTATATGCACTTACAGATAGTCAGCTTAACACGGCTCTCCTGTACAAGTCTTATATTCAGTATCAGATTGTCAGCTTAACACGCTCTCTGTACAAGGTCTTATATGCAGTACTAGATTGTCAGCTTAACACGCTCTATCGTACAAGTCTTATATGCAATACAAGAGTGTCAGCTTAACATGCTCTGTGTACATGTCTTATCTGCAGTGTGGATTGTCAGCTTAACATGCTATGTGTACATGTCTTATCTGCACCATGGATTGTCAGCTTACCACGCTCTGTGTACATGTCTTATCTGCAGTACGCATTGTCAGCTTACCACGCTCTGTGTACATGTCTTATCTGCAGTAAGGATTATCAGCTTAACTCGCTCTGTGTACATGTCTTATCTGTAGTATGGATTACCAGCTTACCACGCTCTGTGTACATGTCCTATCTGTAGTATGGATTGTCAGCTTACCACGCTCTGTGTACATGTCATATCTGCAGTATGGATTGCCAGCATACCACGCTCTGTGTACATGTCTTATCTGCAGTACGGATTGTCAGCTTGCCGCACTCTCTGTACAAGTCTCATATGCAGTACAGATTGTCAGCTTACCACACTCTCTGTAGAAGTCTTGTATGCAGTACAGATTGTCAGCTTACCACGCTCTCTGTACAAGTCTCATATGCAGTACAGATTGTCAGCTTACCACACTCTTTGTACAAGTATTATATGCAGTACAGATTGTCAGCTTACCACACTCTGTGTACATGTCTTATCTGCAGTATGGATTGTCAGCTTACCACGCTCTGTGTACATGTCTTATCTGCAGTAAAGATTGTCAGCTTACCATGCTCTGTGTACATGTCTTATCTGCAGTATAGATTGTCAGCTTAACATGCTCTGTGTACATGCCTTATCTGCAGTATGGATTGTCAGCTTAACATGTTCTGTGTACATGTCTTATCTGCACCATGGATTGTCAGCTTACCACGCTCTGTGTACATGTCTTATCTGTAGTATGGATTGTCAGCTTAACTCGCTTGTGTACATGTCTTATCTGTAGTATGGATTGCCAGCTTACCAGCTCTGTGTACATGTCTTATCTGCAGTATGGATTGTCAGCTTGCCAAACTCTCTGTACAAGTCTCATATGCAGTACAGATTGTCAGCTTACCACACTCTCTGTACAAGTCTTGTATGCAGTACAGATTGTCAGCTTACCACGCTCTCTGTACAAGTCTCATATGCAGTACAGATTGCCAGCTTACCAAACACTCTGTACAAGTCTTATATACAGTACAGATTGTCAGCTTGCCACACTCTCTGTACAAGTATTGTATGCAGTACAGATTGTCAGCTTACCACACTCTCTGTACAAGTCTTGTATGCAGTACAGATTGTCAGCTTACCACGCTCTCTGTACAAGTCTCATATGCAGTACAGATTGCCAGCTTACCAAACTCTCTGTACAAGTCTTATATACAGTACAGATTGTCAGCTTGCCACACTCTCTGTACAAGTATTGTATGCAGTACAGATTGTCAGCTTACCACACTCTGTGTACATGTCTTATCTGCAGTATGGATTGTCAGCTTACCACGCTCTGTGTACATGTCTTATCTGCAGTACGAATTGTCAGCATGCCACACTCTCTGTACAAGTCTCATATGCAGTACAGATTGTCAGCTTACCACACTCTGTGTACATGTCTTATCTGCAGTATGGATTGTCAGCTTACCACGCTCTGTGTACATATCTTATCTGCAGTATGGATTGTCAGCTTAACACGCTCTGTGTACATGTCTTATCTGCAGTACAGATTGTCAGCTTACCACACTCTCTGTACAAGTCTTGTATGCAGTACATATTGTCAGCTTACCACGCTCTCTGTACAAGTCGCATATGCAGTACAGATTGTCAGCTTACCAAACTCTCTGTACAAGTCTTATATGCAGTACAGATTGTCAGCTTGCCACACTCTCTGTACAAGTCTTGTATGCAGTACAGATTGTCAGCTTACCACGCTCTCTGTACAAGTCTCACATGCAGTACAGATTGTCAGCTTACCACACTCTCTGTACAAGTATTATATGCAGTACAGATTTTCAGCTTACCACACTCTGTGTACATGTCTTATCTGCAGTATGGATTGTCAGCTTAACATGCTCTGTGTACATGTCTTATCTGCAGTGTGGATTGTCAGCTTAACATGCTATGTGTACATGTCTTATCTGCACCATGGATTGTCAGCTTACCACGCTCTGTGTACATGTCTTATCTGCAGTACGCATTGTCAGCTTACCACGCTCTGTGTACATGTCTTATCTGCAGTAAGGATTATCAGCTTAACTCGCTTGTGTACATGTCTTATCTGTAGTATGGATTACCAGCTTACCACGCTCTGTGTACATGTCCTATCTGTAGTATGGATTGTCAGCTTACCACGCTCTGTGTACATGTCATATCTGCAGTATGGATTGCCAGCATACCACGCTCTGTGTACATGTCTTATCTGCAGTACGGATTGTCAGCTTGCCGCACTCTCTGTACAAGTCTCATATGCAGTACAGATTGTCAGCTTACCACACTCTCTGTAGAAGTCTTGTATGCAGTACAGATTGTCAGCTTACCACGCTCTCTGTACAAGTCTCATATGCAGTACAGATTGTCAGCTTACCACACTCTCTGTACAAGTCTTATATGCAGTACAGATTGTCAGCTTACCACGCTCTGTGTACATGTCTTATCTGCAGTATGGATTGTCAGCTTAACACGCTCTGTGTACATGTCTTATCTGCAGTACGGATCATCAGCTTAACTCGCTTGTGTAGAGGTAAAGGTGGTAATATGAGCCCCTACTTTCTTTTTTGTAAATAATAATTTTATTTTTTTATTTTTACCAAATTATTTGTGTTGGACTTCAACTAGAACATTTGGTGAATATATTTATAAATAATGCAGTCAATTAATTAAACATAAAGTGAAATAAAAAATAAAAAATCAAAACAAGACGTATTGTTAAAAAAAATTTCTGTGCTGGTATTATGAGCCCCTAAAGTAAATACATGGAAAAGAGTGTTAAAAATGACAGTCATACAAAAATATCCTATATGAAAATTGTATTTTATTAATTACAAAACTTTACCAGTGTAAAAAAAGGTGTAAACAAACAGAAAATATTTTATGGTCTGCAAAAGTCACAAACATACACATCTTTTTCAGCCCCAGCACAATCATTGTGTGCCCACATTTCACACATCATGCACTGGATCCACAGTTCTCCTCGATGATCGGCTGAGTAAAGTCCTTCACAAAACATACAGGGCGTATGCTCATCTCCGGGATTATCAACTCCCACAGGCATTTCCAAAACTGACTCTCCGGAATTGACGGAGCAGTCCGATTCATCTGAGTCCTTGTCTCCGAAAATTTTCCGTTTTACAGACTTGACAGTGTTTTTTGTCTTTGTTGCAGACTGGATTTTTTCCTTTTTCCTTTTCTCTGATTCTTCTTTTTTAGCGTCAGTCAATTTCTTTTTTTCCGCTGCTTCTAGCAGAGCATTTTTGTAGGGTGATGATGTGACCAGAGCAGCTTTTGACGGTTTCGGTCCTTTGTTTGAAACTTTTTTCTTAGGTTTGGGTACAGGCCATATATCCTTTGGTGACACAGCAGTTGTCGAATGTTGTTGTTTTCCACATTCACCGGATGGACCTGCAAGGTCTAGGTCTTCAGTGGACGGTCGAAATAAGGTGGATGTGATGGGTTGTAGGTGGGCTTCGGTCTCGGGCGGGTTATCCTCACTTAGACTTTGGATAATCTCTTCAGGATCATCGACGTCCTCCTCTGAGTGTTCAAAGTTGTGTACCATTTGAGGCTGTGTCGGCTTTCTCTTTCTTGCTTGCAGTAGGGTTTCCATGTCGAATGTCTCTTCAGATGATGGTGCAAAGTCTGCAGCAGTGAAGACATTCCTGTTGCATGGATACAATCCGGTTGTTTTAAACCCATTCACAGCTATCGACCCTGTCTGGCAAGCTAGGTACGCTTGTCCTAGAAGCTCTGCAATGTCATAGGGTCCCACTCGTTTTTCGCCATGTCGAATATACCGGCGTATTTGTTCACTGTAGTGGTGTTTTAGTGGCCCCAGGAATGACTTGTCTAACGGTTGTAGCTTATGTGACGTGTGTGGGGGCAAACTAATGATTGATATGAAGTTATCCCTCGCAAGATTCACAATATCTATGTTTTTTGTGTGAGAGTTGTGACCATCTAGGATCAGAAGTACAGGATCTTCTTTTGTTGGCTTAGTCTTCTCAATAAAATGGCGTAGCCAGTCTGTAAACAGGTTTGATTGTATCCACCCTGAAGGGTGGCACCTACCAATCGCCCCTGGTGGAGCACCTTTCATAAGCAGATCTGTCATGTTTTTTCTTGGGAAAATTAACATGGGCGGAATGAAAGTGCCCCCTGCGCTCATGCAACAGATGACAGTCACAAGAGAGCCTCTTTCAGCTGAGCTAAGAGCTCCCACTTGTCTCTTCCCCCGTAAACCAATCACTCTGGGAATTTTACTCTGAACCACAGATATCCCTGTCTCGTCGACATTGAAAACTCTGTCGGCTGGGTATTTGTGTTTCCTATACTCAGCTTCTAAGATGTCGAAGAAATTGTTTACTGCCTCTTCATTGAATCCATTTGCCCTTGAAAATGAAGTTGCTGAAGGTTTCAATACAGATAATACATCCTTGTGCCGCCTCATAAAATGGTCGAACCAAGCCCTACCAGCTAACCCCTCTGTTTTGAACGGATTTTTTATCCCGTTTCTTACACAAAGTTGGTAAGCTATTCTGCGAACATCTTGTCTGGTGAGACCGTAAAACTTGCTCTCCATCTGAAGCAGGTACTCAACAAGCTCCATTTCCAGCTGGTCTCCCATTATAGTTTTCCTTCCCAGACGAGTGGCAGCTGCTTCTTCTGGTGGCTTGTCACCTCCAGCAAGTCTTTGCAGAGTCGGTCTTGGGACAGAAAATTTCTGAGAAGCCTTTTTCAATCCCATTTCTTTGTTCCTAATCGCATTTATTGCCATGACCATATCATCGGTATTCCAATTTTTTCTTTTAGGTTTAGGTGCCTTGCTTAAACTCTTTCGTGGCATCTGAAACAATAAAAGTAGGAACACAAGTTGTAGTGCATGTAATATGAGCCCCTTAAAGATGGGGCTCATATAACAGGCACAGAAGGGGGCTCATATTACCGACATCGCCATATTGAATTTCCTTCATCCATAATCTATCTTTGTTACTGTCTGAATTATTTATCACCCACAATAAATCAAAGCTTAAAACCTACTCTATTAGATTACTTAGCCTATTAGAGTTACTGCAATCGAATAGTAATCATAATTAATGGCTAAAAAGTACCTTTTTAAAGTTTCTTAGTTGAAGAAAATACGAACACCTGTTGCAACCACCAACTATCATCAATAACTGAACCAGAGTGCTCTAGCGGCCTAAACAGGAACTTAATACAGTGTTTCCATCGATCCCCACTAGATTGCGTGCGCTGTATGACCAGATATATTGGGGGCTCATAATACCTACAGGGCTCATATTACCACCTTTACCTCTACATGTCTTATCTGTAGTATGGATTACCAGCTTACCACGCTCTGTGTACATGTCCTATCTGCAGTATGGATTGTCAGCTTACCACGCTCTGTGTACATGTCTTATCTGCAGTACGCATTGTCAGCTTACCACGCTCTGTGTACATGTCTTATCTGCAGTACGGATTATCAGCTTAACTCGCTTGTGTACATGTCTTATCTGTAGTATGGATTACCAGCTTACCATGCTCTGTTTACATGTCCTATCTGTAGTATGGATTGTCAGCTTACCACGCTCTGTGTACATGTCATATCTGCAGTATGGATTGCCAGCATACCACGCTCTGTGTACATGTCTTATCTGCAGTATGGATTGTCAGCTTACCACGCTCTGTGTACATGTCTTATCTGCAGTATAGATTGTCAGCTTAACACGCTCTGTGTACATGTCTTATCTGCAGTACGGATTGTCAGCTTGCCGCACTCTCTGTACAAGTCTCATATGCAGTACAGATTGTCAGCTTACCACACTCTCTGTAGAAGTCTTGTATGCAGTACAGATTGTCAGCTTACCACGCTCTCTGTACAAGTCTCATATGCAGTACAGATTGTCAGCTTACCACACTCTTTGTACAAGTATTATATGCAGTACAGATTGTCAGCTTACCACACTCTGTGTACATGTCTTATCTGCAGTATGGATTGTCAGCTTACCACGCTCTGTGTACATGTCTTATCTGCAGTAAAGATTGTCAGCTTACCATGCTCTGTGTACATGTCTTATCTGCAGTATAGATTGTCAGCTTAACATGCTCTGTGTACATGCCTTATCTGCAGTATGGATTGTCAGCTTAACATGTTCTGTGTACATGTCTTATCTGCACCATGGATTGTCAGCTTACCACGCTCTGTGTACATGTCTTATCTGTAGTATGGATTGTCAGCTTAACTCGCTTGTGTACATGTCTTATCTGTAGTATGGATTGCCAGCTTACCAGCTCTGTGTACATGTCTTATCTGCAGTATGGATTGTCAGCTTGCCAAACTCTCTGTACAAGTCTCATATGCAGTACAGATTGTCAGCTTACCACACTCTCTGTACAAGTCTTGTATGCAGTACAGATTGTCAGCTTACCACGCTCTCTGTACAAGTCTCACATGCAGTACAGATTGTCAGCTTACCACGCTCTCTGTACAAGTATTATATGCAGTACAGATTGTCAGCTTACCACACTCTGTGTACATGTCTTATCTGCAGTATGGATTGTCAGCTTACCACGCTCTGTGTACATGTCTTATCTGCAGTATGGATTGTCAGCTTAACATGCTCTGTGTACATGCCTTATCTGCAGTATGGATTGTCAGCTTAACATGCTCTGTGTACATGTCTTATCTGCACCATGGATTGTCAGCTTACCACGCTCTGTGTACATGTCTTATCATGTAGTATGGATTGTCAGCTTACCACGCTCTGTGTACATGTCCTATCTGCAGTATGGATTGTCAGCTTACCACGCTCTGTGTACATGTCTTATCTGCAGTATGGATTGTCAGCTTAACTCGCTTGTGTACATGTCCTATTTGCAGTATGGATTGTCAGCTTGCCACACTCTCTGTACAAGTCTTATATGCAGTACAGATTGTCAGCTTACCACGCTCTGTGTACATGTCTTATCTGGAGTATGGATTGTCAGCTTACCATGCTCTGTGTACATGTCTTATCTGCAGTATGGATTGTCAGCTTAACTCGCTCTGTGTACATGTCTTATCTGCATTACGGATAGTCAGTTTACCACGCTCTGTATACATGTCTTATCTGCATTACGGATTGTCAGTTTTACTTGCTCTCTGTACACGTCGCATCTGCAGTGCGGAATACCAGCTTACCGCGTTTTATGTACATGTTTTATTTGCAGAGTGGAATAGAAGCTTACCATGTTCTCTGTATATGTCTTATCTGCAGTATGTAATGACAGCATACCGTGCTCTCTTAAAGTAATAATATAAACTTATTTAAATCTAATAAAAAGAATAAAATAGAATATTTTAACAAATAAAAATTTGAGCTAGAAAATATGTTATGTTGTCACAAAGTGTTATGTCAAAGTGTCACATGTAAAAAACGTGTCATAATGTATAAGAATATGTATTGTTGTGTAATTTTGTACGGAAAGTTATTTTATGTAATGAGGTTACTTACTGGAAGTGCATTATTTGGTACCTCCTAGTAGTCTAGGTGGTATATGAACTGGAATTGTACATAACATTCACATTGAACCCATCTGTCTCACCAGCATTACTTTATGCGTAGAAACTCAGCTGCTCCACCATGGTTAGGAGACCAAGTCCAATACACTGTAGTGCACTCCATTTTTCACCTGATAAGACAATGAGAATACCTCTTCACCTACATTATCCATATTTTGTAGTCTAGGTGTCTCTAATGTTGAAACAATGTAATGAGCTTCTTCCTCACAGATTTTTTTTATTCCTTTAAACAAACATGGCTCCATATTCCAGGAAGCAAGTCTGTGATAACGTCAAATTCCAGATGCAGCACTGAGAGAAGATGAACTGGAGTGAAACAACATTCATAAGTGTATTATGTCCAGAGCCGTGCTGGGTTACCTCGAGAGGACAGGAGACAAGAATAGCCCGGGCGAGTTTTCCTTTAGAAGGATCAACGATGGCAATTTTGACACTGAGGATATAGAATGTGAAGGAAGACCATAAAATTTTAGAGATGAAGAATTGCAGAACATATCTGATGAAGATTCTTGCCAAACACAAGATGAGCTTGCTGCAAAATTGGGGTTACTCCCAACAAACCATTTCAGTATGTCTAAAGGGCATGGACATGGTCCAGAAAGAAGACAAGAGATGTCAAAAAGTGAGTTTTTACCTGCAAACAGCTGCCCCAAAAACAAGAAGATAAGGTTTTTGCATGGTATAGTGACTGGAGATATAAAGTGGATTCATTACAATAATCCAAAGTGAAAAAAAATCATGAGGAAGACCAACCCACTCAACATCAACTGCAAAGAAAAACATTCTTGGATTGAAGGTGATGCTCAACATTAGGTGGGATCACGTATGAGTAGTGTATTGTGAGCTAATGCTTGTTTGCTCAATAGCATAATGTTCATTCGATCCATTTAAAATATTTTCAGTGGCTTAATAAAAGACAAAAGTTATAGTTGAAACGTGATTAGTGTAAACTTAGTAAACTAACACACATAGACAATTAAGACTAGACTATTTAACATGACATGCATTTCAAAAAGAGTTACCAGCACTTACTACTTCAATAAAGTAAACATGGAGAAGTCTTTTTAATTTGGAGCTAGAGTGACAAAGAAAATTAATAAAGGTGTCTGGATCTACGGAGTTCAAAATATCAGCTACTGAGTGTATTAACAGTAAAGATGCTAAATTTTCATTTATCAAAGACTATCTCAATCTGGTTTTAATAAGTTTCAATGTAGAAAATTATTGTTCGCAAGAGACTTGAGTCAATGGGATGGTTAGAATAAATTTATATACTTTTGAAAATTCTGGGTATTGTAAACAAAACATGTTATACTCTAATACAATTTTATATGCACACTTAATACAACTATTGCACGATGCCAACACTTTGCACTGGATCTGGTGGCCTTCATCTTCTTCTTCTTGATCATCAACATCATCACTGTCATCGATTTTCTCGCCTGAGCCATCTTCATACTAATATTCAACGTTCATACTTGTATTTTAAATCTAGGGCTATACATTCATGAACAAGATAAGTTCTTTCAGCTTTTCTTCATCAATGTTCAAAAGCAATTCCCATATTTGCTGTTCTTCAGAAGAGGTCCACTCATCTATTCTGCTGAATATTTTCATTGCTGCGTTTCTGCGGATTTTTCCATCTGACTTGTAGTCAGGAATTTGCTCCCTGAACGTTCTTAGTTTTTTAATTGAATTCTTGAAAAAAGCCCAGAGCTCTTTCAAAATGAGATTGATACACTGAAGCAATTAGCTTTATCAGATATTACAAGATTTAAAACGTGTGCATATTATCACGTGTGAATGTGATTTGGGTTTTTGTTCATCATTTGTGCAGTCAAACGTTTATACTGGCCACTTATGTTACATGCGCCAACAAGCGCATTTGTGACACAAACACTCAAAAGTATTTAAAGGTCTGTCAATGCTCCAGAGAGAGTGTCAAACTACTGTAGTAGAAACTACACTTTTTATGCCAACAGTCTCTCACACACTTCATGTCCTTTAACATATTTGGTTACTACTGCATATTGATCGTAGCTAAATATGTCTATTGAGCAAAGTCATCATCAAAACTGAGTAATTGCCGGCTGATTTGATTTAATTTGCCACGACAGATTTTATTTCTTTTGTCATGTTGCTCAATGTTTTGTTTTCTGACTGTAAAATTTGTCAGTTTCAGAACAGTAGGGCACCAAAAATTTCCAGAGAGTGCACTGGAATACGTCCCGGTTTCCCTGCACAGGCCTGAATATGTGACATTATAATGTACAAAATAATACGTTATACTTTGTAACAATCTTATGTGTAGGATAATACACTTTGGCATGTAACATTCTTCTATGCAAGAAGATTTATTACGTAATATAATGTGGCCCTGTGTATGAGAATAAGATGATGTATGTCAGTCTAAATTAGTTTAAAATACATCCACACAATCACAAACTGTTTGAAAAAAAAGAGTTAAGAGGCACGATATTGCTATACCCTTCACCACTAACAATGAAACCCACAACTTTACTGCGTGAATGTTAAGTTAAGCTCCAGCTGACCTTCCTCTTATTGCAGTGTCTGAGATCTGACGTTGTGAAAGGCTTTGTAGTGCACTCAATTGTGCACATGATGAGAAAATGTAAAGAGTTCGTTTTGAGCTTCTTTGCTGCTGACTGTCTATTAGATCTTTTCAGGCGAACATGACTCCAGATTCCAGGACTCAGGTCTGTGACAATGTCAGATCTCAGGCACTGCACTAAGAGAAAGGTAAACTAGAGCTAAATTTAGCATTCACATTGAATTAACCCTTCCACCATAACTACATTATGTGGAGAGTCGCTACACAATGTACTGTCCCCAAAAAACATTAAACACACCAGCTATGGATAAAACAAGTATTTACAAGATCAAATGTGCAAACTCTCCTAGTTTATATGATAGTCAGACAAACGATACTTTCGAAACCCGATATAAGAACATCGACCTATACCCAGAAAGGGTAAGCTAAAATCGAACTTCACTCAACGCCTACTCGACAATTGTTACGGATTTGAAAGATTGATTTGTATGAATGATTTTAAAGATGGTCTGGACCCATATGACAGAGAGGTAATAAACTTAATACGTTAGGGGAGTTTGAAATTTATAAAACATTCTAAAATAAAAGCATGAAGAACAATGTTCTCAATGAAAAGCTGAAGTACAACTATAACTGTTTATTTGTCACTGTCTTTCAGCACAAATTGAAGCCACCTGAGCCACTATCAGCTGTTCATCAGTAATAGCACATAGGACTAGTCTTATCCAGTTGAATGCTCTTCTTATCAACACAATTTGATAGGCCAACCTGTTTAAAATATTTTCTGTTTTTATTTTATCATATTGTTTTATGTTCATTCATGTTATTTTTAACGACGAAGCCACCTGGTGAATTAATCTATTCTTCGACAAAAAACTTAATGATAAAATTTGGATTAGATATTGGAAATTATTATTTATGTTAGTAAGCATTTCCAGCACTAAAATATTGTTTTAATCAAATGTTCTGAAACATAAAAAAAAACTTTCACCACCACTGAACAGACTAAAATCTGTTCCACTTATAACACACATGAACAGCACACTACTTAAAGTTACATTATCAACACGAGAGTGTAGCAGTTTTACATACAGAGTTGTGGATAAATGATACTTCTGCAAAAGAAAACTTAACAAGCTTTTTATTACATAATATAGCACATGAAATTACAGTACAAAAATATAAACTCTATTATGCTTGAAAACAATTAAAAAGTTTTAAATCCTAAAATTTGGGAAAACTGCATTAAGGTACATCAACAAAATTTCATGCTATAAAAATGGAACTGTACAAAAACCCAATAAAATAATAGTTTATAGGAAATTAGTTGTTTAGGAACCAAGTTATACCTAAAATTTAAAGCGGATTTAAGAAGTACTCATTAAAGTTCCAGAGGTTTATTTTTAAGCAGTAATTGTTCACTTCCCTAAATGGGGAAAAGCATTTAATGGCACATTTTCAAATGGCAACACATTCAAGGATGTTATGGTCCATTTATGGATATTATATTGGACATTTATGGGACAAAAAAATTGTCAATAACAAACTTCATTTTAATGAGAAGAGAAATTAAGATATTTTTTTTGTAAATCAGAACCATATTACAACTATTCAGATGCAAAGGACTTATCCACTAGAAAATAATAAATACAGTTTATAATAATATTTATAACGTAGATAGTATTGAGTTTTTAGAGAAACCTATACTTAGAGTACATTTTTTTATGGTCTCAATAAAGCAGTTGGCCTCTTAGATGTAATGATGCTAAATAATTTTAAAAAGCTTACCTACTCTACCAGTAGATAACAGAAATTTGGATGGATGCTAAAAATTTAATTCGCTGAGCTTCAGCAAAGCCTATTACTCAGGTTAGAAAATATAATTTCTGCTGTCTATGTGTCTATATTTCCTCACAATATTTTAAAAACGAACTGACTTATAGTCATGAAATTTTGCTCAGCTTCATTTCTATAAAAGTAACACTGAGTTCAATGATGGTTCATATTACTCCATGTGTTTACGCTGACCGTTATTGTATATTTTTACATTGGTCTTATGTACAATACAATGGAAATTTAATGTTATAGGATGGTGAAAAGATTTGATTTCAGCAAACTCTTGCATTGTAGTACCCTCCCTAGCTCATCTGGATCTTTTATTATTGAACACTGCTATGAAACCTAACTTTACGAACACAAATGTAAATATTTCATGTGGCAAGATATCCCAATAGAGACTTCATTGTAGATTTTGTATTTTGGATGAAACAATTCGTAAAATGAGTTCTATTATGAAAAATAAGTAATAAATCATTCTTAAGTGAACGCAATTGTAGTACCAGCAGGCCTGTGTAACTGTTTTTATACCTTAAGTTCTCCAACATATTTATGTAATTGAACTATATCCATTGAAAATGTCAGTACAATTTAAGTTTATCTATACAGACGGTGTAAAATTTACTGTTCAATATTAGTATGGTGCAAGTCCAACCAGAATGGAATTGTGGAATTTGGCTGAGCGTAATCTTTGTATAAATTTCTTTTCTGTATGTTTGTATATTTCTCTATCTGCCAGCAGGACATAGAATGAAATGAATTACAGATCTGAAATTTTGCATGCAACCTCAGCAAAGCCTGTTTCGCGACGTGTGTGGCATATTCCTACCTTGTAATAAGACCTATTTATCCCCGAAAACATACCTGTTACTATTAATAGTGTTTTGCTTTTCACTCTTCACTGGTTGATTGAGCAATAAACGTTAACATTTATTCCAATTTCATCACAAAAGAGTGTTACAGAGATTGGTATATGAAGAGGGACTAAGGGACCGCCTTGACCCAGTCAATCTCCAGGGAGGAGGTCCCTGCCTGCTTCACCGGGAGATAGACCCCACCGTAGATCTGGAACTCGAAGTTGGTGATCTGACTTTTGTCTAGCGGGGCCGACTGATTCTGCTTCTTGCCACGATAATACGGTTCAAATCCGGCCAGAGGCAGGTCCACAGTCTCAAACTTTCTGTTAGGTGCCTGGAAAACAGGTATTTAGTTAAACTTTGAGATGAGGTCCCACCCCCACCCACCCACCAATATCAGCTGTGCTTGCTAGTACATGACTCTTAATAAGCAGCACGAGAATACCAATCTGGTAGCAGATGCTAGGCTTATTTGCATATGGTGTCCAATATGGGAACTTACTGTTCCAATCAAGATAAACATTTCATTTATTTTAATGTTCAAATATCAACTCACTAATACACTGTTTTGCAATAAAGCCTATCTTTCAAAAAGAACTAAAATATTAAAAATTCACACAAGCATTAAATCCACCATTTCAAAAACAGTGCAACAAACCACTTAAAATTATGATCAAGATTATTATGATAATGACAATTATATAATTATTAATTTAAAACCAAAATATATTGTTTAAAATTAAGTAAAAAATAATGAATAAAGTAGATAAGTTCATTCATTCAATATAATTTCATATAGGAATTTTGTAAAAATTGACTGTAGTACTTAAATACATTAACTTAACAAACAAATTACTTTTATATCATAATAAGAAAAGTAAAAACATTTTTATATAATTTGAAAAAAACTAGGTCAATGATATTTTTATGAGAAAAAAATAAAGATCATATAATTTTATTTACCTTTTCAGAGCCAAAGGAACTTTTTAGATATAGATTAAGTTTTAATTATTCTACATTTAACACAAAGTGCTTAAGTAAAACTATTAATTGTACGAGAATAATCAATAACCATATGGTTTCCATATGTGTTCGTTCAGGCTACCAGAACCTGCACTTGCCATGAAGAGTTTCTTGGTTCTATTACATCTTTCACCAACAGTCAAGCAGTTTTGTTTTCTATGAACTTGATCACCCAAAGAATCATGTTGTGATTTAATGGTAACAGGTTTACAGCCAGGCTTTATATTAGCAAATGATTAAATAGGGGGCTCAACTACTGCAGCTACTACACTACAAACTGGCAGTGAATCTTTATTACCACCAAATATCAATTCCACACTAATGTACTTCTTCTATATATCATACCCAATTATTAAATCTAAAGAATTATATTTACAGAATTAAAAGTCTGACAAGAGAAAGAGTTTTATATCACTACTATTACGTTCGAGTAAAGCGAGCTATATCATACAGTCACCAGTAATTTTTGAAGTAAATGATGTTGATATAAAAGATACCGTTTCAGTTGAAGGAAACATCTGTAACCCTAGTTTTGTTGCAGTGCTCTCATTTAGCAAAACTTAAAGAACTTCTTGTATGCATCAATTAATTAGAGTAAAAACCAGTTTACCATTAACTGTAGCTGGTACAGAGCAGCTAAATAACTGGATCTAAAGATGTATTCTTTGCCATATGAGACCTCTGCATATAATCTTTAATGTAAATGTTACTGACTCTTGTAAGTAATTTTATGTAAAGCATAATACACTCTCTATCCTTGTATATCTACTTTTTAAGGGTTGATGTTTGTTAAAAAAATTAGAATTGTTTAAACTTAAGACTACTCTAGACCTTAGTTAGGCTGACTATAACTCAGCACACACTCTTATACTGGTGTTAAACTGTTTAACAAACTGCCTATGCCTGCAAAAAAATTATATTTGTAAAAACCTTCAAGAATGTTGTAATGAAATAATTACAACAAAAACTGTTTTATAGTGTGGTGGAAATACTACAGTGTAGCATAGACAATTTTCCCTTTTAGATTTAATTTAATCTATTTTGACTTTTACTCCTTAACATAAATGTCAAATATTATATTCTGTGTGGTAGTAGGTATTCTATATGATCATTTTATACAGTGTATATGTATAACATAACCCTTTTGACCTTAGGACTTGACATTACAATCATTACAGATGACACTAAAGATTTTTTATTCTTGCTTTTTGCAAGTCCACCTACAAAAATGGCCACTCAATATATTTATAAACTTGACCTACTTTTGTATTGATCAGTGGACGTAGATACCTTGAAAAAAATGTCCAATTGTTTTCCACAAGCATTGCAAGTTTTATTCCTAGCAGAGCACTTTTTAATCCATTAACATTTACATCCACACAGTTCATTAATGGCTGATCATTCTGGTTTCGAAGTCTCTTCACTTTGAAGTTTGACTGAACATGTCTGAGGTGATAAACTATTGACAAGATGTGGTAGGAAGCTAAACTAAAAATTCAATTGAATCAATCAATCAACCGTTCCTATCATAGCTACATTATTTGTATAAAACTCGGTTGCTCCACCCTGCTTAGAGATTGTGTCTATCACACTGTAGTGCACTCAATTGTGTAACTAATGAGACAATGAGACTACCACTTCACCTATTTACAGATATATCTGATGTCGAAATGATGTAAATGCTTCATTTAGAGCTTCTTCGTCGTCGACTTTCTTTGGATCTCTTTAGACGAACATGACTCCAGATTCCATGAGTCAAGGCTGAGACAGTGTCAGATATCAAACGCTGCAATAAAAGGAAGGTGAATTGGAGCTAAGCTCAACATTCAAATGAATCTCTGACTCGGACAAATGTCACTTCTGCAGGGAGTCCGGGAAAACTGCTAAGCACATTATTTGTGACTGCAAAGCGACTGCCCTCACACCTGTACAAGACATTTCTAAAAAAATGCTAAGATAGGATTTTAGTTCCTGGGGATATGTTGAGCCTCAAGATGACCTGGGTTGTTTAGATTTCAAGATTAAACCACAATAGATCCTCAGCGTCCCAATGACAGGCGGTATTATCTTGCTTTTTCAACTTCACAGTATCTTACAACTGCACTAGATAAAGCATACCCATAGAAAATGTCTAAATCAAACCAATCCAGGAGAAATCAAATTATTTACAATAAGGAAACTACACAATTACTTTATAAATGCTCAGAATAGGTTCAAGTTAACAGAAAAATGGAAGACAAAAATGAAACATTCCAAAAAAAGATGACATATACTCTACAGCTCAGGTAATTAAGAAAGGAAGCAAATGCAGAGTATACGAGAGTGGTCTGAAAAATATCCGATCAAACAAAGATACAAGACATTTTTTCTGAATTTTATTTTAATTTTTCAACATAGTCTCCTTGTAACTCTACACACTTCTCCCAGCGATGCTACCATCTCTGTAACCGTCTCCTAAGCTCTTATGGCTACATTTAAATTCAGCAGCCCAAAATTTCACTGTGGCAAATAATGGTGTAAAATCCCCATTTCATCTTTGACTTGTGAAGGCGTATTGCCTTACAAAAACAAATATTTAATGACAGTTCGATACTCGATTTTTCCATTTTCACAAAAAAAACTGACATCAACTTACTCAAACAACTATTACATAAAACCTGTGTGTCCTAAATGGCTGAAACTTTGTAGAGTAACTGTCAACAGATGAACAATGAAATTCAGTAGCTTTTGTTTCTGTGTGCTGCCATCTTCACGTTGGGGTCAGAAACTTTTCAGACCACCCTCGTATAAACCAAGCAAACAACAGGACAAAGGCAATCTAAAAGTTAATAAATAACGAACAAGCTGTAAAATGTGGATCCAATTCAGATCTGTCTTAATTGAAAATCTAAAGAGCTGATGAAACCAACACTAGAAAAATTGGTGACTACCTCCACACCTTTTTCTGAACATCACTGATGGCACTAACACAAAATCAAATATCACTGAATAACACCTATCATCCCCCATACAGGATAGAAACAACTGTAACAGAAATAACTCCAAGAAAGAGATTAAATGAAAAATCCTATCAATTAAGAACACCCTCTGGACTGGTCAACATGTCTTCCAAAATCATTAAATTTTGCGAAGAAGGATAATTTAAAGTCCCACATTACATATCACCAACCGTTCTTTCGGACAAGACATATTCCCCAGAAAAACTAAGTAGCTAAAATGTACTCGGAGTATAAACAAATGGACAAGGAGAAAACCTACTAATAACTTAGTCCAACATATGACACAGCTACCAACTGTCTAAAAATTAATCAAACAGATTGTTCTATCCAGACTTCAAAAAAAAGATAATATTCTATTATCACTAAAAAATGGCATCATATCAATGGAAGCTTTCAAAGTGATATAAACTTAGTAGTTATTTTAATAAAGAATGTTAGAATCAAGTTTGTATGACATATTTATTGACTTCAAAGAAACGTTTCAAAACTTACAATAACTGTTTTTGTTCTAATTCCAATAAGGAACAGTTTAAGATGGCTGCTGTTATTATATGAAGCCACACACCAATATTAAGATATGAAGACAATAACAAGAAAATAATTCAATAAAGAACCTATATTCGTTGTTTATATTAGTCTTTTCCAAACAGTCAATCAGGGATTATATTGTGTTCTTACCTGAAACATCTGTTCATAGGAAGGGAACGGTTCAGTGTTCTCATTTTTATGCCTCAGCACAACTTTATATCCGTAGTTCTCACCCTGACCTCGACAGTGGAGCCGGAGAGTGTTGTAGTCACTCAGGTCTAACTCTGTATCAGTCCGGAACCCAGCAAACCCTGCCCCATTGGGCTGAGGATTGAGCATAGTGAAGAGCACTCCTCGCTGGAACCTCTGTGTCTTCTGCAGAACCAATACTGCCTTAGACATGCCTACTTCCCTCACAACATCTGACATTTCTGACCACCCATGCAAGTTCGGTAGTTTGGTGAAGTCAAACAGTACAAACTCCTCCATAGCTTCTCTGAAACATAAAAGTATTTTTTTTTTTTTTTTCAAGACAAAAACTAGTCTAATAAAAGAAACCAGATAAAACATTGTATATGTCTTCTATGAAGAAAGTCATACATTTTAACTCCTTATTAAAGGAATAGTAAAAATAAATCATCAATACAAAACAAGTCTTTAAAATTGAATAAGTTTTAAAATCTTCACAAGACGTCAAACCTTTAATGAATGTTTAGTACTTGAAAGTAATAAAACAAATGTAAATCTGCAAGCGTAATAAAGTTGAACGACAAAAGGTTAAATCTGAAATGGAACCAAATGAATTCAACACATATTTTTTTGTTGAAGATGGAGCTTGTATTGGCTACAATTAACTTTATTACATTGAAACCAATACTTAAAACTTTTATTTTTGTGAGGCCTTTTGATAGCAAGGCTATCTTTGTCAGACACATCACAAAAATGACATTAATGCTGCTTTTGATCGTAATAGTCATAACGTTTCCTTCTAGTAAATATTTTTAGACTATGTGAACACTGTCAATTTTGTACCACTAAAGCTTTTTTACCACAGCTTATTGGAAGCGAATTTTTAACCTTGTTTATATTGGTTTCTAATAATTTTGAAAAGACAGAATAATGTCTACAATTTTCTGCAGAATTTAAATCTTTGTTTCAAAATATTAGTTTATTTTGGCTACCTTAAGGTGGTCAAGGAAGACATCCTGATTCAGGGAATCATTTGCCATAGAAGCAAGAAGTTTAGATAGCATATAAATGTATTGTTTTAAAATCCTGGGAGATACTTCATCTAGACTTAGGGATTTCTTTGATTTAAATTTACTAATCACTTACTATTTCTGCATTAGAAAATGTTTCACACCAGTTAAATATTAAATTAAAAATTGTTAAATCATTTATAAATTACTGATTTGTCTACACATCTTAATACTTACAGACCCATAGAATGAAATGGAATTGTTCTTTGAAAGAGATTTACAAGTTATATTACTATTAATGATTTTCTATACTGCTTATATTTTTATTTATTAGAATCAGAATTTATCAATACTACTTACTGTGTAGAGGCATGAAAGTGGTGAAATAGTTCTGCTGATAGATCATTGGTTGCTGCGTAAAATATGTGATGTTTGATGATAGAAAATGTGGAATTATTTAGTGAAGAGCAATGGTTAGTGGCTATCGATCTTAATATATTACGATATCTTACTCTATTTCCAAGATTGACAGATCGAGTGAGCCAAAACATGTTTTCCAGTATTGTTTATGTGCAATCAATGTTTTGTACAATGTATACGTTACAATAAAGTGGTGTCAATAAAGTTGCAGAACTGAATATCTTCAACAGCCTCTTTTATTACCCTATTTGCCTTTCCTACACTGTCGAGGGAGGGCTGATCTACTCTTAGAGGAAAGCCAATCATTCAGAAAATCATTTTAAGGGTGATTATGAATGGCAATTCGTTTAGTCCTAGAAAAGATACTAAAATTAAAATTATCAGATACACTAACACCAGTTCCCATGATTATTGTGGGTGAAGCCCTCAGTCAGCTTCCACGTAGTTGTTGGCCACATAATAAATAGGAGCCCCAGAGCTGCTAACCGTCACCTTACAGCCACTGTCCAGCTTGCCCTCAAACGTTGGTCCAAGTTCCAACCGTGACTGGCTGCTACTACTAAGATTTTTCCCAAAATTAACTTAAGGAGCTGTTTTTTGTTGATTGTTGCAAGTTTAGGATGGTCAACTTAAATTCAAAGTCACAGCTCTGACTGTAACATCATGTTCTTAAAATGTACCTATTTGGTCTTCAAGTGCTTAAAAAGAGTTACTTACAGAGAGTGTAAATGTTTAATGGCCTGGGATTGTATTATTGGTCAAATAAATCTATTGTTTTATTATCATTTTTGTAACATACACAGTAGATTGTTAGAGAGGGCTTCTTAGCCCTAACTTCGCCTGGTAAAATAAGACATCTTTACTTTACTTTAGTAGATCTTAAAGTAGTTCTTAAGAACCAAATAGTCTGAAGTAGTTGCTAACCACTGCCCACTCTACACAAGACACTAGAACTAACGTTACTTGTAGATAAACAATGAATTTATTTTCTTTATTTACCTTATCCAACTATCACAATAGATCTTAAAACGGTTCTTAAAAATCATAAGTCTTAAGGTGTTGCTGATGACCACTGTGTACTTCACAGGATCATAGAAAACAGAGTTTGTTGAACATTTATGTTACTCCATTTGATTTGGCTGAGCTTTAGGGATATTTTTACATTGGTCTTATAGGTAACCATGAAAGCAATGACAAATTAGTAGAATAAATATATGTATAAAAAATCATATGAGGTTCAACATATGTCATTTTTATTAACAGAGGAAAAAGTAAAACAATAGAGTGGAAAGTCACTGTTATAAATTAATGAAAAGAATTGGTTTGGCACATTCTTGCATTGTAGTACTCTCCCCAGCTCACTGAAACTTTTATTATTTGAATACTGCTGAACACTTAATGAAGAAAAATGTGAATGTACCATGTAGCAAGATATCTCAAGAAAGATTTCTTGCGTAATTTTTTTGTTTTTTTTTTTTTTTTTTTTGGCGTAAAGTTTTGTGAAACCTCATTTCAACATAGATAAGAACGAGTTCTGTGATGGTACATGTCTAACCATGGAATTTGGCTAAAGCCTATCACACAGGACGATGATGTAATTTCTATTTTGTCTTGTGGGAGAAATGTTAAAAATGAAAAGAGCTATAATTTTAAATTTTGTAAGCAACTTTAGCAAATCTGGTTACACAACATATGATGTGGTGTACTTTTTACCTTGTAGGCAATAGACAAATTAATCTACCTGACTGAATTTTATTAGGGCAAGTATAACAGAAAATCTTAAAATAGTTTTTAAGGACCAGATAGTTTTAAATAAATGTAAACAGTGCGGTTTTCACAAGAACCTTAAACTTTGTGTTACTGGTAGGAAACAGGCAAAAGAATATATCATCTGAAAAACAACATGTACATGCATAAAAACAAATGAATATATCTAAAACTTTTTGGACTCCTTTGTTTATTGGTGGTACAGAACTAGACATATCTGATTACGCTGAACTATTGGGATGGACGATAACATAAGACTTTCAGAAAAATTATCTACAGAGAAAATTTTATCCTTGGATATCTCTTAAGTTCAGTAACAAGGACCTGATAAACTATTTACTACTCCTTAGTCATGTTTCATGAACTTTAATTTATAATCCCCTAGGAAGGTGTAACCATAATTCAACAAAAATTTCATTTTACAAATCGTAGCATTCAGAGACCTATTTTATCTGTAATTTCAGTCTTGTTTGCTACTGTATGTGTATTTTTCAAATATTTTATTGATTAATTTTACTTAATTCCTGATTGGTAACATTTTGCTAAATAGTTTACCATAATAGAAAGATATATTTATCCTACCTAGGATAATGTAGTTAGGTAAGTTTTAGTATTTTTTAGCTGACTCAGACATTTGTTATGAGACATTCACATAATTGGACATAGATATTTACAAGTTTAAAAAATTTGGTAAAAATTTGACAAATTTAAAAATGGATGTCATGGTACCCTCTCTTCCTGATAGGAAGGCCTTTTAGGAGTAGTCAACTCTCTTTATAGGCTCTCCTATCCTTAGATAATTTATACATTATTTTAATGGGATCAGTACAAATTAATTGTACTCCACACTCCTTGTCATGTTATTTGGCAGGGTTTTCTGAACCTCCAAATTTGGGTCAGAGGATGAAAAATTATTTGTGGGCTAATTATATAATGCTCATAAAACACTAATCATTATCTGAATTTATAAATATTTTGTAAAAATCTGACAATTTTATAAAATGTGGCTATACCCAAAAGAAATGCGAGATTTATTAAAATTTAAACAATAATGGATCTTGGGAATTGGGTTAAAACCACAGGGTAATGCTCTACAATTACTGTAACAACTTCAATTCTTTTACTGTTGAAATATATTTAAAATGTATTTTTTAATAACACATTAAATGATTAGTAGTGCTGGAAAGATGAAATAAATTTAAAATAATAATTCTAATTATTGACTGAAGCTGACATAATAATCCTTTATCCCCATCTACTATATGTTATTAGCCTATACGATACATTTTTTTTTTTTTAATTCTCTGCAATTCCTTTATCAACTTCAATTTCTTTGATATTGAAATACATTACAAAGCGAACGTTTTTAATTACATTTGAGATGAAAATGGGTGTCGGTAAGACAAAATACCTATCTACAGCAGGAGGCGTGTATCTGGACACTACCACCGCTTACCTTTCCCGATTGCTGACACAGGCCTGCACAACTCATAAGCTTCTACAATGACTCAGTATTCTGTATAATGTTGCAGTAATCCTATTTACAGTAGGAGGCACTTAGCTGTGCCTATGACCTTGGAGAGATAGAAAGGAGAGAGAGAAGTATGACATAGGGGAGAAGTGTGTGTGTATCTGTAAACACAGACTAGGCACTGCGAGACCCCTTACCGCTTACCTTCACCAATTGCTTAAACTAGCCTGCACAAGTTTAATCTTTGACCTTTAATGACTCAGTATCCATGCTAATGTGATCTGACATCAGAAAACTTGGACGATCTGGAAAAGGACCTGAGATCGGGAAAGTAAATATCAGAAATATCTCTAGCCATTAGTGCGGGTATCAGTGCCACTCCACTCTTCTGTCCAAAATAGAAAATGATACCTCGAGATAATATTCTATTTCAACCTCAGATCACAAGAGCACTCTTAACTTTTTATATTTATAATACCTACCTATTTTATTTTTATATGCATTTACCTACTTATACAGCCGAATAACAATTTATTTAACTTAAAATATGACTAACTTACTGATAACCTGTAATAATGTATAATGTAAGCAATAAACAACAAGAATTCACTATTTTTTGGAGACTTTGAATATGGTGATGAATATGAGATAGTTCTTGGCGAGCAGTTAGATGTTGAGGAATCAAATATCGGCAGACTCTATAGCAGACTACCTTTGGGATTTTTTGTACCGCAGGGAAGTGTGCCGGTCTGTGGATATCTTTTCCTTCTTTTCACAATTAGCTCACTGCTGGGCAAGATGTAAGTATTGTAAGCATCACTGATATGTAGGTTCTGGATAAAGTTGGTTTTGTTATTTGTAAGGTAATGCCCTTTTTAAATTGCTTTTTTTATTGTAATGTGTTGTTCTAGCTATTAATGTATTATAATTCTTTTTGTGAACAATTATTATATCAAAATTAGAAATCCAAAATAGAAAATGATACCTCGAGATAATATTCTATTTCAACCTCAGATCACAAGAGCACTCTTAACTTTTTATATTTATAATACCTACCTATTTTATTTTTATATGCATTTACCTACTTATACAGCCGAATAACAATTTATTTAACTTAAAATATGACTAACTTACTGATAACCTGTAATAATGTATAATGTAAGCAATAAACAACAAGAATTCACTATTTTTTGGAGACTTTGAATATTGATGAATATGAGATAGTTCTTGGCGAGCAGTTAGATGTTGAGGAATCAAATATCGGCAGACTCTATACCAGACTACCTTTGGGATTTTTTGTACCGCAGGGAAGTGTGCCGGTCTGTGGATATCTTTTCCTTCTTTTCACAATTAGCTCACTGCTGGGCAAGATGTAAGTATTGTAAGCATCACTGATATGTAGGTTCTGGATAAAGTTGGTTTTGTTATTTGTAAGGTAATGCCCTTTTTAAATTGCTTTTTTTATTGTAATGTGTTGTTCTAGCTATTAATGTATTATAATTCTTTTTGTGAACAATTATTATATCAAAATTGGGTAAATCTTTAGATAATAACAATCGAATAACGACTATAGGCTGCTTATTAAAGTCTCCCCTATTATTTATTATTACGTGACGAAGGTAGGTAGGTACATATGTATTATTAATTAGAAAAAGGGTTAAATTTAATTTTAACAAGCACTTACATGATTGCCGTTGGAGTATAAAATAAAATGATCTGAGCTTAAATTTAGGTATTATTTGGAGGAATGATTATCTTTTTCTGCCAGAAGAGTGGACTGGTGCCGATGGCGCCACCGAAGCCCACACTGATGGCCAGGGGCATTTCTGATTGGTACTTTTCTGACCTCAGATCACATTCAACAATATGACATGGGAAAGTACCAATCAGAAATGCCCCTGGCCATCAATGCAGGCTTTGGTGTTACCCACACTTCTGGTAGAAAAAGACATACATTCTTCAAGTTTGTACCTATATTCAAGCTCAGAATACATAAGCGCCCTTAAACGATTAAATTTAATTTTTTCTATTTACATTACATATACTTACCTATGTACAGATCACGTAATAACAAATATTATGCCTAGATAGGGACAGAGGATCACTTCGTGTAATTTGATATTAATACATTTTTTATTTTTTATTTCATCTTTCTAATATGTGTAATCATCTGGAAAATGTTATTAAAACACTCACTTTATAATTTATTAAACAGTAAAAAATGAAGTTAAATGAGTAGAATATCTCCCCCCGGATCTGGAGATTTTCCAAACACTGTAAATTAAAATAAAATATAATTATAAAATTAGGCACATATTAATAAAGTTTTTTCCTGTCCCATTCCTACATGTACAATATTTACATGAATCAGTAGCCTATACACATCCTTACCAATTCAAGATTAATTCAAAATAAGTAATAACAGTTTAGTTTTCAAATATCTATTGCACAACAACACTTTTTTCAATCTGGTTTTCTAAACAAACACTAACTTATCTACTGTTAAGCTACCTAAGTTTTAAAAGACGTAGTATTTCTCATGAAATTTTAGTAATCCCAATCTAACATCTTGCAAAATCTCAAAGCATATAAAATTTTAAGCTATTAAATGTACCATAACTGTAAAATATTCTCTAAGACTTTAAATAATACATTTCAAATAATAACGTATGTAGCACACAATCATAAATTCATTGATAACACAAACACACTCTGTGTTTATAACCTTTTCATTTAATAGGTATATAAATATTTACTTAAAACAAAATCATACATTTTGGAAGTATAAAAATTAAAACAGATTTCAATATTTACTAGAAAAAAGTGTAATTTCTTAGACGTTCTTTTAATTAATAATTACTGCAAAATTTATTTTGTTTACTATCATTCAGAAGTTTTACAGACGACGTCAGCAGTTTCCTAGTTTCTACTTCACAATTTTACATCTGTTCTGTATATTATTGGATTGTCAAGTTGGTGGACTTGACAATAAATAAAGCTTGGGTTTACAAAGTGAACATTGTTCTTGAAGAAACAGTAATTATTTATTTCTGAATCTAAATATACTATAGATTAAATTTCCACCTGATTTAGGCATTTAAATTAACTAGAGAGTTAAATACCTTTTAAATTTAAATGTTTTTATTTAATATGGAAGTAAATTAATAGTTGTATTGTATGTAATACACAATGAATTTACCTTTTTCTAATGACCTTGTCCTGGATAGCACTAGAATATGATATGATAGATACGATCAAAATTATACCCGGTAGTTTACTACACATTTTTCTATTAAATTTCCAATCTATAAACTGCATTACCCACAATGGCACGTTACCGCCTCAACGGTAGTTGAAGGGCAAGGTCAAATTATTTGAGCGAGAGTGGTGAACGGTGTTTCGTTAGCACTTATACGAGCACAAGATCAACAAACTCATCACCAACAATGCGTCTCCCTCTCAATCAACTCCCACTCCCATCAGCTAAATAATACTGCAGTATTGAATTTGTTCCACTCTCCGTTTGTTTTGTTGAATGCTAGAAGAGAAGGAGTATAAAAGTTTACTAAAGACAAACTATTTGTGGTGGTAATAACTTCAATCGAAAGTTATATTTTACTAGTATGTTCTTGCTCAATATCAAGTATGTCATACAATTTATTATCTTTTCTAAATGGCGTAGCATTCGGAAGATAATGCATTGCCATTGTAAGATACGAGTATTACAATTTAAATTTCCGTGCAACTTTCTATAATTATTTATTGGATAGTTCAAAGTATTTAATTAGCACTTGAATGATCTTCAGCCAGGGAGAGGAATCCTTAAGTCAAACACTGTTAGCTTTTTCGTTGAGAGTATTTTATGTATAATATGAAGGAGTCATGTAATTTTAAAGCGTATGTCCACGTTCGTATCCTCTGTTTTTACTCTTGGAAAATATAAATATCCTTAAACTAATAAATCTGTGAAATTTCGCTGTCGCATCTTTGTTCACTATATTGTCTTCTTTTCTTGGTTCAGTTTACCATTGGATCAAGTACAGAAACCCAGGTTTGAACGTTAACACAAATTAACCTAGTAGAGCTAAAATAAATTAATTAAAATTAACAGAGAGTTACATTACAATTTTGTTTTTATATTTCTGATTTTAGAAATATAAATAAAATTATTTACAATCAATAACTTTAAATTTTTATATGAATAAGAGCGACAAGAAAGGCCGGCTTTTGGCGCTTTCCAACCAAACTTGGGATTTTATTAAGACCTAATTGAATACAAAATAGGTACGTCCACTGTTTTTTAAAAATTTACTTTTAGAATTGTATGAAAAATTGTTATTAAATTACCATTTTTACTTTTATTTTTCTTAACAAATTTCAGCAATGATCACGTTAAGGAGCTCTTAAAGTCATGATCTTGAGCATATAATTGAGTAAACTACACTTTAAAACTGTTCATTTCAACAAACTGTTTTTATTGATTTACTGTTGCTGGAGCCTACTCGTTGGAATGTACAAACCGCCAGACTGCCGAGGGCAACGTTGCCTCGATCTTGGGCGGCTTGCGCGTTCTTGACAGCAACAGTAAAAAATAAGTTATGTTGTGTGAAATATCGTCGATATTTATCTCCTACACGTGTTTTCAAGGCCGTTGTAAACGAGCTTTACATTCTATAGTACAGTTATAGGATCAATAAAAGTAATCAAACTGAAAATTTTGTATTATTAATAGGTTACATAGATTAATTGTTCCTGAATTTAAATTGCTATTAAGGGGTAGTCCATGCAAAACTTCAAATAACTTATTTATATATCTATATATTTAAGCGTTACTTCATAATTAACCTTAGTTTTTTATGTAAAACCTATATTTTATTCCCCTCCCCCAAAGAGGAGGCATGAGCTTATTAGTTGTTTGTATGGGTTTACGTATGTCAAAATGTCTAACGTTTTATGAGAGATAGAGATGTGAATTTCTTTTTATTTTATTCAGAAAAGCCTGATCTATAACGTGTAGTATGGGTTTTAATGTTTATGAACAAACTATGTGATAAAACAGTTTTATAACTCAAAACTCCTCTTTTGCCTAAACATATTATTTTTTATTTGTTATCATTACTTTTACAATTAATTACTACACATTGAAGAGTAGGTCTAACTGAAAAAAAGTTTTAAAAAATCATCAATTTATCTCTTATACAACTAAAGTAATTGAGGTAAACGTTGCAAAACTGTGATATTTCGGAAAACGCCAATAAACCAAAACAACGAACTTTATTAGGCAAAGGAACTTTATCAGGAAGTTTATTAGGGATAACTTACGTTTAAAATTGTCCAGGCCGTAGGTATTATCTCCAACGTGTTTTCTTCTCTCTTTTTCCTGAATTTTTTTTTCTCTCAAATATAATCCTCGCCTCTTTAGCCTAGTTGAATTTGCTTTCAATCTTTTCACGACGACGTCGATCCCGTATCTTGGCAGTTTTGCTGGCCTGACTCCCAGGTGGCAATGAAGTTTGAACCATGCATGTGACTTTAGCAATATTCCTAAAGTTATATTCACTTGTGGCATGTGCCACAGTAATTTCTACAAGTCTTCTGGAATCACTTCTTGTCTTGTCGCACTTACGCCAAATGTGGCTATGAAGGCTTTCGTTGTTATTTTGGGTCTGGCCCTTAAGGCATCTTTGCAACAGTTCTTTTCCTGACAACCTTTTATAAATGGGAACTATATTATGTACTTCAAAACTGTATTATTTATAGGTGTTGTACATGTTTGCCTGGTGTTTCTTTATTGGCCAGGGCTCTGTTATAGAAACCACCTGTGCTCTCCTTGCGGGCACTTGAAGTGTTTTGTATTATTGAATCCGTAGAAACTCGCTGATAGTGGATACCTAAATGGAGCTTTTCACTGAATCGACATCTTTATTAACATTGTTTGATATGGCATTTTGGTAATGTTTTTTCAAGTTTGAAATTGTTTTGCCTGTCAAGCTTCCTAGAGCTTTTCCTCCAATGATAACTTTTTTGATTTTGCTGGCATCATTTACTACGTTACGTAAAGCAATTCCTAATCTTTCGGAGACATATGGTATATATTCTTCTTTCTTCAGATTCACATTTTCACCAAACTCCTTCAAATGACTGAAGACTCGAGTTACCATCACTCACAACCATTGTGTTTCGGAAGCCAAAATCAATGGATTGCTGTCATAATATTTCGGCTGCAGCTACTTCCAAAACAGGCGACGACCCATTGTAGTTTATATCACAACTCTTATTGTGTCCTTCATACCAAATATTGAATTCATGGCTGTTTTCTCCAGGTTGAGCTTTGGTTAGTGCACAGTTACGACAAAACTTCGAAAGGACACGAATATCTATGAACAACCCGGTATCAATATGGATAACAATTCAAACTCCGTAATTTGACGGGAAACCACATTTATGCCAAGCCCCATAGAAGCTGACTGTTAGATTACGTGTAACTGAATCCGTTACAGAAGGATCATTCTGCAAATACAAATTAATTTCCTACTCTCTTTCTGGCTTTGCCTAACAAGTTTGTGCCTGTCGCTTTTGAAAATTCGTGTAGTTCGGCCAAAGGTTTCTGAGAAAGACCCTTGCTCAAATGTGACATTCATTATCACATAAAACTTTTCAATGGCAAAATAGCCATTACTCAGGTTTATGAAGGACTTTGTCATTTTCCTGTCTACATCATTTCAAGATTTCTTAGTTTTTTAGAACTTGATTTTGTAACTATTACTTCTTAGCATCCTCACACACAACTACTAAATTGCAACTAAAACCGATCTTATTTTTAACTTGTGACAACAACCCAGTTTGTAGGCACTTAGGACAAGCTAAATTTTCAGCTAAACTTACTAAATAGAATGAACTATGTTACTATGTAGTAGATACTCAAGAGATATGTCTCTTCCTAGTCCTAGTCCTACTTCTTCGTCGATTGTAGAATCGGAAAATTGGAGATCAAATTTTCTAATATTGGCATATTTATCTAAATCCTTTGAGCAGCCTGGTCTGGAAGATATTATAAAATTAGATGTATTGGATGTAAAAGTTGTAGTTCTAGATTCACTTACAGATTCACTAGATTCATTGCTATGAACACCAATATGTTCACAAAGTTTTGATATGTGATACAACCTTTAATAGATTAATCAAACTTCACATAAACTGTAAACAATTATTGTGAACATGGATTGTAATTGTTTTCCGGTAGAAACAGACATGTAAACATAACCTACAAGTGTACTACTGACAAATGATACTGATACAAGTTTCTCTTCTGCATATTAGAACAGAAACAGCTGTTAGAATACTTCAAATAGTTCTCAAATATACTTTTTTCTGATTCACATTTCATATTGATACTATATTCATGTAAAGCATTATTTTAGAACTAATATTATTGAACAATATCATTTTTAAGATCCAATTACCTAGACTATAACGTGAAAACAAAACAAAAATATTATTATACATACTTTGTCGCTCTAAATTGCTCCAAAACATTAATTGCATACTGCTTTTATTTTTTTCTATGTGAAAATAACTTAGTACGACTACTTTATTAACATTTTTGTGTACAGAAGTTACCAATAACAAAATAAAAACCAGAAATTTAGAAAAAACATTTTTGCTATTTGAGCGTGAAAAATAAACCCCCCCCCCTAAGAGGGGCACTCCACCCTAGAATCGATGAAAATGACAAAAATTTACTAACTTTTTTATTTGTACTTTTCTGAACAATTTTATATATAACAAGTATAGTTCAAAGATTATAACTTTTATTATTTAATCTATAAATGAAATTACAGATATATATTCTCCTACTAACTGTGCCTCTTTCTAGGCTGTTTTCCGAAAGTTTAGTTTTCACGCGTTTTCATTTGATGTCTCAGACATAACTTAAGTTGTATTTGAGATAGCCTTATAACTTTTTTTACTTGAAAGAGGACATTTCATTCTGCAACCTGTAGTATGGATTTACATTAGTTCCTTCAACAAACATTTTTTTTAAAGTTACAAAAATAGGTTTGTAAAAATATTTGGAACAAAATGTAAATAACTTTTTTTACAGAAATATGTTATATAATTTAGTATCCATACTAGAGGTAGCACAATGAAATATCCCATTCGACATAAAAAATAAATTATGAGGCTAGCTCAAATACAACTTAAGTTGTGTTTGCCACAGTAAATCCTAGTTATATCCGTAAAAAGTTACACCCAGTGGAGAGGGGGGGGGGTGAGGGACAAAAAATTATGGATAAAGTTACCCATAACTAACACTCATATACAAAAAATAAAATAATTAAATTTGCTATAAAAATAAAATAAAAACAGTTTTGGGTGGAGTGCCCCCTTAATAATGTATTAGTTACTGTTTAAATAATAGAGTTCTCTATTTTTCCAATCAGCGTTTCGAGTTTGCTTGTAAATTCTGTAACTGGTGAGATAAAAGCTTTTTCCTTATGTACAGAAATATAATAATAATTCATCTTGAACAATGTGGACAATGGAGTAGAAAATATTTTTTACTTGTAATAAAATTGTTTAAGATGAAGATGTGGCCCTCGAGTGTGAGGGATTATACAAAAATTTGCATCATATACCTATATATACCTATGCAGAATATACCTATAAAATGTTAGTATATTATCAATTAATTAATGTATATTATTAATGGCCCTAATGATACGGTTAAATGGTATTGTAATAGCCTCTATCACAAAATAGATCGTTTACTATACGGAATTGGATAAGGTATGTGATCATGACGGCTTTGTTCTATTAATGAGAATGTCAAGAAATTACTTGAAGTAATACAAGTAGTAAGAAATGACAAGAAAGAAGTCTATAAAAACAAGACCTTTTGGCTTACCGGCCACAAGATTCAGATATATTTCTGTTATGGATCATAAGACTGGTACATTTAAACTGATGTGACTGACCCACCAGGTTCCATAAAACCACAAAAATATACATTATACTAACTCTGAAACACTTGAAGCTCCCAGTTTTTAGGACCTGCTAGACTCCGGAAGTTCTAACCCTCTAGGAACTCCTGACCTAGATAGCTACCAGACTCTATAACTATGGAAGATCTCGGCCTATTGTAGCTTCCAGTGAGTGTTTCAGCCCTCGGAGATATCCACACTTTTTATATCTCTTAACGTTTGGGAATACCTTGTCTACCGGTTGTACAACACAATTAAATTCTGTAAATATTTCGCCCTCACTGTCGAGAGCCATGTTCAGTTATTAAAATATGTTAAACTTTAACTCGCCCTCCACAGCGAGAACGAAATAGTTCAAAAAGTTAATTGTGTAAACGTTTGTTTGACGAGGTGGAAATCGGAAGACTTTTATAATAATTTGAAGCATGTACATAGCCGATGTATTGATGCAGTCTCCTTATATAGCTTTAATTTCATAATCACATAAATTAAGGTGTCGTTATAAATTTGTGCATGTAATGAAATTACCTAGCTGTTGGAAATGAATCATTAAATAAAAATGTAATAACAATGAATAAATCATTGGTCTTGAAATAAATACTTGTTCAACAATAAAAATGACAGTCTTGTGTATTTGGACATTAAAGAGTGCTGCAGTGAAGGAAAAGTGATAAGTCGTCTCACGTTAATGCTCCACGGCTGCTTACATGTTTAGTCATGATGTTATTGCCTTCTTTCAAGCTACACCAAGTAGACGGACTGAACGTCCAGCAATTGAACAATGGGATGTAAAGTGGATACTAAGTAGTGGCAATACTACTTCTACTAGATATGGGACAACTGACTGAATGTTATAACCACCTTTCTATAGTAAATCGGGGTTATTTCAGTTAAATGAAACAATTGATTGAAACCCTCTTCAGGTTTCATACTCATACTTTCAGATACAATTATCAAACTAATCTAAATTTTCAAAATTGAATGTTAACTCACATTTACTAGAATTTACATCATTTTTGCAGTAAACTATATTACATAAATTAATATCCTTTATCTTAAGTACACAGTAAATTAAAAGCATTTGTAATGAAAGAATTTACTGTCACTAATTAATTGTTAACATATCTTAAGTAGGTAATGGATCTTAACATTCTGTGGCATGATTAATACATTGTTTATTTCAAATATAGTCCAAAGATTTCAATATTCTAGGCCTACAACTGTATGATCAATTCATCATATTGAAAAATCTGAAGTAGTTTCAGTAAAACACCGATGGAATACAGTTGACTGCACGGTAACTGTTACCGTGGTTGACTGGATTCATTCCGTTAACCGCTGAATGAAAACGATAAATTTGCTAGGGTTTAATCAACAGACTGAAACTGCTCAGCTGGCTTCAGCCATTAGTGCAAAATAACCGGATGATAAATTCGACTTATACGTACAAAAACTCCAACCACTTGAATTATTGACACCAAGTTTATAGTGAACTTTAAAATAACCAATCTCCTATGTTGGAACTAGAAAAATTAATTTATAATAATAGTTAATAATACTAATATTAATATAATTAATAATTATAATAAATAATGGCTATTCTGTCACAAAATTATTCTATACTCTTTATTTCAAATACAAAGGTTTAGTCATTGCAACATGCGAACATATTTGTTTAGTTTAGAGAAAACAACTGATGTTATAATAATGCAATAACATTTTTAACAAACAATGTATTGGACCAATAAAGCATTGCAAATTTTAATAAAACTCTTAATTATGGTTTTATTATAGGTATCTCTAATTAATTACTCATATAATTTTATCATTGAGAATTAATCATACAACTAATTACTATTAATATGGATTCGCAGTACGTATTAAAATAATTAATAAGGAAGAAATCAAACTAATAATTATTTCTGATTTTTAATTGTATAAGCTTAAACACACACAGTAACACGACTGTAGAACACAGTGTACATAGTCAAACTGAACAATTTATTGTGTGTATAAACACCTATGCTATAGTCCTCGTGAACAAAACAATTAAGTTTCAAAAAGTGACAATTACAAATAATTGGACATTTAATTTTGTCAACTAAAGAAATATAAATTAAACTAGGATTTTATACAACTGATGTACAAGCCGATATTATCGATCTGTAGATAGATTTCCGGCAATTAATAATAATTGTCATACTACAACTCTGTTGTTCATTAAAACCCCATTGCTCAAATAACAAACCGAATGAATTCATTGTTCATTGTCATCACGTTACCAAAATAATAGAGAGTTTCTCGCAACACGTTGCGGGGACAGCTGTTGCTGAGCGGCAACATGGTTGTTATCCTGTTACGTTAAATAACGCACATATACATTTATATTATATTATAGAACTACGAGGCTGCATGTTATTAGGAAGCCTGCTCTTTTGAGAAAACCCAGAAGAAAAAAATACCTTACATTTACATATGACTTGGCACTAACTGACACTTGTAGTTAGTTTACTATTATGAACACGTGATTACTCAGAACTATCACTATCTAACCTCAATATGATGGATGTAAGGGAACCGGGATTTTGTCCACAGTGTGGTACTATATTACCTTTAGTTGGTGAAGCAGGAGGAGTAACATGCTATTTATGCAAAATTTCCTATGGACCTGAAGGTTAGTGTCAATCGTGATAGTTTGTGGGTGTAATAACATTGTTTGCCACAGTATTAGTTTTAAGGTTATGTTTGACCAAAGTACAACCATAACTGGGGAAAACCAAATTTTTAGTTGTTTCTTTTGCCTGCCTCTTTAACCCTTTGACTGATCAATAAAATGTTTTGTTATCTCCAAAATTGATAAGAGTGTGGTACCTCAATTGGGTAAATGTAAAGTTAACAGCTGGAGTAACAAAAAACAGGTTTTGCTCTATTAACATGTCGCTATAGTCCTGAACAAAAAATTAAGGTTACAGAGGGTGACAATGAGGAAGATATAGAACTTTTCTTGTGCGGACTAATATCTCCTTGCTCTACATCTTTGCTGGGCATCATGTGTTCTTGTTCTGATCGTTATTCAACTTCGTTTTGGTTACTGCTGACATCAGCTGTTTCACCGTCTTTGATTATGTAAAATAAACATGAGGCTGCAGTACAACAAGCGGCCACCAACACAATTGGATGATGATTATAAAATGATATGGAATCATCGATATTTATGACCATCCATTTAGGACTGAAAGCAAAATGTCGGATCAAATAAGGTAATAGATATTTAAAAAAAATAACTTGGTTTGACTAGTTTACAATCATAAAAATTAATGTATAAATATTAATATAATTTACAAATTAAATATAATATATAATTACAACAAAACAATAACATTTATTTTCAAGGATAAACATGATTGCTTGTGAAAAAAGAAGACACTTACGTCACTATTCTTTTCACCATTAGTCAATAACGATACAAATGATGTTGAATTTATTTCCAAACACATTTATACTTTGGATAAATTTTGAACGATGATGTCAAATTGAATTAAGTTTCAGATTTAAAAAAATGTTAATATAGATGAGATATATTTTTGTATATAAAAGAAATGAATTTGTTTTTTCGGTACTTTGGGATTATACCGACCACACTAGTATGAAGAACACAAAAATAGAAATTTATAGAAACAAACATGATAGAACGAAAAAACAACTCTTCAATTACAAAATTACAAACTTACAAGCATTTCCAGGTATTGTGATCGCTGTTATCTTATCTTTCTCGAGAATCCTGATTACGGCAGGCCGCGCGGCATCACGTGATTTGCACGGTACATAATTGCCTTTCCATTACAATTCAATTTATATTTCTGATTAGCCCCTCTAGAATTTGATATTTTACTGATAGGTACTATCTCGAGGGATGTTTTTCTTTCGTCGACATCAGCGCGGGGCAGCACCAAAGGTGCTGTCAATGCCCGCGCTGATGGCCGGAGGCACTCGCATTTTGGGTGGCGGAATGTGATCAAGAATAAAAACAAGTTTTTAGTGTTTTTTTAATAAAGAGTTTAGTTTGGTAAATGTTTGTTTTTGTTGAATTTTTGTGTTTGGAGAAATGTAGAGGTAAAACACGGAAGTACAACAAAGCGATGCACCAGCTGAACGGGCGGCGAGACTGCAATCACGTTATCTACTAGACGCTCGACTTTGACCTCTGTCTGAGGATGGGGAGGGGTTTGCGATAAGACAATTCCTGTTTTATATTGACGAAATATTGTTCTACGCTAATCTAGTAATCAGTAGAAACGAAATGTGAAATAACGATTCATGTCTGGGTGTGGTCGGTATAATCCCAAAGTACCGTTTTTTCAATTGTATCTATTGGGCCATATAGTACTAACTATTACTTCACAGGGTTGACATGCGTGATAGCATTTAAAAAATGTTCGAATGAATCACCATCAATAATCATAATTTTTGTCGATACATATATCCTGCAAGATGATCGGCAATGCAGTTACTTCTGAGACTAGTTTTACAGATTTTTTGTTCATAAAAACATTTTGAACCAACATTTGCATATTCATCATCATAGTTTTTGTTGCTGTCACTAACCTCCTACATAAACAAAATAACAGCTGGTTATGACGTCATTAGCAATAGCTGGTAATGACATCATTAGTCTAAATAAAGAAATCTGGCAATGATTAAATATGAATCTCTATAGGTCAAATATTGTATTTGATAGTATTGATATTTTAAATCGATAATCATCATCCGATTGTGTTGGTGGCCATTAATTATATTGTAGTCCACCATAATGCTGAATCAGAAGAATTTGATACAAATAAAAGACGTGTTAATGATGTTCTGAGTAAAAGTTCATATCGTCCTGACACAAGTGCCTCTGGCCATCAGCGCAGCTATAACACCTTCGGTGCTGATGGCGACATACGAAAAACATCCCTCGAGGTAGTACCTATCAATAAACAATCAAATTCAAGTTGTTTATTCGGATCATGAATGCCACTGCTAGCTAGGAAACGTAACTTGCCACAACAAAGAAATATTGTAAGTTTATCTAACCATGACTTCCTACTATCTTGCAAGAAAAGATTCCACTTTTAATTTTCTAAAATTTATTATTTGTTATTTTCATCCCCTAAAATCCTATATTGTTTTCTTCAGAAGGACAATTGTTGTATGTTAATATGAATTTCATTACCGGTGTGGATAAAAATAAATCTGGAAATAATACAAACAAAACCAAAGTTTCTACACATTAATAAATAGTGTAAAAAACAAACATAAGTTTAATATATAAGCAAAACTAACGTGACCATAACGTCCTAACTTCGTATGTACGTACTATCTACTTACAAACCACTTGTAGTACCTTCCGATCACATGAACATAGTCTATCTTTTCTTGATTAAAAAATGAAACTAACATAAGACTTGAAATTTTGAATGAAGCTTTTTGAATATTGAGTTCAATTATGGTGCATGTCATTCCATGGGGTTTGGATGAGCATTAAATTAACATTGGTTTTAGGGCTAACCATGGAGGCAATGAGAATATTGTATAATAAATAAATTTATAAAGAAAAATAGTCCAAATACATGAGATTTTTAGATGTGGTACATCTTTGATATAACAGATGAAAAGTAGAGGTGCTAGAACTTACCCATGAGGATTCTTATGTATTGTATAGATCTGTTTACAATAGATCGTCATGATAATTCAATTTGTTGTTGTATGTAACATGTACGGTTAATAGATTTCAAAGTAAAGTAAGAAAGGACAGATTACATGATGCTTACAATAATTTTCCTTTTCTAGTTTTTGGAAGAATGGAAGCCAACTACAGGATATACTTTAATAGATATTCAGAAACAGGCAAAAAAAGAGTTGAAATGGATGAAGGTGAGGAAGCTGATGGACCTGTCGTGGAGAGGAGATGTCCCAAGTGCAATAACGACCGAATGTCATACGCAACCCTTCAGCTGCGGTCAGCAGATGAGGGCCAAACCGTGTTCTACACATGTACCAAGTGCAAGTAAGTTCGTGTGTTAGTAATAGTTACTGCACACTAATGCTACATTTGTAAACTGAACTAATAAAAATACAACAGCAGATGATGTTAGTATAGAAATTTTCCATTACGTTGTTATTATCCCTAGGCCACTATGTTTGGCAGTTTTTCGTACCGGAGACCTAAAAAATAGTACCTTATTAGAAAGAACAGCCTTTATTTGGCTAAGTGGAAAAAGTACAAGTCATTATGACGATTGGTTCTTATTTTCTGCCTCCCAAATGGAAGCAAGTCAGCAAGAAGGAGGTTACGCTATCCCTACCTACGACTTGTTATTACACAATATAAGTAACTAGGTTAAGATTAGGTTATCGTATATAATATGTTACTAGTAGTAACAAAGTTAAATATAAGCTTTACGAGGATTCATATAATCTAAACTTGAATTTGAGTACTATCTCGAGGGATAATTTTCTTTTTCGTCATAAGCATAGGGTGGCGCCACCAAAGCCTACACTGATGGCTAGCGTATTGCCCGACCTCAGATCACGTTCCAGATTGTCTTACTTTTCCGGTGTCAAATCGCTTTGGACATATGAACTTTCCTATTTTATATTATATTATAATAACAAATAGTACAAGAACCGATTGTCATGTTGTTTTCAAAGTAAGCCAAATAAAGTCTTTTCTTTCTAATAATGTACTTTTTTAGGTCCCCGGTAAGAAAACTTCCAAAATTAGTGGCTTCTATATAATACTAAAGTACTTGTTTGTGTTATTTCGTCACAGGTAACAGCAAGTGTTTAAATATTTCTGATTTGTCATTGTTTTATAAAATGAGGTAAAGGAAAGTAACAATAATGAAGCTCATGTTTCAAAAATTTACCTCTACGTCATTTAATTGATATATACTTTAGTAATAGTTATGTTTCCTGAAAATATTTTCCCTACATTTTTTTACTTTTAATGCATATTACTATTAAGCGTGCAATTACAGCAACTTGGAATATGAAAGCCGACATTCTGCACAAGTAGAGCAGCCCCTAACGAAGCCAATCGGTGTGTCTGTTGCAATGTTATTTGATGTCAAATAAGATTATAATCTGTTTAAAAACAATAGTTCATATATTTTACTAATACTTGAGATTTATGAAATTAAGTCTAATTATGTACTGTCCCCTCCTTTAAATATTGGTATTAGTAAACTAGTTCTTAACAGCGATTGAAAAGTGACTTGTCTGAAGGAAGAAATAATAATAAAGCATCAATAGATGTCTGAACATGGATTTTCAAAATCATCCAGCCCAGAAATTCATAGTATTGATTACATGATTCAATCGGGCATCGGTATATCGAGATAACTGCAAGAACGTAGCCAGAAAACAATTTTGGGGGGTCCAGGCAACTGATATTTTCCGGTAGTGGACAGAGAGTAGGGCCCCATTTTGTTCCTTAAAACGTTCTTGCCCCGTTTCTTTGTTGAGAACGATCTTTCAGCAGTACATGTCAGTAATACTGAATTATTTAAATAATAATAATCATTTACTTAGAAAGTAATTAAAAAATTTAGGGGGGTCCGGACTCTTTGGAGGGAATCATAAAATAAGAAAGTTAAAACAGGAAGAATACAATGTCAAAACTGTATTTAAGCGAGCCCAAAAGTTGAAGAATTGTTTGAGACCAGTGAATGACAAGATTCCACTGTGTATGCCGGGAGTCTACAAAATTCCTGAGGCTCAGTCTACATCAGAGACAAAATGTTTAATATCCACATGAGTGAGTGAAACACATTAGACACACAAAATGTCAAGATATGGACAAATTGGCCATAGCAAAATACAGTTTCATGACCAAGCATGCAATAGAATTAAGAAAAAACAAAAGTACATGTGAAAATTCCCTAATATTATCCAAGAATAAGAAAATCTGTAGAAATAATCAAGAATGAAAATAGCTCCAATAAAGCAGATAGTGTGAAATGTCTTAAAGCTGGCAACTAGTGAGAAGGTATATTGATCATAAATGGTCGGTTGTTGGTTAATAGTCAATCATGAGAAAGGTCCAACTCTTCAACTCGCCTGTACAATAACACATTTTGTGAATTGTAGGCATGATATTAGCAAATAATGTCATAATGAAATAAAGAGTGTTTTAAATGCTTAATTTTCAAAGAATTTTGGGAGTTAACCCTTGGACCCCTCCCACAATGGTGGCTCTTTAGCTTAAATCTGTTATTCCTAATTACCATTTGGCATCCTAAATTGGAGATTGATATTTGAGCAGTGGAACAGTACCGTATCTAAAACTACAAACTTTGGCATCTCAAAGAACAATTATTGGCTTAGTATTTCTTTTCTAAGCACTAAATAACAAGATCAACAGTACAGAGATACTTCAATATAAAAACTGTGAACCATGTTATTTATCAAGACAACAGCAATCAACGTTCATAACTGAAGAAAGCAGAAGAACCATATTATAACAATAGATTAGTGATAGTGCACTTGATAAGACAATGGAAATACTTCACCTAGATTACACTGTATTTTGTAGTCTATGTGTCCTGATGTCAAAACGATGTAAAGAGTTCATTTTGAGCTTCTTCGTCACCAATTTTTTTTTATCTATTCAGACGAACATGACTCCTCCCGATTCTAGGAGCCAACCAAGTCTGTGACAATGTCAGATTCTAGACGCTGCACTAAGAGTGACGTGAACTGGAGCTAAACTTAACATCCGCATTGAATCAATCCTTCTCACCATAGGTACGTTATGTGAAGTGTTTAAATACATGCCTGATCTTTGTTTTTCTTATTTTTCAGATTCAAGGAAAATGAAAATTCATGAATCATCGAGCCAATGTTGATCAAGATTTTAGGATTATATGTAACCATATTAAAGTTATTTAATCATTTATTTATGTCCAATTTTAATTTTCCTTTTCTGTAGACTATCATAGTAATAAAACATGATATAAAAAATGTTGTAGTTGGAAGAACATAGTTAAAAAATAAATATATTGACTTTATTTGTAATGTATTTTCTTCAGTGGATTACGGTTTCAGACAATAGTTTATGATGTTTGTATCAAAAAATTATATACCCGAACCTCATTCTTTATATTATAGAGTATAGACATTAGATATAATAAAACATCAAACTTAAGCGCTTCACAGATGGTTTGCGAATATATCCTGAAAATCAGATCGAAAACGTACCAAGTTTGTTGTTACATGGTGTATATACACTCTGAGACAGACCACAAGTCTGTATCTATAGTGACTGAGCTGAGGAATTACAAAAATAATTTTGATTGCTTAAAAAATATTTTGTTGGGCGGGGGTTATTTTTGAATGGTTTCTAAATGTAAAAATAGATCAAGCTGTACCTCATTAAAAATTTCTTTATTCAATAATCATTTTGAAGAAATGTTTTAATTTATTCAGTTTTTTTGTATACAGGGTGGTCCAAATTTCAAAGTTGTGCTTCATCACGTTTTTTTACTGTTACTTCGTCACAAATAGTAGTAAACTGAAGGTTATAAAAGTACTATTTTGGGTGATAGAAATTATTTTTCAGAATTATTTGGTGTTGAGATATAAGGGTTTTCGTTTAAAAGAAGACAGGTTTTTTGGTCCAGCCGCTATACACCGAGGACAAGTTTTCCTGTTGCAGAACTAATAACTAGAGACCTGGTCGTAGTGGCAATATAAGTTGCCACTCAAGGGACAAAAGAGGTAATTGTACCTCAGCATATTTCCCTAATCCACCAACAAACTGTCATAGATAGGCTACTACGGAGAAAGAGGTGTGGCCTTCGTCCTCGGATGTGGCTGTAATGCGCACCACGCCTAATGAGGCAGCACCAAAATTAATTCTAGAGGTGCAGATATACTCCAGTTAATTTTTTCTAATGATATGGAATTAGAAAACGTTTATTACATAAGTTAGGAGAGATGTGTTGGACATTATCTTATCTAAAGTCCTAAGCGGTGTCAACTTAGGTGGTATGTTTCACAGGAAGCCTTACTTTTAGACCATAGTTTCATTAGGTTCAATCTAGAGGCGGGAGTAGAGATTAATGTGACATACAGGGTTCCTAAATCTACTAATTGGAGGGGATATAGAGACTAGCAGAAGAGTTGGCAGAAATGAATTCTATCAGAAAAACGAGATTGTACTGTAAAAACAACTGAAATGACTATTTGTATCACATTGCACGAAAGAGCTGTTAGAAAGGTCAGTCCAATTGATATAAAAACAGCCCTCTCATAATCAATAGGATAAAGAAAGATGTGCCTTGGTGGACAAGGAGACTAGAAACAATTAAAAACTAAACTGGAAAACTCCTCAAATGGGCAAGAAGAACAGATAAATGGTTAATATATCAGAATGTCCTAATTAAATATAAGAAATAACGAAATGAGAACCTGGATAAACTTCTTTAAAACATTAACTGTCTGCTAGAAGATACCGGGCTTTAAACACTCAAAACCTGTGGAGCCTTTACTAATGGCTAACGGTAAGTAAAAAGACATTGAAATTGTTACTGAAGATGCACTTTCCTTGTGAACTCGACACGAGATAAGACTTTCTGTTCTCTGACGGGGGGAGAGGTCAGGTCCAAAACAGCAAAGACCAGACAACGATCCTTCAAAAAGCTAAGAGAGAATGGAGTGTTTCCAGCCAAATACAAGAGGGGTTGGATATCATCTTAAATAACCTTAAACCCCTGTTTAAAAGCGGCATGTCTTTGGATGTATTCCAAAGAACTGGAGGATGGTACTTGTGATGTTTGTGTGGAAAAAAGGTAGACTCGTCTCAATCTAATTAGTATAGACCGATTATCCTAACCTTCATGCTGAAAACTATTGCAAACATAATTTATACATAAGGGAAGAAACCTTACTGGCGCTCCCACTCAGTCTATATCAACACGCATACGTTGAAGGTAAGTCAGCCACTACCGCTCTCCACAGTTTAGTGGATATGGTGGAAGACACCTTCAAATAGAAGGCTGTCCTAGTTACTGTCTTTAAGGACATGGAAAGAGCTTTCGACCGAGTACCATACGGATCCATGGAGGCAGAATTGAATTTTATTTTAATGTTCCAACAGATGTTGTCAAGTGGATAGTAGTCCTCCTTAAATGTCAACAACTTCACAGCCCGAAAAGGATGCCCCCAGGAAGGGGTACTGTCTCCCCTTTTGTGGGCGATGGTGGTTGACGATCTCTTGATAAAGGCAAAAGAAGGGGGAATAAAGCTACACTGTTATGCTAAAAACCTAGTGCTTACGGCCAAGGGAATAAACAAAGACACGTAACGCCTCATTCAAGATGTCATACATTTTATAAGCAACCTGTTTCATGGGGAGAGTCTGAAGATTAACCTATCAAAAACAAGTATAATAACCTAAAACTTTGTTTAACTGTTGTATGGCAGAAATCATTTGGGTTAAGTTCTGAACATTGGGAGCAACTTGTACTCTTGAACTCCATCTGTGTTTTATATAAAAGTACAATCCATCTATATGAGACGCAGCTAAACGTTTGTTGACTTAGTTGATAAAAGCCGCGAATTTATAAGTAGGATTTGACCATCGTATGAGCATAACCCTATTTAGAGAATCGAAATGTGAGCATTCCAGTATTCCGGGCTCCACAACAAGCGTCGCCGATTAAGCCTTTTTACAGCCTTGCTCACATAACTTGCACCCTAAACACAGACATGCCTCCAGCTCTCATTGGACAATGTACAGTTGCTCCAAGTTACAGAATTGAAATACCCAGGAATTAAAATTGATAGAAAGTTGGCATGGCGTTCGTAGGCAAAACGGCTCCAGTTGAACGCTAAATATAAAAAAAAACTGGCATGGTTATTATATTATACGTCACATTTAATTTTGGAAAATAAAATTCTCCTTTACAAAATTGTCTTAAAACCTTATAGCCTGTCACTCGAGGGATGTGCCCCAAACAAATAGATATCTTCCAAAGTCGCAGTCAAAATTCCTATAGAACATAGTATGCTTCTAGGTTATGCAAACCTCATCCATCAAGGCTTAAAATATCGCGTAAAAACAAAATAACTAATTATAGCACTAATTTCTGTTATATTAGTGCTCTATTTTATTGTAGTATTACATTTCGTTAACCCAAGAAACCATGTTATTATAACCAGGTGTACTACTTTTCACTTAAAAAATAAATATATAAGGGCAAAAGAACTTCGAGATTTGGTAACACTGTTATTCATGATTACCAGCGATTGAGTTGACGACGGGCGGTAGACTAAAAGAGCGAGTCAGAAGTTGGAATAGTGTGAGCAATTTATTACTAACGAAGTTGATAATAGGTTGATAGGTTATATTATATTTTCTCTTACAAGAATAAAAATTATCATTTTGTGCCTTTTTTGTGTTGGCGTAATATTCTTTGCGTCCCACAACAGAAAAGGATTAGAACATGGCACCTGTAGATAAATCTCCTCCAGCTAAACCTGATGGTACATTTTCGTTGATATGTTCATCAAAGGCAAATGATTTAATTCCAGTTCATAAGTATAAATCCTCGCTCACTGGATTAACCGTTGTTCTAGCAGAAGTCGAGGGTCCTGTTGTTAATGGATATTTTTGTCTAGGTAAGCTCGAATTTTAATTCATGGTAGTAGTCCTTATACTGCTCTTACAGAGAAATTTCTAAACTTATACCTATAGGTCTATCCTATGTTTGGAACATATGAATATTACAAGACAAAATGAGTTTTTATTCCCAATGGTTAGATTCTTTCATAATCTACTTTAATCCTACTTACAATTTAAATTTAGTGTGGTTTTGCAAACTTGTACATGGAAATATCCAGACATATGGCAACACACTCAGTTTGAATTGCAAATATTGACTGGCACTTTAACATTCAAAAATATATTTTGTTCCTTCTCAAACCAAAGATAAGCCTAATATGTTATTTTTAAACTTGGTCAAATCGGAGATGGTGGAAAATATATACTTTTAGAGATAGGATTTTGAAGAGTTGACCTAGAAGAAGTGACTAGAATAAATCATTTATTCGATCATTCAACTTATGGTAACTCCGATCCTATAGATAGGCGAATGATCGAGCAATTGCATACTGCAATTATGTTGTCAGGTTAGTTTGTTACCAATGAACCATATAAATTACACAATTTGTCTAGCATAAAATTATGTACTATGAAAGAAGTAGCCTGTTAGGAAAAATCAAGTGAATTAACACTTTATGTGAGCTACTAGTCTGTTCTGTTAACTCAGCCATTCTATCTCTGGCTGATTCAGTCTCTTTTTTAGGCAATATAGGCTATAATATTTTGTGTGTTTTAACAGTAAAAGTATTGTGTTGATTGGGTGGTGTAAATAAAATGTAATTGATATATTTTCTGGCATTCATTTACAAACATTAATATAAAATGGTACTAAAATCAAATACTTGTACTTACAAATTCATTTTCTAAAGCACACATCACTTCGTAACTCATCCTTTTAGGTTCCCGGTAAGAAAATCTCTTCCAGCAATAGTTGCCTCTGGATAATACCAAAGTACCGTACAATTATAATGGGTTTTCCGCTCTTGTGCCAATACTTATTGCAGATACTTATATACTTGCTAGGCTACAAGTTATTCATTTTTACTTGCAGTCAGAACAAATGAAGAACAGATGTGGATAGGAAGGGGAGGTGTACATAGAGAGAAATCGGTTGAATAAAGGAATAATGCCATTCACTTAAGTCCTCTTCACCGGCCACATGCACAGCAATGTGGCTGAGATTTCTCATCCTCTCAAAGAACTCATAGGGTCGACACACTGTCTACCGGCACATTTACAGATGAGAGTAGAGTAAGCATATTTCACACTCAGAATCCATTGGTATGAAAAGGTAGGAATATCCAATTACATAGGAATCAAAATCTGTACATAATTACGAGAGATGAAAGTTAGAGATTGTAAGCGGCATGTGACTGGACCAAAACCAGTAACATTACAAGACTGATACGAGAATCAGCCACGCTCTTAAGAGTAAAGTTTTGGAAATAATTTAAATGAGAGTTTCAAGTAACATGTGCCTGCTCCCCTACAAGGTCAAAATCCACCACTCCCTGATTCAAATTATAGAATGCAGGCTGGGGCAGCGACGTGATGCTGTCTGACCGCTCACTTGATCATTACAATCTAGAGAGGTTTATAAGTCAACACAATAAGTCTAATACTTTGGCCAATAAAATCAGCAGTCACCTGATTATACGTCATTGTTTTCGTCTATCTAGCCAATGCAGAGAGTTCCCTACAGGACAATTTTTCTAATACAAGAGCTATTCAGAAAGTAAGTTTTGGAATTAAAAAAAAGTCTTAAAAAACGGTGTTATATCATGTGAAAGAGGGACCAAAATACTACTTTTCTACATAATCACCATACAAATTCAGGCACTTATCATAGTAGTGGACAAGCTTTGAAAAGAAAGGCTTTAATTTTTAAGTCAACCTTTTGCAGTTAAAATTTGATATTTCGCTTTGTTTTAGATTAAAGCATTTATTAATTACTTCCCAATTCATATAGTATAGCTAAGCAAGATACACTATAAAAACTCATTCTGTGTTTATGTTACAACAGGACGTACACAATCACTAGATTGTTTTTAGAGAAAACAACAATGTTAAATTAATTTAAGGTTATTGAAATAATTAACTAGTCGAAAAGTATGTTAAATTAGCTCAAATTAAATTGGTAATTTAATTTTGTACAAGAATATGTCCACTTCAAACCAATGAGCTAAGTAGTAAGTTAGCTAGATATATTTAACTGGAACAATGTTCAGAGTGTAGATTTCTGCGTAATCTTGCTGGTCAGCCAGGACTGCTGGGTCTGTACAATGCCACTATTGGCTGCCCTAGCCAAACCGCTAACGCCAAAGGGTTAATCCTATTGAAAACTGCATGAAATTGTGTGTCAACTTCTGTAGAACAAGGACTTCTGTTAGGAAAAAACTATTTATTTTCTCAGGCGAAGTTGATTTCAATAGTTGTAGAGTATGACAATGTTGTACAAACCATGAAAGCGTGATGAGAATAGATCTTCTCTGCAGCACTGATTGAGTGAAACTGTTTAGTTTTTATAAGAATTGGGCTCAATCTTTTAGCCCACTTCAGTAGTATGTCCGATAGTATAGCTTTGAAAGGTTAAATAAATATTATGTTTTTCCAGCTACTGAAGCTCATGATGATGATGGATTACCCCACACTCTGGAGCACCTTGTGTTTTTGGGGAGCGAACAATACCCTTACAAAGGGGTGTTGGATCTATTGGCCAACAGATGTTTGGCATCTGGAACCAATGCTTGGACAGGTGAGTTTTGATCTGGTATATAGCTGCAACACACAAACTATCAACTTACTCCTTATATTAATAAAGTAATAAATATTGAGGATGTCTGGTCAGATCATGAGCAGCAGAGACTAGCTGTTGGTGGTAATACAGTGGAAAATATATACAGGGTGTAACAATGCTATGCATTTTTCATGTCAGAAGGCATTATATCAGAAAATAAAATTTTAAAATTATTTGTAATGTTTTCAAAATGGCAGCAATTTAGTTTTTCGTTTTATGAAATAATCTAATAAAGCCACTGTTTTAATGAAAGTTTTATAAGGCACAAAAAAGATGTTAAACATTTCATTTTGGTGTGATATTTCCAGATACAGACTATACTTGTTACAACATGATCACTGCGGACAGTGAAGGTTTCTTGTCTGGTGAACAATAAAGTGAACTAACGATTTGGTTTGTTGATATTTCCAGATACAGACCATACTTGTTACACCATGACCACTGTGGGCAGTGGAGGTTTCTTGTCTAGTGAACAATAAAGTGAACTAACGATTTGGTTTGTTGATATTTCCAGATACAGACCATACTTGTTACACCATGACCACTGTGGGCAGTGGAGGTTTCTTGTCTAGTGAACAATAAAGTGAACTAACGATTTGGTTTGTTGATATTTCCAGATACAGACCATACTTGTTACACCATGACCACTGCGGGCAGTGAAGGTTTCTTGTCTCTTATCCCCATCTATTTGGACCACATTTTATACCCTACACTTACAGTGAGTTTTACCTTTTTCTTTTTCAATATATCCTTTTAGTATTTTAATTGGAATAATCACGTAAGTAGATAAAAGTGCATAGATGAGGTATTAACTGTATATGAAATAACAAACAATAGACAATTCTCTTTATTCATAAACATCAAGTTTAGTATTTTTCTCAATACAGGAAAGAAGTTATTGTACAATAATACCTGGTTCTTATTTATTAAATTTATGAAAAATGTGATCTCCAGTTCAGGAATTCACAAGTGGTGTAGAAGGGCTGCTGAAAAAGCCAAACTGTAAGAGATTTCTTCAAATCAAATGTAGAATTGTTTGGAGTATGTAGGGTGCTATTACTACTGTTAGTATTCTTAATTCTCTATTTCCAAAACCGTATATATTGTTTCTTCAAAGTTGCGTGTGAAGGGGTGAGAGGTAGGCAGTCAGATACTAGGCAAAGTGACTCTATTGTTGTAGATTGTCTCTCCGTAAATTTTCAAACAGAGGGACCACTGCTTTAATACTAACAGCTAAAAATGGATTTATGTCAAGTTGGTCTTTATTTTTATCTGTTATAATGAGTGGTGTCATCAGCATACATCACAACTTCACAGTGTCCCTGCAGAGTTGTGGGAAGTCTTAGTATTAAAGAACTGGGCCACGCACAGACCCTTGAGGAATGCCCAGTGTGACAGGGAACACCAGATTTTACTTTGTGCAGTGTTCTATTGTTTATAGATGTAAACTCTTATCAGCTACTTTCTGTCACTTAAGTAGCTTTTGAACCATTCAATATCTCTACAATAAGTTTCCAGTGACTTTATTTTTTTTATTAAGCTATGCCCTAGGAAGTCGAAAGCTTTACTGAAATCGAGAAAGGTACTTGTGGTTATGGAACCTTCTTCAAGTTTGTCAATGACGGTTTTGACTAGCTGTATAACTGCTGTTGTAGACTTACACTTCATGAAACCATGTTGTCTTGGAGTAAGGCTCGTTAGTTTTGTTCCAAGTACCATTATCAAATTCCTAACAGTCTGTTCGAAACTACTTGTTCCAAGATCTTAGAGAAGGTGGACATCAGTGATATGGATCAACAGCTGCTTCTTACATTCTTACATATGGAGTAAACTTTAGCTGTTTTCAGGTAATTTGGGAATTTTCTATGGGAAGAGATTTATTGATTAGACTGGTGAACATTTTTGATTCAATATTAATATAATAAACTAGTTAAATATTTTCTTCATTAGATGTTTTTGGTTCAGAACGACATTTTACATAGTTTGTAGCATTTTCCCATCATCTTGCTGTAATATCTGGGACCATTTTGCAAATTATATTGCAATAAACTGTAATGTCTTGGAGTATTTAATTCCGGAAGTTGGGTCACTCTGATGTTTATTGATCAATTATTCATTTGATTTTATGCTTCTTGGTTGAAAATTGAATACATCAGCATAAGATTGACATTTTATTATTAAAATGTAATAAATGCCTTCTGTTATCAAATAGAATTTGCTCATATCTGGTTGTTCTCTAACTTGTGTGAACACATAAATAATGAAAAAACAAGTGTGGTTGGACACAATGTTCTTTGTTAACATCTTGAAGTGAGTTGTATCTAACCAAAGAGTTACTATTTGTGGATAGTTTCTACTACATCAATCTTAGAACTGCAATATAAAAAGCATTAGTTACAACTAATTGTCATCCTTTATGTGATATGAAATGGTGTGTTGAATGGATGTTGTGTTATCATAATTTGACGTTAAGTAAATGGTTTGTGCATGAAATAATAATGAATGGTGTTTTAGTAATGAAATAACAGACAAAGCACATTTCCATTTCTAACAATCTTATCAGTTAGCACAAGCAAGACGAGTATAATTAAGAGTGTATTATAAACACAATACATTTGAATATAACATGTACTTTATTTATTCATGTAATGACAAATAATATTTGTATATTATAAGTTATAGAAGTGATAATTGGTTGATTATGTATTAAAATTAATGTTGATTGAAATTACTCATTGATTCATAAAATGTTTAAAAACTTCAGTGATCGATAAACCAGATTTCCAGGTATTACATTCATGAATGTAATTGAAAATCAAATTGAATCTTAATTTATGAAATTTATAACATTTAGTGTGTTAGTTTTTATAAAAAATATTTAATAATGGTTTTGAGAATATATTATTTAAGATTTTGATTAGGTTTCTAAATAGTTTTTGTAAAACTATTAACACTTTGAGTGCTGGCCCTAAATGACATGTAACTCTGTAGAATGCTGGGCGTTTTTTGGTGGTTTTCAAAAATTTATTTAAAAAAAAGTATTTAAGGTATGAGAAAAATACTTACATCCCTTATTTCAGCTTACTTTCGTCTTTCTTTTAACGTGAGATTGTTAGTGGTTTTTTAAAAAAACTACACATAAAAAATGTTTTTTAAAAACATATATTTTTGGAAAAAAAATTATTTTTTGAGACAGTTTTTTTTATCTAACTTATTAAACTAAGCATATATACAATTATTTACAATGACCCATTTACAAATATAAACTGTCCTTTGAATAATACAAATCATGTTTTTATGTTTTGTAGTTTTTTGACAAAAAACTATGCCGTCATATTGATGCGTCGGCATCACTTTCGCTGTCAGCACTGTTTTCAGCATCTGTAACATAATGATATACTATGTAGAATATGAATATATTTTCATTTTTTCATAAGAATAAAATATTAGTTGAATAAAGTTAATTTATTATAATACAAATTATAGTTTGATTCACGAAAACAATAACATAACCAAACTTTTAGACTGATGTTTATATGATAAATAGACTTACTTATTCTTACCTGAAGTATGTGTCTAATCTTCTTCCATTAAATCAGGATCAATGTCAGAATCGTCAAAAATACTATCTACACCAATAAAACTATCTTCATCTAATACATCACTGATCGCAACGTCGTTCAAGCTGCTAGAAGCCATGATTGCGACATCGACTGCCGGCTGCAACGAACGTCACGTCAGCGGCACGTAAACAACGCGACCGAAGTTGCTTTGTCATTAAGCTCATACAATACATCTGACGCTTTCTAGCGGTGAATTGTGTTACTAAAAACCCAAATAACATTGTAGAGTAGGCAAAACCCGTTTAAATACGGACTATGTAATATAATACCAATTGCAATGACAACCACGTAAAACTACGGGATTAGCATTCTTCGGAAGTTTCGCCGTTCCGTAAAATTACGGGATTAGCACTCTAAGTGTTAAAAAATGTTTATGTATTTTGTAGTATCAGCCTATTTCAATTTTTTGTATTTTTTCACATGTTATATCTTTGTCTGGTTCCATACATAAGAGTGAAGATCAATTGACCTGTAATACCTGGAAAAGTTACATTTGATGCACGTAATATTGTATAGTACGTATGGAGATGGCAGAGTAAGAATTCCTAGGCTAATAAAGAGAGGTCTACAATGTGCGTCTATTGGAACTCGAGAAAATAAATGCACAGCTCTTTTTTTGTAGGACAAACATTTTACTTGCTAATCCAACAATCCCCACAATGAAACACCATAATTTAAATGACTGGATATTAATATAGTAGGTCTTCAACATAACATCAGGTGTAACTCTATCTTTTAGGGAACGTACCATAAAAAGTGCCTAGGCCAAATAAACAACAACACTGGTAATGTGATTATCCCATTTAAGATTAGGTTGCAGTGGTGATTCCTAGGAATTTAAGCGAGGCATCATCCTCATTTTTGTACCCAAGGTTAATCCTGAGATTCTGGACTTTAACACCATTTACACGTAACTTATTTTCGCAATATAAATTTAATATAAAAATTTAGACTCCTCATTAGCCACTTTACTCAAGCTTATAGCATTACATGTCTTAACACATAGGTCTAAATCAAATGCAAATAAAAAAATTTGCTTTACAGATTTAACAACACTCTATAGATCGTTAATATACATTACAAACAGGCCGGGCTTCAGAATCGATCCCTGGGACACACCATGTATGAACTTTCTGGTTATGGAGAACTTTCCAATAACATAGACCAACTGATGTCTGCCCTCAAAATAATTTTTGAAAACTTAATTGAAAACAAGCCATGCTGTCAAAAAAGAAATATAACATCTTTCCCACCAAAACACTATGGGCTACAGTGTCATAAGCCTTGGACATGTCAAAGGATCTAAAAATTATATTTTCTTTGTTTTCCAAACCATCATAGCTATCTGTCAATTAAGGAATACACTGCCTCTGTCGCACTATGGTTTAGTCCTAAAACCAAACTGAGGACAATACAATAATTTATTAGTTTGTTAGAAGTGCATAAGTTGAGAGTGTGCTACATGTTTCAAGACCTTTAGACACTAAAGGTATGATGGAGATCAATCTAAAATTGACACATACGTATTCATTGAAATTTTTTATGCACAGGTACAACTTTAAGTACATCGGAAAACGATCCTAGGTTAATACATAAATTGAACAAGTAAGTCAGTACTTCACTGTTGTGATAAGAAAGTATTTTAAAGATTTTTGTATTTAGGCCATATACATCAAGACTAGCACTATTTCTAAAATTTGTAATGGCTGAGTGAAACTTCTTAATTGAGAATTCTCTGATCTCAAAATCCTCAGGTGGCACACTCCCCACAAGAAGACCACAATTGGCACATTTACTTAGAGTTACAAATCTACTTCACTTCTTTACATAATCGACGTTCACTTGTAAGCATTTTTCATACCACTTCAGCAGTTTCTTTAACCCCTCTGCATAGAAGCTCACCGCTTAAGAGTTGAACCAGTTGACAATGCCGTTCTTCAGTTCCTCTTCGGTTTCAAAATGTTGTCCACCGAGCCAATGTTTCAAGTGCAAGAAGAGGAAGTAGTTCCTAAGTGCAATTTCAGGATTGTACAATGGGTGGTTAAAGAGTTCCCAAAGAAAATCTTGAATTTTTCTCCTTGGGTTTGGCAGCAATGAAGGAGGATTACTCCAGATGACAGTTTCCCGTGTCATTTATTCTGGATCACACGTGTCAGTTTGGTGAGCGTTTCGCAGTACACATCAGCTGTAATTGATGACCCACGTTCCATAAAATCTACCAAAAGAATGGTAGCCATAAATTTTCAACTTGTGTATGGAGTTTAGTTACACTTTTGCGGTTTTGGTGAAGATCAGTGTCGCCACTGCATCAATTGGTGTTTTATTCCTGGATTGATGTAAGATATCCACGTCCCATCCCTGGTAACAATGCGAGAAAACAAATCCTCTCCATCTTGTTGGTAACGGCCCTAAAACTCTTGTCCACTGGACATTCTTTGCTCTTTTGTAAATTTTAAAAATTATTTCATCGGTCAGATACTGGGCTTGCCACTCCACTCTTCGTCATGGACATTTTTTAAAACACAGCACCATTGTCTAACATTTTCTTCACTCATAACTAACTGTAGGTCCATAAACTAAAGGCATAACTCCTAATGAATTTCAGCAGCTGATTATCCTTTTGCACACAAGAATCGTATCACAGAACGCACTTCACAGCTGGGCGGGATCAAAAATTTAATGGACATTGTTTTTGGCATGCACGGATAAGTGATGATTTCTGAAACAAAACAAATGCTGCTATAGATTCTCAATGAATCATGAGATGGCGCAGCTGAATTAAAACTGTGTTCCAAAGCGCTAATATTTAATATAAGCAAAAGGCCCTTACTTTAAGAATAGGCCTCGTATTCCGATTGTAAACCTCTCACAGAGAAGCAGGCACTCCAACTTTAAAAGACTGATATGCCAGATATCTATTTTTAAGTTGAGTAATAAGATACCTTTATGTTTTTATTAAGGTATTTACAGAGAGAGAATCAATCAACAGTGACTTCTAATCTAGACACATCAAGCTGACTGTCCATTCACTCACTATAATAGACTTCACAGATTTCTTAGTTTTGAATTCGATTGGGCATTTCCCATATTTTTAACTACATAAAACAATCCACCATCCTATTCAATATTGTGATGATTGAGGTTAGGTTTTAGTCTTATATTCATAATGATATGTCCTTCGTCTTATATGGAAAAATTATCTGGGGAAACATCCAGTGTCATGTTAGCTTCTTCTGTGGCAAAAAAAGGTTGTGCGAATCATAAAAGAGATTCCTACTAGAGAAAGTTTTAAGGTCTTTTTTAAAATACTAAAAATAATAACTATTCAAAATATATTTGTTTTTAAAAGTTTACTTCCTGTAAGGAAAACATTTTTGGTCCTTGTCCATTACACATTGCATTGTGTTTGTACATATAGATAACATTTTTTAATTCAGAAGAAATTTTTAAGAATAGTGACATTTTCACCTTGGAGGGCTTCTTGTAAGCCTATCTTTAATGAACATAAAATTTTAACTGTACTAAGGCTAATAATTGTCAAAATGCTATTAACAGTGCAGTGTAATTACGACAACCATTTTAATGAAAACTATTAACACTGTTGTAAATAAATAGTCAGAGGAGTAATAATCAAGTTAATGTTTATTAATTAGCAAATATACACACATTAAGCACACCGACAATGTAACACGTTGAAGACGTACGAAAAGAATAATACATATTTAGCTATAGCAGCTGTTGTAAAAGTTGGCGCATGCGCACGTTGATTTCTTTGCTGTCGTAGTGTGTGTCTGTGTGAACCACCAATACACGCGGGTATTGTCAATTATTTATGACAAACACAACCATAATACTAGATATAAAATTAATTTTCAATATCCCAGACATCATCTGAAAGTGGTGGACAAGACACCATCCTGCATGGGGAAAACATTTTTCAATAAATTACCTTTAAGGTTTAATTAATTAATGTATTCAGGTGTATTCCGAGATAACATTAAGGAGTTATTACTTAAAAAAACATATTATAATGTAAGTGAGTTTTTAAATGATGTTTTTTAAATTTTAGGCACTGTATTACTGTTGGTTAATGTTGATTTTTATATTTTTAAGTAGGTTACAAGTTGGCATATTGCTTTCCTATGATAAGTTAATTAATACCCTGTTTTACTGTGTGTTTTATTGCTATTTTGCATGTTTTATTTATTATGTGTTTCGTTGTTTGGATTTACTCAAACAAGAGTAGTGTAGGTTATATCTGACAATGTCATCTGTTTTATAGCTGTGCCATATTATTATGAAACGTTTGTTAACACTTTGTACCCTGAGCCCGAGTATAGGTCGGGCCGCGTCGGCAGCGCCTGTTACCGGCGCCCGAGTATAGCTCGGGTCGTGTTATTTAATTGTATTATTTAGCTCAGTCATCTTATTTTTGGATTCAAACATTTTGATTATGTTCATTGGTTGTCTAAGTTCGTATTTGTTGGTTTTGAGATCCCTGGGTCACGTTTTAGTAATGAAATACGTATATTTATCGTCGTAATACAAGCGAGTCTAAACAGCTGATCATAGGTGCCGCGCGGCTGATCGTCGTCGGTACTGTCAGTTTGCTTTGCAGTGTTTCACGTTGTGTGTTGTTGTGAGTCTTAAAGATGTCTTCTACAAATCTTGCCGACAAATACTGAAGCAAATGTTATTATAATGTGTTATAAATGGGAATTTAACTGTTTGTAAATAATCAGAACTTTAGTTTCTTACTGAATGATGTAAAGGCAAATGCAAGCAATGTGAGGTTATCCGTGTGTTTTGTTTTGTATTTATACTCGCTTTGTTCATTCTTCTAGACTTTCCGTTGATTTTATTTTATATTATTTACTTATTATTTACGAGTTTAAATAATATGGGTGATGAAATCAAAAGTGATGCAATTCGTGATCTTTTGTTTGACTGCGAGTCGGAAAGTGACTGACGATGATTTTGATACACACCTGGGACCAAATATTGATTTTATGAACGATCTAAACGAAAATTTGCGAGATCCTTTTTTTGATTCAGACCATTGTGCTTTAAAAATTACCACTCTAAGGCGAATTACCTGAACTAACAAGCTATGTAGCAAAAACTTTTTTTGTATTTTTTACATAACATTCAATATTATGTAATAATTTTATTTTGAAAATAAACTTTATATTTGTATACATTTAAAAAAAGTATGTATCTCTATCTTTAAAAAGATATATAGTATGAGTTTATAACATAATTACTGTAATAACACAGAATTTGTTAAAAGCATCATAAAACTCCCAGGGAGCCACGCCGAAACATGTATTAAGGGCCCAGGGTACAAAGTGTAAACAATAAAGATTTATTATTATTATTATGTTTAAAGACAGATAGAGATGTTCAAGCTGTTTAAAGGTTTGGAAACTTTCCACTATAAATACTGAGGAAAATAAATAATTTACATCATCTAAGCCATCAAAGATATTTGAATAATTGACTTTGAAAATAACAATAATAATTCCAATTAACAATAATATAACAGTTATCTAGCCTATTCAATGTGTACACTGTTACAACAAAGCTTTCTTTCTCCTAACAAAGACCGCGTTCCTATTTGAAGAAAGCAAATTGTTATTGGTTTAATCCATGAACTCTTTACTTGTCACACTCTAGTCTTTACAATGTTGTTTGTTGCCCACAGTTTAATAGATAGAATTGCTAGTAATATAAGGCTTTTTGTACTAAATTTACAACACCGCTTCTAACTGCTTTTATCTGGTTTATTGTTACCAATTTGATATTTACTGTTTCATTTGCTGATAATTGCCAAGAACAAGGTATTATGCCTTTTATGCAAGTGTCATAATTTTTAATTTCTCTAAACTGTGTTTAAACTGCCTTCATCTGTATTTTTGAACATTTTCAACAGAATTAAGCGTGCTTACATATAGATACATATATTATATATACTAAAACACCCAACATTGTATTTTTGACATTTTCAACAAAATTGAGCAGTTATACATGTACATATGTGTTCAGGTTTGAATTATAGGGCTGAACTCCAGGGATTGTTACTAGTTGATAGAAAAATCAGCAGAATTACCTTGAAAGCTATCTTCTAGGGTCCACTGATTGAAAGAACACATAAAAGTACACATATTTTACACGTTCTTCTCTACTGGTTGAGAAAGATTGCAGTCCAGTCAAAAATTTCTAATTATGTAGATAGTTATATTAGATAGTTATCCAGGTGTCTGCTGATTTCCTATCAACTAGTAACAATCTACATACAAATGTTACACGTATTAGATAAAACACCCATGCTAATTTTGGAACACCTGCAGGTTGATATATGAAATTTGATGTGTCTAGGTCAACAGTGCCCACTTTTCAATACATTAAACAAATTTTGTTGCCCCTGAAAGAAAACTCACACATATAATTGAAACCCTCTCCTCTTTGTGACATTTTTTTAAAGAGAATATAAAAATGAGGATTTCAGGACATACCAGATTAATATTATTTGACTTTGAGGATCAATACTATGATTAGATGAAAAGATTTTCATGCCTGGAAGGGTTGATTCATTGTGAATATTGAGTTAATCTCCATTTCACCTTTCGCTTAGTGCAGCGTCAGAAATCTGGCACTGGTGCAAATAAAAAAAAGACTATATATAACTGTATATTCCAATGATACTAATGCTTTCAGGGTTTCTTACACATGAATAATAGGTTAAAAGTAAACAGTTTTTTAGTCAATCCTGGAAAAACTCATTTTATTCTATTCAATATTCTAATTATAGCAATACTTTTAGATCTGACATCTCTTTCCTTGATACAACATTTAACATAGCACTAACTACAACTTTTTCAGTGGTTTACACATTTATTTATATTTATCACACTCAAATTAAAATAATGAAAAACAGCAAATATCATTTCATTTTCCTTTACACTCATAATTATTCCACCAAATACAAAAGCTCTCTCCTTTCTCCATCACATAATACAGAAGGCTTTGAAAAATTACTTGAATATGCAGGAATATGTCTGTTATAATAATTTTCATTATGATGTCAGATAAGAGATTTCTTGAACTTTTTAAGTAAAACATGAAGGGCTATTTGCTGGAAAAGGTTTTTCTACAGTGTATATGAGTTCTTAACAGAACGACAAGTTTTAAATTATTATGAGAAATGTAATTTTACTGTTTGCTATAATTTATGTTTAGTGCTTATTTTTGAAATTTGTATTTTTCAAATAAGTTTTGTATGTTTAATTCATATTTTATTTTAGTGATATAAGTTATATTCAATATCTGGTTTAAATTCTAATGTAGTATAGATGTTTATAACATTGACTGAATTATGTGTAGGATTCAGGGTTCACGACAGAGGTGCACGGAGGACAGGTGTGGGAGTAGTCTACAGAGCAAACAGTGCAGAGAAAACAGTGAGGCATCTCTTTTTTATCTAATCTTGACTGTATTGTGTAGGATTCAGGGTTCACGACAGAGGTGCACGGAGGACAGGTGTGGGAGTAGTCTACAGAGCAAACAGTGCAGAGAAAACAGTGAGGCATTTCTTTTTTATCTAATCTTGACTGTATTGTGTAGGATTCAGGGTTCACGACAGAGGTGCACGGAGGACAGGTGTGGGAGTAGTCTACAGAGCAAACAGTGCAGAGAAAACAGTGAGGCATCTCTTTTTTATCTAATCTTGACTGTATTGTGTAGGATTCAGGATTTACGACAGAGGTGCACAGAGGACAGGTATGTGAGTAGTCTACAGAGCAAACAGTGCAGAGAAAACAGTGAGGCATCTCTTTTTTATCTAATCTTGACTGTATTGTGTAGGATTCAGGATTTACGACAGAGGTGCACAGAGGACAGGTGTGGGAGTAGTCTACAGAGAAAACAGTGAGGCATCTCTTTTATATCTAATGTTGACTGTATTGTATAGGATTCAGGATTTACGACAGAGGTGCACGGAGGACAGGTATGGGAGTAGTCTACAGAGCAAACAGTGCAGAGAAAACAGTGAGGCATCTCTTTTTTATCTAATCTTGACTGTATTGTGTAGGATTCAGGATTTACGACAGAGGTGCACAGAGGACAGGTGTGGGAGTAGTCTACAGAAAAAACAGTGAGGCATCTCTTTTTTATCTAATCTTGACTGTTTTGTATAGGATTCAGGATTTACGACAGAGGTGCACGGAGGACAGGTATGGGAGTAGTCTACAGAGAAAACAGTGAGGCATCTCTTTTTTATCTAATCTTGACTGTATTGTGTAGGATTCAGGGTTCATGACAGAGGTGCACGGAGGACAGGTGTAGGAGTAGTCTACAGAGAAAACAGTGAGGCATCTCTGTTTTATCTAATCTTGACTGTATTGTGTAGGATTCAGGGTTCACGACAGAGGTGCACGGAGGACAGGTATGGGAGTAGTCTACAGAGCAAACAGTGCAGAGAAAACAGTGAGGTATCTCTTTTTTATCTAATCTTGACTGTATTGTGTAGGATTCAGGGTTCACGACTGAGGTGCATCATGTGACGGGGGACGGGGAGGATGCAGGAGTGGTCTACTGCGAGATGCAGGGCCGAGAAAACACTGGGGAGTCTCGTGTCTACCTGCAGCTACTGCGCACTATATATCCGGGTTGCTGTGGTTACAAGTCTGAGACTGGTGGGATAATGAAGAACCTCCGAGAGTCTGTTGACAACCAGAAGGTGTGCTAAATTTAATGATTCAATTAAGAACAATTGAACTTATAGTCATTGTAACAAGGTAAATGATGGTAAGAATGTCACTTAGGCAATAATACGAAGTGAATGTGAATATTTTTTATTAAAGTCGCCAATTTATGACTTTTTTACAAAGTTCTCAAAAGTACTTGCTCCGCTGAGACTTGAACCCGGTACTTTTTGTGATTCAGTGTTTATTGAAATTAAATTCGGCTATTGATATTCATACAAATTTAATTAATGTAAATAAAAGTCGTTTGATAGGTATTTGGTCTTCCGATCATTTGTTAGTTTGGTTATTTGAACACATATGTGACAGATACGGCCAAATACAAAATAATTGAATCGTAAAAAGTAAGGGCTTTTTGGTGTAATGGTAGCACATTCACCCGGCAAGTGAGAGATCCGGGTTCGAGTCCCGGCGGAGCAAGTACTTTTTGTGATTCAATATTTATTGAAATTAAATTCGGCTATTGCTATTTATACTAATTTAATTAATGTATTCAGAAAATTAAAAATTCTAAAATCTTATGATAAACAAACCTTCCGAGACAGTTGTCCTCCTAGTCTACTTATTCTTATAACAGACACATCCTTTCCCCTGTTCTTTTAATCCCTGGTAACATTAACACCCCCTCTCTTGCCCAGGAACCTCTCTGCTATGCACAGATAATCTCCTTGATGAGTGCTTACAACCCTACTTCTTTCAGTGTGGGTTCTTCACCAGCTTCTATGGTACTTTTGCCTCCAGTATCCTCTGTTTCTTATGGTGTTAATTCTCCTTATGTTTATGTGTTAAGTCCCAATTTCACTGAGTTCAGAATTATTTTGGGATATTTTTTATATACTTTTTGTCACAAGCAGTTTCGATGTTGGGTGTTCAGCTCTTTTGTTCTTGTCAACTTCGGTACTTTCAATTCATTCTTCTTTTCTGTTCCTTGTGGCATTCATTTATGACACTAAATGGAGAACGTTTCTAATTTTGGCCTAGTTCCTATCTCAAAGTCAGCCTCCTTTCACCAAAGCTCTTTATTTCTGTACCTTGGTTTTCTGCTGGATTCATTCATTCATGGCCACTTCTTTTCTGACCACTCTCATAACCCTCTTTCGGGACTCTATCTGTGCTCCGAATGTTCTATTAAATCGTTATCTAATTCACCCATTGTCCTACTCTCGCAGAATCTTCTTGGTCCCAATCTCTTTCTTTTCTCCAACTCAGTAGTTTCCTGTACTACTTGGAGAGTAAGGTGGACTAGGTATACATTTCCTCAGAAATATATTTTGTAATCAACTGGTATGAAAATGAGAAATTAAAATATTAAGACTTATAAATAGCGATAGAATAATTTTGTTTCCTCTGCCTATTTAGGTACGAGCATACCACAAAGCCTTTTACAGGCCTGAAAACCTGACTCTCATCATAACTGGCCAAGTTAAACCTGAAGATCTCTTCAAGACTTTGGAGCCTTTCGAGCAGAAAATAGCTTCAAAAGTAAGTTACTCAAACCAGTAGACTTATCTAATGTGTAAGTTTTACAAGATAACATTTTATAAATTGTTCTGTATATCACCAACAATATTTTACACTTAAAGGTGACAAGATCTTCCTCACTAACAAAACTGATGTCACTACAATCTCAAGAAAGGTTATCTATAGAGTTTGGCTGTCATGAAATAATTATATGTGTGGTAGAAGGTAGAAGATTACTATAAATAATAATTTAGAGCTACAAATTACGAATGACGTTATTTCTTATTTACTTATTAATTGATAAATTTAATTAGAGAGTAAAATAAGTTAGTACGAAATTCTTGAGTTAAAGTTTTATGATAATAGAGGAACATTTGTGTGACTGTTATGTATTTGGTCTATTTTGATTTGTATATGTGTGAGCGTTGAGCGTTAACAGATGGATGATATAGGTAAACTATAACACTAGAGATCGAGGATTGAAATCTACACTCTTCGTCATGTAGAAAAATGTAATACATAAACACGCACATAAAACTTAAAAAGTGCAGCAACGGACTGCCATTCAAAATGTTCATAAAACCTGACTGTTGTTCTCAAACAGCTTGAATCAGTTCTTCGTTTAAAGTTTGTTATTGATGATGGATGGTTTGAAAGACTAGTAGGATTTCAGACATTTGACATTGATATTTGTAACATAAAGCACAAGCAAAGCTGAACGATTTAATCAAGTTTGTACTCTTATGTTTAGGGTCCAAGAGGAGCATTCCAGAGGCCGTGGCAGGATCCCGTTCCCCCCCTCACAGAGTCGTCTGACATTGAGATCAAGTTCCCTTGTGATGAAGAAGATAACGGAATGGTGTACGTCGGCTGGCGTGGCCCTTCTGCTGTCACTGATCTCTACAAGTGGGTAAAAAATATATTTTTTCTTAATGTTGCAATTTGAAGTGTAGAATTTAGTTACATGAACTGGGATCAGATTTATGACAGGGTTTCAATATCCTACCTAAAAGTTTGCTTGGCTGTGGCACGCTGGGCTATTTCCAACAAAATGTTACTTTATTTACAAGTTCAATTGGAAATTTTAAATATGCATATAATGGTAATTGTTTGAGTAAATTTTTTCACTATGACGACAATGAATGTGTTTTGTATAAACACATCAATTTATTGTTTTATGATTGAAATGAAGCTACAATCATGACGGCAAATGCACATTTTCATTGACAAAAATCTTAATATATTTACTAAGTGGTTGTTAGGGATATACCATTCATAGTGGTATATGACTGGATTTCTGTCCACTGTTAATTGTGTTCTGATATTTGATGACATAATAATTGATAAGTTTTGTTTATTACAGCAACAAAAATGGCATATTATGCCCTCTTTGGATCCTATATTTGTTATGGGATAATCCTCTGGGGAAGTTCTTCAGTTGATAGTCTTGAAAGAGTCCTTGTTACACAAAAGCATGCTGCGCAGATCCTGGCCGGCTTTAAACCTCGAGACAGCTGTCAAGAGGCCTTTAAGACACTTGGCATGCTCACAGTAGTATCTATCTATATTATTGAAGTCATCAGTCGTCCCACAAGGAAACTTGCCTAGAATGAAGACTATCCATGACCATCACTCGCGATATGGCAATGACTTCTTACCAATGCTCAGAACTATACTTTTCTCCAAGAAACAAACCTTCCTCTATTTGAGCAAGACTATTATACATGCTTCCACAAAACCTTCCACAATCCAAAAAATTGTGATTCCAAGACCTTACAAAGACGACTAAACATCTGGAACAGAGATAAATCAATTTACACCACTGAAAATTTTAAGATTACATCAAACCCTTAGCTTTAAAAGAAAAATTTACATGTATTTTAACCAATTTCAGTTTTTTATATCATTATCATCTGTTTGCTGTTACTCGTTTTCTGACATTCTGCACCTGTTGTTGGAGTAAGTGCAGTTGGTGGTTTGTATACCTGGATTCTCTGCTATTCTGTCTGTCTGATGTTAATTTTGTTCTGCAATTCTGCACCTGTTGTTGGAGTAAGTGCAGTTGGTGGTTTGTATACCTGGATTCTCTGCTATTCTGTCTGTCTGGTGTTACTTTTGTTCTGTGATTCTGCACCTGTTGTTGGAGTAAGTGCAGTTGGTGGTTTGTATACCTGGATTCTCTGCTATTCTGTCTGTCTGGTGTTACTTTTGTTCTGTGATTCTGCACCTGTTGTTGGAGTAAGTGCAGTTGGTGGTTTGTATACCTGGATTCTCTGCTATTCTGTCTGTCTTATGTTACTTTTGTTCTGTAATTCTGCACCTGTTGTTGGAGTAAGTGCAGTTGGTGGTTTGTAATCGTGTTTATGTTGGCATAATAATTGATTTTTTTATTGTAAAAGGCAATATCAGAGTTGTGATAAAGAAAATGTTTAACCCATTCTCCTAGATATATGAAACTGTTGCATTTGTTTCTTCTTTTTCTGTGGGGCGGCCTATTGCCATGCACTTAAGCCTCAAGGGCTTTTTGCGCACCCTGGAAGCACACCATGAGGCCTACCAGTCTATTTCAGCAGTTCCACAAACTGCCGAAAACAACCTATCAGGTCCTCCTTGGGAAATTCACCACCCTTGTCCAAACTACCAAAGATGGCATACCGCTCCCTTGCTATTGTAGGACAATCAAAGAGCAAGTGTTCGGCAGTTTCATCCTGCTCATCACACATTCTACAGAGCGGATCCTTCTGAAGGATGCCAACTCTGTGAAGGTGCTTTCTCAGGTGACCATGTCCCGTGATCAGACCTATAACTAGTACTCTTGGAATTTCTTTCACTCATTTGTTTATGAAAAAAAAGTACATAGAGAATTATAAAGTTTGTAATTGGATCTATATCATATCTTAATGTAAAAAATAACTCACATTTGATTTTTTATGATACAAAGTTTTAACTTGTATTGTGTGGTCTTATGCACACACATTGCTTTTAAAAGTATATATAAGAATAATAAAAAATACCCGTCTTGAGAATTAGACACAAATTGGGAAATAAATATCCATAGTGTTGCAGGATGATTGCATGTTCTGTGCTGGTGAAATATCTGACAGATGCATCTGCTAGTCCGCTGACCAAGGAGTTGTGCTCGTAGATCCGTTTTGTAGCAAGGTGTCTGTAATGTTGCAGATTTGCAGCAAATTCTGTAGTAATAAGGTATATGAAGGACATATTTATTAGACCTTCGAGGAGTTTTGTCTGACCATATTGTAACGAGGTGTTGCAGGTTAATGGCAAGTTTTGTACTGGTGAAGTGTCCCATGGATACATTTGTTAGTCCTCTGCTTAGGGAGATGGTGTAGTATCTGTGATGTTTATCTTAAGGTATCTGTGATGTTGCAGGTTAGCCGCATGTTCTGTACTGATGAAGTATCTGACAGATACATCTGTCAGTCCTCTACCCAAGGAGTTTGTCGAGGTCTCAGATCCCTATTGTAGCAAGGTATGTTTTCAACATTATTAAACACCATGTCATGTTTTTCTTTACATTTTGATATAAAACTGGCAAATTAATTAAATGAAATTTTTTGCTGGTAATACTTAAACGTAATACATGTATTATTCAACCGATGTGTCATAATTGATGCATTCATCAGAACTGGTGGGAAGGGGGATATCACAGTATAGTAAATATTTACTATTGCTTATTTCAACAAAGCCAAAACATTTGTGTTTATAGTGTCCTTAATGTTTACTAGCACATATAGAGTAAGAAGGCCACAATATTTCATGATTCTCACTTCATTATGCGTCTAAATTGAAGAACTTCACATGAAGATACTTAAATCAGTCAATCACCAAAATCCTTTTTTTTGTATCACTGTACAACAGTGTCAAGCAAATCATAACTATTATAACATTATGTTAATAGTATGCCCATCAATGTTGATCAATTAACTACACCTCCTATCTTTAGGGTACACTATAAGTACTAAAAGAACACCTAAAAGTAAAAAAATGCATGCATATGTTATTTTATTATTTCCATGCTGATGGTCCTAATGAATAAAATTCATCAAGTGAGTAAAATGCATGCTGCAACAAAAATCTTTTAAGACTAGTTAAAGAATTGTAAATAATTTACTTCTGTTATTACTTTGAGAATATAGTTTAAGCATTTTATATCACCATATTTGTTGGTTTTTATACATTTTTTCTGGAGTGATGAGGTAATATTATAGTGTTTTTGTTTCTAGTGTTACACGACTGAACCTCGTTAAAAGATTTTAGATTGGGTTTTTGATTTGTTACATAAATGATTTTATAAAAATATATTTGCTTAGTTTCCAAGTGTCTAAAAAAAAGAGAAATCAGTCATGGTTGGTATTATAATTGGATAGATTATCGTATCGATTTATATATTTAAAATTATTCTTAATTTATTTAGTTAATTTAATTAATTTTATTTTTTTTTATTTTTTATTATTTATTATTTTATTTAATTTTTTATATATAATTATATTATTTTTATTTTTTTTTTTAATTGGCGCTTTTTATTTTTATAATTAATTTTTAAGATAGCTTTTTTTTTATTTTTTTTTTTTTATTTATTTATAATTTTACTTTATTTTTTATTTATTTTTTTTATTATTTTTTTTATTTTTTTTAATTTTTTTTTTTTTTTTTTTATATTTACTTGATTTTTTATTTTATTTTTTTATTTTAAGTGTTTATATTTTTTTTTTTATTAATTATTAAATTTTTATTTTTTTTATTTTATTTATTTTTTTTATTATTTTTTATTTTAATATTTATCCGGAGGTTAGATTGGGCTTTATATTATATTATTATATTATAATAGATTGGAAAAATGCATAGTGGGACTGCAGGAAGCAAGGAATCAGCCACAAATTAAGTGGAATTAATGGCAGCTCAAGTACCACATGTTAGCCTTCACGTTCTCTTCAATTAGTGAAGGTGCATTGTGCCCTGTGGGAAGAGAAGATAGAGATACAGAATCAAGGAATTGAAAAGACTACTAGAATTTTTGTTGTGGAAATTGTAAAAGGTTAGCTGAAGGTGGCTAGTAAATTTAAGATGACAAAGCCTTAGTTTTCTAAATCACATAATAGGCTTCCTATATATGCCTAAGCTAAAAACATTACATACAATCAATTAGGTACAGTGAAAAGTTTTAAGCAAACTCTTAAAACTAAATTAAAATTAAAATAATAAGTGTCACTACTGTAGATAACATTCTTCAACAGCAGTAGAAGGGAATTTTGCTTCAGTCTCATTAAATTAACATTTTATACCCTTAAAGCGCTAATATAAATTACTGTCAAACGCTTTGACATTAAAAAATTATTTTTTTGTTTAATTTCACAAATGTTAATTTTTGTTTCATATTCCTTGGTATTACCTCATAAGAAAAATTAAATAAACATGTAATATTACATATTTTTGAGAATTTTATTCAACGCACGAAAACATTTGAAATTTTGAAATAAACTGCATTGCAGGATTAATGTACATAGGATTATATTTGACAGATTGCATTACATTTATAGGTGTATTTACTAAAGGTAAATTGATACTGAAGTTTCTATATTAATTAGTACATAAAATAAATAAGTTCAGGTATAAGTTCTGAAATGTAATAATATGAAATTCACACAAAACTTATTATACGATAGCCCTACAAGGGGGAAATGAAACAAATAATTGTACTTATAAACCTTATTTATTTAGAATATAATAAAATGGATTGTATGGGTGAAACTGGTATAAAATAACAAAACAATAATTGAAAAAATATATTACACATAATATACCAAACATTGCGCTCATTCGTCAAAACTTGGTTCATTCTGGATTAGCCATTATAACAAAAAATTATACTAAATGTTAGTAAAAACCAAACTAAACACTATAAGAATAAACAACGGTACTGATTCAAACACTTTGTTTACAATATAACCAAACATACGACCACACACACGTAGTTTAAATCAGCTGAATGAAACGAAAAGCGTTGTAGGTGTATGCCGCGTCACAGGCCATACAAAAAAATGGCGGTGATTAGTTTAAAACAGAGTAGATACCGTTACAAAGTCCACCAACGGTGACAAACCGTTTTGTCTAGTCCCGCAATCGACACAGGAACACGACTGCTCTCTTACGGAAGTTTTTAACAACTAATTCTTCGCCAATCCAAAGTAAAGTTTTTGCGTTTGTAGACGTTATCCGCGTTTAAAGCATCGGCCAGTTTCAGAGTCTATAGGCTTTAGCCGCGTGTTGGAAGATGTTAAAACTTGTTATTTCTAATATTTCTACAACCTAATGAAATATTGTTGTGTTTGCGTAATCGTGTTGAAACAATTTTATACCAATATCAGTTACATATGTTGGGTTTTGGTTATAGCCTAGCAAATCCTAAATCTACGAGATCAAGGTTACCTTGTATCTCAGTCATGAGCAGAGGTTTTTCAACTAAAATTCATCCAAATCTTCCTTATTCAACCATTAAATACTGTAGATAAAAATACAAGGAAGTGTAAGTATACCATCTTTATTAAGAAAGGTCTACATGAATCCCTAAAGTAATATTAAAAAACAAGAAGCAAGTAAGAATTTCCCCAGAGACAGGGTGGCCATAATAAAGGTGGGAGTGAAAAACAGTTCAAAACATGCCTTAACAACTAACCTAGAGATAGTACAGAATTTAGTTTGTTTAACTGTCACCATGTAAGCAGAATTAACCCTTTTACGACCCCACTGTCGACATTTGTCGACTTAGTTACTTTAACTATCGTAAAAACAGCCTAGTCGGTTCAGCCCGGCTGTTGGTATGTTTTTGGTTAGGTTAGCATCCCTGCCATGCCGTGACAGCTGAAACGCGGTAGTAGTAGATCGATACTGTGAGAGCCAGGTTTGAGGTTATGTTCCTCTACACATTGCACACAATGTCGTTGTTTCAATTCGTAAGTAGTTGTAACACTTCTTTTACATTTTGATCCAGAAACTACCTTATAAAGTTAGATAAAGAGCTAATTTATGAGTAATATTCAGTTGATAGGTATAACTTAAATTTATAACAAAGGTCTTGTGTGACGTATACATTGACTGTAGACAAATGTTGACAGTTGAGCGCAGAAGGGTTCGGGTTGGTATATGTCATTAGATCAATGTTTTTTCGTTTTTAGGTGACCATAGAAACAAAATAACTTCCTTTGTTAGAAGACACAACTGACGTTGTATGGCTACATATTCATGGAGCCTCCAGTCAACGTTGCTGCAGAGCGGTTGGAGATAGTGACGGTTGAGGACCCTTAGGGAAACATAATATTAAACTTTCCGGCAAACTGCTAAGGGGCCTAAGGGCGAGCTAGGTGGTGTGAGAAGATAACCGAAATGAAATTGAAAACTTTAAGGTTTGGAGACAACTCTGACAACATACGATGAAAGATATTAATTTACCAGGTACACCAGAAACAAACTCCATCTGCTTTGTTTTTTGAGTTCAGAAAAATAGTTACACAACTAAAGTTTTCACAAAGAATGGACATACCTGTAATGCTACAAAAACAAGCAGAGAGATGGCATACGAGAGGATTTACCTTCAAAAATAAGCATGAAAACTTTGCCAAACCGAACGTCAAATAATGTTCTCAGTAGAACATGGCTGTAAGCCACGTTATTGCAGGGTTGTAAAAATGAGGAAAGTTGATGATAGGTTTAAAACAAAGAATAGGAAAATTAAAAAGCATCACACTCAACAAGACAGCGTCAAAATCCCAAAGCCAACCAGGAATGGGAAAAGAAAAGACATACCAAACAAAATCACGGGTAGAGTTCGAACGTTCCAGATACCTACAACAAGACTTTACTCCTGTTGATATATTGTGTTTTTTTTCTATGAAGAAAGTTCTTGACTTCATAGTCGAATTTACAATCTGAATTTGCAGTTGAGAAAGGAAAAGATGTTTTACTACGACAAAAGAAGAATTTAGATTATTTTTTGGGATTATTTTTCTGTCCGGATATAGCGTCGTGGTCAAGAATAAGAATGTATTGGGAACTAGCTGACATGTACATAACAAATGCTGTTTCAAAAGCTATTAGCAGGAATAGATTTTGTGAGGAAATAATGAGCTACTTCCACTTTTATAAAAACAAGTCACAACTTGAAAGTTGGAGACCGCTTTGGGAAAATTAGTCCAGTTTGGGGTATGCTCTAAATGAACGGTGGACATAACAATTTTTTCCAGGTGATTATTTACTTATCTGTTGGGAACGAATCCATGGTGCCCTACTACAGAGGGACATGGAGCAAAGCAGCATATCATGGAAACCGATCTGCTTTGGATTATTAATGCTTGGGGTTTCGACAACAGACTAGGCTACATCGTTCAAGGAAGAGCCGAATCAATGCAAATGTTCCGGAACATCAGTCCCGGAATAGGTGTTGGAGGTCAGTGGTCATTGATTTCATAACAGAATGCCCAAAGACAGGAAGTATGTTTATTCTTCAACAATATTTTTTTACTTTGTTCCGTCTGTTGGAGGGGTTTTTGAAAAGGGGAAGGCCACGAGGGGAACTGGTACAGTACGTGCTGGACAGTGTGGAAGAAAGCTCCCCTTCAGAACCAAAACCGTTATAAACAGAAGAACGATGCTCACATCCTACCACCAACTTATCTGACCAAGAAAACTAAAACATGCTTGTCATACAATGACCATACTGTGTGTTCACTTATCGCATCTACTATTGAGGAGTTGAGCTTTGGCAAAGCGATGCGTTAGTCGATATGAACATAAAAAACATATTTATGTGGTCAACCTGCCTGTATTGTCTTGTACAGATCGTTTTGGATGAAACATTCACATACCGCATCAATGTCAGATCAAAAAAATGGTATTGCCAATGATATCATACATGCTCAGTGTATCGATGAACAATGCTTGGCTTATTTATCGAATGACCCCTAAAGGCAAGGAAGAGAAGTTGGATTTCCTTTCTTTTACAAGGTATGTAGTCCAAAGTTACATGGCAACCTACAAAACAATCAGACCGGCAGCAGGACGACCAAGTTCAAAAGCTGTAACAAGGGTTATCCGAGACGTCCGCTTCAGTGGTAATCACTTTTTAGTTTCCTCTGATACGCAAAAAAGATGTGGTCATTGTGGCAAAGCGACCAGAAAAATGTGTGAAACTTGTAAGGTTGGCTGTCACGTGTTGTGTGACAAAGTATTCCACTCAATATTATTTTATGTCACATAAAAAAGTGCTTTTTGTATTATTTATGAACCAATTTGTACAGTAGTTGTAGTTTTATACATAAATAAGAGTGCTATTCCATAGATGTTCTTTCATTTAAAATTCCTTCCATTAGGAATAGTAAACTAAAATGTGTGTAAATATAGTTTTCATCCTACCGGGTGCGCTCACGGTTGGCTTTAGTAGTCAATATCTGCCAATACCGTAATGTTACCATTCATGCCCACTGTCGACATGATGTCATTCAGTATTAGATAATAAAAAAAATTAAATAATCTATATTTACACTCTTTGTACTATAGATAGTTAAACCCTTTGGCCGCTGGGCGCTCGGCGCGTCTGACTACCAAGACTGCTGCCGCCTAAATAGCCGTTTTGTTAGTACTCTACATATATTGTTCTAAAAAACCATATTTTTGAAGCTAGAACGATAACTTTGGTTTTGTTTTGTTTGTAAACAACTACCGCATCACTTGGATATATTTTATTATAGATTTATATATTTTAGCATATTTAAAAATGACTAAAACCTAATTTGAGTTTGAACAAAAATATCACTAAAAAAAAAATATTTGTATTGTAACATTTATTTTTATTTTCAAGTAAATTTTATATTGAATACTTGTACAAATTTTCGATTAAATATATTGATAAATAACAGAGAAAATGGTTTTTTTCCAAAACATGACAATTTTTATTTATAACAAATTCTTACCTTATGGAGGCATAAGCAGTGCAGGTTCTATGTTGTAGATATTAGACAGTTTATGGCAATTAGTTCACTTAATCACAAAAAATAAGTAGTCTTTCCCAGTATTAGTAGTATTTAAAATTAAAAACTTAAAATATTTACACTGTTATTTACAAAATTTATGTTTATGACACTTTTCTCTTATTAGCACCTGTGCTTAGTCAAGCACAGAGGATGGACTCCTTTATTGCATTGTTTGCAAGCATGGCGAGTTTTCTTTCTTTTTCCACCGGAACTTGTACTTTGGGCACTGCATACAGAACAATTTCGTTGTTTATTTTCAGGTAAGTGGTAAGAGGCTCATTTCCAAAACCTGCAACTTGTACCGGTGCAGGGGTCCCCAATCCATTCCTCAGTTATGGCTTTCGATAATTGACATTTTAAACGCTAGTCTAGACAGGGCTTATCAGTATTCAATTTGTAAAGAATGTAAAGGTTTACTAACATCCTCGAAAAAATGTGAAATGCTACTTTTTTCCAATAGCGTAGAGTGCGCCGTTCATCCAAATAGCAGTATAACATTTGGTCGGCAGAATCAACCCCACCCATGAACGCATTATAATGACATATCATTTTAGGCCCTACTAGTTATAAACACTTTATTTCCTTTTTTTTTTTTTTTCGATTTCAGTTCATCGATTGCCATACTGTCCGTTGACAAAAGTAAAACATGTTTTTTCTAGGATGCGTTTTGTCGACTACCTAGCATAAGCATGGGACCCTTACGACAGTATCGTTTTTCTCCAACTTCAAATTTTGTGGTCATATGTTGGGGAAATTCCTTTTCTATTTGACCGTAAAGTTCCAGTTAATGTGTGTCAGTTTTGAATATAAAAACTTAGCAAGTGGTATTGATGTAAAAAAATTGTCAAAAAAAACATGAAACCCCTTATTCAAGTAATTGCACATTTTCTAACAATTTCACAACAACGTTGTAAGCAAGTCCATTTTTTTTTATCAGAACCATCATTACTTCCTTTTGCTCCTTTGTAGCATGTAAAGCCTAAACAATATTTGGTAACGGCATCACAAATCATCCATAGTTTGATCCCCCATTTATGGTGGTGCTTATTTGGTAAGTATTGTATTAGCTGCGTATGATTTTTAGTTCCAATCAGACTTTCATCTATTGATAATTGTTTATTAGGGGTGTAATGATGTCTAAACATACGATTAGCATGATCTACCAAAGGGCTAAAGCGTGCACAAGGATCGTAACCAGGTTCCTTTGGTTTTGGTAAGTGTCTGGTGTCTACCACGTGAAAAAAATTTTAAAACCGTCTCAAATCTAATCCGTGAAAACATTTTCCTGAACCATGGTGTTTCCTGTGAAGTTTTCATTGACCAGTACATCTCAATATTTGGTTTTCTGTTTAGGCCCATATTCAACAGTGCTGCTATAAATGCTTTGATTTCTGTGAAACTCACAGGTCTCCAATTACGACATCTACTGTGGATAGATAGCCTAGCACGGTTAGTGTCGATAAAATATCGTGCATATAAATATTCGTTTGCGTAGCAAGTAAATTCAAAAAAGCAAACGAGAAAAATAAATTAAAATAGTCAATGGGGGAAGAGTTTCTTGGTGGGCAGTGTTTCGGTCCAGGTAATTCATGGTAAGTAAAGCTATGGGCATGTCCAGGATCATTATTTTCTTCAACATCCTCCCAACCATCATTATCACTATCAATTGATTCTGAATCAGTGTCATCACTAGAAATTGAGTGGGAAGTGGTGAGGTTTCGGCGAGACGGACGGCCGGGACGGCGAGGCCTAGTTGGTGCCTGTGTATGATTACTCAGCCCAGGCCTAGGGTCGTCAACATCACATTCGTTTTCTGAGTCCGATGATAATACAGCCCTATTTGCAATACTAGAAGTACTACTTGCATTAGGTTCATAGGTTGGATCGGAATCCGTGTCGTCAACAGGCTCTTCGGAATCGGAACTGCTTTCAATGTTGTTACATTCTGAATCACTCGAAAAAATCACTTTGAAATAAGTTTCGTGTAGTATTTTCACTGAGTGGTGAACTAGGTAATCTACTCATTTTCAAAACACATATATAAATAACAATTCAAAACACATATATAAATAACAAATATAAAGAATAAAACAACAATTAAGCACAAAGCAGTCAGCAGAAACACAACACAACAATAGTAACCACAACGTTCCCGCGCAACGAGTAACAGCTGACTACAGATGATGTATTTGAATCACGTGACTATTGCGAAACAGTGGTACCAACATATAAACATTAAAATATAGTTAATTTGGACTTTTGGGATTGGAAAATAACAAAACTAGACCTTCCTATATCTTTAAATAACAATTTTATAAAGATATTACGAAACGTCCTCGTTTGAGGACGTCGGCGGTTTTCAGCGCAAAAGCGACGTCCTCATATGAGGACGTCAGCGGCCAAAGGGTTAAATACTAGAAGAAAAGAAAAATATTCAAAAAAATAATAATTTGGACATTAATGGGTTAATGACAAAACCGTATGGGGAACATACTCATAACAATTATGTTCTAGGTTCTGGGGGGAGTTTCTGGGCAGGTTTACTTGTATATGGAGTGATTGATCATTGTAGAACAGCTTGTAGACTGTAGAGGTTTACAATACATCATTGTTTTGCAGGTATCCTACTCTCTAGTCGAGAACTCAGAGTCGGTGCTGATGCTGCAGTTTGAGAATGTGCCTCTGCACAAATTGAACTCTGTAAGGTGTAGACTGACAGAAGTGTTGGACGCTATTGTAAGTGGAAAGGAACCTATGGATATGCGGCGTCTGGCAACCGTCGTAAACCGCCATCGCCTGGAGTGTCTCAGTCACCTGGAAAATAGTCCCCACGATAGCATCGCCTTCATGGCCATTGGTGATATGTTGTACGGCAACACCAAGCAGGACGTAAGTACTTTTTTGGCTCCTTATCTCTGTTTGTCTACAGTTCTCAGAACATTACAGTTAGTACACCAATATTACGATTAAAGTTCAAACTAAGATCGATACAACAGTCCATTGTTTACGGTTTTCTTCAACAGAAACATTAGAAACTAGTCATACCAGTGTATGGTCTGTTATAATTTAACCAGGATAGAAATTAATAAATGGTTCTATTTTTAATATAAAATGTATAAATAAGTAAATACAATTTGTGTCTGTTGTATATTATTGAAATTAAGAATAAGGAGTAGGAGAAAAGTTTTACTCAGGTAAAGTGTTATTCTTGCTGACATTCAGTCATTACCAGAATAGATAATACATCAATGTAATGGAATATTAGGGACTCAACTGAACATATGAACAGAACAAATGAGTTATCGCATATGCAGAAAAACATACAGACATACTTTTCTTCTTTGGACCAAGAGGAAACTATACTAGTTTGTGTAAAATAGGGGTGAATGTTGATAGTGGTGGGAAAGAGGAGTTAAAAACTCAGTTTGTTACTAGGGAAGGCATTTATAGATTAATTACGTTATCGGAGTATTCTAGACCTAATCGTGTAGGCTACACTAATATGCAAGGTAGCACATCTGTTCGAGTGTCATTTGTTACGTTACCGGATCCTAGTGGTAATGGTGATAGGATATGTTTTAACATTGGGAGAGAACTCTATTTCTTCATTTATAAAGGCGTTAAAAAGGCTGCTGACCTCACCAAGTTTGTGGATAAGAAGATGTACAAAGGTGCAAGTCCCACCTGTCATGACTTCAATACTAATTTTTAAGTGTCTATAATCTCCTTATCAAGAGTTATTGGATTGACGGATAGGAAGACAGACAAAATGCTCTTTGAACTTTCATCCTAAAATCAATAGGGTTCTTCCTCAGACCAAGAGAATCTTATGTTACAAGTAGTTATATGTTGATGTCGAAACCCAAATCTCGAATCCATTGAACCTGCAACAAAGTTTTGGATTCAAGAATCAATCAACGGGATTCGACATTTGAATCTGCAGAGATCTGTTATGTCTTTTATAATCGGCTGATTGGCACTACATAAATTACCAATTGCTCAAACATGTTTTACCGTACTTTGTGTTTTCAAACATCTTAAAACTCTCATTGGCAAATTATTGTACTTTTGTAAATAATACTGTTGCTTGCAGTACATCTAAGGTCTACATTTTGTCCCATTGTATTCGTCTCATCCAATGATGTTTTCAGAGACCGTTTCAATGATATAAAACCTGACTTTGATTTCCATTAAAACCCATTAGACCAATATCAAAAATTTAGTTCTGTTATATTTGTTTTCTATATTTACATTTGCACATCGCTACGAGTCTTCTGTGTTTATTTGCAGACAACAGCTGACCAATCGGGATTAAGCAAATTACCAATCGCAAAAACATGATATAGTTGTATTTTGTGTATAAATATCTGTATATAGGTACCCTAATCAACAAACTATTGTACTTTTATAAATAATAATTTGCTTGCAGCTAGTACTTTCTATTTTATATTCATGAATTGCCGAAAGTATGCTGCGACTCTTCATGGACTGATTGGTAGTACACAAATTACCAATTGCTAAAACGTTGTTTTCATTGTTCTTTGTTTATGCAAAACTGAACATAGGTAGCATAATAAAAAAATTATCATGCTTTTGTATATAATATTTCGCTTGCAGCTTGTATTTTTTGTTCATTTTTGTGCAATGTCACATGTCTGCTGCATCTATGTGTGGATGTCAACTGCTCGAGGGGAAGAATAGTTGATTTTAGTTTTAGTTTTATTAATATTCCTCTAAATTTAATCAAAAATAGTTCTCAATTTGAAATCATAAAGTAACTCATTTAACAAATCGGTTCTGTCTTAATTTTTTTGTAAGATTTTCTCAATGAAGGGATATCAGAAACAACATAGTTGCAACCACCGTTTCAAATGATAGACCCGAGACCATATCAAATGAATCTGTGGTTAAAAAATGTTGACATCTAAAAAAATCCAAAAAGTGAATAAACTTTGTCATTTTCTAACTAGCTAACGTTCTCAATGATTACGTCTCAATTCCTCAGGACATACTGCAGGTAATCACCTATTGCGTTAACACTTCTGTAACTTGTTATAATTTAACGTTTTAAAGCAATTATATCTACCCTTATCTTTAGCATCGATCATGCCACTTAGTAGGTTGGATTAAGAAATGCAAACGCTGTGATATTTCCTAAAGCTTGACTGTAGTTTTGGCAGTAATCCAGCTTGATTTACAAAATTCGTCATTTGTTTCACAACTAACAGTATTTTATGAATAATCTTGGACATAGGTGGTAATATTGACATTCTATCTTTCTTAATTCAAAGAAAATCTATAGTGCTTGAATAAAAAACAAAATGAAAAATGCCTTTATTAAACAGGTGGAGTTAATAATATAAATTGCTCAGTACCACATCATCTCATATACAGGACAAAAATGTCTTTTTATTGTATTTTAAAAACAGATAATGTTTTTACCTCTCAGTGTAATGGTAAAGTAACATATCGATAAATGTAAACTCCATATTGTACTTGGTGTTGCAGCTAGACCAGAGATTAAACCAGGTGGCAGACCTTTACAAGATGGAGAGTGAGGATCAGTCGTTCTGGACGGGGCTAATTGAACAGTATTTGATTCGCGGACCGAGCGTAACGGTGCGCGGTGTGCCCAGTGTGCAGGAGCAGCAGACTATGGCACGTGAGGAAAAGGAGAGAGTGGAGCAGCAGAGACTACAACTGGGGTTGGAGGGTTTACAGGAGAGAGACAAGATGCTCACAGATGCGATGCAGCAGAATGAGGTCAGTCCCATAATCTAATCAACTTTGTAGCCATAACAGACTTCAATGACACATGCATTTACTTATAAGATAACAAGGATTATTGTATAAGCTGTCAGGTTTTGTTATGTGTAAAATTGTATCTCAGCTCAAACGCTCTCTTTAGCAAAAATTTAAAAAATGAATGAGTTATTTGAAATGACTTTTCTTCTGAGTCCAGCCGAGTCCTACTAACATATATACTCTTATGACTAACCGCAGTCTGTGATTACATCAGTGAAGATTCCCAGCTTTGAATCCATCAAGATCCTCGGAATCAACTAGTCTAGCACTGCTCCACCCCAAGTTTGGCTTCTGTCCTGTTCAGTGCAAATCAGTTCATAATATCTTTACAAACTGATTTGAACTTGTTGTTGTAAGGCAGTTAAATAAATAAATAAAAAACGTACAGGCACATGTTTATACAGGGTGTTCTGAAAAAAGGTGCCCATTAAGTCAGGGCGTGATTCCTCACATCAAATAAGAAAAAAAGGTCTAATTAACATAGGTCCGAAAATGGTTAGTTACCAAGTTATACAGGGTGAAAGATTTCGTCTGAATTTCAGTTCCCTGCTGCAACGAAGCCCTACGGGTATTTGTTGGCTGTTAATTAAGATGTACAATTTAGCGTACTTTATGTAAAATGAACTGAAAAATTGAATAAAACCGTTTCCAGACCTGTAGCTACAGTAATTTTTAAGATATGTGACGAAATACGCGAAACTTGGTCCCGAAAGAAAACAAGTTACATTTAGGTTTGAAGCAGATTTACTATGTTAAATGTACAATAAACACAAAATATTTTTTCACGGTACTTGTAGAAAATTTAATTTCGAAGAGAAAGATGTAAAATAAGTCTATAATAGACAAACGCAAACTTTAAAAAAATAATCCTTAATTACATACAAAACGCATGAAAAAATAGACAAAATCTGTTAAGCTCTCTACAAATGTAATATTGAAATTAAAACAGCTGTTTTATTAAAACAAATTAATGAGTTACTATTATTTCTTATCAAGTAAATATTTTTAACAATCATACATTATCATTACATAAAAAAGTTATCTGAATTATCATTCAACAAAAAAGTTACACTTGTCCTAAAAAACTAACCACGTCACAGTAGATGTTCAAAATGTTTCCCCTCATTCAAAATACAAGCATCCAGCCGTCTTCTCATAGACTGCCGAACTCTTTCGAAGATCCCAGGTGTCTCACGTATCCTTTGAATCCCGTTAACAATTCCTTATTCGCAACTCTTCTATGGTATCCACAGGCGAGTCGTAGACAAGCGTCTTTAAAATGTCCTCCATAAGAAAAAGTCTAGAGGATTGAGGTCAGGTGACCTTGCAGGCCATGCTACTGGGGCTCCTCGACCAATCCATCTGTTTGGATATGCTTCATTTAAAAATTCTCTTACTTGTAATGTGTAATGAGCTGGAGCTCCATCCTGCATGATACCACATGTTGTTTGCGTGTGTATAGTGGCACATCTTCGAGTAAACTCATTCAGATTAGTCGTCAAGAAATGTAAATAATTTTCACCATTGAGCGTTATCAGGTAAAAAAACTAATAAAATTTTTATCACCCAGAATAGCAGCCCATACGTTTATAGAAAACTGATATTGGTGACGGTTCTCTGAAATAGCACGTGGATTGTCAATTGCCCACATGTGAGTATTGTGGGTGTTAAGAATAGCCATTCTTGAAAATTTTGCTTCATCAGTAAAGATAATGTAATTTAAAAAATGTGGATTTCTGCACCTTTGGATAAGCCATTGGCATAGCTGAACACGAGGAAAGTAATCTCGAGGCAAAAGAGCCTGGACCCTTTGATAGTGATAAGGAATGCAACTGCTGCTTGTGTAAAATCTTCCAGACAATTGAATTACTGACACCAAAAATCCAAGGCTAGTTCTCTAGTACTTCTTCCAGGATGATTCTCTATTTCGTCCAACACGCCCTCCTCCAATTCAGCTGTACACGTTGTACGTGGCCGTCCTGATCTACCAACTTTTCCAGATTTAAAGGTTCCCGTCTCGCTTAGCCTTCTATGAATGGAAGAAAACATTTTATGAGTCTGTAACTGTCTATGAGGAAAATGTTCCTGATAGAGTCGTCTAGCCTGACGGACTGTTGCAATGTGCAAGACCGTACATTAAATGCATGTCTGCCATTTCACCATTAGTGTACATAATATTCATATTACCTGCCATGATGAATAAGATATTATTAGCTATCAAAAAATTAACTTCAACGGCACTCGCACTAACTTGTATTAAAGTACAGATCAACACACGCACTTAATGAGCAATGGAAAATAGCTGCTTGTAATGTTTATTTAAATTATTATAAACAATGTTACATTGTTAAAACATAATGTTTTAAATAGAAATTATTTTGTTTCTCAAATCAAATATTTTAATAAAACAGCTGTTTTAATTTCAATATTACATTTGTAGAGAGCTTAACAGATTTTGTCTATTTTTCATGCGTTTTGTATGTAATTAAGGATTATTTTTTAAAGTTTGCGTTTGTCTATTATAGACTTATTTTACATCTTTCTCTCTCGAAATTAAATTTTCTACAAGTACCGTGAAAAAATATTTTGTGTTTATTGTACATTTAACATAGTAAATCTGCTTCAAACCTAAATGTAACTTGTTTTTCGGGACCAAGTTTCGCGTATTTCGTCACATATCTTAAAAATTACTGTAGCTACAGGTCTGGAAACGGTTTTATTCAATTTTTCAGTTCATTTTACATAAAGTACGCTAAATTGTACATCTTAATTAACAGCCAACAAATACCCGTAGGGCTTCGTTGCAGCAGGGGAACTGAAATTCAGACGAAATCTTTCACCCTGTATAAACTTGGTAACTAACCATTTTCGGACCTATGTTAATTAGACCTTTTTTTCTTATTTTGATGTGAGGAATCACGCCCTGACTTATGGGCACCTTTTTTCAGAACACCCTGTATATTCTTATATAGTACACATCTATATGGAATTACTTTGAGATGGATATATAAAATTGTAGACTTGATATTGGCATGGTTTTATATTACAATATTTCTTGTCCATGACTTTTCAAGTAATTTATTATAAAGTTTTAACTTCATATAAATGTGACTTTACTTTGTCAACTCTAATCTAACATTTTTGAAATGTTAGATTCCAGTTTTTCCATTCAGTTTTACCTTATCCAGATCTACACGACAAGCTCACCACTGCTACACCTCAAGTTTGACATCAGTCTTACAGTAGTTTTTTTATGCCTAGATTCCTCCGCCACAGTCAATGCTGACATCAGTGAAAATCCCAAGTATTGAATCCATCCAGTTCCACCGTATTCAGGCCTACACGACAAGCTCAGCATCGCCTCATCCCAAGTTTGATATTGGCCAGGTCCCTGTGTACATGCAGCTTGATCACATACACACTAATTTTGTTTATGTAAGTAGTTTATGCTTTTTTATTCCATTTTAATAACTATCTTAACACGTTTATTCCAAACAAATTTTTTTGTTTTCAATTTTTCATAGTATTTTGTTGTTAGGTCTAGAAATAATAAGTTTTCATCATTTTTAAAATTTTTTAACTTGTATTTATATAAATTACTAGCAGTTTACCTTCAACTTTGCACACAATATCATTTTGAAAAAAATAAGGACACCATGAACATATTCTTTTTAAATGGTATACCACCAATGTATAAAGGCAATCCACCGTCACAGGAGTAAGGCCTTCGAGGAATCCCAAGCAATTTTAACTTATGAGAAATAAAAACAATTTTATGAGAAGAAATTTTAAATTGAATTAATTATAAATTTGAATGTTTCTGAAAAGGGAATATGAAATACGTGCATTTCAGGTAACTTTTATATTTATTAGTATTATTAAACTTTTATATTGCTAGCAGATAAACAAAAGTAGATTGGGAAGCACTTGGAACACTTCGTGATTCGAAGATGACTGCTAGCAAAACCCATTCTCTGTAACTAAGGTAATAATTATTCTTTCAGTACCATAGTGAATATAAAGTACTAGCAGCAAACCGTGGCTTTGCACACAATTTCATTTTGAAAAACATCATAAGCATATTCTTTTTAAATGGCATTTCAAACAATCCTGAAATAACTTATAGTCACTTAAAAAAGCTTAGGTATGTTTGGAGTCAATTCAAAATGCTGGAAAAGTTATTAATCCATGGAATTCCATTGTATTGTTCTCAAACAGGATAATTTATAGTAAAATCTGCCTGAAGTGATCAGAAATCAGAAAGTATATTGTCTTTAAACATTAATCATGCAATTGACAAAGTCATCTTTTACAGTAAGGAATCACAGCCTGAGATACATGTTTTCTCAGTGTGATGCAGTCAACATAAAATGATCTCTTAAAATTAATTGCTGCATAGTTGTTAGTTGTTAAAACAGTGAATTATATTAGGTCTCACACCCTGAAACATGCCAGGTTAAGAATTTTCTTTCAGAAATTAAGAGTGAATATCCAGGCTGCCAAATATCATTGTGAAATATAATGGCTAAGCAAACAAGAAGTATTGCTAAGTTTTTTTTTTACTAAATCTGTCTATTGAAATTTTGAAATAATTTTAATTTGCAGTAGATCTCACCTCTCACCTCATTTTTTGGAACATCAATGTGAAAAATTGTTTGTAAAAAGATTTATTTCACCAAGAGGAAGTTTTTAGTAAAAACGTGAAAATTAGGAAAGGCAATTTTGGTACCGCTTTGAAACTTGCAAGAAGTGTGCCAGTGAAACTCCTGTGCTTTTTCTATTGTGTTGTGTAGTTGATACTACCCAACTACATAATGTACATTTAACTACTACTGACGAAGGAATTTAAAACTTACTTTTCTGATTTTGATTACAGGCTCCAGGCACTATACATTTGTTATTGAGTCTGCCCTTGAAATGAAACTCACAAAATCAAAAGATATTTACAATTTACAGATGTTTGTGCTGATGGACACGACAGAGGTATCAAGTCAGCTACGGCCGTACCTGTTGCTGCTGTTTGAGAGTCTGTTGGAGTCACCAATACAGCGTGGAGACGTTCTGGTACCTCATGAAGAGGTGGTGGCTCAACTGGAGGCTGACACAGTTGCTGCAGTTACCCGTCTCGGCCTTGAGTCCACTAGCCGTTTCCAGTGCGGCCCTTACTGTCAAACTACGTCACTCATGTTGCAGGTACTGTACAAACGTTTATGCAATAAAGATCTTTTATCTTTATCTTTATCTCTGTCTTTATGTTTACTTTATCTTTTATACTAAAAAATGCAGTAAGGCGGTGAAACATTATTGTTTGTCTACTTACTCAAGCATACTATTTCATTTGAAAGTGATCAGAATGGAGCGAGAATAAAAGTGGTATTCAATAAGTAGGAGCAGCTCTACTTCAAGCTATCCTCATTTAAATGCATAGGAACAATGATATGCTTCAAGCACGTTCATGTCCCTTAATTTTGACAGTAGTATTATGACATATGTCTCATTCATCTTGTTAATATGTATCAAAATGCATTGTATAAAAAAAGATATTTTTATCGGTTATTCAGAAAAAAAATCTCAAACTATTTTGTACTCCACAATTTTAATATACATAGAAAATAATCTTTACAAGAAAAACTAAAAAGGATTTGAAGACTACTTCCATAGTTCAAAAGGTCAAAAATAAGGATGAAAATATCTTTGAATGTCAGCAGTTGTCTTACATAGTAAGAAAAGTTATTCTCGTCTCACTCTAGCTAGCTCTTAAATGAATGATTATTGAAGTTCAGAAGTCATAAAAGATTTTTAAGTTCAAACACTACCATGTTTATAAGTTATAATATGTTTAAATGTTAAGACATAGACATATTTTTAGAATACATGTTCCTTGGATTTTTTTCCAGTTGGAGCCAAATAAGTATGAGCGAGGTATAGTGTGGATACGAGAGCTACTGTACCAGACCAAACTGACAGTGGAGAGGTTGAAAATCATTGCTACCAAAATCGTCAATGATGTCGCCCAGGTCAAGCGGAAAGGCAATACTATGGTGCGAGACCTCATGAAAGGAGTAATCTACACAAACGGTACATTTTTATTAGAGAATAAAATGTATACACACTTTTCTTGGGTTCCTTGACTGTTATGAGTAAATATTTTATAGATATATTAAAATACAACTCTACTACTACATGATATGGAACCATTATACAGTAATCAGTCTATAAGGTGAGAATAAGTTGTCTCAACTGTTTAACCCTTAGAGAGCCACAAATAAATAACCGAAACTACTCCTAAGAGCCACCTTAAAAATAAAAAAATTCCCGCATACCAAAACCAATTTTGTTTTATAATTCTTATAACATAAGAGGTAAAAAAACTAAAAAATTTTTTTTTTTTTCACTCTTTATTGTTAATTTACAGCAAAAAAAAAATGGTAAAATCAAAATTTCACTGAAAAAATTTAATTTTGACATTCTATGTGTTCATATATAAAATTAACAATAGTTGAACACAATTATTGTAATATTTTACAAAAAACAAGCATATAATAATTTTCATTTAAAGAAAATATAAAGAATATAGTAAAAATTTATATATAAAAATTAAATAAAAGCAATGACACTAAAAAAAAACTTGACAATAAAGCCCTACATCACGATAATAATTCATAAACTACACTGTACATTGATTAAAAATATTGATTAATATCAAAATTGAAAAGATAAATACGCGGATCGAAAATGGAAGGGCGAATAAACATCTAACCTCACGGAAGGCTACAGGCAGACTGAGCGCGCGTCAGTAGACGTCTTTGGCTCTGCGGGAGACTATGAACATCCGGCCGCCCGCTATTTTGTCGCTCGAACAAGAGCCGTGACCTTCAAAATAGACACGAACAGTTGTCCCTTGTTTAACAGTTTTTATTAAGTTTGTTACCCAGAAATGCTTTTAAATAATATTTTTAAAAACTTGATTTTGCGTCAGTGGACATCATTGGCTTTTTAGCACTAGTTTAGTATCCATTCCGATTCAACTTTCTTAAACGTTTTTTAATCCATCTTTAGCTGAGCATAAGACATTTATCTTAGAAAGAGACCAAATTCCTTACTGTAATATGGTATTTCTGTCTTTTTTTGTAACTGTAACATTGGTAAATCTCTGTAACGATGCTCTTGCTACATTAGAAGTCTTTCATTGTTGAAAATGTATTATTTGGAGCATTGGAACAGTAGCTGTAAGGAATTAACACATGTGATATGGAACACAGAGAGCAATCACTACTCGGCGAGTGTGCTGAGGCAGCACAAGTTCCTGTCTTCGATATTGGAGCGATTGAATGACCCGAACGAGTGCAATGTCGTGTTGGCTGAGATAGACGAGGTGCGCCAGATCATCACCCACCCATCCAACATGGTGGTGCACATGGCTGCCAACCTGGAACTGTTGGCAACCAAATATACGGATCCGGCCAGCATGTGGACTCAATTGCTGCCGCCCACCCGCAGCCCAGCACGTAACCAGTATGTCCACACATGGTATTCATTTAGTTTAGTATTAGTAGCCAGTTGTTGCTGAATAGTAATCCATCTCCTTGTAGTATATTTCAAGATAGTGCTGCTCTTTTAATATAGATTTTTAGGTGAGAGATTTTCCCTTCTAGTAATACCCAAGCTCAAACTGCTCATACTGCATTATTTTGGACATATTTGGTTAATTAATGAAATCCAGCAAGTGAAAAGATATAGAAGAGTTTATTTACACCAATTAAACTAAGTACTCATATGGAATGTCACTATTGATTTTTTTCAGATACTAAACAACTTTGTAGTGAAGATTACAATGGTCTTTAAGATCAATGAATTTCAACGCCAAGGCTCATGCTTAATCCCAGATAAAGAGTGTTGTAAAGTACTTAATTTAGAAAGCTTTAACTTATCAGGTGACAAAAGAGAAGCTCAATACTTGACTAGTATGGTGCTTGACTATCTTGTGGTTGAGGTGACATGATTTGTGACAGAATGAAGTGAGGATAACTCAGTTACTTACATCAGTGGGCACCTCTCAAGTTTTGACTGCATTATAAACAACTGTCTATATTGCTTATGTTTAGACATGGCTTATGATTACCTTTTATCCACATTATTATTATACAATCTTTGTGTTATTTAGTAAATAACACCACGGCCATTGGTGGTGGTTCGGAAGTCACCTTTAAGCCGTTGGTCCCCAGGTTAAGTGTTTGAGAGGGCTTCTTAGTCCTAACTTTGCCTTGGTAAAATAAGACATCTTTACTTTACTTTTTACTTTTAAATTTAAAACATTTCTGGAACCAGCGAAACAGTATTTAAAAATAGTACACTACCTTTGATTGGCCTCTTACTTACAAATTAATCATGACAACTCATATGTTGGAAGTTTTTTTAAATCAGAGAGAAAATACGTTCTCTGTAATGGTATATTAAGTTACTAACGCGTCTGAAAATGAGTAAAACCCAGTAGATGGCAATTTTTCTCCAGCTGTCATTATGGAAATATTAGTTCATGGCACATTATTAGTTCATGGGAATGCTGTACGATCACAGCACCAATCAGAAACATCGCAGAGTGGCGGAAAATGAAGTAAATATTTTTCCTATACAATATCGAATGCATTCCAACATTTGAGTTGGACGGCTAATCGCGATGACAGTTGATCGCCGACATATCAAGAATCTTTATTGTCGGCCCACAATAACTGCATTGCCAATGTCATCAGATGGTTTATACATATACACAGTATAACACCAACATTAAAGAATAAAATAATACATACTACACACTTATGGTAAATAGTACAAGTCACAAAGCATAAAAACTAAAAGAATAAATTGTCTACATTACAAGAAAGCATTTCGTCTAATGTATAAAAAGCTTTTTGTTTTAACCATTTGAGCAAAGCATTTTTAAATTTTGTGCAAGAAACATCTTTGGCCGTTAAAGGTAGCTTATTAAATAATTTTACACCAACATAAAAGTATATGTGCTGGGTCTTAGTTAGCCTAGCGTATTCTAAGTCAATAAGGTCCCGATATCTGGTGGAATAATCATGACTAGAGTTTCTAAGACTAAGTGTTTCAAGATTTTCTTTAACAAACATTAAACTTTGAAATATAAACATACAAGGTACAGTAAGAATATTATGTTCTTTAAAAAAAGGTTTACATGAGTCACTAAAGGCTATATTGAAAATTGTGTGTAAAGCTTTCTTTTAGCATAGAAAAACCTCCTTAGCACCAGTTGAATTACCCCAGAGGAGAGTTCCATACAAAAGTTGTGAGTGGAAAAGTGCAAAGTACGCTTTTAATAGCAAGGTGAAGCTAGTACAAGTTTTGAGTTTTTTTTAACAGAAAAATTACTCTGGATAAACGGGTACAAAGAATATCTGTGTGATTTTTCCAGGTAAGCTTAATGTCCAGGTTGATTCCAAGTAGCTTAACAGAGTTATGTATAGAGTTATTTCTTAAACTAAAAGTAATATGTTCAGTCTTCTTATCTTCGTTAATTTTTAAGCCATTAGCCGAAAACCAGAGGTCAGACCTTTCCTTCATGTAGCCAATCATAGCCGAGTTAATTTCAGAGAGCAAGTTAGAGCACATCAAGGTAGTGTCGTCAGCGTAGAGTACACTTTTATTAGGCACAAATTTGGGAAGATCATTGATGAAGACCGTGAATAAGAATGGACCCATGACAGAGCCCTGGGGGACCCCGCTTATAACCTGCTTAAGGTCCGACCTCTGATCACCTATTTTAACAAACTGGTTCCCAAGTACTAATATACGAGATAAATAGGGAAAGCTCATTGCCCTCAATTCCATAGTAATTTAGTTTTCTGATAAGCTCTTGGTGGGGCACAGTGTCAAAGGCCTTGGTTAGATCTAAGAGTAAGGCACTAACTTCTTCTTTTTTTTTTCAAAACTATGAATAATGTATGACACCACACTTTCAACAGCCTTAATAGTGGATAAATTATGTCTAAAACCAAATTGTGCTGACAGAAGTAATTGATTTTGTTCAAAGTAATGTTCAATCTGACATTTAATAATACTTTCAAATAATTTAGATATAACTGGTACCAAGGCGATAGGTCTATAATTATTTACATTAGTTCTGTCTCCCTTTTTATATATAGGCACAGTTACTGTTACTTTTAAGCATTGTGGAAAGACTCCGGTGTGAAACATCCAGTTTATAAGATAAGTTAAAGGATACAATATTTCCCTAATTATTTCTTTAAGTATAAAATTAGATAGTCCAAATACATCCTCAGCCCTGGAGTTACTTAGCCTGATAACAGTATTTAAAATATCAACAGTATTTACAGTATGCCATTTAAAAGGCAAAGCCTTTGGATTGTTTACACCGGATGACTCCAGCATGTCACTTGCACTTGCTAAATTTAGACTAACATTATCATTAGGCCTATTGACATAATTACAAATATTGATAAAATAATTATTAAAATCACTGACAGATACGGGGGGTTCGGTCTGGGAGCATTTCTTAGGGGTGCGCCTTGTTTCATTATTAATCACAGTCCAAGCTGCTTTGCACATGTTTTTTTACCCCAATATAAATTCATCATTAGCATTCTTTTTTGCTATGTCTATTTGGGTATGATAAAACTTTTTAATCCTTTTGTGGACCTCCAATAAATCAGGATTAAGTTTACACTTATCATGACTTACATCTAGTAGTAACTTGATTTTAGTTAAAAAAAGGTGTGTACCAATGTTTGAACTTCAAGATCTTATTGCTAGGATTCTTATTTTTAACTTTTTTCAAAGGACAGCACTCATTAAAATAGTGAGACACAATCTCCATAAAATTATTAAAGGCTACATCAAAGTTCAGCAACTACAATTACTTTATTCCAAACAATATTACTTAGTCACATTTAAAATTCTCAACATTAAAATCGTTTAAAACTCTAACACTAATGTTTGACTGTACAGATTTATTGGTAGGTAGAGAAGAGTTGCGCAAAGAAGTACAAGAAAATTTAAGTCTCAAAAGCAAGCCTAAATGATCAGATATATGATATTGTACTGTATCACAGCTAAACATTGTCGGATGCAGGTTGGATATAAAATTATCCAAACATGAGTCCCCTCTAGTGGGAAGGTTATTGAGGCAAAAACAGTCAAAAGACTTCAGCATGTTAATAAACTTAACTGACATTGAGCAATGCTTCCTGAGATCAATGTTTATATCACCAGCTATGACAATCTTAAAATTACGATACTTAACATTATTGCTAACAAAATCAAGAATTTGAGTTAGTTTATCAACAAAAAGTTCAATGGAAGAGTCAGGAGTACGGTATACAGACACAATCAATAAACTTATACTTTAAAAAAAACAATCATTACAGCTTCAAATAGTTTTGTTTCACAAATAAAATCAACATTTAAAACCGAAAAAGAGTGTTCAAAAGTCTCCCGTACAAAAATTTCACTTCCACCATATGAAGAAGTCCTGCAAAAACTAGCTGCTAGGTTAAAATCAGCTGGAGAGTAAAAATTAATGTCTTCTATCTTACACCAGTGTTCATTAACGCAAAGAATGTCACACTTAGTGGTGCTGTTAAAAATGTCAATCAAGTTTACTTTATTTTTTATAGATTGGATATTAATGTGGGCTAAGTTTACCTCAGTTTCACGATATGTAGAGGGCCTATCAGCTTGCAGACCATTTAAAGTAGACTTAGGTTGGTATAAAGGAGACGAGCCTATTAGGCTTATGTACCTGGTTCCATTACATGACCTGGTTCCAAAAAATGTCCTTCAAGAGCACTTTTGCGGGAATACCTGAAACGACTTATATAGGTACCGGTTGGCCAGGTATCAGGATCGTAAATGTTTTCCCATAGTGATAGGGGGACTCCGACTTTAAAATATATAAGTTGTAGAGGAGTATTATACTACTGCAAAGCATGATAAAAACATCCAGGTTGTCAACCAGCAGAATATTTGGAAAGATATCATACGTTTTGTTTAATATACAAAACTTGTTGGTGTAAGTGTTTCTAGCTTGATACATCTTGTTATAGTATTAAACTGAGGAGGATATACTATTTGGTATTGCTGGCCCTGATGTTGACTGTTGTGCAGACTCCGGGTGACAAATGACTGGCAACTGCTGTTGGACCACTCAGCCAGTAAGGTGTGCAACTGTGTGGTGGGGATGGGTGCAGTAGAATCCACCTACTTCTGCCAAACTACACCCACCATCCGAGATTTCCTGGACCCTGACTTGGCCCCACTGCTTGTTTTTCTACAGTATCTCACCCAGCTTGAGGTCAGTTGACAAATGTCAGCATTTATCATTCCCCATTGTTTAGCTCTACAGATGAATTTGTCCTCAATTGAGTGTCACAGGGATTAAATTCTATTCAATTCAAAAGCTCTTTATTCTAAACGGTTCAATCTAAAGGGTTAGATTTTGAGGTGGTTTATTCTGATCTACGCAGCTTGGTCCTTCCATCTGGAGGCAGAGGATTTAATGCTTCCTTTCTGGCCTCTTATTCTGAGATTCCCTTTTTAGAAGTCATTTGAAGCGTTCTCGTGCTGCTGCAATCAGTTTTATTTTTCCTTTGCTCTTCAAAGGGATTTGGATTGACAGGAGAGTGGGATGTGAATAATTCTCGGTCTGGGCTGAACTTGAGAGGTTCCCTCACTCTTCCCCATTGGTTGTAGGAGTGATGGGTCCTCGGGTTTGGGACCGGTGTAGTGGATTTAAACACTGACTACACCTTTAATTTAGTTTATTATCAATAGCATTATGTAGAATTATTATTTGGAAAAATGAAGAATTTAGTCTTGTAGAAATTCTGTTGATAACTGCTTTGTTGTAATGTCAATTCAGCATCAATACTTAAAAGGTTAAAAAACTTAGCAATGATGTATTGTTTTTAATCAATTTAGTGTAAATATAATTTTACCAAGTTAATATGTTGGGTGATGAATATAGGGTCCGATGTGGCGACTAATACGTGGTCTGGGGTTTGCCTACTCGTACAACATGATACCTCGGCCCAACGAGGGACTGCTCTACCTCACCTTCTACAAGGCTACCAACATCATAGGAGCCTACAAGAAGACAAAGTCTATCCTGGTTGGTAATTATTTACCGTTGAATATAATCTGCAAAGTACTCTAAATTTTCCTTTAAGACTAAAACATTATTATCACTTATAAGAATTATTACAACTGTAAATTTAATTACAGTAGAATAACAGGTTTCTAAGTTAATTAGTTGAAAAATTTCATTAGTTAAAACAATAAATTAATATTGTTTTGTTTTATACTAGTATACTCTAGAGGCATGTTAAAGATGAATCCAAAATCTCAAAAACTTAAAAGAAGATTCTATTTTAAGAATTGATTGACAAGATTTGACATTGGAATGGACTGAAATGTATCATGTCTTTAATCGTTGGACAGAAGTCACGTTTATGACTTACTACTTACAGGTATATTTGTAGATTGACAAGATTTGACATTGGAATGGACTGAAATGTATCATGTCTTTAATCGTTGGACAGAAGTCACGTTTATGACTTACTACTTACAGGTATATTTGTAGATTGACAAGATTTGACATTGGAATGGACTGAAATGTATCATGTCTTTAATCATTGGACAGAAGTCACGTTTATGACTTACTACTTACAGGTATATTTGTAGATTGACAAGATTTGACAGTCAAATGGACAATGATTTACTAACTAAGAAAGTAAGGAAATATTGTGATTTTGTAAACAAATCTTACTTTGAAATTCATATTATTATGATTGTGAATTGGAGCATGATTATTCTTGGATAGCAGCTAATAGGTAGTAAGAAAATTACCAATTACTAAAATTGGTTTCAGTTACATTTTTTGTATGTAAAATTGTAGACGGTTATGACTTCCAGTTTGTATTTTTCTATATATATTTTTGTGCATCACCGTGAATTTGCCATGCATGTTTGCAATCAAAAGCTTGTTTTACAATAAACAAACAATTGTTAACCTATTAATCACTTATCATGGTACGGTCTCGAGATAGCCGATACACGTTATAAAATTTTTTGTTTAACATTATTATGGGCTCAAATAATAAATTTTATGTATTAAAATGAAACAAAAGAACATGTACTATATATATAAATATGTATTAACTCCAGAAAATCAACATGAATATTTATAGGTAAAATACTATATTTTTGAACTTTTTCTAATCAGTTCCGTAATTAACCCTTTGAGTGCCACAGCTCTAAAAATTTTTCACATTGTAAGAGTGCCAGGTGAAATTATGGGGATATATGCAAGAAGTGCCGGGCATTTTTCAGCAAAAACGCAAGACTTTGGTAAAAACACTATAAAAAATTGGTTTATCATCATATTTTCATGATATTTTTATTTAATTTGTTGGTGAAAGACTGCTCTAATTTACCTATTATAAAAGAGTACACAAAGAAATGAACAAATTTTTAATTTTATAAAAAATCGATAGGCTTTAACAAATTTTTTAAACACTTTTTTAAGTTTGAGATAAAAAAACATAAACTAATTTTTGTTTTATCTAGTTATAAATATTTTTATGTTATACAGCATTTAAAAAAACAATCAAAATTCATATGTATTGCATAATTCTGAATTAAAACCTTCTTGAAAAAAAAAGAAATACAATGACAAATTTTTAGTTATGCTATATTTGGTTACAATCCTGTAAAAAATTGGTTTATTAACATATTTTGATGATTTTTTGTGAAAGAACAAACAGAACTTATATAATATATAACATTATATTTGAACTAAAACTACCTGAAAATAATATCTAACAATTACAAATTTTTTTGTAAGGATTAATTAGATTTTCTTCTCTAAGCAACAATGTTTCTAACAAAAATATTACATTTTTTTACTTCAATTCCTAATACATCCTGTAAGATGTCTAAAACAAGTAGCTTATAATAGCAATGCTAAATAGTTTTGATGAACATACCTTGTTAATTAATTATAGTCCAGTGCATGTGAAGAATGACCTCCTGTGGCCAATTTGAAGATTTTGTTTGGTTTCCAAAATTTTACACTTTTGTCTTACACAGGCCTAATCCTAAACTAAGTTATTTACACTATGTACACGGTTTATCAATGTTATCTTAATAGCACTTATGGTTCTGGATGCAAGCAGGATGTAATCCTTTGTCACATCGGGAACAAGCAAAGTGGGACACACTTTTCTTTTTTTCTTTAGAGCATACTACACATCTCCTCTTTTTTTCACCATCCAGTCTTATTACTCCTATATTTTTAGAATATTTTTTTCCAGTGGGGGTATTATTTTCTGACTTAGTATTTAGCCATTCATTGCCTAATTCGTTTACAATAACTTCGGTAAATCGAAAACGGCTCATTGGTTTCTGTGGAGCTTTTATTGTTGGTTTCACATTTTCTGCATACAGAATATAAGCATTGAGTACCATCCTTGACATGATATGAAATACCACTTTCTTCCAAAATTTTAAACTTTCACGCTCATCTAAGTAGGCATAGAGCATCATGTCTGATACATCTACGCCTCCCATGTGTTTGTTGTATTATAGAATGATGTCTGGTTTCTTTATAACTTCATTTCTACCCTTTCTTTGAACATTAGTTGTAGTAGCATTACTAAGTGAAGATAGCAACAGCACTTGTTTTTTTTTTTTTTTTTTGGATTTTTTTTCTCTAAAGCCACAAAGTAACAAAAACCTGTTTTTAAAAAATTTTAGTGTTCCAACTGGAAATTTTTGCTTGATTCCTGCAGGTAAAAACATTCTGTTCATCCTAATTGTACCTGTGATGTAGGTTCCCACTGTGTACAAGTACTTATCCAATGGAACTGAAGTAAAGAAATTATCAACGAAAACATGATATCCGTTATTGAGGTAATTGCCCATGGTTTAAAAGTTTTGTAACAACGAAATATGCCAGTCCGCACTTGTTCATCACAGCCTTATCTTCAGGCTTAGTATTTTTTGCACCTTTATAGACAAAAAACCCAAGGCAATAATTCGTTACAGCATCGCACAGAACCCACATTTTCACCCCCCACCTGTGGTGTTTTTTTTTTAGGCAAATATTGCATAAGCGACGTATGGCTTTTTGTCCCCACTAGAGATTTATCAATAGAGAGCTGTTGATTAGGTATACAGGGTGTATATTATGTCTGGAAACACCCAAATATATCCTTTAATAATTTAAATATAAATTTGAAACCTCTTACAATCGTGATAGAGATTGGGCATCTACTTTTTGGAACAATGTTTTGTTATGTCACACCAACGGGGGACGTCCTGCCGAGGGTATCGTGAATATTCTTAATGGAAGCCTATACCTTGTGATACATAATTTTAAAGGTAATAGCTTACTGAATTGAATGCCACAAACCGCATCTCAAGGGAATTATTCTATCAGAAAATAGAGCATTTTTAGTATTGAAAATTTACTGATGTTCAACAATGTAATTTTAACATGGTTCTTGCCACAAAATGTGTTTACACTAATTTTTTAGCATTTTTTTAAATGTTCAATTAAATAAAACAAAAATTTCATTTTAAGCTGGTTCTATTAGCACAAAATTGCCAGTTTTTAGTTATTTTTTTTTAAATGCCGAACTTTACTACAATATGCTCCAAAATGAAATAATCCCAGCTATTCAAATTGCATCAGGAGAATACTTTGATAATGTATGGTTTCAGCAGGATGGTGCTCCACCCCATTATGGGAGACAGGTAAGAGAGTATTTGGATTTAAGGTTTCCTCATAAATGGATTGGCCGAAGAGGAGAAATCGAATGGCCTCCAAGATCTCCGGATTTGTCACCAATCGATTATTTCCTATGGGGTCATTTAAAATCCAATGTTTATAGAAGAAAGCCTCATAATTTGGAAGACCTAAGAAACAGGATTATAGAGGAGATTGCTTTGATAACTGAAGAAATGTTAGGCAACTCTGTCGAATCATTTTTACACAAGATTGGCTCATTTGTCAAACCGTAGAAGGAACACAGTTCGAACAATTGCTTTGACACCAAATGCAGGTAAAACGTTTGTTGTAAGGACTTTTTCCTAACAGCATACATTATTTTTTATTTGTAATAAGAAATCAATAACATAAGTATTTCCATAATTGTACTGTAATAAAAACTGGCAAATTTGTGCTAATAGAACCAGCTTAAAATGAAATTTTTGTTTTATTTTAATTGAACATTTAAAAAATGCTAAAAAATTAGTGTAACACATTTTGTGGCAAGAACCATGTTAAAATTACATTGTTGAACATCAGTAAATTTTCAATACTAAAAATGCTTCTATTTTCTGATAGAATAATTTCCTTTTAGATGCGGTTTGTGGCATTCAATTCAGTAAGCTATTACCTTTAAAATTATGTAAATTAGGTATAGGCTTCCATTAAGAATATTCACGATACCCCTCGGCAGGACGTCCCCCGTTGGTGTGACATAACAAAACATTGTTCCAAAAAGTAGAGATGCCCAATCTCTAATCACGATTGTAAGAGGTTTCAAATTTATATTTTAAATTATTAAAGGATATATTTGGGTGTTTCCAGACATAATATACACCCTGTATAATAGTGCCCTAAACAATCTATTGGCATGATCACAAATTGGCTGGAACTTTGCACACGGATCTGGGACAGGACCTAGTTTAGAATTATCTACAAAGGTGAAAAAATTTCAATATAAGTTGAAATCTGTTCCTTGTCATTATTTGGGGAAACCACAGAGTTGAGTTAGAAGCAGTTGTAGACCAGTATGAAAAAATTGTAGGTTTTTTTTATTAGACCCATGTTTAGTATGCAAGCGATAAATGCTTTCATCTCTGGTTCTGTAACAGGAAGCCATTCAGCCACTCGAGAACCATCTGGAAACACGTTGGTTGATAGAAATTGCTCTGCATAACGATTGGTCTCATTTACAAAAAGTGCAATAAGGCTGGTTTGTAAAAAACAAAGCAAAGTAAGCGAGTGGAGTTGAGTTGTGAGGCGGCATATGTTTAGGCCCAACAATCTCCAAGAACTGTACAGGGAGCGATGGAAAAAAATCATCATCATCTACCTCGACCCATAGCTCATCTTCACTATCGCCTGATGATGAATACTCCTCACTTGAAGAACTTGGTCCCAGATTCAGGGTCACTATCAAAGTCTAGGGCAATAGGCTGTAAACCTTCTAGATTTTGGTGAGATACAGTTTTTTTTTTTTTTTTTTACTAACCCTGCTTTTATTTATCACCCGTGGGATAGGTTCTATTGGGTCTTGATTATGTTCTGAAAATAGATTTGATCTAGGTTTCCTTTTAGTAGGCCTAGACGATTCCTTTGGTTTTTTTTATAGAAGTAGAAAAATGCTGGTAATTGACGTTTACCTGTACCTTTAGGAAGACGATTTTTGGGTTTGACCGGCACATCTGTAGATTCATTGTCAGTAGACGGGATATAGTCTTTGTCCAAATCAGAGTCATCAGGAGGATCACTAGGTGATTCATAGTCAGAAAAAGGCATTTTAGTTAGTTCTGGCTTGAATTTCTTTTTGCATTGTTTTGACGGAGCTTCTGGGGACTTTATTTTTTGGCCTATGACTACTATTATAACTACACAAAGGGTCTAGGTCACTAGATTTGAAAAATCAGAGATAGGGTTATTACTAACAGCAAAAACACTCACATTAGGCACATTGTTGAAGTTTTCAGTGGGGTTAACAACTTTGAATATTGTCACACACAAGGCCTAAAACTATTACTAGGAATGGTATTTTCAGATCCCCCCCCCCCCCCACCCCCCCCCCCCCCCACCCCCCCCCCCCCCCACCCCCCCCCCCCCCCACCCCCCCCCCCCCCCACCCCCCCCCCCCCCCACCCCATTTTAAAATAAAAAGTTGCCGTTTTTTAAGATATCTATATGACTATACCCCAATAATACTGTTTTCCGATCAATGTACTTGACATTCTTGTCCGAGAATGGAAAAACTCTACAATATTTTATGCACAAACTATTTCCCTCATAATCCATAAATAGTGGATTTTAAAATTACTCTACTTTATTTAAATTCTCTTTCTACGATACCCCAAACACTATGTCGGAGTGGAATAAAAGAATTGGTTCCTAACACCATCCTAAATAAAGACATTAGCATTTTCTAACATTGTCGGGAGCTTCCACCAAACAACCATTGAGGAAATCAGCCTAATCATTAACACAATTAATTATTATTTGCCACAACCAGTCATCTAGAACTATTTAACTGTGGTTTTCACCCAGCAAGTTGGGGAGTTTGGCGAACCTTTGATGCACTGCAGTACAACTATTTGATTTTGATGCCTTAGGTCACACATACTCAAGTCCCTTATCGTAACAAAATGTGATTGTTTATTTATTTTTACTAATCCCTCGCAGATATTGTGAAAAGGTCCCGATTCACTTTTCTGCAGTTACATACACTGCTAGGGACTATAGCTCCTATAGCAGCTTTTGTGTATCTGTTTGAATCCATTTTTATCCCTGTAACTTTATTTTGTATATACTAATACCTTCCCCACCTGACGAAGAGTTGTTAGATTTCAATCCTAGAAACCTTTTGCTTACAATATAACGTTGGGAAAATTCCCGAAACTCACCCGTTATTCCTGTCAAACATTCCATCGTCAATAACACACTATAAAACGAGTGATTGGAATATTGCTACAAAATTTGGAATAATGATGACATTTGTAAAATCATTTTATTGGTTAGGTCTTTTGACAGAAATACTAGCCACTAACTGAAATTACACAAATACTTATATAAGAAAATGATTTTTATGAAAGATTTTTTTTAAACAATAAAAAATAAGTAAGAGTGGTGTATCTTGGAGAGAAATTGGTACTTGGTAAATGTATTTACATGTGCTACAATGCCGTGCATTTATAATTATTATATAAGCTTGCAATAGGTGTATATGGGACAGATATGTTATTTTGAAAATTACTGATTAAGTATAATATCCATGAATTAATATATCTTGTTCTTTTCATCTAAAGGAAGTATGTCGGTGTAGTTTCATGATCACAATATAAATCGTACTTTAGACCTCCTACGAAAAATATTATTCACAGAAATAACATATATCATCTTAAATATATATATTATATATATATATATATCCCCCCCCCCCCCCCCCCCCCCCCCCCCACCCCCCACCCCCCCCCCATATATATATATATATATATTATATATATATATATATCAACAGGTTCCAGAATAAAAGCCTGCTTTCGTGAAAATCTGGTTAATGTTCAATTCTGAATGGTCTTAAGCCTCATGTTGTACCATTTGATTAGCTTAAGAGATATAACCTTATAAACATTTAAATAATTGAACACATGATAGGTAGAAAAACTACTCTACTTTTTTATTATGATAAAATAACTTTTATACATTTAATTGAATTGCAAGTATTGAAATAAAGTCTTTTTGAAATTGATGACCATAAAATTAATTCTTTTGAGTTGTATCATTATAAATTAAAAATTGTTGTGTATGATTATTACAAAATTGCAAAATAGAATAATAAAACCGTTAACATTTTGTGGTTAACAAGCTGCTCCGGTAAATACTTTTTTTATTTTCTGAAACTAATTGAAAAGTTATTAGTGAAAAAGGACTAGTATTTGCTACAGTTTACATAATCTGACAAAATTGTATACAATATTTAATAAATTTTAAACATACTAACAGAAACGCTTATTACTTTAAATTTTTGATAAATGGGGCTACTCTAAATACAATTGTTACGAAGATTTATTATCTAATCGCCAAAGAAATAATAGCTATTAAACATATCAGTATAGCAAGGGCAATTCAGTTTGCCTCAATTTTTAAACCTTAATGATTGACAGCTCACGTGTGACTGTAGAATAACGCGATGTATAGTAACGGTGAGCAAACAGTTTTGGTACAGCAAGAAACTTATTAAACTGAAACCATTATTCTCCTGTCAGAGAACACAATGCGCCCTTCGCTCAGGGAGAACTGAACGATGTTTTACATGGATCGTTTCTGCAAACATTGTCCATTGGTAGAGATTGGAACGGTTTGTCAATCAAAACAACATTCCCTTATAATTCTATTCTGCCTCATCTCTGCTAAACACGAAGGGCACTGCATCCATTCAATGACCAAAACTTGAATTGGATTATTCGCTTGTTAGTTTACTTGGGGATGTTATATATAAATGGACACCTCAATAAGCATATTGGCTTATAAACTTTTTTGCCTGCTGCGGAGTCGATGACAACATTCTTTTTTGTACGATTGTCTGCATTTAAATTTCAAGAACTATATGAATTGAATATTTTTTTGATAGTCTTATGCAATGTTGAAGAACTTGAGGAAAAGCATAATTACGCGGACGCGGTGATGTGGCGTACTCTTTTTTGCTTGTTCATGTGAAAATATTAAGGTTATATAACAATTTATTTGAAAAATTAAGAACGAGTTAAAGTATTTACCCGTAATTACTTTTCCCGCAAGGTGATAAGATTGCCGCTAGCGTATCACTGGGATACAAGGAAAATTGCATATACACAACAATGATCCTACAGTTTGATAGTTATTTACAAAGGACGATAGAGTGTGTTACAGTCCAACCCAAGTTGGTACAATCATGAATTTTTTGTTGCTCGACTAACAGTTATCGTGGACCATATGAATGCGTTGGTTACAAGGGTAAGGCATTTGACTCAATCATTAAAAAAATATTAAATTGTAGTAAAATGAATTCATATACTGTCTGTTTGAATAACGTTGCGAAAAAATAATTATAATTGCATAATGGAGTGGCGATGGGCCTGCATGGTTTTAAGCTGTGTCGGAATGTTCATCTTGATCAGAAGTTTAAATCCTGTCAAATTGGCGATTTTCATTTATCATTAATGTCGCATAACTTAAACTTTAAACGACTTTCCCTCCTTTCTTCCGTGTTGTGATTTGAATCTGGCACAGCTCAACGTACACATCTATAATTTAGGTTTTAGTTTTATAGCAGTCTAAAAACAGTTTTCCGTTGTTTGGTCTGATAAGAAGAATTTAGACATGTAGTGGGCTAATATGGTATTATAACTATATTTTCATTTATAGGGGAAGAAGGTTACCAAAATAAAAAAGGATGTGGCTCGCATAGAACACTTCCAGAATAGGGCTTTCCATACTGAAAACTAGAGAACAGAGTTGTGTATTTTAATAAATGGCCTAATTGTTTGTGTTTTCAATAGAATAATAATATCATAGCTTTTTCATGTAGATTCGTGACAATAAAAATACCTACTTTTATATTTCTTAAGATAAATTGTTGTTGGGACAATACATCTGATAAGCCCTAATGAAATTCTAAATTTGATATATAACAAAAACACATTAAACTTATATGCTATTGAGCCTCGTGTTTTAGGAGAGAAACTGGGGAAACAAAAATGGTAAATTTTCAATTACATTAAATCACTGTTGAGGGTTCTTTACTTCCGGAATGAAAAGCTACTGTAAAAATTCAATAAAACGATTCCCATCTGATTGCTTCGTGAGTCAGTCAGGAGAGTGCCGATGGCCGAGTAGGTCTAAGACATTGCGACTTATTAAGTGCTGAGTTAGGAGAGTAGCGCAAGTTTTCGAATCCCTTTTGCAGTTGCACTTTTTTATCAGAGTACCATCTAATCTTGTACTTGGTAAAAAAAAAAAAAAAAAAAAAAAAAAATCGGACTCTCCCCCTTTATTCTGTTTGATAAGATCTTCGCACAGTGCCGAGTGGCCCATGAGGACGTGCAGAATAAAGCATAAAAGGGGATCGGCTTTTCCTCTTTAAAAAATCCTGTTTTATCATTAATTTAAATAATAATAAAATACTATGTGTATGCCCTGTACATTTATTTTTTATATGATAAAAATTGCATTTTTTAAATTAAAAAAAATGTAAATCAACTAATATTTTATTGATAAAATTATATTATGTACATTCTAAAATATAATTTATGATCAGAATTAGCATCCTCTATATACTCTCTTTTTTAAATGGATTATTGGAACATGTTCTGGAACAGTTCTTTAGTTATATTAAACGAGTAAATTTGAACAACGTTATACATGACATTATAAATTTTTATTGCTTTTGAAACGAAAAACCTTATGCTTTTAATTTGAGATGGAACGCTTGAAAAAATGATGAATACGCACTGATATAACAAGCTAACTGTTAAAACAAATATAAATCATTTCCAGATGTTACGTAACATTGGTCAATTAAAACGTTGAAAGTCAGTATGTCCCATTAAAAATCTAGAAGGATTTTATTGATTACTGAGGAAATGTTGGGAATAACGCGGTGGTCAAGATATGTGTGTTTGTATTTATTTTCCAAGGATTCACCATTTAACAGAATCCTCGATTGCAGCAATGAAAATATCGATTACAAAAACCAATCAAATTAAACCATAAAATTATGATACTTTGCGCTGTTGTGTTGATACGTTTTTGTGTTTCCAATAATATAATAACAAACTCAGATTACAAAAACCTCGTTGAAAAGCAAAAATCTTCATGTTGAAAAATTATTTAGAGATTATGGAATCTGACTCTCTGTTTCCTGGGCATCACACTGAGTTTTTGGCTGAATAGAGTCCGCTAAACCGCAGACCTCCCGAGAAACTCCTGGGAGTTTTTATCGCGTATTTCTTACGGCTTTAGGAGGCACTCGCAGGTAGATTTCTTCGAGCAGTTGTAACGGACTGTCGAGTGAGGGAATTTTCTCTGTACAAAGAACCATAGCCATCCTGAAAGTCCTTCTTTTCCGACCATCAACTTTCATTTCCACTGCCCATCTCAATTAGTAAATGGTTTGTTTACTGCAATATATTTGCTTCACCTGAGCAGAAGTAATTCCCTCACTTTGGGAGTACACAATGTGTTTCAGCCAAGGAGGACCGAACGTTGTTTACATGGATCGTTCCGCAATTAATTTTCACTTGGGTTGAACGTTCTGTTAACACAACATTTCACTTAGAAGTCTTTTTTTCTGTAGCTGCCAGTCGACGTACATTGCGTAATTTTCTATCAAGTACAAATCCACTTGTCAGTTATGTTTTATGTTTTTATAGTAACTTATATTATGGTAGCAATTATCCGGTCGCTTCGCGCGCAAGTTCGAAGGATTTATAAGCATTGCTTTTTTTGAGTGAATTCTATTTCCGGCGCCAATTTTGAGTTAGCCTTCTTTCTACGATCAAGAAAATATATTTATGGCCATTGCAACTACTATGGCCTTATTATTTTTTTGTTCTATTGTAGATTTTGCCTTATTTCCCGAGTTCTGCGTAGAGTATTTGTGTCAAATGACAACTAAGATTGGTTTTGTAAGAGCATTAGAATGTCTAATAAAACTTTTTGACTACTATGTTTTTTTTACCTGCATTTCTAGCAGTTACCCGCTGATTTGTACGCAATTTAGTAGGCGTTGCGCGTTTAATACCACTACTGGTTTGAGTTAATTCTATTTCCGGCGCTAATATCGAGTTTCAATTTTTACCACGGTAAAAAAACTATGTATAAAAATTTATATTTGTGGCTATTGTAATTTAATCTGGCAGTGGTATTTTTGTACTATAGTTTATTTTTACATTACTCCCTGTATTATATGATAGCTTCATCCTATAAATGACTATAACAGTTTTCCAATTTTTTGAAAATATAACACTTTAAAAATGATTGTTATTCAATTTCTTGAAATTAAATATATGTGATGAAGTATTTTCAGTAGTTGTGAGCATTCTTGTTGAGTTAAGAATAAATTTCGTTCAGGTAATCTATTAGTTGCATATAAAATACCTCTCGATTAAGCAGTGCGAAACTGCTTCCACAGGGTATTTGAAGCGATTATATCAGATTTATACGTAACCACTAAAATCTATAGCTGGTGTTGTGAAAAGACTTTCTTCGAATCCAAATCCTATAACTTAAGCTTCAACGCGTGGTGATAATACACCAGCTATGGCAACACCCCTCTCTCCGTAGCTATATGTTGAAATTGGGATTATACCCAACTCTGTGGCAACACAATCTCATGTGCCTAATGGCGGGGTAGCGGGATTGGTTATTATGCTAAGATGACAACTTCCACCCAGCTCTCCCCACTATATTCAAAATAATTTAATAATAATTTATTTAATAATTTTGTCGATATCCAAATTAGGTCTAGCATATATATTTCTGAAATAATCAGTACTTACAGTATAATATTCCAAATATTAAGATTTTTAACCAATTTCACTCATTTAATTTCTATGTGTTAACCATTCAAATACTCTTAAATTATTTGATTTTTTAAATCAATAAAATGGACAATTTCTTCTTTGCTCAAACATTATTATAAAACCACATTTAACTTAACTCAAAAAATAGCCTAATCTTCATTTATCACAGATTATGTTTCTAATCTTTACTTAGTGAATGTTTCAATGTCAACACATTTCTTTCACTAATGGAAGTTGGATATTAATAATTAAACAATCAAATTTAATTTATTTGCTGAATGTTCTAAAACTGATCTTAAAATTCCTCATTTACCTTCTATTTCAAATAGTGCTGAGCCAGTGTTATGATTTAAGTTCAAAGGAAACACATAGATACGAATAAATAATCTTAACAACATAAACAATATTTTTGACGTGACAACGTCTAAATTAGGTTGCGGCTCGGAGTCACTCATGAAAAAGTGTAACGCCCGGTAACGTTACGATGCTCGTCCAGTGGGTCCGCCGCACGGGATTCGCACAGGATAAAGCAGATAACTGTGGGTCCGCCGCACGGGATAAAGCAGATAACTATGTTTATTCGTGAAAATGTGGAGTGCTTAGATTCGTCATTTACAACAACTAAAACAATAAAGGTAAATAATTGTACACTGATATTTCATTATCGTAAACATAATGATTGATTGATTAATTGTTAGAATTGACACAAAAGTTGAGAAACTGAGTTTATGGGTTATGTCATACTATTGACAAATGTTGATAGTGTTAAGTAAATTATTAGTTTAAATCACTCTGCAATCAATCGTAATTCAGTCGATTGAGAAGAAAACAGCGCGTATTGCTAGTCAAACATTTTAAAATAACAAATTATAAACCTCCTAACCTGTCATAACAGTGCGACCAATACAAACGAACTAAACCGACCAATCACCACGCGCGGAGTTAGAATTTAACTGTGTTTAGCAAGGAATTTCAAATTCCAATTTTTAGTAAATGTTTTTATTCAACTTTACAATTTACTATAACAAATTTTAATTAATTTCAAATTATGTACAATGTTTTAGTAAACAAATATATATTTCTATACTGTAGTTAAAATTTGTGCAATTCTTATTTTCATTCAATTCCTTGTTACTATTGTGCAATTTAATAATATTCATATCAATAAATATTCTACCCAGAAAAAAGACGTTGTCACGTAAAATCTTCGCCTGTAAAACCGACTTTACAGGCAACCATAATTTTTTTTTTTAAGAAATAATTTAAAGGGTTTAAATTTAAAAAATCTAAAATCAAAACTTCTTTTCTGAAATTTTTCACAACTTTTTTCAAACACAAATTAAGTGGAATTTGGTCTTTAACTTTAACCAGTTATTGGCTAAAACATATAAATTTTATTAAATGAAATAACTATTGGAAATATTTATAAAAATTCAAATTTAAAATATTTAAAAGAGGTATTTTATACTAACGTTAAAAAAATCACTTAACTGATCTATAAAAAAGTTTTTCTATTCGTTAATGTTTCTTTAGAAGATATATATAGCATATCTTTTATACATGTAAAAATACGATTTTATCAAATTATTCTTTAAATAACAATCTTTGTACAGTAATTATTTATCTTATTAGAGTAAAAGGCATTGAAATTTGTCTCTCAACTCAAGCCAAGCATTAAACAAAACTAATGAAATATTTATATAATAAGATGTTATAGGATTAACGTTTTATGTATGAAAGACATTGGCTAAGGAATGTTAGTAGAATACATTACCTTACGCAGTTAATTTGACACATCATTGTAAATCCCATGTTGAATACAACTATAGGATAAGACGAATATAATGTGAGCTACGGGGGTCGGCATGTGGTCTACTTACTTGAGCAGAGTGCGATTATTTATTTACATTTTCCACTAAGAGCAACTGTAAAAAAGTGTTCATGTTATTCTTTTTCATTTATGCTAATCAATCAATTGTACCAGCAAACGCATAAACATATCAAATACTAAATTCGTATTCACGTGAGAACCATAACTTAAAAAAGTTCCTTTACTTCTTTCAAATTTTTGTATTCCACCCGTGACATATTCTAACAAAGATATATTACCTAGAAGCATTGCCTTGCAGAATTAAATTCTTAATAAAATTACAAGTCTTATAAAAAATCTAGTCATAATTAATGACATTTTGTTATAATATGTGTCTTTTAAAGGATTGTTCAAGGGCGTGAGTACTAAAAATTGCTGAAGGATCTATTTTAGCTGTATCAAACATTAATTATTAATCTAGAATATGATGAAGTTTAATCGATGCTACAAGAGGTAGCGTGAAAAGATATGAATATTGGGAATTGAACAAATTTAAAAGACACTCAAAGCAAAAAAAAAAAATTAAGTATTAACTGGTGTAATGAGAAAAAATTAAAATAACTTATTTTTAGAAAATCAATCTCTTAAAATTTATTTAATTATAATATAAAACTATCCGAAAAACTATTTTGAACTGTTTCATTATCAAGTTTGTAAACATTTTATCAAATTATACTCACCAATATTATTTTGATATTTAGTAAATTCAAACAAAACAATCGTGAGCTTCACTAATATAACGGCCCACTAACAAAACGTAGCGGCCATGTTTTGCCAATTGTACGCTCTCCACCCGGCCGTTTGAATGGCTAGGGCATTAATTTTAAACTGCTTATAACAGAACAGGAACCTGCCCAGCATTGTCCGCTTTATCCTTTGTTTCGTTCGTTACATTTCCTTTTAGAGATAAATTTTATTTCATTATTAAGTATACATTATTGTTAAAACATTTTTTTTTATTAAATAAAACATACAGTACTTTATTTTAGAGAATGGAAATTTAAAAACCAGACTGGGAACATGGATCATACGTAAACCACAAGAATGTGATTTCGTGACAGAATCTACAGCATAACGTTTTTATTTTTGTTTTTAAATTTTATATTAGATGAGATGTTTTTCTAATCTAACTATATAAACAAATTATCTGGCGAAGCCTAGTTAGTATGGGTAATATATAGTTTCAGAAATAAGAGAATTTAATAATTTCAACGAAAATTCGTTCAAAATATACTTACCTTGTGGAATTGCTTATAGATTTTTATCTTTGTAATATTTACGTCATAGGGCTTTGGTCAATAGCCTGCATAGTTATAGATATGATTTCATCATGAACTTCAGGTTTTGTGAGTGGGGTTGAAAACGTGTTCAGGGAGTTACCTGATTTCCCTAGTTGTTAGAGAAGTACTGTGGCAACTGGTTTATTAATCTTCAAGGAGAGTTTAAGACACTACATTACCAAATAATTGAATTTCAAGAGCATTAATATCACCAGAGAGAGATTTTATTACTCAAAAGTGTCAAGGGATACTTACCATGTTAAAGACGACTATAATTTTTAGGTTTTAAACTGTGTAAGGAAATGATAATATAAATATGACTTATATAAGTTTACCAAATACCTAATTTGACAGATGACTTATATCAAACAGTGGGTTGGAAAGTAATCGCCGTGGTCGAGATTTGAATTCGTTATGATGTTATTTTTGGCAAAGGAATTATTTCATGTATTTAATTGAATTAGTGCTATAAGTTGGTCGTATTTTTAATTATACAGTGTCCTATCATATTATCTTACATAACTTCTTCTACATCGAGGAGCTGTCTTTTCGAAATAAAGGAGATTAGAGGTGCTAAATTTCAACGAGATCGGAAGACGCTGGTTTACCCAACACGGTATATGCACTTGCGACTGCCCTGGCAAGCGGCTGCTGGCTGAGCTTCTGTTGGGGTGTCTTGGATTCGCGTTTCGGTCAGTCACCAACCATCCGATCCCCCAACCTCGCGCCTGCTCATGCTGCCTCTTCTTGTGCGGGCGGCCTCTTCCACTCCGTTGTCTTCACTGTCCTGTTGCAATGATCGCCAGAAAAACTAAAGATTATTCTCAGAAAATCCACAAAAACGTCCCAAAATGAAGAAGATCAATGCGGTTTTTTTTTCGAAATTACAAACGAAATTTATAGAAAAGTTATCCAAGCTGCAAAGGCATATGATGTTTCCAAATCAATTATATCTTCCAAAAATATTTCTAAAACTGCATGGGACATCATCAGCAATAAAAACAAATCAAGTAACAAGCAAATCAAATTTAAAAAGTGGTGATAGACTTGTGGAGGACGCGGTGGAGGTTGCAAATAGGTTTAAACAGATTCTTCGGATCTGTGGCTTGTGAGCAAGGCCCTTGCCCAATCACCCCCACAAGAAATCACAAGACGTAGGCAGTGTCCAGTAGCCTCCCTGGCACTGGCACCTGTCGTTGAGGAAGAGCTTAAAAAAAATAATTCAGCAGCTCCCAACCAAAAAACAAATGATTTAAAATTCAATGTCAACGTGGCTCATAAAAAAATGTTCAAAGCATATTGTGAGACCATTAAACCAATTAGTAAATTTTCTCTTTTGAACTAGGAGTTTTTTCCCTCACTTCCTCAAAACCGCTAAAGTAACCCCTATTTTTCAAGAAAGACGATCCCCAATCCCCACACAAAATTACCGGCCTGTCTCAATTTTTTGCCAGTTATGAAGCAAAATATTCGAAAAGCTTTTCTTGACACAAATGCTTCAATTTTTGAATAAAACACAACCAGCTATCGGAAGACCAGTTTGGCTTCAGGAAGGGCAAGTCGACAATAGACGCAGTTTGTAAATCTTGTCGACATGGTTGTAGAGGGACTAGAAACGTCGGGATCACACATTGAGTGTGTTCCTGGACTTTATCGAAAGCATTCGACTGCGTTGACCATGTTACAATGCTTGACAAACTTGAATCTCATGGCATCCGAGGCGTGCCTCTACAGTGGCTCAGATCATTTCTAAGCCATAGAACTCAAATTGTCCAGATCTCAAATAAATTATCTGAACCAATTCACCTGAGTTATGGCGTCCCCCACAGGGCTCAATTCTCAGTCCAATTCTCTTCCTGATCTATGTCAATGATGTAGGTTCATCACTTCTGCACGGAAGACTAGTGCAGTAATGCTGATGACACAACTCTCTGTTTCACCTAGCAAATCAAAATTGACTTTGGAACAGCATAGTTTTGTTGAAATTAAAACAACTGTGTCCAAAATTTTTAACAGCCTCAATCTTAAACAAATTCTGCAAAATCCAATTTTATAAATTTTGCTTTACGACCAGTAGATAGTCAATGATGAGTCAGCTGTTATGTTGGCTGACACTATGCTGTGAAGAAAGTATATTGTTAGAAATTCCTGGAATATACCTAGATCGAGGTTGACTTGTAATAATCACATCGATTACGTTTGCTCCAAATTGGCCTCAGGCATTTATGTTTTGAGGTCTCTAGGCCAAATACTGCCCGACTCAAGTTCTGATGATGGCGTATTATGGCTTGATTTACCCCCACCTCACTTACGGGCTGGTGTTTGTGGGGAGCTTGTGCAAACAATCAATTCCTGAGAGTGTTCAAGCTGCAAAAAACAAGCGATCCGCATTATCCGCTAAGTTGAAATTTAGAAGAGACGTGCAAGGAAGCCTTCAAAAATTTTGCAACTGTTGACGCTGCCCAGTCTCTACATCTTGGACACAACTCTGTTTTGTATGTCCTAAATGTGCCATGACGAATGGCCGAGACATACATATGTATGAGACTAGAGGCAGAGATAACTACCGAACTGGTAGACACAGAACGGTGGTTTATGAACGCTTGCTTTCACAGGCAGGTGTTCAATTCGTCAATAAGTTACCAGATTCAATTAAAAACACTTCAACACTCAAAGTGTTAAAAACTCGTTTGAAACGCTTTTTAGTGTCAAAAACATTTTATAATGTTGACGAGTTTTTTTGCTTATGATTGGGAGACCACCAATTAAAAAGACTGACAAAATTCGTCGCTGGAAGTGGGAATAATTGGTGAATGAATGGATGTGGGTACGTTTGCAAAATTGTATGTTTTGAATGAGGATTTCTTGTGGTGTGTTTGACAAAAATTTTAGCCAGTAAAAAGTAAAAATATGGACATTTGCCATGTGTTGTATAATGTTCCGGCAATAAAAAACTGATTTGATTTGATTTGAATCTTACTCAGTAGTTAGAGAAAATCACGAGATAATCATCGTGAATTCATTGAATGGAAACTATTTTCTTTTGATCAGCTTCCAAATTCCAAAATCAAATTCCAAATTCTAAAGTCTGTAATAATTTTTCAGCATGGCAATTAAGTTAATGAAATTTGAAATCCTTTTTACTGCACATGGTTCGTCCAGACTAACTATGACCCTCACGCGATAAATTTATACACGATTTGTTTGAGCATTTGCAATAACGATTTGGAAACCATTCCTGATACAGTATTATGGTATCTCATTGTCTCAATTACTGACTATGTTTTTGCAGATTAAGGTAACTAATAGTTAAGTCAAATATTAGGGCTGTGGTAAAAGTATAAGTACAGATATATTAAGCATCTATAAAACGCAACAGTGTGAAGGCATAGGCAGAGTTTTCCTTTTACACTTGTCAATGAAATGAAGACTATAGAGAGCTAATGAATGGTAAAATCTACCTTTGCCTTTGGAATAGGCGATTTTTGTATTCAGATGATTACAGTGTCTTGGGCTCCTATTATGTGTAGATGCAATCTCACAATTTATTTATAGACAGGTATCATAGTAGCTGGAATTGAAGTACGATTATAACACTAACTAAATCCTCTCATATCCATCCTTCCAGCGATTCCTAAACTACTGAAGGTAGTGGTTGAGCATGTAGCTTGTTTTCACAGTCTGAGAGTTTGGCCTCAGAAAGCTAATCTGGATTTATACAGGAATACAGTACCGTTACGGCGCGATGCTCCCCAATGTGGCTGAAGAGTTTTACTGCACTAAAGATAATGATTTTGGTAAAGGATTATTAGTATTGTTTTTTGGTTGTTTTCTGAAAGAAATAATGGAATGAATAGTATTGAGAACCCTTACCAGGAGGGTTGCTTGCGAATTCTACGAAGCTGCTAAAAAATTTTAAAGTCTATAACTACATAAGTTTATTTTGTCACAAAGTAAATACCATAAGACTACTCAACTTGTTTAATAATTTAATTATACTGAAATGTTTCTTATTTATTATCATCAAATTTCCCATTGGATCAATGTAAAAGTTGTCACCAACGCTCCTGCGACAAACTCGATGTTGCATAACTAGAAATGAAGCTTCAAGCAAAATTTAAACACTATAAGTAATGTTTGAGATATTTTTTATAGATATACAGATAGTAATAAAACTCACCTGCCTTTCGGTAAACGCTCAGCCAATCGGTATGATATAAAGACACGAAAGGCCGCACCATGCGAGAAGGAAAACGTTTGATGAAAAGGAAACTTACGGGTACTGCAAGTATAATATTTTCCCACGATTAGTGAATTTTTATTTGAGTAGTTCTCAAATACTATATAAATTTTTGAAAGTTTTGTTGTATTCCCAAACGATTGAATTATAAATGATTACTTGCATTAACATTAAAAAACCTCTAAGTAAATTTTAGTGTCTGCGTAATTTTTATAGTCCTTTTACGCTTATATAATTTTTATTTGCAAAATATGTGTCATCACAGTCGAAACTGAGGAAGAGTAATCTTCAATGGACTGGTTGATACAGCATTCACCATTGGTATAGATTTACTGCTTTTTTTTAATTCAAGACAAATAAAATCTCTGTTTCATTTCCATTACCATTAAATTACATTAAAAGTGTTTGGAGTTATTCCATAGTGAGAAACTTTTAGAGAGTATTAATTGCTGCAGTAGTTCTACAGAGAGACTGATATATTGGAGACAGTTGCTTTATTCCCAGGCGATATTTTGTCCTTCCGGTCTTGCAACCACTGTACCTATTGTTTTCGGCCGATACCAATCGCTTCTCAGACTCTTTCACTAAACATTGGAATGCCTTTACAATAAGAATGCAATCATCTTTCCATTTTTAAGTTTGTTTATATAAAATATTTAACGATTTTTCTTAGATCAATAACTGAATATTATACAACTTTTTACTCGTGGTTATGATCGAACATTATAAAGCTGTTGTATACATGTGTGGAATTAGAATACATCATCATATCAACACATTAGTATATATCGTTGATAAAGTTGTACCAAACTCCTAGAATCGATGTTTGCATTTATTATAATTAAGTTTCATGTATATTACTTTTAATACAAATGTTATTTGATTATATTTATCTATTTAAATAATTAAACAAATAGATTTTTAATTTAGATCTGACGAAGCGTTTTGATATATAATTTAATAACGTTATTTACAAGATCACCCGTCCACTTTATTAAGTTTTAACGATATTTTAAGACCACCGATATTTATTTAGGCCTCAGTAGGTAATATTCAGTAAGCGTAAACAACGTTTACACAAACTCGTGCATGCAGAGTTTATGGCTAATACAGGGACATTACTGAAACAAATATGCCAGGCAGTATCTCTAATAAACATATTCCATAAGCGAATATAGACCTGAGCTTATAAAACATAGGTTAAATAAATTGTAAAAGACGGTTGTGTACAAGTGTAGATCAATATTCGTAAATATAACATACCAATATTTCTACAATTTTTAAGAATAATAATTGTTTACATGATAAAGCTAAACTAAATATTTTATCCAATTATAACTGTTTTGTTAATTTTGTCATTCAAAGCAGAAACGAGTTATTATTCTGTAAAGGAAAAAAGTTAGTATCCTTTAAGCTACTTTATTGATCACTTGTAATTGCAGTCACTTAAAACCCAACTTAAACTTAAATAAATGCTTCTGATTACTCAAAATCACTTTGCCAACTTTAAGCATACATGAACCCGGAACTTATAAAGTAAAGTCATATTCAGTTCTTAGTTTAGTCCCAATATAAATTACATAGGGAAGCTTTGTGTTATTTTTTGAACGAGTGAATATCTGTACAAAGGTTGAATCAGTATTACGTTCACGTCCGGATTACTTAATTGGTTCACAACGCGCGTTTTTAGATTTCTTTAATTCGGTTGTGCAGTAACTTGAACAAATGAGAGATAAAAACAGTAAACTATAACAAGGATTTTGCTTCTATACTTTAAATAACAATTAAATTTTATAGGCAAAAAGTCAATTACAGACATAAATAGTCATTATTACTGACTATTTATTGATCATATAGGAAAGTACGGAAGATAAAGATATAAGTCGATGAAAGCAATCAAAAGTTGTCACAAGGTTGGAGACCACATTATTAGTGCTGAGATGAGAATTGCTTGCAATAATACACTTTACCAGACTTCTTCTAGACTTCTGTCTCAAAGTATTGAAGTTACAAAAGAACAGCAAATGATATTGTTGGCCTGATTGTGTTCTTCTTTGAAATTACAATCTAGCTGTAGATTGTCATATTTTCTTTTTTAAATTACAAAGAGTTTTAAAAACTCAGTCTCCGTGGTGGATTGTTCCAACTTCAAAAATGTGTATTTGTTATAATCACCTCTTTTCAGGCCAAGTCTACTAATGAACATAAACAATTTATTAAATAAAAAAAAAACAGTAGCAGTCGTGGGACTGCCGATAGAAGTGAAAACGGAAACTATTAAGTTGAGAGTAATTAACAATACGTTATAGTAGCAGTACATCTGTAATTGTAAATGTGACGCGTTTTTAATTTTTCCAATTTTAAAATCCACGAAAGAAATATTATCAAATAACTAGAAATCTATTTTACCACGCTAGTAAGATAAATCTTATACCGTAATAATACTCATTTCATGATGAAGAGGTTAAATATTAAAAACATAATTAAAATGAATAATGCTAAAATTTTAAAATACAAATATTCGTACAAATATTAAAAATATTTAAAAATATATTCGTTTGTTTTCATTATTCATTTATCTGTATAAAAATATGTTGTAATTGCTCAATATTAATAGTTAGTTAAACATAGAATACAAGTGAGTAAACACAGAGTGAACAACAGTGAGTTTGAACACCGTTGTAAATAATACAGTTATTGCTACGGATAAAGTATATAATTGCAATAACAATTAAACCCACAATATTTTTAAAACTAATAAATTAGTTAAATTAAATTAGTAAAGGTATTTTTATTGCACAATAAACTAATTTATTGAGTTAATACGGTATCAGTGAGCCAATGCGCCAACTACAGTTCCGGCAGAAACGTTTCACTCATCACTTCATACGCTACTACAGGCTAAACTAAACTTCCAATAAAAAAAATGATAAATTACAAAAAAAATTCATCTATTTTCACACAACTTTCTCGCTGACAAATTTTGTCTCACCAAAAAATAAAAAAAAACCTCGCTTACTACTTTTTTCTTGTCATTGTAAACGCTATGTAAAATGTAAACAATAATCAAAATTATTTTCGAAATTTTTTTAATATTTAAAAATGTAACCAATAGGATTGCCAATATTAAGAGCTTTAATTTGACGCATCTTACAGAATTGTACGACATTGGCTTCACTTTTAAATCGCGAGAGGAAGCCGTAAAGGTCACTGATTTTCGCAGTCTGTTTTCATACTCCGCCGGGACAGTTTAACACAGCGAGACTGACTTTTTTCATGCAGGTTAGTAGTCCGCGGCCAAGTCTACGGTTAAAAAACACAGCGAAACTGACTTTTTCATGCAGGTTCGTTAGTATCATTAGCATGTCGGTGACGCGAACCAAGGATTTTACCCGCTACCAAAACGCTCAACGCGCCTAAAGAAGTTTTCACTTCAAAAAAAATAAATAAAAAAAACTTTTAAGTAGTACAATATTACGGATATTTGTTATTTAAATATTTATCACGTTACTAGTAAAATTTAATTACTAGTAAATTACTAGTAAATAATTTAATTTTCATATTCTTTAATTATTGTTAACAATAATTTATGTATCAAAGATTACTATTACTAATGTACTAGTTATTAGCACTGCTATATATATATATATATATATATATATATATATATATATATATATATATATATATATATATATATATATATGGATAATAAACATAAACTTCTATATATACTTATAATCATGTATTTCCTTAATAAGATCTTCGCATTTTTAATTATTTTATATACAAAATAAGGCCACATTCTCTGAAGTGTATAATCTGAATGCCACTAAATTTCATATGTAATTTTGAATATGACTCTGTATTTTTTAATGTACCTCTAATTTTTATTCCTAAATATATATTAAAATTCAACGCTACAGATCAATTAATGGATTATAAATAACTGGAATAACAAGATAAAATATTTTAACTTAGCGAGCAGTCGTACTTTTTAGATATATATTGGTATGTAAGTGAGTGTTAAAATATATAACAAAATTCAGATTATAAAGTACAGTTCTTTGCAATATATTCGAAGTAATTGGAATACATACATACAAAATTACTATATTATATAAAATTTCCCTTCACATTTCGGGAATATCAGTGCAATTAAGATGTTTTTTATATTGCAAATCCAGGCAGAAATCCAACTACAACGCTTCACTTCTGTAAAACAAACAATATGACAAGAGTAGCATCGATATCGTTATAACATAAATCAATAAGCTTCCACTATTTTATATAGTCCGATTGTATACATATGGTGTTCGAATTCATACGATTCGTTTTAAAGTTAAACTATATATTCGTGACAAAATAGAATTGAGTTTACCTAATTATACAACATAATATTTTTTCATTTAAATTGTATAAATTTTTAAGCTATTGAAAAAAACAGTTTTTACTTTTTTGTTGTTGATTGATTGGTACTCCTAATACAATTCATATTACTAATGATAAGCTATCAGAAAAAAATATAAATCAACTGTAGATAATATTGAACATATCAGTGTAACGTCACAATAAGTTGTCCCAATCAGATCCTAGTGATTGATGATCACTTTGACTGAGGAATGACGCGATGTCGAGTGACGGTAACAACAGTTTGCTACAGAATATATTTGTTAGACTGAGCCATCAGTCTCCTGTCAGAAGACACAATGCGCCTACACTAAGGAGATCTGAACGTTGTGTACATGAATAATTCCGCAAACATTGTCACTTGAGTGGAACTCTCTGTCATTTAAAACAAGAGCCCTTCTTACAATGATGGTTCCTATGGGTTCCAGGCGGTGTTAACTGCACTATTTTTCTCTCAAGGCTACCAAAATACATGCCGAAAGTGCCACCCCCTACCACCAAAAATATATTCCAATGACTTCTTGCTCGAATTTCTAAGGTTCCAGGACTGAAGAAGCAGTTAGGAGCGAATTTACTTCGTAGAGTTTGATTGAATGACGATCACTTACCTCATAATTATAATTACAGTTATAGGTGAATTTCTTCGTGGTTTTATAGGCACTATTCTGATGAATTATTTGCAGGACGATGAATTGCGTTGGTAGATAAGGACATCCATCACAGAATACCGCACATTTATGGAGGGCTAATGTAATTTCTAATATAGTTAGAAATGAAAGTAACTTAGAGCAACGGATCAACGTAATAAGGTATGCAAAGGAGGACTGCCAATTAATTTGTACTTATGACAGTATTAAGGCGTTATTACGGAAAGTCACGTTTATATGAGGTCTTACAGTTTAGTTCTAACTCCATGGAAAGTCTCATGATAGCTTTAGATTGCAGAGATAAAAGTGAAATTATTAACACAAGTTTACTTTTGAACAAATAATTCAGTTTCTACTGACATAACGCCATTGAGTAAGAATGTATCAGCACTCATATTTAAGTTTTTATGTTTGCTTTTAACGTCCAACCCTACATTAAAACAGTTCCAAATACCAATATGTTTGGAGTTACTCTGAAAACGTTTTACATAGCTATATAAACGATAACTTAAGCTAAATTAATACATGTCATTTAAATAACATAGATAAATTATTTAACCATGCATTATTGTGTGTCAATTGAAATGAACTGTAAAAATGCATAGAGTACACTACAAACTATTAGATAATTTAAAAGCTTAATAAACAAAACATAAATTAGGCTACATTCGCAGAATATTATAATAAATATATGTGTGGGTGAATTTCCTTGAGGTATTATTCATTTTGATACAACATTATTATAAACCGATATCCATATCGATAAATAACAAACATTGCTCTTTATCATAATTAACATTTTGTAGGCTATAACTTTATTTCTTAATTTTGACAATTGTTTTAATATAAAAAATCACTATTTGTTTGTTTACTAAGTTATTTGTTGTTGATAAGTGTTTGTGTTATTCGAGTGAAAAACTTCAGGAAAGGAATAATTGCTGCGAAAGTTTCTACAGAGAGGTTCTCTAATATATTGCAGACAGTTGTTTTATTTCCAGGCAATATTTTGTGTTTCCGGTCGTGTACGCCCGTACCTATTATTGTCGTCCAATAGGATTCGCTTCTCGGTGACTTGATATTGGAGTGTCTTTTGATTAATTTTTCAATAAATCTGTTTTATTTTTAAGGACTCCATATACAAAATACTCAATCATTCAGTTTAATCAACAATTGTATAGATGAGCTTTCAATTTAATTTTTATTTATGATTAAGGCTTTTACTTAATTTACTTAATATTGAAGGATTAGAGTAAATTGAATGATGTAGCATTATGACATACTTGATATTGTTTTAAAGATCACTGCATGTCGTTTGCACAGACATACACCTTCCCACCAAATTGGGTTAAAAGTGCAATAACAAACCTAGTTTTGTAGATTCATTCAAAAGATATTATTTTATAAATTAAATCAGTTTTATTTAGTGTTAATGTTAAAGTACAATATTTTAATCTTGTTATGAATGTGAAACAAAGTTAATTAGTGAAGGAAATGTCTTATTTTAAAAAGAGCTAAATTAGTCTAAAATTTTAAATAACTTAGTGTAAAACACTAGTAAACTTTTGAATTGTCTAGTAGTTACCAATAAAAACAACTCTAAACATAGAAGGAAGAAATACTTCCTTTTAACTTATTAAATAACTATAACCTAGTGTAAGAAAAATAGAGTAAATTCTCTTTAAATAGCTTGCACTTTTAGAGACAGTTATCTGGGTTGAGAAAACATAAAAAATGAGCTTAACTTGAATACATGATCAGCAAGACGTAATTTTTTGCACTTGTTAGAAAATTATAACGTCTATAAATGTTAGAGTACAAAAACTATACAGCATAAAAATCCACACACGTTCGAAAAACCTTTTAAAACCCAATGAAACAAATAGTAAATTAAAACTCAGACAGCAATACTTTAATATTCTCTCTGGTAACTAGTCTATATAAGGCAGAACTCAAGCATAAAAATATTTAGGTTGGTCACAAAGGATTATATATCTATCTTTATTTGTATAATATCTTGTGAACTATAAGGACTTAAATTTTCATTATAAGCTTGTCTGCTTTTATTATAGGAAGATTACTACAGATTTGTAATCATTAGCAAGATTTGTACAATCATTTTCTTGTTAGCTTTTTGATGGCAATAATAAGACTAAATTAAAACATTTTAATTGCAAAGGAGTTTTAGGAAGAACGTAAACCGTAAAAGAAATTAGAGTGTTATATCTTTGAAACCTTAATCATCAATTGAACACAACTAGGATAAACTTAATGATTATAATACACATTCATTCTTATTTCAGTAAAGTGTTAAATAATACCAAGTAATTCTCCTTGTAACACATTTTTTTGGTCTACTGTGCCCTAAGTAAAACTGAAATAAAATCTCCTATGAACATGGTGTTAGTTTTATAAATTTATTATTCGTTAATGTCGCATCTGGAAATAATCACATACTGTTGAATATTAAGTTATGTTATTTAATAAATACACTTGTTTCAATAAATAATTGAAGCAATAAAAAAGAAATAATTGTACTGTTTTAAGATTATAAAAGATTGATACATTATGTGTCAATAAGACGTCCTGCAACCAAAGGTTGATCAAAGAAGAGTTATAAAACTGAGTGGAAATTCTAATTTCTAGCGAAGATAGAAATAAAAGTAATTTGGAGCAACATTATAAAGTATGAAAAGGAGGACTGCCAATTAACTTGTACTTATAACAGCATCAAAGCGTTATCATAGAAGTCACGTTTATAAGGGTTGTTACAGTCCAGTTCTGACTCTATGAAAAGTCTCTCAAGATTGCTAGCTTTAAATGCTTTATGCTAAAATCAAATAAAAATATTTAACTACGTTTATTTTTGAAATAGTTAAGTTTCTACTAACATAACGCGATTGTATAAATAAGTGATAATTTATTAACATGCAGTGTGCCTTGACATTTGCTTTAAAAATTCAAACTCACATTAAACAGTCCATGGTAGCATTAAGTATCTGGAAAAACTTGCGTTGCTATATATTAGACAACTTAAGTTAAACAAACACATATATCTTTTTAAATCATATAGACAAAATAATTTGACAATGAACTATTTTGTAGCAATTGAAATGATTGCTGTAAAAAATACATGGTATAAACTAAAACTAATTCACAATTTGCTAGGCACTTTAACCAAATATAAATTATATTATAAGAATATTATAGTAAATGTACGTGTAAGGGAAATTCGCACAAAGTAGCATTCAATGGGGTAATTTCAAACCCAGTGAACAAAAAATACAAAAGTAAAATACATTTATATTTGTGTCAATAAATAACAAGCATTGCTTATTATCGTAATTAAAATGTTCAAACCCAAAAGTTTACAACCGTTTGATGTAATAACTTTTATTTAAGTTCAAATCGTACTAATGGAATAAATTCATTTCTAGTAAAATGGCAATTTTATATAAAATACGTAATTATGAACAGAATAAAGTAGCCCCATTCTATCTCTTAAAAGCTGCCAATGAAAATATATGTCTCTTTCATTTTATCGAGGCACAAATTAAAAATTGTTTTTAAAAAAAGGTGTAATGTCAAATAAATATTTTTATTTACTACAAAAAGTGTTAATTCTACTTCATGCGGAAGTATAATATCTCGTAGCTAATCAGTTTTTGAAATTCGCGTCCAAGGATGACTAAGAATAAGGATGTAAAATAAATCTATCTAATAAAGGAGTAAACACGTATATTTTTTTTAAAAAAAAGCTAACTTAGTCTAAGAAATTTAATAATTTAGTGTAAAACTCGAAAAAAGCTTTCGTTACTCCATTAGTAACCAGTATAAATAAGCATACACATAGAAGGAGTAAATGCTTACTGGTAACTTATTAAATAATTATAAACGGATTTATGAAGACCGAGTAAATTCTCACTAAACAGTTTGCGCTTTTAGAAGCAGTTACCATGTTTGGCACAACAAACTCAACGATCTTAACTTTACTTAACTTGACTTGAATACATGATCAGATAGACGTAATTTTGCACTTTTTAGGCAAATATTATGTCATCAATGCGGTAAAAAACAATCTATCATAAACAATTATGGAGGTAACAATCGTATACTTAAAAAGTGTGTGTGTTTCTTTTTAAACCCCAAGACAATATATAAAAAAAAAACTAAGAAAAGCATTGCATTAAAATATAATATCTTTGGTAACTATTTTAAACATATTAGGCAGAACTTAAGCATACTATTGTTTTAGTTAACCAAAAAGAATCATATTTTTTATGATGTTTTGGAAACTATAAGGACTTAAATATTCAATATTAGAATTTATAGCATATGAAGGTTGCTACAAAATTTATAATAATAGAGTAGATTTGACAGTTAGTATCCTGTTCGCATTTTGACTTTAATACTACCACTAACGGAAGTAAAAATTATTAAAATATTTCAATAATGGATTAATTTTAGGAAAGACTTCAACGTAAAAATAATTAGAGTATCTATCAGAAATATTAATAATTATTAATTGAACACAATTAATTATTTTTTAAATGTATATTTAATGATTACAATTCGCATAAATTATTTTCTTAAGCTGTGAAAAACACGCTAATATTTCGTGCCATTATGCCAGTGTCTCATCTCCAACGGTTTAGCTACAAAACCTACTAAAAATAAGTAAATGTGGTTAAATCACGTCATTATTTTTTTATTAAAAGTCCGATTGTGGATACCCTAAAGGAATTTGCACAAATCTAATATAACATCCTGTTGAAAATTTAATTACTTTTAAGAAAATTCCCGTGATATTTTTCCATATCTCTCAATATCAACACTTTCGAAAAACCTTAGAAATTTTATAGATTCCAACATTTTTTTACGTTTTTCTATGATTCAATTTCGTCCAATTAAGATTAAGATTTATTTATTTTTTTAAGAGGTTAAATTTAAGAAAGGACCACATGGTCCTAATTTCCCATCGTATTGATATAAATCCCTTCGGACGTAGAAATATAATGTATTATTGTCGGTCAGTCTTTTTTCCAGCATGATATTTGAAAAAGTTAGGACATGTTATTTGGAATTTAACTTTATTTCTACACAGACAAAACGGGGCGTTATTACGGTGCATGTCAATTTACAGCATTTAACTGAGCGTTAGGGAATTATTATTACCCTCGATATCTTGTAAATGCATTGATCTGTGAACATTAAATTTGGTACACATCATTTCATTTTAATGTAGTCAGAACAGATTATAATGAAGGTTAATGTCACCTCATGGGTTTTGGCTGAACTTTAATGAAGTAACTGGACGATATATCGCGAACGACTTACGCTATGAACATGATTTGTTACGAATAACTTCACTCCTTTATCGGCAAACATAGAGCTTGATGTCGGTGTATGTACTGTCACAGGACTTATTAGATAGTGATAGAGTAAGTTTTAATCCATTTTACCAATTAGTCTTTTATGGTCAAATCTCTAAGAACATCTTCTAATCTATCTAATAATCTACCATCTACTAATGATCTAGCCCTAAAGTTTGAACCAGGAAAATATAGGCCGGTTCACAAACATTCTTACAAGAAATTAACAATTATTGTAATTAATTGTATTGTAATTCAATTACAATTTAAAACACGTTATGAACTTAACCCTGAAATAAAAATGTAATGGATGAAAAATTATTATATGAAAAAAGTTGAGCATATTAATTTGTAAATATACCTTCTTAACTAGGTCACATCCAATAAAAAAAATAATGTCACCAACATTACCACTATTATTATTTCAATTTCTTTAGATAAATCCAAGATATACCTTTCAATATCAATTACCTTATTATAAATAGAGATCCTTAACACAGTAGTATTAGCGCTTTAATAAAATTAAGCTATATTACTACATGATTCTGGTTTAGTATTAATTACAGATGATAAAAGTTTAACTGGAAAACTTAGATGAGAGACGGGAACATGAAAAATTGTAAGAAGTTCAGCTACTGGCCAAGTTAGTACATCCCAACGGCTTGTCAAGAGGATATAAATATATTGTAAAACTTTTACCAGGAATTATAGAGCAAACAATAGAACTGTGATTTTTGAAAAGTATTTAAGTTTTATGAGCCTAACACTATACAGTTAATTTGATTGTTTAGTGTTAGCTTCGATTCATTTTAATATGCTCGAAGTCTATATTATATAAAATAACAAAACTCATGTTACCAGATTCACTCACTGCTATATAATATATTAATTGTCCCTTAACTAGTTGCATACCAATTAAATTTGTTGAACTATTTTAAATATACATATAAAGCTTGAAATAAGATGGATGTAATTTATTTTTACGTGTTTGAAGGGTCATGAAACCTAATTTGGAGCGATAATAACTTTATCCTTGTAAAGCTTTAAATAATGACAAACAAAACTGGAATTCTAAATATTTTTAGCTCAAGAGGTCAAAAGGATATAAATATATTGTAAAACTTTTACCAGGAAATGTAGAGCAAACAATAGAACTGTGATTTTCGAAAAGTATTTAAGTTTTATGAGCCTAACACTATACAGTTAATTTGAATGTTTAGTGATAGCTTTGATTCATTTTAATATGCTTGAAGTGTACATTATATAAAAGAACCAAACTCCTATTACCTGATTCACTCAATACTTAATAATATAATAACTCTTCTTTAACTCGTTTGAAACACATTAAATCTGTTTAAGGTCCTGTTTAAAATATACATATAAAGCTTAAAATAAGATGGATGTAGTTTATTTTTTCGGTTTTGAAGGATCATAAACCTAATATGGAGTGATAATAATTTTGTCCTTTTAAAGCCTTAAAGAATTACAAATAAAACTGGAATACGAAATATTTTTTAGCTCAATTTACCTACCTGTAACACTTTTTTATTTTTAAAGATACATACCTCAAGAAGGGTGCCTCAATTTAAAATGTAAGTACCCATATAATTACCAACACTATTATTTATAAACATTTGAATTGAGATCAATAGAAAAAAGCATAATCTAAATATTCTTTAAATATATTAATGTCCTGTATTTAATCTCAATAAACTACATGGGTACACTATAATTAAAATATTTAGTAAACAAAACATTTTGGTAAATATTTATCAGCATTGATTAAGCAGTTTTGATATAAAAATACAGGATAAACCCACATAAAGAAATTTAAGCATCCTTAAAGATATTGTAAGATAGCTATACTACTAATAGTGTACTTTTTAACACCTCTCTCCCCCTCAATCTACAAAAATATCTCACTCCTTTTTTGGGGATTATATAACTCAAGACATCTTGTCAGCAAAAATAGAACTATGGTGTCCCTAGTGCATACACTCGCCGGTATGAAATGTTATGTTTTAGAAACGGGTGATCTAAATAATAATATTTCTTACAAACATTGTATTCCACAACCACAAAAAATAAATTTTTCTCTGCTACTCTCAGTGGCAAATGTAAATAAATATTCGCAGCCTGCTCAAGTAAGTGGACCACATTCCTACCGAGTGCCTCGCATTGTAGTAGCCCTGTCCCCTAATTATATTCAACTTAGGGATTTGGCAAAAATACAAAACATTGTCAAATTAAACTGCGTGAGCGAATATATTCTACTAATATCGTTAGTCTATGTGTTTCATACGTCAAACGGTTACTTCATAGCATGTTACGATGCAGCCACAAATATTTTATCATTTACGTAGTGTGATAGTTGTGAAATAAATAACTATAACTCTTATTCTAGTTTTGGATTATTTTAAAATCAATCATTCAGAGTATAATTTAACAGGATTGAATTTGTTGTGTATTTAATAATTTGTTTTATATTTTCTCAACAAATTCGTAAACATTGGAAGAACAAAGGGTCTCTGCTAATATTATTTCCATATTTTGCAGACTCAAACAAAACACCCCTGAACTTCACTAATAAACGACCAACAACAAAACGTGACTATTGCCGAAGCGGTCTTGTTTTGCCAATTGTACGCTCTCCACTAGGCCGGTTGAATGGCTAGGGCATTAAATTAAACTGCTTATAACAGAACAGGAACCTGTCCTGCATTGTCCCCTTTATCCTTTGTTTCGTTCGTTACAATTCCATTCAAAGATAAAATTGTATTCTATAAATTCTCAAAAGTTTTATCAGAAAATTTGATTTTGACAAATTAAGGTGCATTTTGTAGATAATGGAACTTAGCATTGACAAACCAAGAAAGGAAATGTGTTGATTATTAATACATAGGAAAGTAAAATGGTGACTGAATGAAAGCAGAGTCTGCAAGATAACTTTTTAATTTTGTTTTTAAATGTGTATTATATGCGAGTTGTATAATATAGTATATAAACATATTATGTGGTAGAGCCTGGTTAGGGTAGCTCTATATTACTTTCAGAAATTCTGAAATATATTTTAAATTAACTTGAATTATGATATTGCCTCCAGCAGATTGTTACTTTGAAATAGTTAAGTCATAGGGGTTTACCAAGATGTTACATAGTTTAAGAACTGATTTCATTATAGCTTTTGAGAGTGGAGCGCTGTTGTTTAAACATTTACGCAAATTCGTAATTAAGTTTACATAGACGTAGTATGGCAACCGCATTATTCATTTTCAAAGGGACGTTAAGAGACTGCATTTTACAAACTAACATCAGGAAACCGAGCTTTGCTCGGTATTGTTTCTGGTAAATCATGTTTTGGGATTCATTTTATGATATACTTGTTCGCAAATGATAAAACTATAAATGCCATGGCTATGTACTGTTCTGTAATCTTCTGCATTAACGGATGCTAGAGCAAAAGACGCGTTTATGTTTCTTATTTTTTTTATGAAACTCTTCCGAATATGGGTGACGGTTTAAAAAAAGACGTACCAATTCATTTTAAAACTTTGGTTTCATCATTATTCGTCATTTTCCTGGATTTCAGACATTTGTCATCGTTAGATGTTACAAAAGGTATAAACACAACGTTTCGAAGATTGAAATTTTTAATCTTCGTCAGGTGAGGTGGGGAGTATTAATACATACAAAAATAAAGAATAAAAAAAGAAAAGAAGGGAAATAAAAAGGTTGAGACATACCCGTAAGATGCTTGGAGTCCAGTCCAGGCGCTGTCACTGCACAGGATGCAAGTTCCGAGCACATGTCACGAGTACAACGATTCAAGAGCACAATGACGTCACACCAGCACAGGCGAAAGTAGGATAATGAATATGGGATTTTTGTACTCGGGGCTTGCAACCTGTGCAGTGACAACGCCTGGACTGGACTCTAAGCAGCTTTCGAGTATGTTTGAACCCTTTTCTTTCCCTTCTTTTCTTCTTTTCGTTCTTTATTTTTGGTATGTATTAATACCTTTCCTCCTGACGAAGAGAATTGATTCCATTCCTTGAAACGTTGTGTTATAACTTTTGTAACTATAGAATTAATTTTATCTTTCAAAAATAAATAAATTACACTAAGATTAAAACTGAAATTTTATTTATATTTTAGTACTTCTTAAAACATTTAGAATTATATTTGAATGCCCCCTTTTACTCAGCAGATAAGAAACTGTTGACGCTTGGTTTTACTGTCGGTTCAATGGCTCTTCTTCATCATCTTTCGAAGCCAGACAAACAACTCCATAAAATAAATTGCCCTTCTTAACGAAGGGTTTACTTTATTGACACTTCCTAATCCTAAACCCTGTTACATATTACTTTAGTATGGTGAATTTTTCCATTATAATTAATCTAATAAATAATAATAGTCTTAATGTAATTACTACATACTAATAATATATCTTAATCATGTTTATCACTAAAAAGTAAAACTTTACTTCTAAGATCAGGTGTTTTTTTATTATTAAACATATTTCGTTTGAAATAAATGGTCCATGTAATTTTACTCATAAAGGGACTAAGTATATTTTAAAAATAAGGTCAAATTATTAATAGAGAAAAAAGTGTACAATTGTACGGATTTTATTTTAGTCCTATTAATCCATGTAAAATAGGTTTGCCATAATTATATTATCTTTCAAATGTTAATCTTAGGTGGTAAATCGGGTTACTAATGTTATTGACTGAGCGTTAACGAAGCCTATCACTCGAGGACCTGTCTGTGTTTCTATCTGCCTATCTGGCCTCACGATACCTGTAAATGAAGATATATATACTTGAAATTTACAAGAAGTTTCATTTCTATATGTAGCAACAACGTTCATGGTTATGCGCGTCACTACTTTAATTTCGCTGAGCGTTAGCGAACATGTTTACTTCGTTACACTGCAATAATACAGTAAAACAAACTGGATATAACCATATGACACATTAATATGTGGCATATTAACATAATATGTAGCATAAAAAGCAACAAAATTGTGTATGCAACATCAGTGAAGCATGTTACACGACGCTTGGTGTGGCGTTCATCTTAATTTTAGTTTATAAGGTTGTAATAGATGGCGTAGATTAACACATACTAAGACTAATATCAAAAGAACTATTTGAAAATATTTTAAATAATATCTGATACTTATCTATATTATTTAAAAAATCAAACGGGGCATCTAGATATACGTTATGTACTTTATATAGAAACAATTTGATATAATTTATTTGGAAAAACAGCTGCATGATAAAAGAGGATTTGTACACGAGTCACGTTTACTGCTTTATACACACAGAATAAATATCACAGTGAAGTTAAACCGGGTGGCTCTACTCTAGAGGCATGTTGGTGCAATATTTTTCCGAGCTAATGAAGCAGAACCTAATAACCATTATTCAATTACCAGTACGAGCCTGACGGGCTGATTACTTTGCTTTTGTAAATTCTCCATCTCAATTTCCTCGTTTCCATATATTGAAAAATTGAACTTTCCACGTTACTGCATCAAATTAAGAGTACAAAAGTAAACGAAGAATATTAGGTACACTTTGTTTCATCAATATGTGGAAATGTTCACAGTATTTGAGATTAGAATGTTAAATGAGTAAATGCATTGTTGTAGGAATTTAAGAGATGGTGAACTTTTTTCATGTTTTATTACTCAGTTACAGTGAATGAATTAAATTAAATTTCTGGAAAGAGTTTTGAAAAAAATAGTTATTATTTATCTAAAAATGGTATCTATAAGGTCTTGATTTTGAATATTGCGTGCGAAGCCGGGAATAACAGATAATTTGTATTGTAAATATAAATAACAATCTATTAGCATACTTATAGTGAGTTTCCTATAATAGTTGCCCAATATTTTATGAATTGGTTCTACTCATCAAAAACATAAAAAGACCTACTGAAAAATATAATCGAAAATGCGTTCCCTAACTTATTGTATTTGTTTATAAAAATTATTTTATATACAAAATAATAAGGCTACAGACCCTAAAGTGGTTACACACTTACGACAATCGTTAAATACAAAGTACGAGTACGCTGAACCCTCTGTTGCGTAACAGTCTTTACTGAAGTTACGTGTTAAAGTTCAAGTACATAGCGCAGTCTATAGTTAGGTTACTGTTCGCCAGTTTGAGTCATCAAACTCAATGAGGCTCACTTAACTTGTTTACGTGACCAGCATGACGTCACTGCTTGTTAGATTTACTCACCCTAAAGTAGAAATTTCACAATTTTCACAAAATTATTATTACCCAAATAAATTTTATATAAATGTGAATGTCTAAAATGAATTATATAATATAATAAAACATTTAATTTACCATAAACAATTCATTAAAAGATATCCATAAGTTGAAAAATGCCAAAATATTTTTGTTTACAATATTTTTGACATCAACAAATATTATAACAGACTCAATATAAATCAAATTTTTAATTTTTGTTTGGTAACCAACGCGGATATAGCTGAGTAAAAAGAAATATTAATTCAGGTGGTAAAACAATATTTATATCTGGACAACTTTGAGAAATATTTGGACTGGTATGTCCATAATCAGTATATATGTACGTTTTACATCATATGGAAACACTAAGAGATTTCCAATTATTTACACTACGGATAAGAGCCCAAAGAGTTTTTATGTAACAACCTGCATAATAACATATAGCGTGGGTTTAGATTATTTTCTGACTTAGCCTTTGATACTGTCAAAAATGAAAGTGTAAACTCAATCCTGCACATAGAAGGAATGAGAAGTCCTACTCAAACTGTTTTAGAAGCTGATAAGAACATTAAATATGCGGTAAAAATAATTTAATAACTAGTGATGAGGAATAAAATAAGTAGTACCACAAGGATTACAAATTGGGCTTACATTGTTTATTATCCATCTCAATAAATAAAACTAGTATATGTACATTAACAGACGATGTCCTGCTTTTATCACATTATAACTATTTTAAGAATGCAGAACATCTATTAAAAGACCAATTTAATGTTTCTTATGAGTTATAGTTTCCCTTTTTTTATAATAGATGCCCAAATTATTTTTCATTCGGCAGTTTGACAGTGAGCAAGGCGGTTATAGTAGCCATCTATAACATTTCGTGCCATCTCAGCAGACATGCCTGCAGCTTCATGTATTATTCAATGAGTAAAGACGTTTAGGATAGAGGACTTGATCTCATAAACTTTGATTTTTAAATGACTCCAAAAAAGTAGTCCAAAGGTGACAGATTTGTTGACCTAGGAGGCCATTCTACTGGACCTCTCTAAATGTTCTCGAAATGTATTGTTCAAAGTATTACGTACGTCTACTGCATAATGAAGTGGGCGCTCTACCAATGATTGGATGGGAACCAATCAGAATCCCAATTTAATCCTTCTACATTCATAAATGCAGGTATAATTGTATTGACCAACATGTCGTGGCAAACGTTTCATTCGAATTTCTTAATAATAAAAGGACCAATAATATTTTGTCGAAAGGTCAATTTTTTACGTCTACCACTGCGTAGACGATCTTTCACACTTCAAAATCCTGTGGCCGAACGGTAGAAAAGTCCGTCACTAGTAGGATTGGAAAAATTTAATTTCTGTTTTTCTACTAATTAGTCAGTCTGTCAGCACGTTATCTCTAAAACGAACTGACTTATGGGCTTGAAAATTGCATGAAGCTTCGTTTGTATATTAGCATTACTGAGTTCGATGGTGGTGCACGTCACCTTATGGGATTTTGTTGAGTGTTAGTGAATATTTTTACATTCAACTTATGTGTAACTATTATTGCAAAAAGAAATAGCAGAATAAATACATTATTTATAAACAATACCATTAAACAAAACAAAACCATTTGCATCCAATTATTTGCCACTTTAACGTGTGACTTTAGTCATACAGTAAAAAGAAAAGATTGAAAATTATTATTAAAAATTGGTGACATGATTAAATTTCAGTGAACTCTTCAGTTGTACTAACATCTGTAGCTCACCAGTAATTTTGTTATTTGAACCATTCCATCGTCAGTAACAAACTTTAAACAAAATATTTGATCAATGTTATCAACCCTAATTTAAAAAACAAAAATGTAAATTTATTATGAGAAAAATATTCATCCGTTTACTTTAAAATTTGCCGGAAACTTCTATTCTACTCGTACATGGGCATGAGTGAGTTAAAGTGCATACACATCCAACCATTTAATTTGCCTTTGCGTCATTGAAAGTTGACTCAATAGATTAAACACTTTCTCTATGCCTGCTGTACCGCAACAACAAAAATTATTTATGATTTCTCCCTGTATATCTGCCTGTAGGCCAATTGGAGAGTAAAATAAGCGTTAGATTTGAAGGTTTGCATACAACCTCAATTGAGTCTGTTATGCGATACGTGGTGTGGCAAGGTTAAGTTCAGGTTTAGCTGGTGTGTGCCAGAATCCCAATATTAAAAAATTCTAGGCATTAGCTGGCGTCTGGTCTTTTTTTTTGTTATATTGGTTAAGAATTATGGGGTACACACACGAATCAAATGCTGTATGTATACTGAAAGTATTTATATTTTAAACCGTGTGTAAATGAACAATAAAGATGTAAACTTGAATTTATACCTTTCTTGATTTATTAACGTTTATTTGCATTGGTTGCACAAACGGTAATGATTTATTGCTGCCTTGAGTAACTGTTTATTTGGGCATGGAAGAAAGTACGCTAATAAAATAAAAGTTTATTAAAGCAATAAGAATTTGTCAAGAGGATGGAACTCGATGTATTATTATTTTTAGATGAAAACTGTTTTCAACAATTCACTTTGCCATAACTTTCTTTAGTCTTCTCTGTGATTTGAAACCTTACAAACACAAAATAACAGAAGATATATTGTTTTCTTACCCCCCCCCCCCCACTCAAAATAAAATCTGCCCGTAGTTATTTAGTTTCTTTTGAAGAATTACGATGGTTTGACTGTTCAGATTGTTCCAATCCACAAAATCTGATACATTCTGTTCTTTACCACGCTGCCTCAAAGCATGCTTAATGCTAATAAAATCATACTTGTATTTTTAGCACTAGGTTTTATTCAAATGCTTTGAAAGAAATGGTATAATTATTTCCTAGGAACAAATTGGATCAAAATTGTAAAGTATACTACATTGCACAATCTACTCTCAGAGCCGGTAGGAGCGCCAGCTTCATCCATGTGAATAAAGTGGAGGCTAAGGGCATTATACAGACTACATTTCTAAACAACGTATGATTTCAATGGCATGTCTGTTTGGTTTCCTGTAGCATATTTTTCATTGACTCACTAAAATAATTAGCTGTTCTTTTGAAATAGAAGTTTCTCTTCTCGAAAAAATCTGCAAAGGAAGTTCACAACTTTATAAGAAGTGCAATCTCTGCTTCATGAGAATATATCGTTCCATAATAATACTCCAAATTCTGATTAAAATATACGGAAAACTCTTTCTCGATATACTTCAAAGTTATTTCAATTGATTCGAGATTCTTAATTCAAAAAAATGGGGTCCTGACAAAATAAATCGTTAATCGATACACTAAATTCCTTTGTGGAGTAATGGAGTGTTTTTGGAACATGGAGAAACGAAAATACTATTGATTTCTTAAGTTTATACAACGATTTACATCATATACACTACATAAAGTCACAATATTCCAACAGCAGTGACCACTGCGTCCTGAGCCATAGACGATACACCAAGTCATTGTGTAGTTTTCTTTATGTACACAATTGTTATTCTTACGCCAAGCACATATTTTTATTTCTAGTAAAATTTTTACTTTAATATGTATATAAAAACCCTACTAACTATTAATTAGATATGCTTCAAATTTACATTTATCAGTGTTTATAGTTATTTTGCACTAACATTTTAACTTCAATAATAATTTAGTTTATGACATGAAATACAAACAGTATTGTGTAAAATTATTTAAATCCTCAAATGCTTTTAACCTTTCTTTAATTAAAAAAATTATTACGTAATGTAACATATGTGGTTTTAGATGTAAATTTAATTTATTAATCTGTTGAATGTTGCTATTAATTTTTAATTTGCTAAAGATGTTCTTCGTTAGGCTTATTATAGTATAATATTAAGATCGTATGGAAAAATATGTTTGAGCATTTGTGAACTTCAAAAGTGAATAATTTTGAATTATCACGTATAATTACAATTTTAAATCTAAAATATTAAATACTTAAGAAAGAATTATAGAGTATGTAAAGACTAATCATTTTAGCTCATTTAAGGATGAATAAAAATGTACTAAAATTATCGTTACTATTTTAACTGGCGTTCTATTTTATACAGCCACACTCGCATCGATGGCTCTGGCGGTCTTTTGGTGGTAATAGTGCTATGCATAGTACCTTACACAGTTAAAATAGTTGTTGAAAACTCCTCATTATTATTGCTGGATTTCAATGAATATGGAGAAAATCTTGAAAATTTTTTTGTTAAATGTACGTAAATTCAAGCGTGCTATGTAAAATGTAAAATGTTATTGTTCATGTAAAATGTAAAATTTTATTGGTTAACAGATTTTAGCCATTTTTATTTAGTTTTAAGAGTGGTGCGTGCACAAACTTGTTATCTTAAATAAATATCAACACAGTTAATCAGGACGAGTTAATCTCGTCCACATTATTAATAATATATTTATGCATGCAGATTTCTTAAAAATCCAACAATAATAAGGATGCGGCAATTGTGAAAAACGAAAAAATTAATATTTATACTGCGCACTACACAATATACTATTTAATGCCGCGAGAAATATATTTAGGCAATCAATATTAATCATGAATTACCTGTTATGTGTAAATACATTAATTGATTTCTTAATCATAGTTTTATATGTAAAGAGAATAAACATTTCTAATACTATTTTAATAAAATTATATATTTCGCTTAATCATGAATTAATATTTTTATGATTAACCTGTTACGTATTTAATATAAAGATTGATTTTATAAATCACTTTAACTGTCAACAAATATTCATATATAACAGAGATTAAAAGTTCTTCTGTATTTATAGTAATATTAAAATTGAATATATAAATATAATTACGTAATATTGTGCTATAATAGTGTTTGTTGAAAAAGTTAATGTTCCGTGCAAGATTTAATCCCGCTTGTTAGAAATTCAATAAACATTCTGAACGACACTATATTTACTGTTGTGCTATACAATACACACTATATGGCGTGCTTAAATTTTTTATGTTTCAAAAATTAAAAAAATAGTAATAAGTCTTATTGTTTAGATGTATATCTTGGTATACTTGTGTGTATTAATATAGATATAAAAATGCAGTATTTTAAGATATAGTTCCTGACAATCTCTCCTGACGATATAATTAAAATAAATATCGAAAAACATATAGCGTACCATTTTATATTAATTTTTCGCACTCAGGTGTTTTATTTCAATAAATTAATATTGATTTATTTACATGTTAAAAACAATGTAGAAGCTCAATTGGGTCGCAAGATTTCCATACAAGGTAACAAAAAATTAACTAGAGTAGCAGAACTATAACAAAATAATATTCAAAATATGTCAACTTTGAGCATAGTTCAAGTTTAAACTAAAAATAAGTAATAACAACGACAATAATCATAAAAACTAATAATATAGATGACATAAATATAATAGTGTATGAAATCCATTACTTATGGTAAAATAGCTACCACTTTACGAAATATTCTTTGTAATCGTTGAAATTATTACTATAATGATGTCTGAAAATAATACATTTTAAAAGCCTCATCGTAGATTTAGAAATAGATTAATAATAAGATATAGTTAAACAAAATAATGCAATAAAAATATATATGTAAAACGTTTATATAATATTATTGTTAAGAATTCACATTATTTGACTTCTAAATCTGTACAGAGATGAATCTAGATAAATATGTTTTATTAAAATACATAACTTAAATAGGGTACTCACCCTACGAATAATTTAAGAAATTCACAGTACAAAAGCACAGTAAATTATAACAGTAAAGTTTGTAAATTAACCTAAAAGGAAAGTTCAACGCTCCACCTAAAATTACAGTTAATAGATCTTAGTTTCTCTGTCACCAGATAATGCAGTTCTTAGTTGAGGCTTGGACACGGACCAACTCCTCAAATAAATGTATTATTTATTTTAAAATACTCTGTTACTAATTTGTATTTATTTGAATAGAATTCAAAATTAATTATTAAACTAAACTTATATAAATATTTCAAACAATAATCAAAGCAATAAAAATAAGGAAATTGTATTGTTTTAAGACTAAAAAACTGATATATTTCATTTAGTAAGAAGTTTGCAGAGTTAAAAGATCCTAATCATAATAAATATTACTAGGATTAGGATCCTTGTGGAGGTTTGGACTCTAATTCTAAAGGTTGTTTTTTTATTAAGTCGGAGTCTACTCCAAAACTCCTTGTAAAATAAAAAAAACTTATGGAAAATACCATCCCCAAATCCGTGTATTTGCTCTTATTCTGTCTGTCGCTGAACTCGCTAAGTACCTTAATAAAGGAAAGTACCTTGTTAATTTCTTCAATATTTAAAGATATGTAAATCCATTACAATACTTAAATTTGTTTTTATGTAGTTTGAAGGGAAGATATCACTGAACTCATGCCAGGAACGAGTACCTTGTACTATTTTTGTCATCAAAAAATTCACATGTACTTTATTAATTTGTTAATGAAGAGTAAATTTTATACTCAAACTGCTAAAAGCAGGAGTTGCACGCATTATCTAAAAATACTCAAAATATATAGAGTACTGACAAATAATTTACAAAAGACCACGTTTTTTTATATCTATGTAAACTTGCAGTTGGTCGTTATTACAGGGATTGGGTTCTTTTGTTTCTGAAAATAATAATAATTTAATGTTAATGAATGCAATATGTTTCTGTTTCTTACATAAAATATGTTAACTTATGTATTCAAGAGAAAAATAAATATTACTTTGATATTTATTCAGAAAATATCTCTTCACAATACATCTAATATATCTTCATAATATAATAGTTTAGCTTTTTATAGTTAATGTGGAAAAGCTGCAGGTTTAAGAGAAAAACTGTGACACAATAAACCGTGAATTCCTTTTTAAATTAAATCCTTTTGAGTGTATTTTTTGTCACGGAATCCAATTATAGTTCCCTTCTGATTGCTTGTTAAGTCTCTTGTAGATTTTATAAGCTTAAAAGATTTTAATTGTTATAAACTTTAATATAGAAAGATTAAGCAATTAATTGAATTTCTATCTTTTGATGTAAAATAGCAAATTCAAGGATGGGAACAAAGTCGATTAATATTATTTCATGGCGTAATTCTAAGAGGATATACAACTTTTTAATTATTTTCGGTTATCAATAAATTATATTTAACGTAAAATTCACAGAAATTATTATTGTGCGTATATAAATAAACTGAAATGGCAGCGCATAATGTACTTCACAATGTGTACTTAAAACAACCCGCCATTTCTGATTGGATAAACCTTTTGAGATGCGGTTTGCGGCATTCAACTCTACTAAGTGAGCTAAGTGATCACTCGACCTATGCTTTAATTTAAGATTTCCATGTTTTCCTCTGTGGGCCGTCCCCCCATGGTTGGCATTTCATGGTAAGAGCAAGGAAAAATAGTTTACATAGCCATATGACACTGTGCAAAGTTTATAGATGTTATCTGCTATGGTTTGTAAAATATCAAGCCGTACCCAAACTTTTCAAACACCTATGTATGTATAATTTGAAGGCTATTGCAACAAACAAATAAATTTGATACATTGGATTTTTATAAATTGATATTCTTAAATACAATTCATATGACTACTGAAACGCTAAGTTTAAACGATATAAATAACCGATATACGTTAAATTAACATAAATTTAACGTGAGATTCAGCTGTCCCGTTAAAATTCTGATGATTTACAACCACTGTTACTGTAGAATAACGCGATGTCTAGTAACGGTGACAACAGTTTGCTACAGAACAGATTTGTTACACTGAGGCATTATTCTCCTGTCAGAGAACACAATGCGCCTACACCAAGGAGAACTAAACGTTGTTTACATGGAACATTTATGTTAACAGGCCCATTGTACCTTGAAAGACCTTTTTAACAGTCCCAAAATGTTAATCTTGATACGTACGTTTCTGTAAACATTTGCTCTTTGGTGGAACGTTCTGTCAATCAAACCTCGGGTAGAATTCTTTTTCTATCTGGTACCAGTCAGCCACCGTTTTCTCACAAGCATTAAACAATAAGAAACATTTGCCATACGAAATATATGATTGTGTAATGTGTATTGTTGATATCGTGTAAGACAGACACCAATAATATTAAAAAATGTTCTCTTTTGTCTTCTGGAGGTTGTAAACATTTCTTTTGTATATAGTAATAAGTTTGTCTATTATAACATTAGGTATCGAATGGTCTGAACATTTATAAGTCATTTAAACATCTGTTGGCCTGTTGTATTTTTTGTTCTTCATCAAGCCATTTAACAATATAAATCTCGTAAACAGCTCTGTAACATCATGTCAAAGGGGAATTGAGACAATTCAAGGCAATAATAAAGTTGCTTCGAATTTTCTTTACTCTATGGTAAGATTAGTCATGGGATATTTGGTATATGATCAAAAATTATAAATTAAATGTAAGATAAGCTTTAACGAGTAATCTTATACCCGTAAACACATCTCAAATGTGTGGATTTGTAAGGAAAGATTTGTTTCTGAGTTACCAAATAAAAGTGATGTTCGAACTGTTTTCCCTTTTTGCAGGTCTTAAGAAACAAGTTGGCTTACAATTATATCTACAATTGTAAGTAAGTGGTCTATAAACTCAAACAGTAAACTTTAACACATTTTTAAGAATATCCATAATGAGAACCTACAAGTATTTTACATAAGGATAGATGGATACTATAGACATGAGAAATAAAGAGATACAAATAGGCTTACTCTTTAATGAATTAAAAACAATTTTGTATGTAGTTCTTTGAACGCCAACAACTGATGATCACTTAAAAAACGTTTTTTGATAAACTTAATCGTTACAACTCCATAGAAGTGCAAGTGGGGAGATTATTAATACAGGTTAATTCAAGCGGACGCTTATTTAATGTGAGTCATGAATTATTCAGTTAATAATACAGTTAAATCATACAGATCAACGAGGGAAATCATTCTGTATTGTATAGAGTAGAACATCAATAGGAAGTCAATAGCGATGTACCATGTAGCGACCCTCATGTTGACATTGCTTTGTACACTGGGTTCTGAGTGATCAAGGCGATCATATTTGTGTTGCCACGGCCCTACAGGCAGACTGAGGCACGATCTACAGTACATTGTACACAAAGATTGCAACACAAAGGGATTGCCGCTCCAGGACCTAGTTACCTGGAAAACATCCTTCCAAACCTGAAGATTTCGTAAACAGATTGTTATTGCTGTAAATCATATGGTTATGTCGGACGTTTTACATTTGAATGATCAGCTAATCTTTCAGCAATCACTGGAATTCCAGTAATGTTTGTCCGGTTTTACACCTCAATCATTTATTTATGATTTTTTGTGAGTCCTGCCTTGAAAAAATACGTTTTCTGACCCTTATAAACACCCTTATATTATATAATTAAAAAGATGGATATAATTTATTTTTAGGATTAAATTTCATGAAACTAATATATAATTATAAAAAATTCTATCCCAGAAAATGTTAAATGTTTAAAGAATGAAAGATAAAAATGAACACATAATATTTGGGTGTTCAATATACAATATCTCTCAATTAAATGTGTCTATACTGAAAAATGTATTACGTATTTACTTAGCAACACTATTTTGTTTTAAATCGTTTGTTGAGATCATCAAGAGATTCATTTAGTTATTAATGTCCTAATTTCACAGTAAACCAATTGGTTACATAGTAGGCCTAATTAAAATAAAAAAAATTTGAAAAATAGAAATTTTTGTTCATTGTTCATTGTTAATTGTTATTCCAAGCATTTTTATTATTAATAGCACACGTTAAGAATTTTATCATCCACAAAGATATTGATGCTTATAGTACCAATTGTATACTTTTTAACTCCTTTCTCCCTTCCACTCCCAAATTATCTCACCCTTTGTTATGATTTTACAAATCAGTAAGCAACTATGTGAGTATGGTGCCTCTAATGCATATACTCAAGATAATAATATTGTTATATTAATATGTTATGTGATATGTTATATTAATAAATATTATATAAAAAATATAAAATATAATATGTATATAAAATATATATAAATAATAATATTTTATACACAAATTTTCTTAACTATATAAATGAAAAAGAACAACATGAACACTCTTTTCAGTTACTCTTAGTGGAAAATGTAAATAAATAATTGCACTCTGCTCAAGTAAGTAGACCACATGCCGACCCCGTAGCTCGCATTGTATTCGTCTTATCCTATAGTTGTATTCAACATGGGATTTACAATGATTTGTCAAGTTAACTGCGTAAGGTAATGTACTCTACTAACATTCCTTAGCCAATGTGTTTCATACATAAAACGTTAATGTATCACATCTTATTATATAAATATTTCATTAGTTTTGTTTAATGCTTGGTTTGAGTTGAGAGACAAATTTCAATGCCTTTTACTCTAGATTTAAATACTCTACAAAGATTGTTATTTAAAGAATAATTTGATAAAATCGGATTTTTTACATTTATAAAGATATGCTATATATCTTCTAAACAAACATTAACGAATAGAAAAACATTTTTATAGATCAGTTAAGTGATTTTTTAACGTTAGTATAAAATACCTGTTTTAAATATTTTAAATTTGAATTTTTAGAAATATTTCCTATAGTTATTTGATTTAATAAAATTTATATATTTTTAGCTAATAACTGGTGAAAGTTAAATACCAAATTCCACTTAATATGTGTTTGAAAACTTGTGGGAAAATTCAGAAAAGAAGTTTTGATTTTTGAATTTTTTTTTAAATTTCAAAAAAAATTTTGCTCAGCACTATTTCAAATACGAGGTAATGAGGAATTTTAAGATCAGTTTAGAATATTCAGGAAATAAAATAAATTTGATTGTATAATTATTAATATCCAATTTCCATTAGTGAAAGAAATGTGTTGACATTAAAACATTCACTGGTAAGGATCAGAAACATAATCTGTGATAAATTAAGATTAGGCTATTGTTTGAGTTAAGTTAAATATGGTTTTATATTAATGTTTAAGTAAAGAACGAATTGTTCATTTTTATTTATTTAAGGAATCAAATAATTTAAGAGTATTTGAATGGTTAACATATAGAAATGAAATGAGTGAAATTTGTTAAAAATTTTAATATTTGGAATATTATACTGTAAGTACTGATTATTTCAAAAATATATATGCTAGGCCTAATTATGGATATCGATGGAATATAGACCGGAGAGCTAAGTAGAGTTGTCAGTGTAGCATGATAACCAATCCCGCCACCCCGTCATTAGGCACATGAGATTGTGTTGCCACCGAGTTGGGTATATTCCCAATCCCAACATACAGCTGTGGTGAGAGGGGTGTTGCCATAGCTGGTGTATTATCACCACGCGTTGAAGCTTACGGTATAGGATTTGCATCCGAAGAAAGTCTTTTCACAACACCAGCTATAGATTTTAGTGATTATGTATAAATCTGATATAATCGCTTCAAATACCTTGTGGAAGCTGTTGTCTATTGCTTAATCGAGAGGTATTTTATATGCAACTATAGATTACCTGAACGAATTTATTCTTAACTCAACAAGAATGCTCACAACTACTAATCTTACTAAAAATACTTAATTACACATATTTAATTTTAAGAAATTGAATAACAATAATTTTAAACTGTTATATTTTCAAAAATTGGGAAACTGTTATAGTCATTTATAGGATGAAGCTATCAATCAATTGTACCAGCAAACGCAGAAACATATCAAATACTTAAAGCCTATTCATCCGAAAACCATACAATAAAAAAAAGTTCTTCACGTCTTTCAAATTTTTATTCACCCGTGACAGATTCTAACAAAGATATATTACCTAGAAGCATTGCCTTGCAAAATTAAATTCTTAATAAATTTACAGGTCTTATAAAAAATCTAGTCTTAATTAATGACATTTGTTACAATATGTGTCTTTAACGGATTTTCAAGTGGGTAGAGTACAAAATTTGCTGAAGGATCTATTTTAGCCACATCAAACATTAATCATTAATCTAGAATATGATGAAGTTTAATCGATGCTACAACAGTTAGAATAAAAAGATATGATACCGGTATTGGAGATTATCATTTAAAAGACACTCAAAGCAAAAACAAAACTTAAGTATTAACTTGTGTATTGAGAACAAAATTAAAATTTCTTTTTTTAGAAATCAATCTCTTAAAATTTATTTAATTATGATATAGAAGTATTCCAAAAATTATTTTGAACTATTTCATTATCAAGTTCGTAAACATGTTATTAAATTATACTCACCAATATTATTTCGATATTTAGAAAATTCAAACAAAACAATCGTGAGCTTCACTAATATACGGCCACTAACAAAAACGTAGCGGCCATGTTTTGCCAATTGTACGCTCTCCACCCGGCCGTTTGAATGGCTAGGGCATTAATTTAAACTACTTATAACAGAACAGGAATCTGCCCAGCATTGTCCCCTTTATCTTTTGTTTCGTTCGTTACATTTCCTTTCAGAGATATATTTTATTTCATTATTAAGTATAAATTATTGCTAAAACTTTTTTTTATGAAATAAAACATACAGTACTTTATTTTAGAAAATGGAAATTTAAAACCAGACTAGGAACAGGGATCATACGTAAACCACAAGAATGTGATTTCGTGACTGATAAAAGCAGAATCTACAGCATACGTTTTTCTTTTTGTTTTTAAATGTATATTAGATGAGATTTTTTTCTAATCTAGCTATATAAACAAATTATCTGGCGAAGCCTAGTTAGTATGGGTAATATATAGTTTCAGAAATAAGAGAATTTAATAATTTCAACGAAAATTCGTTCAAAATATACTTACCTTGTGGAATTGCTTATAGATTTTTATCTTTGTAATATTTACGTCATAGGGCTTTGGTCAATAGCCTGCACAGTTATAGATATGATTTCATCATGAACTTCAGGTTTTGTGAGTGGGGTGAAACTTGTTCAGGGAGATACCTGATTTCCTAGTTGTTACAGAAGTACTGTGGCAACTGGTTTATTAATCTTCAAGGAGAGGTTAAGACACTACATTATCAAATAATTGAATTTCAAGAGCATTAATATCACCAGAGAGAGATTTTATTACTCAAAAATGTCAAGGGATACTTACCATGTTAAAGACGGCTATAATTTTTAGGTTTTAAACTGTGTAAGGAAATGATAATATAAATATGACTTATATAAGTTTACCAAATACTTAATTTGACAGTGACTTATATCAAACAGTGGGTTGGAAGTAATCGTCGTGGTCGAGATTTGAACTCTTCATGATGTTATTTGGCAAAGTAATTAGTTCATATATTTAATTGACTGCTACTATAAGTTGGTCGTATTTTTAAATATAAAGTGCCATATCTTAATCAGCAGTTAGAGAAAATCACGAGATATCAGCGTAAATTCATTGAATGGAAACTATTTTCTTTTGATCAGCATCCTAATTCCAAAATCAAATTCCAAATTTTAAAATCTACGATAATTTTTCAGCATGGCAATTAAACTAATGAAATTTGAATCCTTTTACTGTACATAGTCGTCCAGTCTAACTATTACCCTCACGCTATAAATTTCTACACGATTTCTTTGAGCATGTAATAACGATTTGGAAACCATTCCTGATACAACTGTATGGAATATTACTAACTAAATTACTTACTCTTTTTGCCGATTAAGTTAACTCATAGTTCAGGCAAATAATAAGGCTGTAGTAATGGTATAAGTACAGATATATTAAGCTTCTATAAAACAGTGTGAAGGCATAGGCAGATTTTTCTTTTTACACTTGTTAGTGAAAGGAATATTATAGCGCTGATGCATGGTAAATCTAACTCTTGTTTTGGCATAGGCGTTTTTCGTATTTTTTCAATTCCTAAACTACTGAAGGTAATTGTTGGGCATGTTGCTTGTTTTCACAGTCTGAGGGTATGCCCTCAGAAAGATAGTCAGGACTTACACAGGAACTCAGCACCGTTAAGCTCCTCAATGTGGCTGACGAGTTTTACTGTACTGAAGATATGAGTGTGTAAAGTATAGTGACTGTCTTTGGTTGTTAGTCTGACTGCACGGTTTTTTTTCGTTTTAAATTAGACTGCATCTTATAAAATAATACAGAACAGTGCATAGAATTTAATAGGTTGACGTAATCTTGCTACAATAACTCATTTATATCTTTAAAATTTTCAATAAAAACACGCTATTGTGAAAATAAAAACGTAGTGTAATTAAAATGTGTCAAATTATATCTACCTTACGAAATTAATTGTTTAAACAATTGTATAAAAAGTCTTACGAAATTAAATGTTTAAGCAAATTGTATAAAATATACATACATTTATTTTATTATTTTAATAAAGTTATCAATAAGCTCGAACCTACCTTGTGATACTGGTAAATTTAAGACAAAACTGTATATATCAATTTTATTTTATTGTTTAAAAATTACCATTATAAATCCACACAATATTTTTAACCAGCAAATTCTGTAGTTTATTCATGGAAGATTAGAATCAGAAGAAGATTCGTAGCATGTTTCGTAATAATGCAAACGAATAATATATGAACATATTTTTTGACATTAAAACATAACATACCTATTTACATATGTATTTAAATATATAAATATATATATATATATATATATATATATATATATATATATATATATATATATTATGTATACTGGGTTGTATGGTCTTTGTCTTTTGAACCAAAATATAAAGTTTTTCGTATTTAAAAAACCAAAGACATCGTAGATTAAATCAAATATACGCATGATATCGTTATGTTATAAACAAATTTTAATTACAAGAATCGAAGATAAAATATTGTACTAAAATACGTTATTTCTTACAGACATATCATTATGAAACTTTGTACTGTGAACAGAACAAATGGATTCTGCTCTCAATATTGAGATACAACATTTTTGTCATAAAGAATTAAATTATCATCTTCTGTTTACATCAACAAATTCGTAAACATTGGAAGAACAAAGGGTCCCTGCTAATATTATTTCCATATTTTGCAGACTCAAACAAAAGTCCCCTGAACTTCACTAATAAACGACCAACAACAAAACGTGACTATTGCCGTAGCGGTCTTGTTTTGCCAATTGTACGCTCTCCATCCGGCCGTTTGAATGGCTAGGGCATTAAATTAAACTGCTTTTAACAGAACAGGAACCTGTCCTGCATTGTCCCCTTTATCCTTTGTTTCGTTCGTTACAATTCCATTCAAAGATAAAATTGTATTCTATAAATTCTCAAAAGCTTTATCAGAAAATGTCATTATGACTAATTAAGGTGCATTTTTTATATAATGGAACTTAGCATTGACAAACCAAGAAAGGAAATGTGTTGATTATTAATACATAGGAATATAAAATGGAGACTGATGAAAGCAGAGTCCTGCAAGATAACTTTTTAATTTTGGTTTTACAAGTGTATCAGATGAGATTTGTATATAACATAGTATATAAAAGTATTACGTGGTAGAGCCTGGTTGGATAACTATATATAGTTTCAGAAATTCTGGAATATATTTCAAATATACTTGAATTATTAGATTGAATCCATATTGTTATCTTTTAAACATTTAAGTCATAGATGTTACATAGTTTAAGAATTGATTTCATCATAGCTTTTGAGAGTGGAGCACTGTTATATAAAGATTTACGCTAATTCGAAAGTCAAGTTTACACATACGTAGAATGGCAACTGCATTATTCATTTTCAAAGGGACGTTACGAGACTGCATTTTACAAACTAACATCCGGAAACCAAGCTTTTGCTATGTTTTGGGATTCATTTTATCATATAATTATTCGCAAAAGATAAAACTATAAATGCTATGGCTATTTATTATTCTGTCATCTTCTGCATTAACGGATGCAAGAGCAAAAAATGCGTTTATGTTTATTATTCTTTTAATGAAACTTTTTCCGAATATGGGTGACGGTTTTTAAAAAAATACGTACCAATTCATTTTAAAATTTTGGTTTCATCATAATTCGTCATTTCCTGGATTTCAGACATTAGTCATCGTTATATATTACAAAAGGTATAACACACAACGTTCCGAAGATTGGAAATTTTTAATCTACGTCAGGTGAGGTTGGGAGTATTAATACATAAAAAAATAAAGAATCAAAAAAAGAAAAGAGGGGAAATAAAAGGGTTCAGACATACCCGTAAGATGCTTGGAGTCCAGTCCAGGCGCTGTCACTGCACACGATGCAAGTTCCGAGTCACGAGTACAATGATTGAGCAGAATGACGTCACACCAGCACAGGCGAAAGTAGGATAATGAATATGGGATTTTTGTAATCGGGGCTTGCAACCTGTGCAGTGACAACGCCTGGACTGGACTCTAAGCAGCTTTCGAGTATGTTTGAACCCTTTTCTTTCCCTTCTTTTCGTTCTTTATTTAAGGTATTTATTAATACCTCTCCTCGTGACGAAGGGATCTGATTCCATTCCTTGAAACGTTGTGTTATAGCTTTGGTAACTATAGAATTAATTTTATCTTTCAAAAATAAATAAATTGCACTAAGATTAAAACTGAAATTTTATTTATATTATAGTACTTCTTAAAACGTTTAGAATTATATTTGAATTCCCCCTTTTACTCAGCAGATAAGAAACTGTTGACGCTTGGTTTTACTGTCGGTTCAATGGCTCTTCTTCATCTTTCGAAGCCAGACAAACAACTCCATAAAATAAATTGCCCTTCTTAACGAAGGGTTAACTTTATTGACACTTCCTAATCCTAAACCATTTTACCTTTGTATATTGAATGTTTTAATTATAATTATTCTAATAAATAATTATTGTTTGAATGTAATTACTCCAGACAAATAATACCTCTAAATTATGTTTATTTCAAAAAAGTAAAATTTTACTTCTAAGATCAGCTGTTTTTTTTTATTAGTAAATATATTCCGTTTGAAATTAATGGTCCATGTAATTTTACTCATAAAGGAACTAAGTATATTTTAAAAATAAGGTCAAATTATTACTAGAGAAAAAAAGAGTACAACCTGCACAGGCTTTATTATGGTTCTATTAATCCACGTAAAATAGGTTTGCCATATTTATATTATCTTTCGAATGTTAATTTTAGGTGGGAAATCGGATTACTAGTGTTATTGACTGAACGTTAACGAAGCCTATCACTCGAGGACCTGTCTGTCTTTCTATCTGACTATCTGGCCTCACGATACCTGTAAATGAAGACATATATACTTAAAAATTTACAAGAAGTTTCATTTCTATATGTAGCAACAACTTTTATGGTTATGCGCGTCACTACTTTGATTCGGATGAGCGTTAGCGAACATTTTTACATCGTTAAACTGCATTAATACAGTAAAACAAACTGAATATAACCATATGACACATTAATATGTGGCATAGTAACATAATATGTAGCATAAAAAGCAACAAAATTGTGCATACAACATCAGTGAAGCATGCTACACGACACTTGGTGTGGCGTTCTTCTACAGTTTAGTTTATAAGGTTATGATAGATGGCGTAGATTAACACACAATAAGACTAATATCAAAATAACTATTTAAAAGGATTTTAAATAATATCTGATACTTACCTTTATTAATTTTTTAAAAAACGGGGCACCTAGATATACGATATGTACTTTATATAGAAACAATTTGATATCATTTATTTGGAAAAACAGCTGCATGATAAAAGAGGATTTGTACACGAGTCACGTTTACTGCTTTATACACACAGAATAAATATCACAGTGAAGTTAAACCGGGTGGCTCTACTCTAGAGGCATGTTGGTGCAATATTGAAACATACAATAGAAAACGCTTAGATTCTTTTTTTATGGAACATTAATTCACATAAAAACTGATAATGCTACAGAACCTAGAGAATCGTTTAAATACAAAGTACGAGTACGCTAAACCCTCTGTCGCGTAACAGCCCTTACTGAGGTTACGTGCTAAAGTTCAAGTACATAGCGCAGTCTATAGTTAGGTTACTGTTCGCCAGTTTGAGTCATCAAACTCAATGAGCCTCACTTAACTTGTTTTACGTGACCAGCATGACGTCACTGCTTGTTAGATTTACTCACCCTAAAGTAGAAATTGAAGAAAGCATCACTACTATGTATATCTATAATAATACAGAGTCTCACAGATCCAGTATTATCATATACATTTTAAACGCCCAATTATATTATATAATTTGAGCAAAAATTATATAATATAACAAAACATTTAATATACCATAAACCATCCATTACAAAATATCCATAATTTGAAAAATGCCAAAATATTTTTGTTCACGGTGTCTTTTATGTCATCAAATATTATAACAGAATCAATATACATCAAATTCTTATTTGGTAACCAACGAGGATATAGCTTAATAGTAACAAATATTAATTCAGGTAGTAAAACAAGATTTATATCAGGACAAATTTGAGATATATATATATATATATGTACGTATACATCATATAGATACACTAAGAGATTTCCAACTATTTTCACCTCAGGTAACAAGCCCAAAGTGTTTTGATGTAAAAACAATGTGTTGTAACCTGCATGTCAACATAGAACATGGCTTTTGATTTTTTACTGACTTGCTCTAAAAACAGTCAAACAAGAAAGTGAAATCTCCATCTTGCACAAAGTAGCACAATATATATATATATATATATATATTGAAACCGTACATCGCCGCTCGCACAACCACAGCAAACCATCAGGGAAGCGCGCGCCCATGGTGGCGAACGGGATGCCGGATCAAAACAAACTAGGTAAAAAAGAACACCGTGGTCAGTATACTCAGGTTCATTTACTAAGTCACCGCATAGGCCTATCCAGTCAAAAATAAATATATATATGTGCTATAAATAAAAAAAAATAAAAAGTGCCTGCAGTAGTATACCTCAAACAATCCTCGTCAGGTGCACCTGCATACAAAAATTAGAAACGCCATAATTTGAAACAAGAAATGCTAATTCCACCCGGTATCCTTCGGCTAAGGGCGGGCTCCTAATGAAATCCAAGAAATAACTAAATAATATCTAAAACTAACTTAAAATTAAATAACAAAATATAAACTATATATATGGCAACAATAACAATAACAAATAAATAAAGAATATGGGCAGGGTATCACAGATGTTGACTAGTAGAAATGTCCATCATGGTGGCCGTCCTTCAGCAGAGCGCAAAAGCGAAGGTTCTCTGCGACCACGCATGATGGAGAGATGGCAGCAGAAAATCAACTCATCTCCTGGACCTCATCAGTGAGGGGCCGTAAACTTAGCCGCACATGTCAGAAGGAGAATAGCTCAGCAAAACTAACAAACACTAAATAAACAAAATATATTAAACTGGAGCTACTCCTAACTTGTACACCACGGCTCGGAGTCTTTGCCACTCTCCCGGAAAGGCCAAACGCCTTCAAATGGTCAGTGGCCTCTGCAGCCAATAAACCACACACACATACACTATATAAAACACACATGAGCCGGGGAGATATAGGTATTGAACCGGCTCAGACTCCTCCCCCAAAAGGAGGAACTCCCCTCTGTTTAATTTCTTCAAAATGAAGAACCAAACGAAATGCCTCTCCCCCCAATGGTTGAAGAATTATAAACCGGAAACCCTGAAGTCTGCAGAAGGGAATACCAAGAAAATCCAGTTGGAGGCAAGAAATCACTCCAAGAGTTGCGTGGGTACAAAGAAGAAAACAGGAACCTTGATCAGGAAGAAGGAGCAGAGGTGATCAGGCCTCTGGACCTAAAACCCTCCCGCACAGACTAAAGAGAAATCACGGATGACTCCGGCAAGGCTTCAGATGGGATATGTGCGCCTTCCTGAAAATCTTCCCGGACTGAGGATCTCCCAGTCGGGCAGTCACCGGAGTCAGAAACTTCAAGATGCGGTGGGGACCAGTCCACCTGTAGCAAAGTTTAGCAGCTCTTTTATCCACAGCCGAACTGACTGGGTGAGCCTTGCAGTAAACTAGATCCCCCACCTGGAAGGGATTGGCAACACGACCTCGGTTGTACTTCCTCCTTACTAACTCCCTAGCCCGAATGAGATTCCGCCTGGCTGCCTCCCAAGTGGCTTTCACATTGGGAGTACCAGGAGGGGGCAGAAGATCGCTAATTTTCCAAAGGTTCGCCAAAGGGTTGTTTGGCGGAAAGCCAAATAATAACTCGAAAGGTACCGCCTTGTGACTTTCATGCTGGGCCGTATTAAAGGCAAATTGGATCCAAGGTAGTTGTTGATCCCAGGTGGTCTGATTTTCCGCATGAAAGGCAATGAGAGCAGATCGAAGATTGCGATTAAACCGTTCGGCGTGAGAAGACTGAGGATAGAAAGGGGAAGTAGTCACATGGCGGATTCCGTGCCCAAAGCACATTCTTTTAAAGATATTGGAGACAAACTGTGAACCATTATCGGAAACTAAGTTGGCGGGGATTCCAAAGTGTTGAAAAAAATGGTTACGAAGTGCTTGCACCGTGAGCTGCGCGGTAGCACTCCGCAATGGGAACAACCAAACAAACTTGGAGAAGGCATCCACACAAACAAGTAGGAACTTATTTCCGGACTTGCTACGCGGGAGAGGCCCAACATAGTCAATGAAAACCTTCTCCAAAGGTTTTTTCCGCCACCGTCTCTCAGATGACAAAAGACCCAACTTGGTATTTTGAGCGGGTTTGCTTAGCGAGCACAGTTCACAAGAACGTACTCGAGCTGCAATATCCCGGTCCATACCTTTCCAGATGAACTGATCCCTAATCTTCGCGATGGTCTTATGAATTCCTAGATGTCCGCCCACAGGAGAAGAATGAAAATACTGAAAGACCATCGGTACAAGAAAACTTGGCAGCATTAACTTAGGTTTTCTCCGCTGCTTGTCACGGCAGCATAGAGCATCTCGGTACAGAAAATAAGTAGGGTGGGCACCTCCGTTTTTAAGCTCATTGATGATAGCAGTCAGCTCGGGATCCTTAAGTTGGTGTGGAACAATGTCCGAAAATGCCAGAGGAAAGTCTAGGAGCACGCCACAACATGGCGGCTCTGATAAATTCTGGTAGTCGTTGGGTAAGTGATACATGCGTGACAGAGTGTCCGCTATGATATTTTGGGTGCCTCGCACGTGCTGCACTGTGAACTTAAGGGCAGAAATTTGGACTACCCAGCGACCAATCTTCCCGAGCTGACGGGGGTGGGCAAGGAGCCAAGAAAGTGCCTGGTTGTCGGTTTCCAACAAAAATTCTTTATGTTCTAGGTAACGCCTGAACTTATTAATTCCAAACACGACAGCCAAACATTCCAGCTCATAAACAGAACAAACTCTTCTTCTCACAAGGGGTTAACGTGCGTGAAGCATAAGCTATGGGCTGCCGGATACCATCTACTTCTTGTGATAAAACAGCAGCAACGGCTAAGGAGGAAGCATCAGTTTGCAAGACGAACTTACGACTGAAATCAGGCATAGCCAAGACTGGAGGCTGCATCACTGCCTCTTTCAGCTGCTCAAAAGCAGTCTGTTGCGCTTCACCCCACTCAAACTTGGCACCCTTTTTCCTAAGAGAGTTCAGAGGGGCCGCCACTTCAGCAACATTGGGGATGAAACGACGATAAAAATTTATCATTCCCACAAAACGGGCAATCCCCTTGGCATCCTTAGGAGGAGGAAACTCCCTGATTGCCTGGGTTCTGTCTGGATCAATACAAACACCTCGAGAAGAGACAAGATGACCCAGAAACGATATTTCAGGCTGAGCAAAACTCACCTTTTCAGGATTGACGGTAAGGCCAGACTCTCGCAGCCTAGTTAGAACTTCCTCTAGATGAGTCAAGTGCTCCTCATAACTCTCACTGTACACAAGCAGGTCATCCAGATAGTTGAACACGAACTTAAATTTGACATCATGAAAGATAGAACCCAGGAGTCTGGTGAGTGTTTGGGCCCCCACAGCCAAGCCCATTGGCACTCGGGTGAACTGGTACAAATTCCAAGGCACACAAAAGGCAGTGAGAGGTCGAGACTCGTGTTTTAGAGGAATCTGATGATATGCCTGATTAAGATCAAAAATGGAGAAATACTTGGCCTTACCAAACCAGTCGAAAGCAGAATGCAAATCGGGGAGAGGCACGGAGTCAATTTCTATCTGAGCATTGAGCTTTCGATAATCCAGGACCAATCTGGACTTCCCATTAGGTTTCGGCACTAGAAACGCTGGACTGGAAAAATTTGAGCAAGACGGCTCGATTACCCCACTCTTAAGTAAATCATCAATCATATTTCTCAGAATTTCCATCTTGGGCGGAGCAAGCTTATATGGATGGGAACGTACAGGACGGGTGTCTGTAAGACGAATCTCGTATTCCAAGAGATTGGTCGTGCCCAGTTTGTCAGTTAGGACTTCAGGAAAACTGGAACAAATCTGCCTTATGTCCTCAGCCTCTTCCGGCGTAAGATGTCCTAGTTGGTCAGGAGGAGTCAAGCTCTTATCTTCCATCTCTAAGGCAGCAGTCCCACGAGACTCGACATCTGAAAAGGGAACGAGCACCCGCCTGGCGAAAGCAAAGAAAACATGACTGGAGGCCAAATCCAAAATCATGCCAGTTTTTCCGATAAAATCTGCTCCCAAGATGAAAGGAAAAGTCAGGTCCTTAGCCACCAAAAAGCTCCAATCCCAAGAGAAATAATTAATTTTGATGTGAATCTGGGCACTACAGATAATAGGTAAAGGTGTGCGTGAAGCAGTCCAGCAGATAAGTGAACTAGGCTCAACCTGCCGTATTAGCCCAGAGGATTTTAGATCTTCAAAAAACGACAAAGAAATCAGGCTGCGTGCTGACCCAGAATCAACCAGGGCCTTCTGCACCACATTCCCCACAAGTACATCCAGTTGTGGGCAGGTTGAGCGGGCAGCCCTTACTCCCTGCGCAGCCAGAGCAGCAACCTCCCCTCTCGGCCAACGATGATAACTGTCCCCAAGTCTATTTCTTTCTGTTTTCTTTCTGTTCTGCATTAAACCAGCTACCCTTTTACCATCAAAATCAGGTACATATTTGCCCTCAAAATTACCTTTACGGCACGAGTCGGGCTTACTCGTCCGCAAGCTTACTAGTTTTTTTTATTAAGTGGGCAAAACGGTCTAATATGTCCCACTTGCTTGCAGCCATAACAGGTAGGAGGCTGCCTACGGGAAGGAGCAGCTGCTGGCTCAGACTGCACCGGAGCATGGACCGGCCCCGGAGGCAAGTGAGGAAGATGCCTCGACATGGCCTCCCTTTGATCATCCGCATCCTGAACCCCTCTAGAGATGATGGAGAGGCGGTCCAAATCCGCAAAAGATGCGGGACGGCTACAAAAAATCAAACGGGAGCGTTCTTCAGGTTTAATGCCCTCCAAAATAAGGCTCACCAACTCCGTTTCGCTCAAGATCAAGCGCAACACCCGGGCTACATCCCGTATCTCCCCGACAAAATGGCTCAACGTCTCGTCTGGTGCCTGAGGACGGTAAACGCGTTCCACCCGCAAGCGCTCCCTAACCCGAGCAGGTACAAAGAACTCCAAGATCTCGGCGTGGAACTGGTCAAAGGTGGCACCTCTCTTAAGGCAGTCTAGAAGGCGATCAAAAAGCGGCCTTAAGGAAAACTGCGCTAAAATCTGCATAAGCATGGCATCTGTCATACCAGGAAATTCTCTTAGCTTAAAAACTTCCAGAAGGAAATGGATAAGTAAATTAGTGTCAAGCCCATCAACTCTGGGGAAGTGTTGTAAAACACTCCCCAAAGGATGGGGCAGTTTGCCAAAGCTAGAAAAGGAAGGCACAACTATAGATGATGCCTCACCACTACCCATCGGAGACATAGTAACTCTGGGAGGCTCGAAAGAAAGAGCCGGTGGATGGTTAGCAAAAGTAATGGTAGTGGGAACCTCCGTTGGAGTGACAGCGGTAAATAGTACCCCCTTCTCTTTCACCGAGCGCACCTCACTCAAACCATCTAAGGCTTGTTTTAATTTGTTACTGGCCGAAAAAGCCCAACTTTTAATATCAGAGTTTAAACTAGGAGCTGACATAAGTAAAACTATTCTGTCACGCCAATGTAAAAGCTGAGATGCCAATCTAGCCTTTGCTGACCCGGACATGGGAAGTGACTCAAAATTAATATCGTCTTCTAATTCCTCCATGCGGGTTTTACAAAACTCAAATTCTGTGTTAATTTGGAACTCTGCATTCCAGCTGCGGTCCAACGCTATACAAGCCCGTAATTGAGCTCTTAATGCCCTCACATCTCCCTCGGGCTTCCGTCCTCTCGCCAGGACCTCAAAAACCAACTCGGGCTTGCGTAGATGTTCAGGCACCAGGGAAAACGCCATACCAAACAATTAAGACAAATAAATACCACAATAAACAACAAAGCGTACGCAACAATTACTTAGTAACCTAAGTGGACTCAACTTACAAAAGGCTTACACTGACGAGGTCCAAGTGAAGAACTTAATACCCACTACCTAATAGAAGGATACCCTGCAAATATACACTAACCACAACCTACAAACACAGAAGCAATAAATATAACAAAACAACACATTGATAGGGGAGAAGTAGAGTACAGTTAGATAAATTTAGCGGTTAAGCAATTTAGAGTCCCTTGCTCCCTGCAAAGGGTAAGTCTGCAGGAAGCAAGACACTAAACCAATTCCACCCGGTATCCTGTGCTAGGGCGAGCTCCTAATGAAAAAAAAATTGTGTACTCTAACCTCCCCCTACCTAACACTAACCTACACCAACAAACAAAACCAGAACTGAGAGACAGCTGAGAGAGCAGCTAACCACGCTCTGCTACCATTGAAACCGTACATCGCCGCTCGCACACCCACAGCAAACCATCAGGGAAGCGCGCGCCCATGGTGGCGAACGGGATGCCGGATCAAAACAAACTAGGTAAAAAAGAACACCGTGGTCAGTATACTCAGGTTCATTTACTAAGACACCGCATAGGCCTATCCAGTCAAAAATAAATATATATATATGTACTATAAATAAAAAAAATAAAAAGTGCCTGCAGTAGTATACCTCAAACAATCCTCGTCAGGTGCACCTGCATACAAAAAATTAGAAACGCCATAATTTGAAACAAGAAATGCTAATTCCACCCGGTATCCTTCGGCTAAGGGCGGGCTCCTAATGAAATCCAAGAAATAACTAAATAATATCTAAAACTAACTTAAAATTAAATAACAAAATATAAACTATATATATGGCAACAATAACAATAACAAATAAATAAAGAATATGGGCAGGGTATCACAGATGTTGACTAGTAGAAATGTCCATCATGGTGGCCGTCCTTCAGCAGAGCGCAAAAGCGAAGGTTCTCTGCGACCACGCATGATGGAGAGATGGCAGCAGAAAATCAACTCATCTCCTGGACCTCATCAGTGAGGGGCCGTAAACTTAGCCGCACATGTCAGAAGGAGAATAGCTCAGCAAAACTAACAAACACTAAATAAACAAAATATATTAAACTGGAGCTACTCCTAACTTGTACACCACGGCTCGGAGTCTTTGCCACTCTCCCGGAAAGGCCAAACGCCTTCAAATGGTCAGTGGCCTCTGCAGCCAATAAACCACACACACATACACTATATAAAACACACATGAGCCGGGGAGATATAGGTATTGAACCGGCTCAATATATATATATAAGAGATATATATATATATATATATATATATATATATATACAGGGTGATTCGGTTAGTGTTACCGGCACTTTCTGAGCTGATTGTACTATAAAAAATAAAGAAAAAATTTCATATAAACATGGGTCCGGAAATGCTTCCTTACTGGGTTATGGCCAATTGAAGATTTCACTAAAAATTGTGTGCAGGAGGTCAAATGATGATTTGCCGCGTGTTTATGAAGAGATATTTATAGGCGAATGCAACTTTTTCTAACGGATTTTTAGATGAGAAATTGAATAAAGTTCATCTCATAGCTGTATCTCATTTAGTTTTTTTGTTATACTAAAATAAAAACAGAAATAAAATAATTTTGAAAACAATTTTTTAAGGTTTAACGGACAATTATTTTGTTAAATAGGCATTGAAGACACACATTTTTACAAAGAAACTTGCAGAAAATTTAATTCTGAATAAAATTATGTGCCACACGGCTATTAACAGCGAAGTATAAGTTTCTGGAATTTAATTTTACAACAAACATTCTACCAAGCAAGAAATACGTATTTAGTAAATAAACACCGTAATGTAATGATATAAGGTACAAAAATAATTTATTAGCATACAATTGTAAATACGATTTTAATAGATTAATGCTCAACTAAAAAACAATAATACTATTACTTTTTAGGACTATCCAGCTGATAAGAACATTAAATATGTGGTAAAATAATTTAATACCTGGAGTGATGAGGCGAAAATAAAATAAGTAGTACCACACGGATTTCAAATTGGGCTTATATTGTTTATTTTCTATCTCAATGAATAAAACTGGTATATGTGCATTAACATACCACTGATTTTAACATTAAATATGTCCTGATTTTATCACATTTAAAAAATGTAAGATTGCAGGACAAGTATTACAGGACCAATTTAACGTTTTTATGAATTGTGGTTATAGATTTTCTTTTTGTATAATAGAAGCTCAAATTATAATTATTCGTTCGGCAGTTTGACAGTGAGCAAGGCGGTTGTAATAGTCATGCGTAACATTTCGTGCCATCTCAGCAGACATGTATATCAGCTTCATTTATTATTCAATGGGTTAAGACGTTTAGGATAGAGGACTTGATCTCAAAACTTTGATTTTTAAATGACCCCAAAGACCCAAGAAAATAGTCCAAAGGTAACAGGACTGGTGTCCTAGGAGGCCATTCAACCACCTCTCTGGTTCAACGTTACGTACGTGTACTGCATAATGAGGTGGGAAACTCCAACTTGTTGGAACCAATCAGAATCCCAGTTTAAACCTTCTACATTCATAAATGCAGGTATAATTGTATTGACCAACATGTCTTGGCAAACGTTTCATTCGAATTTTTTAATAATAAAAGGACCAACGATATTTTGTCGAAAGAACGATGTTTTACGTCTACCACTGCGTAGACGATCTTTCTATTATTGAAAAAAGAAATAGTAGAATAAATACATAAACAATCTCATTAAACAAAACAAAACCATTTGCATCCAATTATTTGCCACTTTAACGTGTGACTTTAGTCATAGAGTAAAAAATAAAAAGATTGAAAACTAATATTAAAAATTGGTGACATGATTAAATTTCAGTGAACTCTTCAGTTGTACTAACCTCTGTAGCTCACCAGTAATTTTGATATTTGAGCCATTCCATCGTCAGTAACAAACTTTAAACGAAATATTTCAGCACTGTTATTAACCCTAATTTAAAAAACAAAACTGTAAATTTATTATGTGAAAAATATTCATCCGTTTACTTTAAAATTTGCCGGAAACTTCTATTCTACTCATACATGGGCATGAGTGAGTTAAAGTACATACATATCCAACCATTTAATTTGCGTTAGTGTCATTGAAAGTTGTAACGCAATAGATTAAACACTTTCTCTGCCTGCTGTACGCGGACAACAAAAATTATTTACGATTGCTCCCTGTATATCTGCCTGTAGGCCAATTGGAGAATAAAATAAGCGTTAGATTTGAAAGTTTGCATACAACCTCAATTGAGTCTGTTATGCGATACGTGGTGTGGCAAGGTTAAGTTCAGGTTTAGCTGGTGTGTGCCAGAATCCCAATATTAAAAAATTCTGGGCATTAGCTGGCGTCTGGTCTTTTTTTGTTATATTGGTTAAGAATAATGGGGTACACACACGAATCAAACGCTGTATGTATACTGAAAGTATTTATATTTTAAACCTTGTGTAAATGAACAATAAAAATGTAAACTTGAATTTATACCTTTCTTGATTTATTAACGTTTATTTGCATTGGTTGCACAAACGGTAATGATTTATTGCCGCTTGAGTAACTGTTTATTTGGGCATGGAAGAAAGTACGCTAATAAAATAAAAGTTTATTAAAGCAATAAGAATTTGTCAAGAGGATGGAACTCGATGTATTATTATTTTTAGATGAAAACTGTTTTCAACAATTCACTTTGCCATAACTTTCTTTAGTCTTCTCTGTGATTTGAAACCTTACAAACGCAAAATAACAGAAGATAATATTGTTTTCTTATCCCCCCTCAAAATAAAATCTGCCCGTAGTTATTTAGTTTGTTTTGAAGAATTACGATGGTTTGACTGTTCAGATTGTTCCAATCCACAAAATCTGATACATTCTGTTATTTACCACGCTGCCTCAAAGCATGCTTAATGCTAATAAAATCATACTTGTATTTTTAGCACTAGGTTTTATTCAAATGCTTTGAATGAAATGGTATAATTATTTCCTAGGAACGAATTGGATCAAAATTGTAAAGTATACTACATTGCACAATCTACTCTCAGAGCCGGTAAGAGCGCCAGTTTCATCCATGTGAATAAAGTGGAGGCTAAGGGCATTATACAGACTACATTTCTAAACAACGTATGATTTCAATGGCATGTCTGTTTGGTTTCCTGTAGCATATTTTTCATAGACTCACTATAATAATTAGCTGTTCTTTTGATATAGAAGTTTCCCTTCTCGTAAAAAATCTGCAAATGTAGTTCATCCTTTTTTAAGAAGAGCAATTTTTGCTTCATGAGGACTTATCATTCCATATTAATACTCAAAATTCTGATTAAAATATAAGGAAAACTCTCGATATACTTTAAAGTTATTTCAATTGATTCGAGATTCTTAATTCAAAAACATTCGGGTCCTGACAAAATAAATCGGTAATTGATACACTTAATTCCTTTGTGGAGTAATGGAGTGTTTTTGGAACATGGAGAAATGAAAATACTATTGATTTGATAAGTTTATACACCGTTTTGCAGTATATGCACTACATAAAGTCACAATATTCCAGCAGTGACCACTGCGTCCTGAGCCATAGACGATACACCAAGTCATTGTGTAGTTTTCTTTATGTACACAATTGTTATTCTTACGCCAAGCACATATTTTTATTTCTAGTAAAATTTTTACTTTAATATGTATATAAAAAACCCTACTAACTATTAATTAGATATGCGTCAAATTTACATTTATCAGTGTTTATAGTTATTTTGCACTAACATTTTAACTTCAATAATAATTTAGTTTATGACATGAAATACAAACAGTATTGTGTAAAATTATTTAAATCCTCAAATGCTTTTAACCTTTCTTTAATTAAAAAAATTATTACGTAATGTAACATATGTGGTTTTAGATGTAAATTTAATTTATTAATCTGTTGAATGTTGCTATTAATTTTTAATTTGCTAAAGATGTTCTTCGTTTGGCTTATTATAGTATAATATTAAGATCGTATGGAAAAATATGTTTGAGCATTTGTGAACTTCAAAAGTGAATAATTTTGAATTATCACGTATAATTACAATTTTTAAATCTAAAATATTAAATACTTAAGAAAGAATTATGGAGTATGTAAAGACTAATCATTTTAGCTCATTTAAGGATGAATAAAAATGTACTAAAATTATCGTTCTATTTTAACTGGCGTTCTATTTTATACAGCCACACTGGCATCGATGGCTCTGGCGGTCTTTTGGTGGTAATAGTGCTATGCATAGTACCTTACACAGTTAAAATAGTTGTTGAAAACTCCTCATTATTATTGCTGGATTTCAAGGAATATGGAGAAAATCTTGAAATTTTTTGTTAAATGTACGTAAATTCAAGCGTGCTATGTAAAATGTTATGTGTAAATACATTAATTGATTTCTTAATCATAGTTTTATATGTAAAGAGAATAAACATTTCTAATACTATTTTAATAAAATTATATATTTCGCTTAATCATGAATTAATATTTTTATGATTAACCTGTTACGTATTTAATATAAAGATTGATTTTATAAATCACTTTAACTGTCAACAAATATTCATATATAACAGAGATTATAAGTTCTTCTGTATTTATACTAATATTAAAATTGAATATATAAATATAATTACGTAATATTGTACTAAAATAGTGTTTGTTGAAAAAGTAACGTTCCGTGCAAGATTTAATCCCGCTTGTTCGATATTCAATAAACATTCTGAACGACACTATATTTACTGTTGTGCTATACAATAAACACTATATGCCGTGCTTAAATTTTTTATGTTTCAAAAATTAAAAAAAATTTTAGAAGTCTTATTGTTTAGATTCAGATATATTAAGCTTCTATAAAACAGTGTGAAGGCATAGGCAGATTTTTCTTTTTACACTTGTTAGTGAAAGGAATATTATAGCGCTGATGCATGGTAAATCTAACTCTTGTTTTGGCATAGGCGTTTTTCGTATTTTTCAATTCCTAAACTACTGAAGGTAATTGTTGGGCATGTTGCTTGTTTTCACAGTCTGAGGGTATGCCCTCAGAAAGATAGTCAGGACTTACACAGGAACTCAGCACCGTTAAGCTCCTCAATGTGGCTGACGAGTTTTACTGTACTGAAGATATGAGTGTGTAAAGTATAGTGACTGTCTTTGGTTGTTAGTCTGACTGCACGGTTTTTTTTCGTTTTAAATTAGACTGCATCTTATAAAATAATACAGAACAGTGCATAGAATTTAATAGGTTGACGTAATCTTGCTACAATAACTCATTTATATCTTTAAAATTTTCAATAAAAACACGCTATTGTGAAAATAAAAACGTAGTGTAATTAAAATGTGTCAAATTATATCTACCTTACGAAATTAATTGTTTAAACAATTGTATAAAAAGTCTTACGAAATTAAATGTTTAAGCAAATTGTATAAAATATACATACATTTATTTTATTATTTTAATAAAGTTATCAATAAGCTCGAACCTACCTTGTGATACTGGTAAATTTAAGACAAAACTGTATATATCAATTTTATTTTATTGTTTAAAAATTACCATTATAAATCCACACAATATTTTTAACCAGCAAATTCTGTAGTTTATTCATGGAAGATTAGAATCAGAAGAAGATTCGTAGCATGTTTCGTAATAATGCAAACGAATAATATATGAACATATTTTTGACATTAAAACATAACATACCTATTTACATATGTATTTAAATATATAAATATATATATATATATATATATATATATATATATATATATATATATATATATATATATATATATATTATGTATACTGGGTTGTATGGTCTTTGTCTTTTGAACCAAAATATAAAGTTTTTCGTATTTAAAAAACCAAAGACATCGTAGATTAAATCAAATATACGCATGATATCGTTATGTTATAAACAAATTTTAATTACAAGAATCGAAGATAAAATATTGTACTAAAATACGTTATTTCTTACAGACATATCATTATGAAACTTTGTACTGTGAACAGAACAAATGGATTCTGCTCTCAATATTGAGATACAACATTTTTGTCATAAAGAATTAAATTATCATCTTCTGTTACATCAACAAATTCGTAAACATTGGAAGAACAAAGGGTCCCTGCTAATATTATTTCCATATTTTGCAGACTCAAACAAAAGTCCCCTGAACTTCACTAATAAACGACCAACAACAAAACGTGACTATTGCCGTAGCGGTCTTGTTTTGCCAATTGTACGCTCTCCATCCGGCCGTTTGAATGGCTAGGGCATTAAATTAAACTGCTTTTAACAGAACAGGAACCTGTCCTGCATTGTCCCCTTTATCCTTTGTTTCGTTCGTTACAATTCCATTCAAAGATAAAATTGTATTCTATAAAATTCTCAAAAGCTTTATCAGAAAATGTCATTATGACTAATTAAGGTGCATTTTTTATATAATGGAACTTAGCATTGACAAACCAAGAAAGGAAATGTGTTGATTATTAATACATAGGAATATAAAATGGAGACTGATGAAAGCAGAGTCTGCAAGATAACTTTTTAATTTTGGTTTTACAAGTGTATCAGATGAGATTTGTATATAACATAGTATATAAAAGTATTACGTGGTAGAGCCTGGTTGGATAACTATATATAGTTTCAGAAATTCTGGAATATATTTCAAATATACTTGAATTATTAGATTGAATCCATATTGTTATCTTTTAAACATTTAAGTCATAGATGTTACATAGTTTAAGAATTGATTTCATCATAGCTTTTGAGAGTGGAGCACTGTTATATAAAGATTTACGCTAATTCGAAAGTCAAGTTTACACATACGTAGAATGGCAACTGCATTATTCATTTTCAAAGGGACGTTACGAGACTGCATTTTACAAACTAACATCCGGAAACCAAGCTTTGCTATGTTTTGGGATTCATTTTATCATATAATTATTCGCAAAAGATAAAACTATAAATGCTATGGCTATTTATTATTCTGTCATCTTCTGCATTAACGGATGCAAGAGCAAAAAATGCGTTTATGTTTATTATTCTTTTAATGAAACTTTTCCGAATATGGGTGACGGTTTAAAAAATACGTACCAATTCATTTTAAAATTTTGGTTTCATCATAATTCGTCATTTCCTGGATTTCAGACATTAGTCATCGTTATATATTACAAAAGGTATAACACAACGTTCCGAAGATTGGAATTTTTAATCTACGTCAGGTGAGGTTGGGAGTATTAATACATAAAAAAATAAAGAATCAAAAAAAGAAAAGAGGGGAAATAAAAGGGTTCAGACATACCCGTAAGATGCTTGGAGTCCAGTCCAGGCGCTGTCACTGCACACGATGCAAGTTCCGAGTCACGAGTACAATGATTGAGCAGAATGACGTCACACCAGCACAGGCGAAAGTAGGATAATGAATATGGGATTTTTGTAATCGGGGCTTGCAACCTGTGCAGTGACAACGCCTGGACTGGACTCTAAGCAGCTTTCGAGTATGTTTGAACCCTTTTCTTTCCCTTCTTTTCGTTCTTTATTTAAGGTATTTATTAATACCTCTCCTCGTGACGAAGGGATCTGATTCCATTCCTTGAAACGTTGTGTTATAGCTTTGGTAACTATAGAATTAATTTTATCTTTCAAAAATAAATAAATTGCACTAAGATTAAAACTGAAATTTTATTTATATTATAGTACTTCTTAAAACGTTTAGAATTATATTTGAATTCCCCCTTTTACTCAGCAGATAAGAAACTGTTGACGCTTGGTTTTACTGTCGGTTCAATGGCTCTTCTTCATCTTTCGAAGCCAGACAAACAACTCCATAAAATAAATTGCCCTTCTTAACGAAGGGTTAACTTTATTGACACTTCCTAATCCTAAACCATTTTACCTTTGTATATTGAATGTTTTAATTATAATTATTCTAATAAATAATTATTGTTTGAATGTAATTACTCCAGACAAATACTGTAATACCTCTAAATTATGTTTATTTCAAAAAAGTAAAATTTTACTTCTAAGATCAGCTGTTTTTTTTATTAGTAAATATATTCCGTTTGAAATTAATGGTCCATGTAATTTTACTCATAAAGGAACTAAGTATATTTTAAAAATAAGGTCAAATTATTACTAGAGAAAAAAAGAGTACAACCTGCACAGGCTTTATTATGGTTCTATTAATCCACGTAAAATAGGTTTGCCATATTTATATTATCTTTCGAATGTTAATTTTAGGTGGGAAATCGGATTACTAGTGTTATTGACTGAACGTTAACGAAGCCTATCACTCGAGGACCTGTCTGTCTTTCTATCTGACTATCTGGCCTCACGATACCTGTAAATGAAGACATATTATATACTTAAAAATTTACAAGAAGTTTCATTTCTATATGTAGCAACAACTTTTATGGTTATGCGCGTCACTACTTTGATTCGGATGAGCGTTAGCGAACATTTTTACATCGTTAAACTGCATTAATACAGTAAAACAAACTGAATATAACCATATGACACATTAATATGTGGCATAGTAACATAATATGTAGCATAAAAAGCAACAAAATTGTGCATACAACATCAGTGAAGCATGCTACACGACACTTGGTGTGGCGTTCTTCTACAGTTTAGTTTATAAGGTTATGATAGATGGCGTAGATTAACACACAATAAGACTAATATCAAAATAACTATTTAAAAGGATTTTAAATAATATCTGATACTTACCTTTATTAATTTTTAAAAAACGGGGCACCTAGATATACGATATGTACTTTATATAGAAACAATTTGATATCATTTATTTGGAAAAACAGCTGCATGATAAAAGAGGATTTGTACACGAGTCACGTTTACTGCTTTATACACACAGAATAAATATCACAGTGAAGTTAAACCGGGTGGCTCTACTCTAGAGGCATGTTGGTGCAATATTTTCTGAGCTAATGAAGCAGAACCTAATAACCATTATTCAATTACCAGTACGAGCCTGACGGGCTGATTACTTTGCTTTTGCAAAATTCTCCCTCTCAATTTTCACGTTTCCAAATCTAATTGAAAAATTGAACTTTCCACGTTACTGTATCAAATTACGAGTGCAAAAGTAATCGAAGAATATTAGTTACACTTTGTTTCATCAATATGTGAATTTTTCACATTATTTGAGATTAGAATATTGTATGAGTAATTAGGCATTGTTGTGGGTGTTTAAGAGACGATGAACTTTTCTTATGATTTATTACTCGGTCACACTGATTTGAATTAAATTTAAATTTCTGGAAAGAGTTTTAAAACAAAAATAGTTATTATTTTGCTCAAAATGGTGCCTATAAGGTCTTGGGTTTTAATATTGCGTGCGAAGCCTAGTTTATATTGTAAATATAAATAACAATATATTAGCATGCTTATATTGAGTTTCCTATAATGGGAGTCCAATATCTTAGGAATCGGTCCTACCCACCACAATAAGAAAAAGAACTACTGAAACATACAATAGAAAACGCTTAGATTCTTTTTTTATGGAACATTAATTCACATAAAAACTGATAATGCTACAGAACCTAGAGAATCGTTAAATACAAAGTACGAGTACGCTAAACCCTCTGTCGCGTAACAGCCCTTACTGAGGTTACGTGCTAAAGTTCAAGTACATAGCGCAGTCTATAGTTAGGTTACTGTTCGCCAGTTTGAGTCATCAAACTCAATGAGCCTCACTTAACTTGTTTACGTGACCAGCATGACGTCACTGCTTGTTAGATTTACTCACCCTAAAGTAGAAATTGAAGAAAGCATCACTACTATGTATATCTATAATAATACAGAGTCTCACAGATCCAGTATTATCATATACATTTTAAACGCCCAATTATATTATATAATTTGAGCAAAAATTATATAATATAACAAAACATTTAATATACCATAAACCATCCATTACAAAATATCCATAATTTGAAAAATGCCAAAATATTTTTGTTCACGGTGTCTTTTATGTCATCAAATATTATAACAGAATCAATATACATCAAATTCTTATTTGGTAACCAACGAGGATATAGCTTAATAGTAACAAATATTAATTCAGGTAGTAAAACAAGATTTATATCAGGACAAATTTGAGATATATATATATATATATATATATGTCCACAATCACCATATATGTACGTATACATCATATAGATACACTAAGAGATTTCCAACTATTTTCACCTCAGGTAACAAGCCCAAAGTGTTTTGATGTAAAAACAATGTGTTGTAACCTGCATGTCAACATAGAACATGGCTTTTGATTTTTTACTGACTTGCTCTAAAAACAGTCAAACAAGAAAGTGAAATCTCCATCTTGCACAAAGTAGCACAATATATATATATATATATATATATTGAAACCGTACATCGCCGCTCGCACAACCACAGCAAACCATCAGGGAAGCGCGCGCCCATGGTGGCGAACGGGATGCCGGATCAAAACAAACTAGGTAAAAAAGAACACCGTGGTCAGTATACTCAGGTTCATTTACTAAGTCACCGCATAGGCCTATCCAGTCAAAAATAAATATATATATGTGCTATAAATAAAAAAAAATAAAAAGTGCCTGCAGTAGTATACCTCAAACAATCCTCGTCAGGGTGCACCTGCATACAAAAATTAGAAACGCCATAATTTGAAACAAGAAATGCTAATTCCACCGGTATCCTTCGGCTAAGGGCGGGCTCCTAATGAAATCCAAGAAATAACTAAATAATATCTAAAACTAACTTAAAATTAAATAACAAAATATAAACTATATATATGGCAACAATAACAATAACAAATAAATAAAGAATATGGGCAGGGTTATCACAGATGTTGACTAGTAGAAAATGTCCATCATGGTGGCCGTCCTTCAGCAGAGCGCAAAAGCGAAGGTTCTCTGCGACCCACGCATGATGGAGAGATGGCAGCAGAAAATCAACTCATCTCCTGGACCTCATCAGTGAGGGGCCGTAAACTTAGCCGCACATGTCAGAAGGAGAATAGCTCAGCAAAACTAACAAACACTAAATAAACAAAATATATTAAACTGGAGCTACTCCTAACTTGTACACCACGGCTCGGAGTCTTTGCCACTCTCCCGGAAAGGCCAAACGCCTTCAAATGGTCAGTGGCCTCTTGCAGCCAATAAACCACACACACATACACTATATAAAACACACATGAGCCGGGGAGATATAGGTATTGAACCGGCTCAGACTCCTCCCCCAAAAGGAGGAACTCCCCTCTGTTAATTTCTTCAAAATGAAGAACCAAACGAAATGCCTCTCCCCCCAATGGTTGAAGAATTATAAAACCGGAAACCCTGAAGTCTGCAGAAGGGAATACCAAGAAAATCCAGTTGGAGGCAAGAAATCACTCCATGAGTTGCGTGGGTACAAAGAAAGAAAACAGGAACCTTGATCAGGAAGAAGGAGCAGAGGTGATCAGGGCCTCTGGGACCTAAAACCCTCCCGCACAGACCTAAAGAGAAATCACGGATGACTCCGGCAAGGCTTCAGATGGGATATGTGCGCCTTCCTGAAAATCTTCCCGGACTGAGGATCTCCCAGTCGGGCAGTCACCGGAGTCAGAAACTTCAAGATGCGGTGGGGACCAGTCCACCTGTAGCAAAGTTTAGCAGCTCTTTTATCCACAGCCGAACTGACTGGGTGAGCCTTGCAGTAAACTAGATCCCCCACCTGGAAGGGATTGGCAACACGACCTCGGTTGTACTTCCTCCTTACTAACTCCCTAGCCCGAATGAGATTCCGCCTGGCTGCCTCCCAAGTGGCTTTCACATTGGGAGTACCAGGAGGGGGCAGAAGATCGCTAAATTTTCCAAAGGTTCGCCAAAGGGTTGTTTGGCGGAAAGCCAAATAATAACTCGAAAAGGTACCGCCTTGTGACTTTCATGCTGGGCCGTATTAAAAGGCAAATTGGATCCAAGGTAGTTGTTGATCCCAGGTGGTCTGATTTTTTCCGCATGAAAGGCAATGAGAGCAGATCGAAGATTGCGATTAAACCGTTCGGCGTGAGAAGACTGAGGATAGAAAGGGGAAGTAGGTCACATGGCGGATTCCGTGCCCAAAGCACATTCTTTTAAAGATATTGGAGACAAACTGTGAACCATTATCGGAAACTAAGTTGGCGGGGATTCCAAAGTGTGTTGAAAAAAATGGTTACGAAGTGCTTGCACCGTGAGCTGCGCGGTAAGCACTCCGCAATGGGAACAACCAAACAAACTTGGAGAAGGCATCCACACAAACAAGTAGGAACTTATTTCCGGACTTGCTACGCGGGAGAGGCCCAACATAGTCAATGAAAACCTTCATCCAAAGGTTTTTCCGCCACCTCAGATGACAAAAGACCCAACTTGGTATTTTGAGCGGGTTTGCTTAGCGAGCACAGTTCACAAGAACGTACTCGAGCTGCAATATCCGGTCCATACCTTTCCAGATGAACTGATCCCTAATCTTCGCGATGGTCTTATGAATTCCTAGATGTCCGCCCACAGGAGAAGAATGATGAAAATACTGAAAGACCATCGGTACAAGAAAACTTGGCAGCATTAACTTAGGTTTTCCTCCGCTGCTTGTCACGGCAGCATAGAGCATCTCGGTACAGAAAATAAGTAGGGTGGGCACCTCCGTTTTTAAGCTCATTGATGATAGCAGTCAGCTCGGGATCCTTAAGTTGGTGTGGAACAATGTCGAAAATGCCAGAGGAAAGTCTAGGAGCACGCCACAACATGGCGGCTCTGATAAATTCTGGTAGTCGTTGGGTAAGTGATACATGCGTGACAGAGTGTCCGCTATGATATTTTGGGTGCCTCGCACGTGCTGCACTGTGAACTTAAGGGCAGAAATTTGGGACTACCCAGCGACCAATCTTCCCGAGCTGACGGGGGTGGGCAAGGAGCCAAGAAAGTGCCTGGTTGTCGGTTTCCAACAAAAATTCTTTATGTTCTAGGTAACGCCTGAACTTATTAATTCCAAACACGACAGCCAAAAACATTCCAGCTCATAAACAGAACAACTCTTCTTCTCACAAGGGGTTAACGTGCGTGAAGCATAAGCTATATGGGCTGCCGGATACCATCTACTTCTTGTGATAAAACAGCAGCAACGGCTAAGGAGGAAGCATCAGTTTGCAAGACGAACTTACGACTGAAATCAGGCATAGCCAAGACTGGAGGCTGCATCACTGCCTCTTTCAGCTGCTCAAAAGCAGTCTGTTGCGCTTCACCCCACTCAAACTTGGCACCCTTTTTCCTAAGAGAGTTCAGAGGGGCCGCCACTTCAGCAACAATTGGGGATGAAACGACGATAAAAATTTATCATTCCCACAAAACGGGCAATCCCCTTGGCATCCTTAGGAGGAGGAAAACTCCCTGATTGCCTGGGTTCTGTCTGGATCAATACAAACACCTCGAGAAGAGACAAGATGACCCAGAAACGATATTTCAGGCTGAGCAAAAACTCACCTTTTTCAGGATTGACGGTAAGGCCAGACTCTCGCAGCCTAGTTAGAACTTCCTCTAGATGATCAAGTGCTCCTCATAAAACTCTCACTGTACACAAGCAGGTCATCCAGATAGTTGAACACGAACTTAAATTTGACATCATGAAAGATAGAACCCAGGAGTCTGGTGAGTGTTTGGGCCCCCACAGCCAAGCCCATTGGCACTCGGGTGAACTGGTACAAATTCCAAGGCACACAAAAGGCAGTGAGAGGTCGAGACTCGTGTTTTAGAGGAATCTGATGATATGCCTGATTAAGATCAAAAAATGGAGAAATACTTGGCCTTACCAAACCAGTCGAAAGCAGAATGCAAATCGGGGAGAGGCACGGAGTCAATTTCTATCTGAGCATTGAGCTTTCGATAATCCAGGACCAATCTGGACTTTCCCATTAGGTTTCGGCACTAGAAACGCTGGACTGGAAAAATTTGAGCAAGACGGCTCGATTACCCCACTCTTAAGTAAATCATCAATCATATTTTCTCAGAATTTCCATCTTGGGGCGGAGCAAGCTTATATGGATGGGAACGTACAGGACGGGTGTCTGTAAGACGAATCTCGTATTCCAAGAGATTGGTCGTGCCCAGTTTGTCAGTTAGGACTTCAGGAAAAACTGGAACAAATCTGCCTTATGTCCTCAGCTCTTCCGGCGTAAGATGTCCTAGTTGGTCAGGAGGAGTCAAGCTCTTATCTTCCATCTCTAAGGCAGCAGTCCCACGAGACTCGACATCTGAAAAAGGGAACGAGCACCCGCTGGCGAAAGCAAAGAAAACATGACTGGAGGCCAAATCCAAAATCATGCCAGTTTTTTCCGATAAAATCTGCTCCCAAGATGAAAGGAAAAGTCAGGTCCTTAGCCACCAAAAAGCTCCAATCCCAAGAGAAATAATTAATTTTGATGTGAATCTGGGCACTACAGATAATAGGTAAAGGTGTGCGTGAAGCAGTCCAGCAGATAAGTGAACTAGGCTCAACCTGCCGTATTAGCCCAGAGGATTTTTAGATCTTCAAAAAACGACAAAGAAATCAGGCTGCGTGCTGACCCAGAATCAACCAGGGGCCTTCTGCACCACATTCCCCACAAGTACATCCAGTTGTGGGCAGGTTGAGCGGGCAGCCCTTACTCCCTGCGCAGCCAGAGCAGCAACCTCCCCTCTCGGCCAACGATGATAACTGTCCCCAAGTCTATTTCTTTCTGTTTTCTTTCTGTTCTGCATTAAACCAGCTACCCTTTTACCATCAAAATCAGGTACATATTTGCCCTCAAAATTACCTTTACGGCACGAGTCGGGCTTACTCGTCCGCAAGCTTACTAGTTTTTTTTATTAAGTGGGCAAAACGGTCTAATATGTCCCACTTGCTTGCAGCCATAACAGGTAGGAGGCTGCCTACGGGAAGGAGCAGCTGCTGGGCTCAGACTGCACCGGAGCATGGACCGGCCCCGGAGGCAAGTGAGGAAGATGCCTCGACATGGCCTCCCTTTGATCATCCGCATCCTGAACCCCTCTAGAGATGATGGAGAGGCGGTCCAAATCCGCAAAAGATGCGGGACGGCTACAAAAAATCAAACGGGAGCGTTCTTCAGGTTTAATGCCCTCCAAAATAAGGCTCACCAACTCCGTTTCGCTCAAGATCAAGCGCAACACCCGGGCTACATCCCGTATCTCCCCGACAAAATGGCTCAACGTCTCGTCTGGTGCCTGAGGACGGTAAACGCGTTCCACCCCGCAAGCGCTCCCTAACCCGAGCAGGTACAAAGAACTCCAAGATCTCGGCGTGGAACTGGTCAAAGGTGGCACCTCTCTTAAGGCAGTCTAGAAGGCGATCAAAAAGCGGCCTTAAGGAAAACTGCGCTAAAATCTGCATAAGCATGGCATCCTGTCATACCAGGAAATTCTCTTAGCTTAAAAACTTCCAGAAGGAAATGGGATAAGTAAATTAGTGTCAAGCCCATCAACTCTGGGGAAGTGTTGTAAAACACTCCCCAAAGGATGGGGCAGTTTGCCAAAGCTAGAAAAGGAAGGCACAACTATAGATGATGCCTCACCACTACCCATCGGAGACATAGTAACTCTGGGAGGCTCGAAAGAAAGAGCCGGTGGATGGTTAGCAAAAGTAATGGTAGTGGGAACCTCCGTTGGAGTGACAGCGGTAAATAGTACCCCTTCTCTTTCACCGAGCGCACCTCACTCAAACCATCTAAGGCTTGTTTTAATTTGTTACTGGCCGAAAAAGCCCAACTTTTAATATCAGAGTTTAAACTAGGAGCTGACATAAGTAAAACTATTTCTGTCACGCCAATGTAAAAGCTGAGATGCCAATCTAGCCTTTGCTGACCCGGAACATGGGAAGTGACTCAAAAATTAATATCGTCTTCTAATTCCTCCATGCGGGTTTTTACAAAACTCAAATTCTGTGTTAATTTGGAACTCTGCATTCCAGCTGCGGTCCAACGCTATACAAGCCCGTAATTGAGCTCTTAATGCCCTCACATCTCCCTCGGGCTTCCGTCCTCTCGCCAGGACCTCAAAAACCAACTCGGGCTTGCGTAGATGTTCAGGCACCAGGGAAAACGCCATACCAAACAATTAAGACAAATAAATACCACAATAAACAACAAAGCGTACGCAACAATTACTTAGTAACCTAAGTGGACTCAACTTACAAAAGGCTTACACTGACGAGGTCCAAGTGAAGAACTTAATACCCACTACCTAATAGAAGGATACCCTGCAAATATACACTAACCACAACCTACAAACACAGAAGCAAATAAATATAACAAAACAACACATTGATAGGGGAGAAGTAGAGTACAGTTAGATAAATTTAGCGGTTAAGCAATTTAGAGTCCCTTGCTCCTGCAAAGGGTAAGTCTGCAGGAAGCAAGACACTAAACCAATTCCACCCGGTATCCTGTGCTAGGGCGAGCTCCTAATGAAAAAAAAATTGTGTACTCTAACCTCCCCTACCTAACACTAACCTACACCAACAAACAAAACCAGAACTGAGAGACAGCTGAGAGAGCAGCTAACCACGCTCTGCTACCATTGAAACCGTACATCGCCGCTCGCACACCCACAGCAAACCATCAGGGAAGCGCGCGCCCATGGTGGCGAACGGGATGCCGGATCAAAACAAACTAGGTAAAAAAGAACACCGTGGTCAGTATACTCAGGTTCATTTACTAAGACACCGCATAGGCCTATCCAGTCAAAAAATAAATATATATATATGTACTATAAATAAAAAAAATAAAAAGTGCCTGCAGTAGTATACCTCAAACAATCCTCGTCAGGTGCACCTGCATACAAAAATTAGAAACGCCATAATTTTGAAACAAGAAATGCTAATTCCACCCGGTATCCTTCGGCTAAGGGCGGGCTCCTAATGAAATCCAAGAAATAACTAAAATAATATCTAAAACTAACTTAAAATTAAATAACAAAATATAAACTATATATATGGCAACAATAACAATAACAAATAAATAAAGAATATGGGCAGGGTATCACAGATGTTGACTAGTAGAAATGTCCATCATGGTGGCCGGTCCTTCAGCAGAGCGCAAAAGCGAAGGTTCTCTGCGACCACGCATGATGGAGAGATGGCAGCAGAAAATCAACTCATCTCCTGGACCTCATCAGTGAGGGGCCGTAAACTTAGCCGCACATGTCAGAAGGAGAATAGCTCAGCAAAACTAACAAACACTAAATAAACAAAATATATTAAAACTGGAGCTACTCCTAACTTGTACACCACGGCTCGGAGTCTTTGCCACTCTCCCGGAAAGGCCAAACGCCTTCAAATGGTCAGTGGCCTCTGCAGCCAATAAACCACACACACATACACTATATAAAACCCACATGAGCCGGGGAGATATAGGTATTGAACCGGCTCAATATATATATATAAGAGATATATATATATATATATATATATATATATATATACAGGGTGATTCGGTTAGTGTTACCGGCACTTTCTGAGCTGATTGTACTATAAAAAATAAAGAAAAAATTTCATATAAACATGGGTCCGGAAATGCTTCCTTACTGGGTTATGGCCAATTGAAGATTTCACTAAAAATTGTGTGCAGGAGGTCAAATGATGATTTGCCGCGTGTTTATGAAGAGATATTTATAGGCGAATGCAACTTTTTCTAACGGATTTTTAGATGAGAAATTGAATAAAGTTCATCTCATAGCTGTATCTCATTTAGTTTTTTTGTTATACTAAAATAAAAACAGAAATAAAATAATTTTGAAAACAATTTTTTAAGGTTTAACGGACAAATTATTTTGTTAAATAGGCATTGAAGACACACATTTTTACAAAGAAACTTGCAGAAAATTTAATTCTGAATAAAATTATGTGCCACACGGCTATTAACAGCGAAGTATAAGTTTCTGGAATTTAATTTTACAACAAACATTCTACCAAGCAAGAAATACGTATTTAGTAAATAAACACCGTAATGTAATGATATAAGGTACAAAAATAATTTATTAGCATACAATTGTAAATACGATTTTAATAGATTAATGCTCAACTAAAAAACAATAATACTATTACTTTTTAGGACTATCCAGCTGATAAGAACATTAAATATGTGGTAAAATAATTTAATACCTGGAGTGATGAGGCGAAAATAAAATAAGTAGTACCACACGGATTTCAAATTGGGCTTATATTGTTTATTTTCTATCTCAATGAATAAAAACTGGTATATGTGCATTAACATACCACTGATTTTAACATTAAATATGTCCTGATTTTATCACATTTAAAAAATGTAAGATTGCAGGACAAGTATTACAGGACCAATTTAACGTTTTTATGAATTGTGGTTATAGATTTTCTTTTTGTATAATAGAAGCTCAAATTATAATTATTCGTTCGGCAGTTTGACAGTGAGCAAGGCGGTTGTAATAGTCATGCGTAACATTTCGTGCCATCTCAGCAGACATGTATATCAGCTTCATTTATTATTCAATGGGTTAAGACGTTTAGGATAGAGGACTTGATCTCAAAACTTTGATTTTTAAATGACCCCAAAGACCCAAGAAAATAGTCCAAAGGTAACAGGACTGGTGTCCTAGGAGGCCATTCAACCACCTCTCTGGTTCAACGTTACGTACGTGTACTGCATAATGAGGTGGGAACTCCAACTTGTTGGAACCAATCAGAATCCCAGTTTAAACCTTCTACATTCATAAATGCAGGTATAATTGTATTGACCAACATGTCTTGGCAAACGTTTCATTCGAATTTTTTAATAATAAAAGGACCAACGATATTTTGTCGAAAGAACGATGTTTTACGTCTACCACTGCGTAGACGATCTTTCTATTATTGAAAAAAGAAATAGTAGAATAAATACATAAACAATCTCATTAAACAAAAACAAAACCATTTGCATCCAATTATTTGCCACTTTAACGTGTGACTTTAGTCATAGAGTAAAAATAAAAAGATTGAAAACTAATATTAAAAATTGGTGACATGATTAAATTTCAGTGAACTCTTCAGTTGTACTAACCTCTGTAGCTCACCAGTAATTTTGATATTTGAGCCATTCCATCGTCAGTAACAAACTTTAAACGAAATATTTCAGCACTGTTATTAACCCTAATTTAAAAAACAAAACTGTAAATTTATTATGTGAAAAAATATTCATCCGTTTACTTTAAAATTTGCCGGAAACTTCTATTCTACTCATACATGGGCATGAGTGAGTTAAAGTACATACATATCCAACCATTTTAATTTGCGTTAGTGTCATTGAAAGTTGTAACGCAATAGATTAAACACTTTCTCTGCCTGCTGTACGCGACAAACAAAAATTATTTACGATTGCTCCCTGTATATCTGCCTGTAGGCCAATTGGAGAATAAAATAAGCGTTAGATTTGAAAGTTTGCATACAACCTCAATTGAGTCTGTTATGCGATACGTGGTGTGGCAAGGTTAAGTTCAGGTTTAGCTGGTGTGTGCCAGAATCCCAATATTAAAAAATTCTAGGCATTAGCTGGCGTCTGGTCTTTTTTTGTTATATTGGTTAAGAATAATGGGGTACACACACGAATCAAACGCTGTATGTATACTGAAAGTATTTATATTTTAAACCTTGTGTAAATGAACAATAAAAATGTAAACTTGAATTTATACCTTTCTTGATTTATTAACGTTTATTTGCATTGGTTGCACAAACGGTAATGATTTATTGCCGCTTGAGTAACTGTTTATTTGGGCATGGAAGAAAGTACGCTAATAAAATAAAAGTTTATTAAAGCAATAAGAATTTGTCAAGAGGATGGAACTCGATGTATTATTATTTTTAGATGAAAACTGTTTTCAACAATTCACTTTGCCATAACTTTCTTTAGTCTTCTCTGTGATTTGAAACCTTACAAACGCAAAATAACAGAAGATAATATTGTTTTCTTATCCCCCCTCAAAATAAAATCTGCCCGTAGTTATTTAGTTTGTTTTGAAGAATTACGATGGTTTGACTGTTCAGATTGTTCCAATCCACAAAATCTGATACATTCTGTTATTTACCACGCTGCCTCAAAGCATGCTTAATGCTAATAAAATCATACTTGTATTTTTAGCACTAGGTTTTATTCAAATGCTTTGAATGAAATGGTATAATTATTTCCTAGGAACGAATTGGATCAAAATTGTAAAGTATACTACATTGCACAATCTACTCTCAGAGCCGGTAAGAGCGCCAGTTTCATCCATGTGAATAAAGTGGAGGCTAAGGGCATTATACAGACTACATTTCTAAACAACGTATGATTTCAATGGCATGTCTGTTTGGTTTCCTGTAGCATATTTTTCATAGACTCACTATAATAATTAGCTGTTCTTTTGATATAGAAGTTTCCCTTCTCGTAAAAAATCTGCAAATGTAGTTCATCCTTTTTTAAGAAGAGCAATTTTTGCTTCATGAGGACTTATCATTCCATATTAATACTCAAAATTCTGATTAAAATATAAGGAAAACTCTCGATATACTTTAAAGTTATTTCAATTGATTCGAGATTCTTAATTCAAAAACATTCGGGTCCTGACAAAATAAATCGGTAATCGATACACTTAATTCCTTTGTGGAGTAATGGAGTGTTTTTGGAACATGGAGAAATGAAAATACTATTGATTTGATAAGTTTATACACCGTTTTGCAGTATATGCACTACATAAAGTCACAATATTCCAGCAGTGACCACTGCGTCCTGAGCCATAGACGATACACCAAGTCATTGTGTAGTTTTCTTTATGTACACAATTGTTATTCTTACGCCAAGCACATATTTTTATTTCTAGTAAAATTTTTACTTTAATATGTATATAAAAACCCTACTAACTATTAATTAGATATGCTTCAAATTTACATTTATCAGTGTTTATAGTTATTTTGCACTAACATTTTAACTTCAATAATAATTTAGTTTATGACATGAAATACAAACAGTATTGTGTAAAATTATTTAAATCCTCAAATGCTTTTAACCTTTCTTTAATTAAAAAAATTATTACGTAATGTAACATATGTGGTTTTAGATGTAAATTTAATTTATTAATCTGTTGAATGTTGCTATTAATTTTTAATTTGCTAAAGATGTTCTTCGTTTGGCTTATTATAGTATAATATTAAGATCGTATGGAAAAATATGTTTGAGCATTTGTGAACTTCAAAAGTGAATAATTTTGAATTATCACGTATAATTACAATTTTAAATCTAAAATATTAAATACTTAAGAAAGAATTATGGAGTATGTAAAGACTAATCATTTTAGCTCATTTAAGGATGAATAAAAATGTACTAAAATTATCGTTCTATTTTAACTGGCGTTCTATTTTATACAGCCACACTGGCATCGATGGCTCTGGCGGTCTTTTGGTGGTAATAGTGCTATGCATAGTACCTTACACAGTTAAAATAGTTGTTGAAAACTCCTCATTATTATTGCTGGATTTCAAGGAATATGGAGAAAATCTTGAAATTTTTTGTTAAATGTACGTAAATTCAAGCGTGCTATGTAAAATGTTATGTGTAAATACATTAATTGATTTCTTAATCATAGTTTTATATGTAAAGAGAATAAACATTTCTAATACTATTTTAATAAAATTATATATTTCGCTTAATCATGAATTAATATTTTTATGATTAACCTGTTACGTATTTAATATAAAGATTGATTTTATAAATCACTTTAACTGTCAACAAATATTCATATATAACAGAGATTATAAGTTCTTCTGTATTTATACTAATATTAAAATTGAATATATAAATATAATTACGTAATATTGTACTAAAATAGTGTTTGTTGAAAAAGTAACGTTCCGTGCAAGATTTAATCCCGCTTGTTCGATATTCAATAAACATTCTGAACGACACTATATTTACTGTTGTGCTATACAATAAACACTATATGCCGTGCTTAAATTTTTTATGTTTCAAAAATTAAAAAAAATTTTAGAAGTCTTATTGTTTAGATTTATATCTTGGTATACTTGTGTGTATTATATATATATATATAAAAATGCAGTATTTTATTCCTGACAATCTCTCCTGACGATGTAATTAAAATAAATATCGAAAACAGATAGCGTACCATTTTATATTAATTTTTCGCACTCAGGTGTTTTATTTCAATACATTAATATTGATTTATTTGCATGTTAAAAACAATTTAGAAGCTCAATTGGGTCGCAAGATTTCCATACAAGATAAAAAAAATTAACTAGAGTAGCAGAACTATAATAAAATAATATTCAAAATATGTCAACTTTGAGCATAGTTCAAGTTTAAACTAAAAATAAGTAGCCTAATAACAACGACAATAATCATACAAACTAATAATATAGATGACATTAATATAATAGTGTATGAAATCCATTACTTAAGGTAAAACAGCTACCACTTTACGAAATATTCTTTGTAATCGTTGAAATTATTACTATATCGATGTCTGAAAATAATAAATTTTAAAAGCCTCATCGTAGATTTAGAAAGAGATTAATAATAAGATATAGTTAAAAAAAATAATGCAATAAAAATATATATGTATGCGAAAACGTTTATATAATATTATTGTTAAGATTTCACATTATTTGACTTCTAAATCTGTACAGAGATGAATCTAGATAAATATGTTTTATTAAAATACATAACTTTAATAGGGCACTCACCCTACGAATAATGTAATAAATTCAGAGTACAAAAGCACAGTAAATTATAACAGTAAACTTTGTAAATTAACCTAAAAGGAAAGTTCAACGCTCGACCTTAAACTTCAGTTAATAGATCTTAGTTTCTTTGTCACCAGAAAATGCAGTTCTTAGTTGAGGCTTGGACACGGACCAACTCCTCAAATAAATTTATTATTTATTTAAAAATATTCTGTTACTAATTTGCATTTATTTGACTATAATTAAAAAATTAATTATTAAACTAAAGTTATATAAATATTTTCAAACAATAATTGAAGCTATACAAATATAGAAACTGTATTGTCAGATCAAAGAACTGATAAATTTCATTTAGTAAGGCGTTTCCAGAGTTAATAAAAGGATCCTAATCATAATAAATATTACTAGGATTAGGATCCTTGTGGAGGTTTGGACCCTAATTCTAAAGGTTGTTTTTTTTTATTAAGTCGGAGTCTACTCCAAAACTCCTCGTAAATAAAAAATTAAACTTATAGAAGACACCATCCCCAAATCCGTGTATTTACTCTTATTCTGTCTGTCACTGAACTCGTTAAGTATCTTAATAAAGGAAAGTACCTTGCTAATTTTCTTAAATATCTAAAGATATGTAAACCATTACAATACTTAGATTTGTTTTTATGTACTTTGGAGGGAAGATATCTCTGAACGAGTACTTTGTGCTATCTTTGTCATCACAAACGTCACGTGTACTTTATTATTTGTTAATGAAGAGTAAATTTTATACTCAAACTGCTAAAGGCAGGAGTTGCCCACAATACCTAAAAATACTCAAAATATATAGAGTACTGACAAATAATTTACAAAAGACCACTTTTTTATATCTATGTAAACTTGCAGTTGGTGTTATTACAGAAATGGATTCTTTTGTTTCTGAAAATACTAATAATTTAATGTCATTGAATTGTCATGTTTCTGTTTCTTACATAAAATATGTTAACTTATGTATTCAAGAGAAAAATAAATATTACTTTGTTATTTATTCAGAAGATAGCTTTATATAGTTAATGTGGAAAAGCTGCAGGTTTAAGAGAAAAACTGGGACACAATAAATAGTGAATTCCTTTTTAAATTAAATCCTTTTGAGTGTATTTTTTTGTCACGGAGTCCAATTATAGTTCCCTTCTGATTGCTTGTTAAGTCTCTTGAAGATTGTATAAGCTTAAATGATTTTAATTGTGATAAACTTTAATATAGAACTTTCTATCTTTCGATGTTAAATAGCAAATTCAAGGATTGAAATAAAGTCGAATAATATTAGTTTATGGCGTAATTCTAAAAGGATATAAAACTTTTGAATTATTTTCGGTTATCAACAAATTATATTGATCGTAAAATGTACTGAAGTCATTGTTGTGCTTGAATAAATAAAAACTGGTTGTACATATAACTTTTTATACTATGCAAAAGAAAATATATAATTATGACAATATAGGATTCTCCGCAGCCTACTGAATCTGAGAATATATATATATATATATATATAATATATATATATATATATATATATATATATATATATATATAATATAAATTTTATATATACGAGTATAATTTGAAGGCTGTTATAACAAACAATACTGATACGCTAAGTTTTAATTATATAAATAACCGATATACGTTAATTAACATAAATATAACGTGAGATTCAGCTGTTCCCTTAAAATCCTGATGATTTATAACCACTATGACTGCAGAATAACGCGATGTCTAGTAACGGTGACAACAGTTTACTACAGAACAGATTTGTTACACTGAGGCATTATTCTCCTGTCAGAGAACACAATGCGCCTACACCAAGGAGAACTAAACGTTGTTTACATGGAACGTTTCTGTTAACAGGCCCATTGCACCTTGATAGACCTTTGCAACAGCCCCAAAATGTTAATCTTGATACGTACGTTTCTGTTAAAATTTGCTCTTGGGTGGAACGTTCTGTCAATCAAAACTCGCTTAGAATTCATGTTCTCTCTGGTACCAGACGGGCACCGATTTCTCTCAAGCATTAAACAATAAGAAAAATTTGCCATACGAACTATATGTATAATGTGTATTGTTGATATCGTGTAAGACCAATAACATTTAAAAAATGTTTTCTTTTGTGTTCTGGAGGATAAAAATTTCTTTTATGTATTAATGTATGTTTGCCTACATCTCTCTACAGAACATCATGAGAGTTAAATGAATTGTAGATTGATTATAGTTAAAAAATCTTGCAGTTAACCTCAGCGAAGCCTGTTACATGACACGTGATGTGGTTTACACTTAACTTGTTTTTTTTATTAAAATTGACAACAATTTATCAGCAAATTAAGAATTTCGAAAGTAATAAGTTTGTCTGCTTACTTTCACCAGACATTAATAAGATCGCTGCGGACGTATCACTGAATACAGACAATATCGGACCACAACAATGACACTTCAGTCAAGTTGATTACAAGGGCCGGGGTGCTTTGCGGTCAAGCATATTGTTACTTGACCCGGTTATAATGGTAGTAACTGCTACAACCAAGAGTGGCTAGTCGGCTCGTTTGTCATTGGCTGTTTATTAACTATGAACAAATAACTCCTTATTTTTAGTTGAGTACCTTGTAAATAATAGTGAAAACTAAACGCAAGGGGAGAGGCGATAATAAGTATGGCTTAAGCTGCCGCATTGTTTATCTGAGTTAGCGATTTAGATTTAGCACAAGTTCGATTCCTGTCAACTAGCATTTCTTATCAATACTGTCAAACTTGTATTTTAACGACTCTCCTCTTTATTCGTTTAGGCACAGCTCAATAACATATCTTTAATTTAGGGTTTAATTTAAGCGATCCAAAACCGTTTTCTAATTGGTTTTATAAGTAAATCACAAATAAAGCGGAAATAGTCTAAATATAATAAGCAAGCAATATTTAACCTCGGAAATAGTAAATAGTATTTTAGTTACAATTTTTATTTGCGGGAAAGGAGGATTGCAATAAAATGAGGTGACGATCAGGATTTTTTTCGGATAGTACAATTGATTTACACCTTACAATTAATTATTTTAGTTTCTAAATAAAAAAAATTCATGTGGTTTGAAATTATATTTTTCATTACCACTTCTACATCTTCTGTGTGTTTAAATAAACAAACAACACATTTTGCTTTTATTTTTTATTTATCTAGAATTCTAGATCACTTATTATATTGTATACAAATTCTTCAATCAATAATTGAATATGAAATAATTGTATATTAAATCATAATCATTTTAATCTTAGATTAAAATACTGATACATTAAATTTCAATGTGAATTTTCCACCTTTAATTTCAGAATCGTTAATTGTGAATGTTAATATCCTATTCCTAAATGTTATTTTTACCAATTCGGTGTCTACTACAAGGATTTCTTACATCTAAAGATTAAACTTTTGTAATTTTATACCAGACCCAAGTCCGCGTAATTACTCCATTTGTCTGTCAACTTACCAAGTAAATTCATAAAAGAAGAGTCATGTGTCTCTATGTAATTAAAATGGAGAAGATCCATGATATATCGGTATACACGTGACGTGTATTCATGTTGATACCACTATTTGTTATGAAAAAATCACGCCTAATTTATTATTCCTTAATCAAGAGTAAATCCTATGATCAAACAAACATAAAACAATAATTATTTATCCCAAGTGCTGCACAAAGTATGTAAAAATACCCACAGCATATGACGTACTGGTAAAGAATTTACAAACGCCCACGCATAATTTGTAACGACAGAAATAGGTTTCCAATTTTATAAAGTAATTGCTTACTTTAATAAATATAATTGTTTCTGTTTCGAATAGAAAATATGATAGATTTTACCGTGTAGATCCAAGACTCTAATATGTCCTACTTTTAAATTTCTGAAAATAATTATTGTTGACAATAACATTTGATTTACCTTGATTTACATCTGATCAGAACTGCGTTTATAACAAAATATATTTGCATTTACTTATTCTAATTAGCGTGATAAGTTTGAAATCAAATGGTGATTTTCAGTTGAAATTAAATCATGTTTAACATTCATTTAGCTGCTTTGAGAAGCCAATTAATGATCACCTTCCGATTGCTTGTTAAGCGTCCTATAGTGTAGAAAATCTTGAAAGACTTTATTTATAATAAATTTGAATAGTACAGTTTTATTTCATTAAAATATATTCTACTTCTTGATTATATATAAAATATATATGATAGAATTGAATCCCATACAGATTCATGACAATATATTATTGCAATGATTCTATAGTCTTTCGTTATAGTAAACAAAGTAATACTAGATTAAGAAATGTTAAGTTATTGAAAAAAACTATACGGTGAATTTAGGATAAAAGTAACTTTAGATACAATCCATATGACTAATGACAAGGTGCATGTCAAAAATATAAATCACCGATCGATTTTACATGTCATATCTATAAAAGGTAACAATCAGCTGTGATATTTAAATCCATATGATTGATGATTACTGTGTCTGTAGAATGACGCGGTGTCTAGTGACGGTAACAGAACTTCGCTACAGAACAGATTTGTTACGCTGAGCCATTAGTCTCCTGTCAGAGGACACAATGCGCATATGCCGAGGAGGGCTAAACTTTGTTTACATGAATCGTTCTGCAATTATTGTCCCTTGGGTAGAACGCTCCTTCAGTCAAAACAACATTTGTCTTTGAATTCTGTTTCTTATAGAAACCAGTTGACGTTAATGGCACAATTATCTTTCAAGTGCAACACGACAAGATCCGGTTGTAAATCATGTCTTATGTTACATATTGTTCATTGTGAGAAACGGACAACAATACAACTTCGCCTGAAACGGAGATTATAATACATAACTTAAATCATAATTCATAGCCAAATCATATCTAATAAACCCATGGCATTATAAATAAATGACTATAAACACTAATGGTCAGTAAACTGACGCAGTACTAGTTAGCCAAGCATGGTCTGGCTGACGATAAGTTTATACTTCGACGTAACCACGCCTTAAAGCTACCTGTATTACAGTATCCATTCGCCAACGAAAATCCTTTTTAACAATATACATTGATAAAATAAGGGAATTATGGAACTAATAACGTTTATCGATTGTGTATAACATTTTTGTTAATCGTGATTTTTTTATAAATTTCACACACTTAATGATTTATAATTTACTTGATAAATTAAAAACAGTTTTAAGAAATATTCATTTCTAAAGATCACTGTATTATTATGAACACTATAATTTACGAATTGAAAGCGTGTAATGGGACAGGATCAACGGCATACAGTCTAGTTTCCTACAACAGGTTATTGGTCATCATCCAAGGGGCAACCATACGAGTACGTATTGTTGCTTGTCCCGGTTATTACACAATTAGCGGTTATTATACATGGGGATGTCTTCTTTTAAATTTCTTAAAACAATGCTCCTGAAAATAAGTTATGGTCAATGGAAGAGGTTTCAATCACCTTATTCAGATTAGAATAACTATACTTTATGATAAACTTTATTATAATTTTTAATCGGGAGTAGACACGTTTATAGTACGTGTTACTTTAGTATTCTCTCTAATAAAATTCAAAAGAAATTGTATTTTTCTATTATATCAGGTTTATCGTGTAAAGAAGACCTTCATCCAAATAAATTGTATTAGTCATAGTAGAGTTTGTCTTGTAGCTACAATCAGAAAATTACATAGATGGGCGGTCTAAATGCCTATCTTAGTGAAAAAGTGTATATTTTCGGCCACAGTGCCTACTAGCGTTTGCAATAATTCACCGATAAAGAAAATGTATACATACACTGGTCTAAAATATCTGCCTGGTGTTTACTTCTGGCAGTGCAGTCTAATTGTGGTGCTGTAGTGGTAAGTTTTTAAAACACTCATGTATGACAAAGGATTTACAAAATCTCCAAGTTTAAAATACGTATGTAAGCTTGCAGTTTGTGTTATCACCGAAATAACTTCTTTTCGTATTGAAAATACTAATAACGCTACGCAATATGTTACTGTTTCTTATAGAAAGTATTTTATTCTATCCGTGTACTTCAGGAGAGCAATAATCAATACTTCCATATTTTTTAAGATGGTTATTGTTCATAAAGCATCTAATATATCTTATTAAATCCAACTTTATTCATAATTAAATGAGACCAATTATTCTAGTTATCGTAGTAAAGTTTCTTGTTTGTAAGAAGAACAGAAAAGAAAAGAAATGATAAATTCCAGTCCAAATTAAATCTTGTTGAGTCAATTGAGTGTTCTTTCAGTTCCAGAAAGAAAGCTGCTTTCAGAATTCAATTAATGGATCATTTCCGATTGCTTTTTAAGCCTTCTGTAAATTTAATACGCTTAGCGCTCTTTAACTATAATAAACTTGAATATATAGCGATTAAACAGTAAACATAATTTCTATTTTCTGATATTAAATAACAAATTTCAATTATTTTGTTAATTTTAAGGTGTAAATTAAGTGATTTATTCTAGTTTATGGCGTAATTCTACGAGTATATGAGAAATTTAAATTATTATAGAAGATCAATAAATTAGTAAAGTTGTTATGCAATCAGATGATGATGCAATCATTAAGACATATTATTATTATGCTTGTATAAGAATGCTGCTTGGATTTTTCATATATAAAAGGAGAATATATATTTATGACAGGATAGGATCCTCTTCAGTCTACGGAATTTTACAACATAATATACTTTAAAGGTTATTAAAAAGAACAATTTTGTTGCTTTTCATTTTAGATAAATGGGTTATCTTTATGCAATTCATGTGACCAATGATAACTAACAGTGAAAAATATAAATCATCTACAAATGTTAAATAAAAAAATAACGTGACAATCAGCTGTCCCATTAAACTTCCTATAATTTATTGATGATCACTGTGACTGTATAATAACGCGGTGTCTAGTGACGGTGACAACGGTTTTCAACAGAACAGATCTGCAAACATTGTCACTTGGGAGGAACGTTCTGTCAATCAAAATAAAATTTCTCTTAGAATTCTGTTTCTTGTAGCTACCACTCAACGTTCACCGCACTATTTCCTCTCAAATACAATACAACAATATCCGTTTGTAAGTTCACAGTTCAAAATTCTTTATTTGTAGAATATATTACAAGGCATACATAGTGTCAAGTGCAGTAAGCACGTGTGACAAATCTATACACATATAACATAAAAATTGTGTTATACTTTGGTCAGCTGCACATTTAATTAACGACCAAAATTTATTTATAGAAATATTTGAGATATTTGCTTTTGTCTTTTTGTCTTATGTATTGTGGATGTCTTATGGGACAGAGAACATTAACAGTTTGCTTAAACTTATATTATATTACATTACTTAAGTTTAAACCTCAATGATAAACTCATCGAAAAAAAGACAAAATTGAAATACATAAATGAAAGACATACATCTCATTACTACACCCCTACGTAACCTTGGAATATTCTTCTAGCAGACGATAAGTTTATACATTGCTGAGGCAACTGCGCGTATACAGTATACTATCATTGTATTAGTTAGCCTTGACATGACCTTCTGGCTGACGATAAGTTTATATTTCGACGTAACTGCACGTTAGTGCTACCTGTATACAATATCCATTCTAGTCTGAAAACCCTATTGAACTGTATAAATTGATAACAGTTTTCAATTGTGTAACGAATTTTTACGAATGGGTAATACTTCCTCATTAACCATATTATTTATTACAATTTACAACAGACTATTAAAAACCCTTACTTGGCTGAAATTATTTACAAAATCTGACTTCAATAATCGTTGTAATGACTTTTAGCTACGTGTAGTTCATAGCTATTCGCTCAAATAAAACAGTCATTAACTATTAATAATTTTTAATCAAACCGTCAAATAAATATTTGTTATGTGATAAACATTATTTTCCTGAAATAAACTCTACTATCTTAGTACATTAGATTTTCGAAAACATAACTTGTTTTCGGTTTTAGTATTTGGCTTTAATATTTGACATGTTTGAGTTGACAGTTGCGAACCTGTTGGATGGTAAAACATAAATGTGGTTTTAACTTTGTTCAGCCATACTTTCTTTGTATAAGAAATTTCTTCATGTTCCTTAAGAATACTTCTAAAACATCAATGAGTTTTTTTTATATTTGTCGGAATTCTCCATGTATCTTCTATTTTTGTGCTTAAAGCACATTACTTACACTTTCGCATACAACTTCCTGCTCAATAGCAGGGTTGCCATTGACTACATCCTTTTAAAATGTATACCAAACATTTTATAATGGTACCTCATAATTTTCCATTCCCCTTATCTATTTCAGATTAACTATATTTTAAAGGTTAAAAAGAGCTGTGTTTTGGGTAAATTAAGTCGGACGGTGTAAGAGCTTTTAGTTTTCCTTATGTCCTCGATCAAGAAAATATGCACATAAGTCTAAGTAGCCTACTTCAGTCAAAAAGTGTATAAAAGGTTTTGCTTTATATAAGTCTTGTTTTTTTCGGATTACAGTTGGGAAGGAACGGTTCGTCAAGAACCGTTTTCTAACCAGTTTCTATTACTGTATGTTCAAGCATTGGTAGCTTTATTCATGTAGGTGGCATATATAACAGTGCGTTAATAGTATTTACCATATATTAAGCATTTTAAAATCCACTAGTGCAATCTGTAGGAAAAGTTAAATTTTAAATTTTGCTTTGCTGTCAGAATGGTGTTAATATGCAAGCACTACAAACATTCCATTAAATGTTTGAAATTACTTTAAAATTTTACGTTGCTATATCCAAGAAAACTTGAACTAAATTCATACATATGTATTTTAGTTCATAAAAATATTTAAATAATAATTAAAATGTTTTAGGCTTTTTATTTCTTAAATTTTATTTATACTGAATGTTCCAGAGTGATTCCTGAGTGAAGAACTTCTGGATAAAATTAACTCCTGCAAGACATTGCACAGAGAGCCTGATATTTTGGAGACAGTTGCTTTATTTCCAGGCGAAATATTGTCCTTCCAGACTTACACTCTTGTACCTACTGTCGTCGACCGATAGCAATCGCTTCTCGCTCAATGTGAAGAACGTTGATGTGGCTATAAACACATTTTTCAATAACCCCTTCTTATTTTTATGGATGCTCAAAACAAAATACCGAACTCGTATATTTTTTTATCAATAATTACACACATGAGTTTTTTATTTAATTTGTAGTTTGAGATGAAAAATTGTACTGCTATTGAATGACGTAGCCTCCTTCTCTTGATAGCTACCAAAGAAGATAGATGTCTCTAGCTAACCTAAAGATATCGCTATTGCGGAACTATTAGTGACGTGTATTTTTTCGCTGATCATATTTTTTAATTACAAAAATCATCTGTAAATTATTACTCGTTTATCAAGAATAAGATATATGTTATAACGAACATCAGACTATAGTTACTTCTCAAAAGAATTAGTTGCAAAAGAATTTTGAAATGCGCGCGCTTGATAAATCTACGTAAGCCAGTAGTTAGTCTTACGACCATAATAGGTTTAAATGCTAAAAATAACTCATTATAAAGGCAATTTATATTTTTATTCCACTAAAAAATATGATAGATTTTTACGTTTATGTCCAAGGCTATAATAAATTTTTATTTTATATTTGTTTTTTTGGTTCACAATACATCTTATGTACATTCTTAAATCAGAACTGTTATTAAAATCAAATACATTAACTTATTCTAGTTAGCGTGGAAAAGAGTTTATAACAGAAAATGAGAAACGATAAATTGTAAATTATTGTAGAAATTAGATCCTGTTGAGTATTATTTTTGTCCCAGAATAAAATCTACTTTGAGAATTCAATTAATAATCCCCTTCTGATTACTTTTTAAGCATCCTGTAGTTTTTATTATATCCTGTAGGTAAAAGAATTTAATTATTATAAATTTAAATATTAAAGCATTGTGTTACAAGCACATTTTATACTTCTTCATACTATAAAAAACTATACTGTTTAATAGTTTAAGAATGGAAATATAGTCGATTGGTAGCTTATAAAATACTCATAATATGCATTAGTTATAGTATAGGATCGTTTATAGACTCATGCAATGAATTATTACAACACCTTTCAGTCTTTCATTATTGTAAATGTGTAAATCTAACGTTGTATACTCTATTAATAAATTGTAATCTATTGATAAAATGAAAAATTAATCTAATTTTAAACAAATGATACTCATGGTACAATTCATATGACTAATGATAAGCTAACTGAAAAAAATATAAATCACGGACAGATGTTACGTAATATATCAATACAACGTGACAATCAGTTGTCCCATTAAAATCCAGATGATTGATAATCACTGTGACTATAGATTGACGCGGAGTCGAGAGACGGTAACAACAGTTTGCTGCAGAACAGATTTGTTAAACTGAGTTATTAGTCTCTTTTCAGAGAACACAATGTGCCTACGTCAAGAACTGAACGTCGTTTAAATGGATTATTCTGTAAACATTGTCACTTGGGTGGAACGTTCTGCCAATCAAAACATTTCTCTTAGAATTGTGTATTCTGTAGCTATAACACGATGTAACTGCACCATTTTCAAGAAGTTTTGCTACCAGTAAATTTATTACACTCCGACGTTTTGTGAAGAGGACACACACACACACACACACACACACACACACACACACACACACACACACACACACACACACACACACACACATATATATATACATATATATGCCAAACTCGCCTTCGGCTCGCTGGTGTTGGCAAGTTCGGGTATAAGAGGAATTAGTTATTGTTTGAATTCGGAGATGAGGTTTTCAAATTTCATGTTCACAGCTGTAACTGTTCTAAAGAATCGTGGGGGCTGTAATGCTTCGCTAACGCTCAGCCTAATTATGTGAGATTTATAAAAATAAGCAATAGATTTAGTAGAAAAATAAACTTGTTCTCGAGACCGAATTCAATCGGACGAATTGCAGTAGTATAACGAAGTAAAAGAATAATTTAAGACAAGAAATTGACAAGAATTTACTGAAGTTTTTAATTCGAGATCACTTAATTTCCAATAAAAATGTACCGTTATATTTCTGTTCCGACCTCTATATCAGTCATAATTGTTATTTAAAAATAAATAAACAAGGACATTTGCCTAAATTTAACTATATGTTTTTACTTTAAACGCGTTTTGTGGCTTAACCGTTAGAGATACGTGAAAAAGTGACTGTACCTTTCTTGTCGGAAATTTAATTTTATCTTTTGAGTCCTCGATTTTTAGCTACGACTTCTGGTGTATACGGTACAGAGCTTGGGAGAAAAGAGTGCACTGGTCATCCATTGTGAATCTTTTAGAGTAATTAAAAATTAAAACTAACCAGCTTTCAGATATTTCCTGAAATTTCATCGTCTAAGCTACAACTGTAGCAAGTTTTTAATTTCTAACATACCAGGAAGTGGATTAGAGGTGTACTGAGGAAATCTGCCCCACAGTGCGTTATGAGACAAGCTGTTTTATTACCTGAAGAGTACTTAATCCAAGTTAGTAATGTTTATCACATTATTAAGTTGACCGAGGGGGTATAATTTATTCAGGAATGTTTTGGTCATACTAGGAAATTCCCAGAAAGGGAGGGTTAATGTTATGTTAATGTTAGTGGTTGAAAAGATTACGAAGTTCTTTTCTGGGTAAAACTTATGGACCAGATAGGTTACATCGACACATCAACCCGCGTCAGATTCACTAGCTTACATAGGAATACAAGCTCGTTGAGGATACATAGCAAAAGTATGCCAGTTGAATAAACCTAAAGTATTTCCAATTGTTATCTTGATCCAAATTGTTTTTGTGGTACGTGCTTGTCTATTTATTTTTTCTTGTTATGCTTGTGTTTGTTATATTTTGTGAATTTTATATTTGTTATGCTTTGTATATTTGTTATATTTTGTATATTTGTTATAGTTGTATGAAACAAGTAATTATATAAAGGATATAGACTGCTTAGCCTGTACCGCTTGTGCCTCATAGTGGTAAACAATCATAGTATGTGGTATTGTAGTATTGAGCTTAGTATTGAGCTTGATGTTAGCATTTAAAATGTAAGAAAAACTAAAAAAACCAACTGCACTCCCGCACGCGCATGTTGCGCATTGGGAGAATATTGTTTAATTGTATTATATGAAAAATTTTTTGAATAAAATGTTTTTGAACTTGAACTTGAAGTTGAGGCTCAGTCTGGAACCGGATAGAGAAAAATGTCTATTTAATTGTTAGATTTCTATTTTTTTTTTTTTTTTTTTTTTTTTTTTTTTTTTTTGCTATACATTAAGGAACAGAAAATATTGTGATAAAATTACCTGTTGATGTTAATAATGTTACTATAAATATGGATGTTGGCTAACAATGTGTAGGATAAGAAGCCCCGTGAAAAATGTCTCCGTATGTGATAATTGCACTTATGAGCATGATTTTTCAATTTTTAAGTCATTGCAAGTGGATTAAAATTAGATTTAAAACTATTACGTATGACGCAATTACAAATATACTATCACTTACTAAATATATGTTGCGGAGTATCTCTTCAATCATTCATTTCAATAACTTCTGATCTAAATTATAAATCTCATTAATATTTCAAACCATAATTGTTTGTCCAATTACTACTCCTAAACAATGTTTATATAAAAGCCTTAACTTACTTTTAAAATATTTTTTAGTGGTCATGATCAAATTTTCATAATTCACAGGACACCACTTATATCAAACTAAATTATCTCATTAAACACTAATTAAACTCAAATTAACTGGACATATTTGAGATAGTATATTTTAACTTTTGGATTTAAATTAAATCAAAACCATTATATTATACTTTTAACATACAATTATGTATATGGAATATTATATAGTAAGTATTGACTGTTTATAGAAATATATAGATTATGCATAATGTTAGATATAGACGGTATATAGGTCGAAGTACATGCTAGAGTTGTCTGTGTAGTATGTGTACCAAACCCACCATCCCGCCATGAGGTACGTGAGATTGTGTTGTTGTCGCGCGCGACGGGTATATTCCCAATCCCGCCATATAGCTGTGGAGAGAGGGCTGTTAGCAAAGCCTGTATTACCACCACACATTGAGGATATAGGATTTTCCTTTCTGAGAAAGTATTTTGCCAATACCACCTAGAGATTTTCGTGAAGAGATTCAATACAATCGCTTCACATAAACTGAGGACCCCATTGTGTATTGCTTTGTTGAGAGACATTTTATATTTATTTATTAGTAATTAAGGAGCTAATGACAAATAAAAATGTATTTAGGTAATAATTAAAAAAATGTGTTTTTTTTAAATTGGACGCAATATTACTGTATCTAATAAATGAAAGTATTTCAAGAACGAGGACCACCTAAAACAAGCTGTAGCATTGAAAATTATGTGTTAAAGTTACGTGTTTCTATTACGTGTTGTATAATATTTGCAATATATTTTGTTATAGTAGGCTTTAGTTTCGTTAATTAGAATAAGACTCCTTGTTATTATTTAGTTCATTACTTCAATAGTTAGGGGTATTCTAAGGAATAAATCAATAAGCTGAATTAATGCACCTTGCCTCTATCGTCCGATGTGAAGACCACTCCTCCCATCGGTGGATTCATCGCGTGGTACCTGTGTAAGTCCGTCCGAAGTCGCTGGTGGAGGCCCAACCGTCGGAGTCGTTCTGAGAAAGACATGGTCCTGAAGCGGTCACACGATAAAGTTTCCTCCTTTGTTAACTCGTCGGCAGTAGTGGTGGTGTCTTGACTATCGTCTTATTATGTTATACGATAAAATACAGATGAATCCCTCAAAACTCGTATCCCACCTCGATACCAGTGACTGTTATAGTGACGTAAGAAAGGTGTCGTAAGAGGATCGTCTTTCTGTAAACACCGCTCGAATCCTGGAGACCCTGCAGGAGGTGCTGCCCCCGTGAGCCAGGCATAAAACTAGAACAATTTCAATGAGTTGGCATCATCCCATACACTGTAATTCCAACCCTTATTAATAACCCTATCTAACAACATCTATCTTTTTAAATGATTCTAAACTCGTTTGTATAAGCATAATAAATGGTCCTCCGGACCGGATCTATGTTTGGTTTAATTATTATTGATAATTGCAATCTCCACATAGTACACGTGCCATGGTTACGTGTTAATCCGATGTGATCGCTTCATACATATTAACTAAGCTAGGAGCAAATAACAATCTAAAGCATCGTTTTGTACGAATTGGTCGCAATAACACTATATCTCATAAGCGATATTTTTTTATTTTTTTTTTCAAGAAAGAAGGTTAACAACATCAAGTCATTGTATTTAAAGTACAGATACTAAAAATAAAAATGCAATAATCAAAATGCTACGGCTACATGACTCTTTATGTATTATTATAAGAAGACGAAGAAAAAAGTGCGTTATTTAAACGATTACATATAAGGTAACATGATACTTCTTCTTCTTCTGTTATTATAATTATCTTTATCATTAATTCGAATAACTAACTACCGTCAAGATAGTAAACTGTTAAAGTGACACCTTCAATGTTTTCCATTATAATACTTATTTTTTATTAATCTACTGCGGTTTAATAGTAGTTGTGGGAAAATATTAAAGAAATTACAAGCACTGTGATTAAAAGAAAAATAATTTTCCGGTTGAGCAATTTTTACCGAACAAGAATCATCTTTAATTCAGATATTGTCAATGTGGCGAATACTTGTAAACGAGTATGACGTAGGAGTAGGAGACAATATGGCCGGAGCTGCCCCTCCTGTGACCAAGTGTGTAGTGGACTAGAGATGCACAGGGTAGACTATGTTAATCACCTAGAACACTTCACTGAGCAGGATATTGTAACAGTTGTACAAAATTTGCAGGGTGGGTATGCCATTTCGATATGGGAAGGAAAACAACCAAGTTTCTTACAATATCCAATTTCATACGTAATTAATGATAGCTTTAAACAATACGTTTATCCAGTCGCGTTTAAAACTGGATCAAGATGAAATGTAATGGCCGGGGTGATGTGTTTCTTAGTACCGTACTAAATATTTACGGCAATGTACAATAAAGATATGTGGCCCTATATTCATCCCAAAGACCCTAAGAATGTCTATGTCAAATTTCAGTACAATCGATTGAATAGTTTATGCGTGAAAGCAAAGCAATCAAATGAAAGGAACATTCACATTTATAATATTATTAGGTTTATTCTAAATCTATATGGGCTGGCCATTACACCAAACATGACATTATTGTTAATTACATTTATTTGATAAGAAATTGGGGGAGTATATGTATAAAAACATTTTTGTATGTGTTCATAACTTTGTTTTATGTAGGTTTTTCAATATTTATAAATTTATAATTTATTTTTTATACTATAATTTAATTGGTTCAAATGATTTCAGTATAACATGGATTCACATTTGGCAGAATTTTATTTGATACAGTTATATTGAAGAGATTAATGGAATGTCACTTGCTCTGATTTTGACTATTGAAATGCATTATTAGGTAATGTCAAATCAAAAAATTAATAATTTAATTTTCTACCAAACTAATTGTCTAGAATTTATTTTTAAGGATTTTTTGATTAGTTGTTAGATTTCAGTGAAAACCTATTACCGTCACTAATCATATAAATATGGTATAGTGGTTCACTTCATATGATCCACGTTTCTAAACATGGAAAATAATTGCATAACACTATATACTCCAGGTTATCTCACAGAAATAAATAAGTACGCTACGATAAAAACAGTGTCTTTATCAATCATTATTACTTCGTAAAAACGCTAGAAATTACATTTTATGTATTCCCTTTACTCTGTTTGATAAGAATCTGTTGACACTTGGTTTTACTGTTGGTTCAATGGCTCTTATTCATCAAATTTCAAAGCCAGACAAACAACTCCATAAAAACAAATCATCGTTTCTTGAGGGAGGGGTTTACTTCAGTAACACTCCCAAACTCAAAATGCTTTTATATATTTCCTTTATTTTACCAATTAGTTCATTAAAATCAATCTAATAAAGAATGTACACTGACCAAAAATCTAATTAATACAGGACTAATAATAAAACCTCGTTGAAGTTTATTACAAATAAAATAAAATGAGTACTTTCTATTGTTCTACCATTATATGTATTCTCGTTTGAAATATAATATGCTGCATTTCAAATTTAACTATAAGGTAGCCAAAATATATTTTAGAAATAAGATCGAAATATCGTTTGATAAAAAAGTTTCGAGAAATATATGTAACGTTTACAGTTTGATTACAGTTCTATTAATGAATGCATAACAGGTATACCATATTTCTAATATTTGTTGTTTGTTGATTTGGGGTAACAAATTGTAGACTAGTGGGCGTTGGCTATAAATAGTTTGTATAACTCTTATACCTGTCTCTTTTTCTATATGTCTGTCTGTCGCACGATATCTGTGAACGAAACTAACCTGTAAACTTAAAAATTTACTTTAAGCTTCATTCCAATATGTCAACATCGGATTTGGCAATCGTGCACATAATCCCTTTGTATTAGGCTGAGCGTTATCGAACAATTTTACATTAGTCAACTGTAATATTACAGTACAAGAAACTAAATATAACCATATGACATTTTAACATGGGTCATAGTAACATAATATGTAACAAGAATAGCAATATGTTTTTTCAAATTTTCATAAAACCTCAGTGAAGACTGTTACACGACTCTTGGCCTGTTAAAACCTCCTCCACCTGACGAAGAGGATAGATTGCAATGCTCGAAATGTTGTATTTTACCTTTTGTAATATATAACGATGGAAAATGTCCGAAATGCTGTTATCCTTTCTACCTTGTAGGTGGTGAAGTTTGGTGTATAATAAACCTAGATTTTTAATGCTTTCTGATTAAAGCATTAAGATTAAGATCTGATTAAAGATTAAGTTATATCTATAACATTTTCAAAACAAACGGTGTACCAACATACGCAATATACTTTGTACTTTGTATAAGAACTAGTAGATACCGCATATTAAGGGTAAAAACAGCCACATGATAAAATAAGATTTATACACGAGTCACGTTTACTGCTTTATACACACAGAATAAATATCACAGTGAAGTTAAACCGGGTGGCTCTACTCTAGAGGCATGCTGGTGCAATACGTTCCGAGCTAATGAAGCAGAACCTAATAACCATTATTCAATTACCAGTACGAGCCTGACGGGCTGATTACTTTGTAGATTCTCCCTCTCAATTTCCACGTTTCCATATGCAATTGATGAAATGAACTTTCCACGTTGATGTTACAAATTAAAAGTACAAAAGTAATCGAAGACTTTACGCACTGGTTGGTTTTGGTCATAAAGTGCTATTAATAAAATGATTTATTAATTCAAAGTTTATCAATAGCTGTGCTCATTTCTATATATAAGATCTAAGTTTTTAACATACTGGAAATTGTCATGTTTTATTTCAATGTATTATCACATTACAACAAACAGCTATAAAGTATTAATAATATAATACGAATAATTTTATAACTGCAGCTATAGTATATTTTTATTTCATTTCTTAATGAGACCTAAATATTTTGAATTGAAATCTAAGTTATGATTGTAATATCCAATGAAGGTATCGTAATGCAACGTAATTAAGTATGCAAAGGAGGACTGTCAGTTGTTCTTATGACCGTATTAGTGAGTTATTATGAAAAGTCACGTTCAGGAAAGTTTTTTTTAAGTTTACCAAGTTAGCTTGAAAAATGAAAAATGAAAACATTAAATTATTGAACGTAACTTGTGTTTTCCATAAAATGGTGACCACACCTTTCTCCACTTATTCATATAATCTTAGGCCAAAGGTAGATTACCATGTGCTGATAGTAGAGACTTATCATCCCAGTAGACATATATTTTCTTGACCGATGGCATCAACTGTGGGACCGTAAATAGATTAGACCGGAAATTACTTTAAAACTGCCGGAAACCAATTTTTTTTACCGTAGTAATTTGACCGCAATAAGTCGCACGTACGCTATATATTTCTTCATCGGGACAAAAGGGCAAACTTTAATTATGGAACTTGTAATATCTTAGAAATGAATTTGAATTTAAACAGACAGAAGTTAACACTTTTGGATTCAATTAGGTTTTTGACAAAATAGAAACCAGTCAAAATTTTATTTAACTATTGATTTTCCATGTATAATGAAATAACACGTACCTGATACGAGTACTTTTGTTTGAAAAATAGTATACGCCTCCATACTATATATTAATATATGACATCATAAAATTATTTCACACCATTGAATTTTAAAGAAAATGCGAATTCGAGAAAGGACTGAAACATTTATCTGGAACGCTATGGATAATTGGGGAAAATAATAATAATATTTCTGTTTAACCAATACATTTTTAACTGAAACTAAACAGCTGTTGACATATTCTGTAAACCTTATTTTATGTTTTCAGCTAAAGTTCCTCAAAAGAAGGTGATATATAAAAATTTTCACCTTCTAATTATATCAGTAGTGGAATGGAGGTAACAGAGACAACGTTACCCAGTAACTTTTATTCCAGATTGGGCTAATGAAGAATCATAAAATATAAAGTATTATAAATACTTTTAATTGTTTTACATATATTATTAAAATAATGTTATAAAACTCAACTTGAAGAACAAAGCTGTGTGTGTTTACACATAAGGTAAACAAAACTGGTTGGTTTCCTTTAAATTTGTGATTTTGCAGTTTATATGAAGTAAAAATAAATTAATACTAAAGAGCAAATCTTTACCACAATTTGTAAGTCCAAAAAACAGCAAGACTTCTGTCGTGTAAGACCTATTACGACCTATATATGATTATTTTTAAATTTTGCATAAAATTTGTAAGGATATATTTTACATTGTTAGTAAATGTATTTTACCGTAGTAGGCTTCTCAGTCCTAAGTATGTATGTTTATTTTATTCATTGGGACAATAAGGGCAAACTACTCTATAGCACTGGACATATTTAAGTCCGAAAGAAGATTTCAAGAGCCGGAATTAGACTTTTTTAGTGAAGTAGGTTTCTTGAAACCTACATATATACATATTGTCTTGATCAAGGCAATAAAACAAACTCAAATTTGAGACCCTAAATACAATAGACTGGAAGTGAATTTAAAACTGAATAAAATTACACGCTTTTTGACCGAAGTAGGGTTCTCAGCTCTAAGTTTATACATATATAAAACATGGTAAGCTATACTATGGAACTGGAAATATTTTACACAAAAAAAAGATTGTAAAAGCTGGAAGCAGGTCCTATTATCATATAGCGACATAGTGGTTATCCCATCAAGGTAATCGGATAATAATTGTGGTTGTAAACACTAAAGAATGAATCTCCAAATGTTAAAACCAGTAAGGTCGCCATCTTGAAAGACAATAACTTGAGACCGTTCACATACAGTAAAGGAAATCTATAAATTTCACCGCTAACCTGGAGAGTTTGTGGGGTTGGGGTCCATACATTTTCTGAAACACAAAATTGAAAGAGGTGTTTCTGCAAAATTATTCCTATCATGCATCACAGCACTTCTCAAAATTCAATTTCCTCATTTATCAATTGCTTCTATGATCAGTTTATGATTTTTTAAGGAGAGGAAAGCTTAACTCAAACATTATTGCCGGTGGCGTAATTTACAACCACGCGCAGTCCCCGCATTTTGGTGGATGGCGTTGCATGTCAAGAGTTATGTTTATGTTATGTTTACCTAACCACCATCGTGTCAATCAAGTATATTCGCCGACCGCAGTGTGTGTGCGGCATCGTTTTATGTTGTAACTTGAATACTACCCACCTCTCCTCGCCACTATATATTCATAGTTTCCTTATTAGTTCCTCATCACTTCTTATTGGTCATTCATTATGTTTACTGCAATTCTCAAAAGTGGTAAATTCATTAGTGCGACTGTGGAGGTTTTTAAAGATAAGTTTTAATTGCCCTTCTTGTTAAAGAAAAATGGTCTAAAATACCTAGTGGTGCGGAGTACAGAAATCGTAGGACGCAGGAATAAAAAGCCATAAGAAAATCGATTTTGTTTTTTGTTTTTAATCTGATGTATACATACCTGTAAGTAAAAATAATGAAATTGTAAGGAAAAAACTTTTGGTTTGTTAGTGAGTGTAGTAAAATACGTTCCACCCTACCTTCCATCAAGACTGAAAATGAAAATTTCACACCAACCCCACCTGAACTCAACACTAGGTGTGAGTCTAGCCATTAAATATAAATAAAAAATAGACGGTCGATCTCGAGAATTAAATTATTAATAGATGTGAAAGTTTACATAGAACCTTAGGTGAATTCTGTTACGAAAATACTTGGTATTGCATACACCTAATCGTCAATTATTACTATTCTAAATGAAAAAATATCTACTTGATCTGCATTATAGGTAATATTTATATGGTTTCAATCACGATTATATTTTCACTTTATCCCACACTTAAAATTAAACGAACTAATTTGGATTGATGATGTTTATGGCCGTTTTTGACATTTAAAGGACCATATTAACGTAAATTTAATCATACAAGTTGGAGTATCTTTATGTAACGGTTTATTATGTCCAATATTCAGTTTATTGTCTGGGAAAATAATTATATATAGGAAAATAAATTTTGATATTTAGTCTTGCAAAGTCCTCTAATTTTTGGGTTTATATGTGAGTTATAGGATGCATACATAAATCAAGTGCTCTATGTATGGTTAAATACTATATTTCATACCATATATAAATGAAATAAATCTAGAACTGACTGGGGATTTTTCCTGTTTTCTTTTATTTCACTTTTATTTTTATTGGTTGAATTAAACGGATTATGATTCATTATTGCCTAGATTAACTGTTTATTTGGCCATGGAGGAATGTATGCTGATGAAAGAAATCAAAAGTTTTCATGAGGAAGGAGCCCAATTTATTATTAGTTTTAGTTTCTTTCTTCCCTTAAGTTAAAATCGGGCCGTAGTCACTTAGTTTGTTTTGAAGTACTACACAGGTTTTTATAACTAGGTTCCAATCATTAGATTGTTCCACTCCTCAAAAATCTACAGTATAGTTGTTTTCAAATAGTTTTTAAAAGGGTCTCTACAATAATTTAGACATGAATATTAGAATAAATAACAATTATTTTAAAATTGCTAAAATATTTTTCTGAATCTTTTTACTTAATTCTGCTGTTTACAATATCTCCTCAATGTATAGCTAATATCCAAAAGTATTCGTAAATCTATTTTTAAACACCTTGAATATTATAAATCTACACTCAGAGTCGATTAGGTTGCCACTTTCATCTGCAGTTTATACCCGCTTTCTTCATAACCTATCTTCGCATATCAATAGTTCAAATTCTGATTAAAATAGATTTAAAACTTTATCGATAGACTCATAAATTATTTCAACTGTTTCAACATTCTTAGTTCAGAACAATACGAGTTACTAAAAAAAATCAACAATCGATGCATAACTATCTTGGTGGAATTCAGTTGTGGGAGTCATTGAGAGACGAGAACTCGCTACGTTTATCGATTCTCCCTGTTTATGTGTATGCGATACATTGGTTCATGCACTAAACAAGTGTCGGGTCATTGGTTATCCACTTTAGTGGATGGCATCGTCCTTAAATTACAGTCATGAAAGAGCAAAGGTGTAATGCGTACTTACACGAGCTATCTCACCGAGTCTTGGAGTCCCTCAGGGATCTGTTCTTGACTCTATATTGTTTCAATAGATATCAATAATTTAAGCACGTCAATTCAAAATATAAATAATAGTTCAATATGCAAAGAAACAGGCTAAGTGTCAAATAAAATCCAAGAAACAACTTAGAATTGAATTGAATTGAGTTAATTTGTAACATATTTACATGCGTGCAATGTGTAAAATAAGGTAGAATTTAAAAAACAATGAAAATTAAAATGTTGCAACAAATCCACAATAAATAATTGTAAATGTAGTTATTATACATTTGATGGAATTATATTATGTAACTAATTATATATTAATTTACTATCAAATTTCCATTATCTTTACTATACTAATTAAATGTTTACATATAAATATTATACACTTGAATTTAAAGTGGCCTATTAAATGAGCCTACATGGGTAGAAAAGCCTGTGCATAGGGTTGCTTCCCTGGAGATTTTGGACGGATTGAATCTGGTAATTAATTGCCATATAACATCAACACACACACACACACACACACACACACACACACACACACACACACACACACACACACACACACACACACACACACACACACACACGCAGGCACACACAAGCCTAAAACCTTATTTAGATAATACAGTATTTAAATTAATTAAGCGTAAACACTATAAATATTTTAAAGAAAAGGTTTAAACAGGTGAAAGAAAAAAATAAAGGTTGTAGAAATCAAGTCGTATCTACAACTTAAATTCTGTTTTCAGTTTTTCAGAAATATTAATCCAAAAACAAATCGTTCTAAATCAAATTACATATAATTCAGTTGGTGACCTATTAAAATCTAAGAAAGACCAATATTAATGGTAGAGACCCTTTACCTGGAGAAGTTGATTCTGCCTGCTCCTAGGAATATACCTCAAGCGAGGTTTGACATTGTCATCATATATACAACGTGTTTGTTCTCCCCCCCCCCCCCCCACCCCCCCCCCCCCCCACCCCCCCCCCCCCCCACCCCCCCCCCCCCCCACCCCCCCCCCCCCCCACCCCCCCCCCCCCCCACCCCATTCGAGTTAATCTTTATTGCGAGGTGAACGTGACTTCTACTAATATGTGTGAAATATGCATTTTATATTATGCCTAATATTGTCATAATCACTAACAGTTACTTTCATTTTCATTTTCATTTATTTTCATTTATTTATTTCCACGGCAATCGCCACTTTTACAATACCATTACATAGTAAAATAACATAACAATATAGAATAAGAGTGCAACAAGCGAATACAACAACTGATACAATTGGATAACAATAACTTGATAACGACTAAATCAATAGATAACAATAATTTAATAACAACAACAGGTAACCATTTGACAATATAACAAGAAAAGTTTGGAGATTTATGATGCACAGAGAGTCAAGCAAAACAGAGTTGATTAAACAAGATCAACAAGAACAGGTACATGAAATAATCAATAAACTATAAAATACAACAACAATATCGAACAATTTAAATGCAAAGACTATAATATATAACAAAGTACTACTAAAAAAGGCGAGTAAAAACAGAAAAAAGGTATAGTTGAAACAGAATTATAGAGCGCCATATACTAATTTGATGATTTCTTCTCGAATCTAGCAGGGCTGGTGGCGAAGAAGTCAACAAGATGTCCCATCTCATTTCCGCTGCGTAGAAGTCGAGGTATCGTACTCTGTTGTTGGTAGGTCGTTGAATAGTACAGTCTTGCAAAGGTGTCTCGCAGTCTCGTATGCCCAGGAACATGGAAGTAGATTTTGTTGAGTAGTTGCGGGCAATCAATGCTTCCGATGATGATCTTGTCGAGAAAGATAAGATCATGTATCTTTCTACGAGCCTCAAGAGGAGCAATGCCATGCTGTAGTTGATAACCAGCAATTGGAACATTCATGTAGTGGTGGCCATCTCTGAACCCAGCTGTTCTTTCAAATGAATATTAAAGTTTCTTACATGTGAACGTTGTATTTGCTAATGAAATATTTTCAGTTATTCAATATTTAATAAAATTCGCTAAAAATCTTCAATCTAAATATTTATTGTGGCATTACGCAGTATAGAATAATTTATTTGTTTAAATTTGTTTTCACAAAATGCACTCTCATTAATCATTACATTTAGATAGTTCTTTCGAGAAGTTCTGCCAGTTTGTACATATAAATTACCACTAACTAAAATAACATAGTAATTTGTAGATTTTATAATTTAAAAGGAATTGTAAAAATTTAAACTTATGTGTAGACCGATTTCGCTGAAAAATTACCATTTAAATTGTTATAAGGATTTAAACATAGTTGATATCTTGTATGTTTCTTATAACGGATGCAAAACACCTTATGCCTTTCAACTGACAAAATGTTGGTTAATTCCGGGATTGTGCAAGCACACTTCCAAAGTGATTGTGTTTGCTTATGCGTTAACGGATTTCGTTAAAAAGATCAGTTGGAATGGTAATACAAATCGCAAAGTAAGTTGGTATATTATACATTTTTAATAACTATAGTAGGTGTTTTGTTACTTAACTTTATTATTTATATAATATTAATGCAAATTACACAGTTATTTTTTGAGTTCTCTTATTTGTCATAGCATATCTGGAAAGTTTGGTATACGTAGCTTTAATACTTCAAGAAATAATCATTTGTTTTCAATAAAATACAAAACGGTCGCCTAAACGACAAACTTTCCGACCTTTGTTTGAATAATCTTCTTTTTGGAATCATGAGTACTTTCAGCCACAGAAGTTTGTGGCACACTTTTCTGAACACTCTGTATATCTTTAGAGACGGAGTACATTTATTTTAACCAGAACTGCTACTACCGTAGAAAAAATTGTTTTAAAATCGAGATATGACAATTTCATATTATATTGTAAGTTAAAAACATTGAAAACAATACACACTTTGTTTTTTCCTCCACACTGGCCTGTATATTTCAACTCAAGTACTGTAATCTATAAAAGACCATGGAATGTTGCAGAGACATTCTATTTATTCAAACGGTACCTTCAGACCCTAAAAATCCTGTCATTTGAATAAAAAATAAAGCATTTACTACTTGCTAATGTCAAATTTTAGAAAATGGATCAGGAGATTAGAATATCTTCTATTGACCATCACTTATTATATGGGTGTTTGGTGTGTCATTTAAAAACGATAAGCTTATGTTGTCAGTTGTTCTGCAGGAAACTGTGTTCGTAGCTACGGCTTCCTACCATATACTTTCTGATATTGTATCAAGTAATAAATTATTTTCTTATTGTTGAGTTGTTTACTGACTACTGAAATACATCTGTATAAGATTGGAACTGAATTGAAATTGATTCATTTGCTTGTCGCTTGCATTGTACTGAATAAGTAGTCGTTTTAGAATACAAACGATATATTATATGTAATCATTTAATTTAGGTAAAATCTAAATTTTAAAGCTGACTTGTATTATTTCGGAATAAAAAAGTTTATTAAAAATTACTTAGTAGAACTACACACAGAGGCCTTTCTTTATACTCCTAAATCGTCAGAACCATATATTGATTAATAAAAATAATAGAGGAGTCTGTTTACAAAACTTGCCTCAGTTTATTTTAGATAGATTATAGCTGTGATAAAGCTGTTATTTATTTAGTCTGTATAAATGTGTAACGACCGCATAAATGCATAATTTATACACAATCAGCGACATCGGTCAGTTATGGCAGAAGTGAGACAAGTGACATTGCTATCAGATGGAGAGGTCTGATAAAACTTACATTATACATTTATATCGGCATTCTTGTGTATCGTTTTGTTGGTTTAAAATGAACTTCAAAGTTTCTTCTTAAGTTACAGTGTCCGTACATAATACAGGTAAGCCAACACCAGTCACTATCAAGTAATAATTGTATTATACCTTGTAGTTATGCTGATCTGTCCAATAAAATAGAAAACATTAATATGATAACTATTTCGCATTTCTTGAAATAATACTTTATTTTTATGAATTTTAATTAGGTTGAATCCATAAATAGTAATAGGTTTTACTAATAAATTTTACTGCGTCGAAAGTTTTCGTAATATTATATTTCTTATGATGGATTTGGCCAAGAATTTTTGTTTATAAAAAAATTGTAAATTCCTGGACTTTGTACTAACTTTAGACCACTATTTAATAGAACTAATGAAAATAAGATATAATTTCATATAACGTATATATTTGTTGAGTTCATTCATTTTAGTAAATTAAACGAGAACGTAATATATATTTCTATAAATTTGATATAAAAACTAAATTTATTAAAATAATGCATTATCATTATTCATAGGACTTATGTCTATAAGCCACGAATTGGGCATTTTAAAAGGTAGTCTTCTGCACGTAGGGTAATGCTTGTCACATCAGTTTTATAATGAAAACATTTGAAGCTTCATTGCAATATAACATTTGAATTGAACAAAAACACATTGAGACTGAGAAAGTAGAAACTTGTTATAATAATTAAATTTAAAGGTAATAAAAATTATATGGTTGAATGAATATGGAAACTTTTACACAAATCACAGAGCTTTCACAATACAGTATACAATATGCAAGGTCATGGAGCAATACAAAACGTTTCAGTTCATTGGCTGTAGTCTTGCGTGGGCTAACTGCTGAATTCATACCAATAATATAATACCTGTTAAACCAAAATAATACCTGACACACCAATATAGTAGTACTAAATTGTTATAACACAAAAGTTTTCCAAATAGTTTATTTTTTGTACGAGGCCTTTCGAAACAAAAGTTTTCATCATCAGGCGAGTCCACAAATAAATATTTACATCATTTTTTCATAATTAATATTAAAATACTTTATGCCAATATTTTTCTATAAACTCTGTGTAATGTTTTGTATCGCACACTGTTCATCTGTTAAATAGTTTAAAAGTCCGAAAATATTTGAAAAAAATTCTGCAAAAAAAGCTTATATATTGAAAACATTTAGTAAAATTTATTTCAATGTGCCGTACGCAATAGGTTGACAATTTTTCGATCTATTTAAGGTATATTCTTAAGTTATACTTGGGTATTGTTAAGAAAAATGAAACGTAGTTTTAAATCAATTAAAATTGCCATTAAATCAATTAAGTAAATTATTTTACCAGACAAATCAAGATAGGCATAAGACAGCCGAGAAGGAGTCAGACACACGTGACGTAGATGCTGCCAGGAGCAGGAGTGACTGTCTGGTTAGCGCTTCCAGCACTGCTGCTAGCTGCCGAGGACCTGGACTCCAGCACCTGCCTCACCCTCGACCCATTCGACAGCGCGCTGCCCCAGACCACACCCTCGCCCTACACCCTCTCCTGTAGCAAGACTGGGAAGATCACGAACCAGGACTCCGTCATCTTCACCATCAAGTCCTCGCGACCTCGAGTCGACTTCCGACGGTTCGTGGTGCAGGCACTGGACCGCGAGAGCGGTGTGGCCGTGGGCATGTTCGTGGACACAGGAGACGCCGACATCACCGTCCTCAACTGTTTTGGTCGTTCTGAGGTAATGTCTTATTGATGTATGTGGTACTGAAATAGAAATAATAGGTTTTACTTATGATACCAACCAAGTGTTTAGCAATAACTTAAGCAATGGCTTAAAATATTATAACAGTTAATGATCACATCTATATTACAGCTGTTATAATATTACTGCTTGATATAGCACTAAGAATTTGCTTTGGAATTTTAAAATTTAACCCAAATAAACCCAAAGAAATATACACTAGCTCATTCAGTTAATGAAACAAATTTCCAAAGTTTTAATTATATAGCATATGGCCGTGTAGTAGAACATTGTACTGGAACACATATGTATAATATACTTCGGAGAAGAATACTGGTCTATAGATGTTATAACTCAACCTAATTGCCTCAGCAATAATAATTCTTTTATCTTCTCCGTTTTTAAGTCTTGTTTTAAGTTTGACGATGCTTAGCCAGTACACGATATACTGGCTGCTCCATAAGATGTCGGTTGGACTAATGGGGAAATCCTCACAAGTACGAATTGGGACGCTGAAACCTATCAGGAAATTTAGTGGTTCAGAACGAGTTTTGTGTGTTAGTTTTATTCTCACATCACGGTTATAATTACAACAAAGAGTTTTCGTGAGACAGCTGTGTGGTATACTGACCATATGATAACTACCAGAGCTGAACATGTAACACAGAGGCAGGTATACGATCTGTGATTAATGACCATTGCATGGATGGCGTATAGAGCTACTGCTGAGGTTAGTATAACCTGAAAAGTTATATTTTATAGTTAGTGTTAGTCTTCTAAATTATTTTCTTGCCTATATTTTATTGTAAATATTCATCTTTACTGCAATTCTAGCAATATAAAAAGACATGAAATAATGCATGCAAACAGTATAGATATAAGTAGTTACAACACAAAGCACTGGCAGTGAACGTAGATTGTATAAATAAACACAAAAGAACAAAATAGTATAATATTTCCACATTGTTTCTCGATAAAACTATGTGCTTATGTTGGCTGAGCAGTAAATACATCCATATAAGAATAAGATTAATCAAGTGTGAGGCTTATATGGTTCCAGTATATAAATAGTATTAAGCTAGATGTTCTATCATGAGATAAACTCCCCCTGAATGTAAAACAGTTTAAGTGGTAATTGTTTGATTTGGTATTGTGTTACAGAACACTGCGGTGGAGTTCGATACAGAGCCGAACACAGAAGCGCGCATGAGATGGATGTCTGACTTTGACTACGCAGGCAATATTACATTCTTGTAAGCGATTCCATGTAATCTATTAGAGAGTTAAACAAGCAAAAGTTACTTTGGTCCATCTCACAATAAAACCAAGCTCGAGGATGAAATGTTTCCAGACCATAAAGTATGGACAAAAGTTTGAGTTGTTGCGAAACTTTATTAATGTTTCATAGCGTGTGCTTACATGTTGGCGTGTAAACGCAAACACTATATGAATATGTTTTCAAAGAGACACATACATATAGAATCGTTCAAATTGTAATAAATAGAAACTTTACAATTAAAATATGTTACCAGAACACAAAACACTAAAAACACGGATAAAATAAAACTAGCCTACAGTGTTGAGGCATTAATTCATTATGTTAATTCACAGGGTTTTCAATCAACATGGGCCAATTTTACAATTACCACTATATGTGACAATTTTTCACTCAATAGTAACATTTGTATTAGTCGGCAATTAACTCCCCCACGTAGGCTGCCTTCTCGCGTAAGTAACTATTCAATTTACTTCTTAAGAGTCAGCTATACAGGCACTAACGGGATATTAGGCCTATAAGAACTATTTTAAACTTAGAAATTCTAAACACTTTTAAGGATTTATTTTCTATCGTATGCGTATGAGGCATGCCTCGTTTTAAAGAAATTATTAATATCCGTCTGGAAACTGAACTATTTTTACCAGGTTTTTATTAGTTATTTAGACAAAATTCTAATCTATAGTACTTATCCGTTAAATATTTAAAAAGTATAAACTGACATCGCTTGGGTTGATTTTTTCTAGTATGGACTTCTAAGTTAACCATCTATGACATATTGTTTTTGAATGGCAGTCCATTGATGCACTTTTTATGCTTTAAGTGCATGTTTGTTTACTAGGTGTTTTCTAATTCAGAAATTATATGATTGTAAGCATACCCGACATCCTCAGTAATTCAAAATCTTACAGTAATTTTGTTAAATTCTCTTGCTAGATTCTTCTTTATTGAAGTTAGAATGGACTACGATACAAGATGAATGTTGGAAAGTAACATTGTCCCAGCAGTACAAGTAATTACTCGGGAAAATTACAATCTTTACCTCCAAGCCAGTGTTCCACCTTATTACATAATTCTTATACTGGATATAGATAGGTCGACATGGTGATTTGGACTAACCAGCTCGCTCACCCGATCTTAACCCTAGATTTTTCTTTTAGGGGTTTTAGAAAAGTGAACTAAACCAGATTAAAAAAACCTAATAGGTTTATGATGACTGAAAACTTGCCCATAAATAAAACCAGAACCGTTGGGTCATCTGAGTCTTGTTGGAAAATCTTTAGAGTACATTTCTAGCATATATTTTGAGTTCAGATAAGGTTCAGGTATGATTTTGAATTTTATGTGATTATTTATTATTAAGTTATGTTAAAATTACTAAATATTCAACAAATGTCAAGAAACGTATTGATTTTAGTTTTTAAAAATTACAACTCTGAAACACCCTAATTTTTAAACTGGATTGGGGCAAGTCCTCTAGTTTATGGCACTGTTCCTCTTTTACAAGATCCATCATAATAAAATTTAACTCGAAGTTTGTTTTGCGACAAAAGTATTCAGGAGGAGTGAATGTTTAGTGTATTAATCGTGTACAGTACAATAAAATGGAATTTCGAAGTACCATACGTAATTTAAGGATAAAGGGATCACACATAAATACATGGGCGGGTGGACTACGCTTTTACTTTTTGGTCTTACAATGAATAGAGTTCACCTTTGGAACAAGAGAAACCCTTGTATCATGTTGCAGATCTCTAGGACCTTCTTATCAAGATTTATGACACAGTTGATGGGCGGGCAGACAAATAGACAGACAAAGTATGCATTCAATTTGATAGCATTTGAGGGCGTTCGTCTTTACAATGCATGGAACCGGAATTTAGTAAAGTTGGAAACTTAGGACTATTAAAAGGTGTTAGAGGCTATCACCAGGTTGAATGCAGTGCTCGAGCTGTTGACTGCAACCATGATCAGGATTTAATGAACTCAATAATCCCACTTTACGTTTGCTAGTTTTAATATAACTATAATGGAAGGAACTAATTTTATACTTGTAAAAGATATACCATCTTTCATGGAATCTTTGACAATCTTTAACTGCTTCACTTTAATAAGTGACGTAATTAAAAATAAACTCTTATGTTCTATCGTTACCATTTGGTATTAGGATTTGTCCATAACAATGCCATATATCTATAAAAGTGTACGGTAATTCCATCAGGTTTAGTAGAACCATATAACGAACTTAAACAATTTCAAGATTAAAGATATGCAAATTACACAAATAACATAAAATAACACAAATTGAGTTTATTCCAACATTGAATTCTTGCAAGTAACTTTCATTTTATAGCCTCTCTCTAAATATACTGAATTATCCCTTTTGTATTTTCTTTTCACCAGTAATAAATTAGTACTTTGTGCTATAGTTTTGTCATTTCCTGTTTTCAGGGCTACAATAGTCCAGTCTGGGGAGATATTCTGGCTGAGAGAGAAGGGAGATTCAATATCTGTATACAACCCGTGGTAGAACTTTATATATTACAAATTAATGTTTGTAGATTTTCTATACTGGAAATCGTACTACGTTATTATTTCAAACCCCTCTTTCACGCTAGTCAAATTTCGTTCACACAACAATAAACAAGGAAGAAATCTCTTAAAAGTAAACCTTTCAAAACGTTTCTAACAAAATTGTTTTATTTACCAATTTTTAGATTGTAATGTGGATAGAAAACATTAAGAACTGTATTTACCAACATTATAAAACATACTGTATATATTACAGTGTGAGGAGACTAGTTAGGTGTAGAAGCAAAAACCGTCTTTTTGTAGCTCCCCGAGTGCTATATAAAAGTTGTTTACAGTACGAAGTTTATATTACGGTAAATAATAAACCAGATTCCAATATTTAAAAAAAAATCTTTTAAACATTAACCGTAGAGTTTTGTAGTTTTTCGTCCAAAAGTAATAGATTTATACTTTTAAGGAAAGACACATTAAATAATTTATTTTTGCCGGTCAAACAAGTATTTCAACGAATTGAATGTACTGGTACAGTGGGGAATAAATAAGTGAAGGAAAATGATGAATTTCATACCTCGATAAAGCGTACTATAAAATGGCATTGACATGAGTAAGATAAATACTTTATTTCAATTACAATAGTTTTGCTTGTAGAACAATGGTTAGTTGACTGAACTTTTATTATAAATACAAATATTATCAGTTTTATTGGAATAAAAAATTGGACATAGTAGTATTTTTTACATAATTGTTTGAACACTGAGGATATTACGTAAGGATGTTATAATGGAATGTTGAAGTGAGAAAATAATTTTAATATAGATGTATGTGAATTGTAATTAGATCTGGAATATCAATACAATTCATAGAAGGACTAAGACGGGGGTTCAGATACATAGTTCTATATTAGAGAAGTTAGTTGCAGTCAGTCTGTCGCAGCATCGCTTTTATGTTACATATCGAATTAGCGGTGGAAATATCTACATGACAGGAAAATTCGTCAAGTATTTTTCTAGATACATTACCTTATTCTAATCAATACTACTTGTTAATTTTTTGATTCAATATTATTAAATGAATTCAATTTTACTCACTATTTTATAATACAATGCTTCAAATATATATGTGATTGTAGACCGTGTTAGATACTGTGTTTTTCTTAAGAGTCTTTAAGCTCTGACTGTAACAAATTATCAGTGATTTTGGATTTAGATTGTTTGTATAATAAAACAAACCATTTCAACATTTTTGTATACTAAGTAATGCTTTTCAAAATAATAAAAAATTTCATTATGTGCTTTAAAAATACCATAAACTAAATTTTTCTAAACATTTTCGCTAAAAAAACCGTCAATTTGTTTGGAATAAAATACAGTGGCAATTGTGAAAACCCTACACGATAAGTGTATATACAATGCAATGATTCTCGCAATTTAATTTATAAATGTCTTAAAAAACACTAATTTACATAGTGTGATGTTTTAGAACACAAAAAATACGTTTAATGTTAATGATTTATGCATGTTTTTATGAAATGTAAATTTTTTACGGATTAAATTAACCAAAGTTACTCTTATTTTACCACTACAAGTCAACTAATACTGCGATACGACATACAAACGATCTGTAGTAGCGATGTTCTTTTAGGAAGATTCGTGTTTTAGATCATGAAAAAGTGCAGTGATGTGCACGTTAGTCAAAATTTTCTGACCGTTGTTTGTATGGATATGCAATATCTAGTAAGGAAAGGTGCATTGTTTGTGCAAGAGTTTTTTTATATTTTTTTAATTTTTATTTTATTTATTATTATATGCGTAATACTCCTCAATAGTGTAATATCCCATTTGTTTTAGTAAGGCCAATTTTGCTTCTCAAAACAGCTTGTTCTACAATAGTAAATACAAGGACTGCAAGAGCAGATACTTTCCTAATGGATTTAAACCGTCCAATAATCAATAAAATTCGTTATAACGTACAGAAATAGTGTATAGTTTACAAACCTGTAAACTATATCCCATTTATAATTTAAAAAAGGAAATGTGTTAAAAATATGACGTTTTATTGAAAATTTATGAAAATGTTGCCGGAATACTGATTGTATGCTACACACAATGTGGAGTGACCAAACCTGTACGTGTTGCTGCACAAATGTGACATTTACCAGCAGAACGTCACCGGGACACTTTGTGCAATTAATTGGAAATGTAACTAACTCTGTACGTAATATGCTTGACTTTTCCATTATTATGTCTCTACGTAAATATAGTACCTCTTTGTCTGAAAATTTAAATTAATAATTTCACACTACATTAAGGTAATACTACTAATTAATTATCAAACACGATATAACTGATTTTCACGATTATAATATATCGCTAATGACGTGTAGTGTACAAAGCTGTTTCCTAATGAAATACCAATATTGAACACGTCCCAATAATTGATTTCTTTTAATGCATTAATACCTACATGCATTTTTATTCAGGCTCTCATGAACAGCTGTAATTACTTTAGTAGATAGTACATTAGAGTGTTATTTTTGGTGTTTTAATTAATATTTTTGTTTTTGAAATTTCTCTATTTAAATATTAAAATGAAATATTTAAAGTTCAAATCTGATAACTCTACAAGGTCCAAAATTTAGAACATTCTATTTACAAAGAACACTCTTGTTACTTTGTAGCATTTCATATAAAACTATAACATATATCCAAATATCCACAAAAATACTTAATGGCTGTTGATAGAAATAACGAATAATGGCTCAAAACCATGATGTTTTCAAAAATATATAAATGTAGTTGATAAAATAAAATATATGTAACATATTATATACATATGTTTATATTTTATATTATATATGTAAACATATAAAAATATATAAAACTATAAATGTATATTTAAAATGTATAAATATTTAAACCAGACAATTTAATTAAATATTGACAACGATGAAAACTCTTTAAGTTTAGAAATAAATAATGACGAGTGTATAAATATAGTGAATTAATGTCGGTTGCTTATAATAATAACCAAAACACACTATATCTTTTAACGAATATAGAATATATCCTTTAATTTTAAAACCAAACATAAATCATTTAGGAGACAACCGTTACATTTTAGTAGGAGAACTGAAACAATTTCAAAGCAAAGTATAAAAATTTATTTCATGAAACCTTACTTAGTTTGTAAAGAGTTTAGTAAACATATTCATCACGTATTCATCCTAAATAAAATGAATGACATGCGGAAAATAGAGTAGCCTTGTTATGTAATCAGTGCTTAAAATAGAGATATACCATAAGAATACGAGAACTTCAAGCAGAGTATCCATAATTTGAAATTTTATAAGGATTTGGTGATCCCAACAGTATAATTTTTTTACTTAAAAAGAATCTGTAAGTATTAGACATAACGCTAGACATCTATCCTCTTAAACTATAATTTACAGGATTTAAACTATTTATTTTGTAAATTACAAAGATTTCTAAAAAAACAATTTTTTCACATTGTTGGAAAATGTATAGTGTTCATTAACGATTCTAGCCTGACCAATAATATTATTAGTTTAATATTTTTGTTAATTTTCTAGTGGGATATACTTTAAGACAGTTTATAAAAACTATCTATCTAAAATTTTTAGCTCTCAATCCGATTGTGACGTGAACTTTATTGTTATAATCTTTTACTAAAAAATACTAAATATTTCCTTAAGTCGAACGTAATTAATGTTATGATGTGCTTTCTCAAACATTCCATATCTACTTATGTAAATTTCACAATATGGATCACAAATGTAAGTATAAAAATGTTGTAATAATACGTATTTATATCTAGATTATATTTAATAAAACTATTTGTAATATTTTGAATTAAAATCCTTGAGTTAATTACAAATTATGTTAATTTTAAGCGACAATTAATTTATTACTTCACAGTTTCACACAAAACTAGAAGGATCTTGAGAGCCTGGACAAGATATATCTCTTACATTAATTATAATCATGTTCAAAATACTTGGAATATTTAAAAATATAAATGTACTTTTCCATTTTGATCTATGTCACATTTTACAAAAAAATATAATCAAGATAATTACTTATTAATTTATCTTATTTAAAAAAATTATTTTAAAGCATATTGCCTTTGGCCCAGTGAGCTGTTTGAATTCACATTTATATGCATGAAACGCTTCTCTGGTTCAATATAGGTGGATTACTGCCCGAAATATGAGAACTACAGGTGAACCGGTCTTTAAACTTAACGCAAATGAACTTTTTAGATAATGACGTGCTGGGGGTAACTACTTATTTAGTTTTCCGTTAGTTGTTTATTATGTACATTTTGCTGTTAGCTTATAATGTTACATTATGAATTGTGAACTCATAATAGCTTATTGTAAAAAGTACTTATGTTACCATTAAAAAAATGGTATTATGTGGTATAAAATTTCATATTATTTATGATTTTTAATAGCATTATTCTATTTTAGTTTACAAGTTTTAATATACATATTACTGTTTTTTAACCACTATAAATAATGTTACACCAATATGTATAATTTTTTTGTGTTGCAGTTAAGGTGCGTGTTTAAGGTGATTAATATATTCAGTTATAGTTTCTTTGAATTACGAGCTGTATTTAATAACAATCCACTTATTATTAAGTAAAATTAGTGGCTTTCAACTTGGTATAAAGTTTGAGTATATTTAAATCAGAACTAGTAGATGCCATTCTAAAACCATTAAAACCAAGTGAAATTTAGTTACATTAACACACGTACCCAAAGTTACGCTAGGAATAAAAACATCAAATAAATCCCTTCATTATACTTAGGCTCTTTCCAAAGTAAAGGTTAGATAATTGTGGTTTTATCAACCAACGTAAGCCCAGCTGTTGAGTGACACAAACCCTGTTAGTGACGCAAAAGACTGTTAGTTAACAATCTGTATGGATGTATTTGAGTGGACCTCAAAAATTTGAACGGTTAGTGAATCAGGCCAGGAGTAAATGTTTACATTTACTAATCAAAGACTTTAATCAATGGAAAACAAGCAAGGCCTTTCACAGGTACAAAAGTGAAGGGTATTTTGTGGATTTGAAATGTAATCAACAAAGATGTGTATCTGTAATAGAGTTTTTATTTATTATGGTAATGAGGATAAGAAAAAACTGTTAAAACTAACAAACCAAAAGAAGAAATGTGTCCTGAATATTGTAATTATGAAAGAAATTTCTTTTATGTACAAGGTTGGAGTATGTCACAACCATGTACAACAGACTTCTCTGAGGCTGCTTACAAAATTTCGATCTCTAGCTCATTTAGGCCAAATAACTATTTGTAGACATGAAAAAATCACAAAAAATATTGTGGCATCCTGCGTGATAGCCTTTAATAACGCTCAGCTAAATTCCATAGTCAGACATGCATCATCATAGAACTCATTTTTGTGTATGTAGAAATAGAATTTCAAATAAAAATAAAAGTTACAGATAAAATATTTCTGGAAATATATCTCTAGGTGGTACATTAACATTCTTATCCTTTAAGTTCGGTTTCAAAACCGTGTTTATATATTTAAAGTTTCAGAGAGCTAATGAGGGTATTAAAAGTAATAGGACGCAGATATCACATCATGTCTCCGATTTATAGCATTTGATTTCCACTTTATTAATTTTGTTTTACCTCTATCAATACAAATGCCACATTTGGAAATCTCATATAATTATTTTCGTTGCAATCTTGGTTACTCTTGAGACCAATGTACAAAATATGTGCTAACGCTTAGCCTAATCAAAGAAAATTGTATTCACCATCAAAAACTCAGGGTTACTCGTATATAAAATAAGCTTCAAGCAACTTGTAACGTCTAATGCTAGTTCGTTTTCGCGATATCGTATGGACAAAAAGACAAACACACGTACAGACAAAATGAAATGTTTACAGACTCTAGAGTTATAGCATTGCTAACGCTTAACTAACAATGTATGAGTACGCCCCATCTTGTGTCACGTAACATACTTCTTTGAGGTACAATTCAAACTTTTATTTTATAGTCCGACACGCATACAGTCGTCTAAAATAACGTTTCGTGCAAAAATTGAAGTACAAAAAAGTTCTGGAAATATCTTTCAACATGACACATTTATATTTCATTCGTTAAATTGGTTTTCATAAAAGTTTTTACATAAGTGGCGATAACACGCTTAGTCACCATAAATATTTGTTGGATGTGTTGAGATAATTACGTTAAACGTGTTAGTAAGTCACATGTTAAAATACATCATAATCTAACTCAGTATTCCTTATATTGAAAAGAAGCGTCATGCACAATTTCAAGTCAACAGGATTCGAGATATTGTGCAGACAGACAGAGAGAAATACATTTTTTCCAGCCCCACGAGTGCAACATCTCTTTATTTAGATCAAACAATTCGGTACATTATGAATTATCAGTGCATTATAGCTCTGTTTGATTTATAGCTTTAATCTGACCATGATCCAAACAACATAAATTAGTCGTTTAAGAAGCTGACGTAATTACAACACAAACTGCATTAAGAGGTAGGGGAGGGTTATCTTGCTTTTTGCCACCAAAGACACTTTTTAAGAGGTTTTTCCAACATCATGTCGATGAAGATTCGTAAAACAATTCTCTTTTCTTAAAGTTACTTTCTACCATCAGTAAGTAAATAAGTAAAATATCCTACTTTTCTCATAATTTGGACTTCATTTGGAAGTTTCAAAATCCCTATCTAATGTTAAATACTAATCATAGTATCTGTATTTCGGACATGGTCTGAACGGTCAACTGGATTACGATTTACAGCTGCTTTAAACATTTTCTAACTCATATAACTTGTATTGTTTTTTATTTATTTGATTTATCTTAAAATATATTTTGTATTAAAATAAGAATATAAATATTACACAGACAAATGAATAAGTTATATACTAAAATAGTAGCAAAATTTTATACAATTAAACAGTTAAATTTACAGAAATAATAATTGTTTTTACAAATTTCGATTTATTATTACTAAGCTTAAATTGTTGGTGAACTGCTTGAGAAAATTGGTTCATGTGATCAACCTACTTATGTTGAGTAATGTCCCAGCATTAATACCCAACCATTATATAGTGTTTCTAAAGGACTGACTGCACACACAAGATTTAAAAGTACTTTTCTCTACGGTTCCTGATTACTTAAAAGGAAGCAGGATTAAGTCCGCAGAGAAGTCTCGGGGTGTAAGCATAAGTGATTACACAAACATTTCAAGGTTAAATTAAACAAAACCATTATATACAAATAAAGATGAAAAATTGTTGATATTTTAAGTTTTTGAGCAATGCAAACTAAATTATACGCTTTATATTCATAAAATATTGAACTCAAAGAATAAATTAAGTACAATGAAAACTGTAACATTCACGCAGGTGTCCAAACTGATCTCCTCTCAAACAATATCATCGAGGGAGATCTGAAGGTTAAACATTATTGCTTATGTGAATTCAATTTGTGATACAATAATTTTCACAATCCATATTCTCAAGTTCACTTTTTAATAAATCTCTTTTATAAATTATCTAGTTAACAAACCATTTAAAGTTTTTAAATTGAATGTACTGTAAAATGTAAAGATAAATAAAAATAATAGTTTTCTATCTTTTTAATATTTTTACAGTATTATTTTGGCCTGTCAATAAATTTAAAATTATAAGTAACTAAGAATATATGTACATGGAACATAAGCTATAAGTTTAATATATTTATTTTATATTACTTTATTGACTTATAAACTAATAATCTTTTAGAGACCGACACACTGACACTGAGTTGTCCATGGAGAGAAATATAAATGTAACCAAAAAATAATAACATAGCCGTCCTGAAATTGTTAAATGTGCAATGACAGTAACAAATCGAAAATTCTAGAATATATCAAAGAAGTTTAAATAACCAAATTAGTTTTATTATAAATAAGAATAAATATAGATTAACAGCAAGTTAAAGGGTGCATGCGATATATTTCTCTGAATTAAATAATTCTATCAGTGTAGGTTTTCAAGCAATTACCTGTATCAACATAAATATAATGTATAAAAGAGAAATGATGCTATGAATGACAACACTACTACTGCATGCAATATTTGTCAATCAATAAATGGTATGGAATAATAAGACAGTCATTTGTAAAACATGGAAAATTAGTAAAACAAAAACGCATAGATCAGGTCCATACAATCAGAGCAGCACCGGTGATTGCACTCAGTTTGCCATCTCGTACCGCTTGGGGCGCTGCGCCGAGTTGTGTGGCTTTATTTCATGTTAAATGGAACCTGTAAAATAAATCTCGATATTTTCACCAAAAATATTAATCGAGACTCCAGATGAAAACATGCAATACTCAATATAATGTATATCACGATGACGTATACCTAACGAATCATTATATATAGTGTCATTATTATAGGTTGCCCTTTTATCCCGATGAAGAAAACATATAACGTACGTATGACTGAAAAGTTACTGCGACAAAAAGAGTTAGTTTGGACCGCTTAAATTTACTCCCGGTCTAATTTATTTACGGAGCCATAGTTAAGTTTATGTTGTCGCACTGACCAAGAAAATCAATACACATTTGGGATTTGTGTGAATGTAAGTAGATTAATTTTTATTGTATTTTATTAATAAATTAAAAACAAAACTACAATTGCAATTGAGTTTTAATTCTGTAAAACTTTACTCCGGAATCACACTTAATGTCACCACTTTGATTTCAAATGTATGGGTCTGATGATGTTTTTCATTGAAGTCTAAAGCCTTTATTGAAATAAAATTAATCTTATTGAAATTTTTATTTAAAAAATTATTTACTACCCATATTAATAAAATAAAACTTACTTTGCCAATTTTACGCATTACACTTGTTTGCTCATCCATCTGATTGATGGGTTTTAGCTAATTGAAGTAATAGATCCACCCGAAATTATTATATATAAATATCATTTAACATACTGTACACGGCACGAGTTTCTTTAATACAGTCATTATACCTATCCACCAATACTGTTCTTGTTATATTGGACTACTGCGCACCTCTGTGTTATAATTGTGAAGCTCAAGCTACCAGTATAAGAGAAGAGGTACTCATAGATTTAGCAGTCAACCCGCAGATGACAACGAATCAGGTCTTTATGGGGAGACTCTCTGTACATATCCAAGCTTCCATAGACGTTAATACCGAGCTCATTAAACACTACTCACCTTACCTTACCATAAGGCACGAAAAGAAATTAAACTTGTTTATAAAATTACCAAGTTATTCTAAGTAACAATTATGTATAGATAGAGTATACAACAATTAGTATACAAACAGTGTTTACTTAGTTAACTTCACAGTGGAATTACAAATAGATCAAATACTATATCATGTGAAGAACGTAAGTAAATTGTACTGTCTACAGGCTTGCTCGTATAATAAAACAGTACAGGTTTAAAATATGATCCAGCAGACAAAGTAAAAGTGTTACTTAAAATCTTTTATTGTTACTGTATAATTTAATGTCCTATCGGAATCCTGAAAGAGTTTATAAAATATCCGTGTCTGCACCGCAAAACTATGATTTATACAATCGATATTCAGTGGAACAATTCCCAAATGGAGCGTTATTAAAGCATTAAATCTTCCTTCTCTAAGTGCTTTGGACAGTGCAGCTTGTCTCTGGTTTCTTTCTGTCACCACTTTACTTCAACCAGTTCACTGCCTACATAGCGGTTTACTTACACTAATCTGTGTATAAAAATATACAATTACTTAATAAATATTGTGGGAAAACCAAGCGGTACTGAAAGCAGATGAATGAAAAAATAAAAAACATGTGGCGTCTGCCACTTTTATATTGTTGGCCGACCTTTTTTCTGTTCTCGGCCTAAGCTGGTTTTGTTTTTCTGCTTTGGCTAGGTTGTTAACCTCATTGTTAGATCAGCTGTTTTGTTTACTGGTGATTACCTGTGGCTTATGGGTTTTTGCTTTAGAGGTTTAAGCTCTCTCTTCTCCTTCAAAAGTCTTTGGGTGAAGACGTCAATTACCTCAATGAGCTTAGAACTAGTTACTTCCTTCAAAGCTGGCCGCCTCTCTCCCTATAAGTCTCGGCAGTGTTAATATGTCTAGAAGTATAATAGTTGGAAGTTATTAATATATATCCAAAAAAAGTTCTGATGTATTTTATTTCTTTTTCAGAAAAATCTAACCTTTCGTAAACAAAAGGAAATGTGACAAGTAATAACTGCATCAAAGGAAAATAAGCAAAAGCTATGGTGAGAATCAGAAGGCCTAACAACAATCCACATTTTTACTATTTACTGGCTGATGACTCCGACAAACTATCTTACTTACCTGGACATTAATAGAGCACATAAAACATTTACCTAAAGTTAATATACGATTTTCACTACATTTATTTCGAATGTTAATGATACTCTAGCAATGCATTAAAGAAATACAAGCTCAATACTCTTAGTTTATTTCTAACGTTTTTTATGTTGTTATTTGGTTAAAATACAAAACAATTGTGTTTTAAAAGTTTTGAAATTAGGATGAAAAGTACCTATTAGATTATTTCTTACACAGTATCTGAGTTTTAAAGCCAAAAATTTTAGATGAAAAAATTAAACTCATTCCTTGCCGAAATTACTTAGTTAACATTATTTTCTATCCTAACATTGTTCTTAAGATTTCAAAATTATCTCGGACGTGATGAAAAAATTACAATTGATTTCCACTGTAAAGAAATTTGTGTCTTAGGTAGATTTTATATAAAAAATTAGCCTATTTTACTAAGAAGCCCTGAGACAAAATCATTGTATAGAGTAGTTTACAGTAACAACGCAAATCCATATAGGTTACGTTAATTGGTAGTTGCACCACGGCGATTGAGGCTAAATTGTGCTGATCTTGTTGCTTATAATAACAGCAAATTGATTTCAATTTATCTTTAGTTATTTCATTTGATCAATATAAAGCGATTTTCAAATTATTACACTGTCACTCTTACGGATAGTGCTATTTGTATAATATTAAAACTCTAAAGTTCATTAAAATTGCATTAAGCTGTATTAATTCAATAAATTGTTCATTTTTTTGTAAATGAATAAAAAAAAATCAATTTCGTAACAGTTATACATATTCCATAATTAGTTTTAGTTTTAATTTGTACACTCTAGTTTAATAAAGCCAACGCGTGTACCTTTGTTCATTCGAACAGAGTCAAAATCTATTATAGAGGCTCAACATCTAGGAGTAATTAAGTGGTTCATACTGCAAGATTAATACGTTATAGGTGGAACAAAGCAACGTGCTTAACACTTGCGTGAACAACGAAGAAACAAGTAACCAACTTGGCGAGAAAGTATTCCAAGTTGTAAGTTGATATAATCCATCATATTCTCCAAGCAAGTATATCTTCCGTTGTGTTGTTGACGAAATATTATAAGGTATAAATATCTTTCTTTATCCTTGACGATTTAAATAGAGCAAGTGTATTTTTTAAGGATTTTAATACTTAAATTAGGACGGAACAATCGTAAAATAAATCTCTAAAATATTTAACTATATTGCCTGAGCATTAGCAAAGTTTAATTTTTATGCAGGCTACATTAATTTTCATAATTGTGTGTGTTGCTGAATGGGATTTAGCTAATAACCTTAATAGTAATGCGAAAATCAGAATAAACCACTTTATTAACATACTTGAGTACAATCAGACACTATGATTATTTCACAAGTGGAAGTTAGCGGATATTTATTTAAACACGAAACATTGTAAAAACACGTACTATACTTATCCTCACGATATCTAAGAAAAGTAAATTCCTCAATCTTCACATGAAATTTTATTTATTCGTAAACAAGAAAGAATTCTATGATAGTTTATGTCTGTCTATTAGAGTTTAACCTAATGTTATATAATTCTATCAATCAGTAGGCTGGGGCAATCTCTTTTTATCTGCTAGGGGGTTGACCTTTCTTTATCTTTGTCTGCATACACGCAGATTATCTAAAAATGATACGAGATATAGGTAAGAACTTTTGTTCGCAACCTCAGAGAATAAATTCTGTTATGCGATATTTTCGCTTGGCGTACTCCCATATTGTCCATTTTGAGACGATTATATAATAATTAAAACACAATGGAAATACAAAAATAAAAACCCATTAAACCAGGTTATAAGCAGAAAAATTATACAAAACGGCATACCTGTAGTTCTGACTTATTAATAATTTTATAACTGCGAAAGTGCCTTGGTGCGTGGTATAAAAAAGTTACTATCGACTTGTACTGTAAATCTTTAGACTGTTTAAAACCCATCATAGTTGTAGTTTGACAAATTAGGTTTCTTAGATATTTTTTCTTTTCTTGATTTTCTTGAGCGGGAAACAAGACAAAATCAGCTATAGAACAAAACATACAAAGACCGGAGTAAATTACAATGGCCATAAATATACACTTTTTTGACGGATTCTCTTGATCGCAAACCACAACATTGGTGTCGGAAAATATAATTCGATTACGCTAGAGGAGATCATCCACATTCAAAGCTTACTAAATTGTGAGTGAAGTAGTAGGTCATTGTTATTTAATCATAAGAATCGTCAGTAACAAACTATATGATCAGTGAACCAATTTACGTTTTATAAGCACTAAAAATCCTTGTTTGTGCTAATTATAACGATAATGATTCTCCTTGTGTATTTAATTCGGTACCTAGTGGTATGTTGGTCTGATGAATTTGTCTGCCTTGACCCATACCATGCTACAAATATCAAAACATGATTTGTAACCTTTTTAAAAATTTTAAAATACTTCAAGATATAGATTTCCTTCACTGAACATGCATGAATTTCAAAAACACAACTTACCTATTATTCTGACAAGTTTTATAGTCTGAACTACTAGATGACTTTTCCGTTTTGCCCAGTCTACATAGAACTTCATTTCGTAAGCTAGACAATAATTTGAGAAAACAAAATGTCGCAAAAATAAACCTGATCAGTTAAGCTATGTCTTTAATGCTGGCTCGTGGCACTTAAATAGTTTAAGTAGACTTTTCGTGACATAGCAAAACTTTGATAGTTAAAACGGTTTAGATCACAGACACGTATAAAATTCTTGACTTCATTCCTGAAAACTGCACAATTGTCAGTCACCATCTGCGCAATATCAAGAACCATTGCCCTTTGTTGACACTCAATAATATTCAAAGTTTAAACAAGTTTTGTCGCATAACACTAGGTACTTGAATTCAGCATTTATGTTACATATATATTTTATACAAAGTGTATCCATAATTTGAAAGGAAATTAGGATTTTTGACCTATTCCCCCTTTGTATTTTACACAGGTATAGTGTTATACCTACAATGATAGAAAAAGTTACAATGACCTAAAATTTATAAAAAGTATAGTTTATCCGTCACTGATAACCAGTGGCATGTTTAATTATTCCGCCAAACAATATGTCTGCAGGCACCAATGATATTGGAAGTGTGTCGGTGACATGTGGAATATTAATGTTGTGTCGCCTTAGAGATAGGGATGTATCTTCTCTATGGGCTACAACTTGACATCGTATGATTACAATTGATGTTTATAAACTCAAGAGAAACTTATCCTCAATAATAATCCTCTCTATTCAGAAAAAATAATATTGTTTCAACTGACACTCTACTATGACAGTTTTACGCTCTAATACTGATGAGTCTAAAAGAACACTGGTTCAGTACTGGAGACGCAGGACGGTTCTTGCATCGTGTACATTTACATTTACAGTGGACATAAGAATTTCACGCCAAGGAATATTGACGATGTAACTTATGCCACGTTACATATGCGTCAATCAAAAACTTATGACATATGGTGTATGGAGGATAATGTACCAATAAATTAAATAGCACTTAATTTATATTACTTATTGGTAGTCATCCATGAAAACCGTTGATCTACATTACTGTACTTCAGGACATAAATTATGTAAAATTAGGTATGGTTACTTTCATAATTTAAATTTGTTAATTTATATATAAAATGTAATTTAATTACGTTTTATTACTAATCCATGAAAACCAGTGATCATCGTTACTTCGGGTTGTAAATTATATTAAGTTTAGGATAACTACTTTCATATTATAGCGGTTGCAATGTATATGTTGCATTTAAGAATGTAAATTTGAATTAATTCGGGTTGCTTATAATTATATGTGTCAAAATATACATATAATGTAATGTATTGATTAATCGGTTATCTCTACTACTTAGGGACGTAAAATACGTTGAATTGAGGATTGTTACTATCATATTTTATATCTGTTTATATATACCTAAAATTTAATTCATATTACTGATTAGTACTAATTCACAATACTCATTGTTATTAAGTTAAGTTTGAGATGGTTACTTTTATATTTTAACTGATCTAATATTCTATACTTAAATCTTAATTTATATTACTTTTACTCAGAAATAAGTGATTTACGTTACTTCAGGACAGAACGTATGTAAAGTATATATGTTGCATGTATGTTAAAGTATGTTTTTACCATCATTTAACAGCGGTTATGGATACATTTGATGTATATTACTTTGTACATGTTATTATGATTTATAAAGTAAAATAATGGCAAAACTCCGAGATAGCTTTATATCAAGTTCAAGTAATACAATCTCTTACATAAACTAAAGGTATTTGTACTATTAGGGGTTTTTATAGTTATAGCCCATTTGTTTTTGAGTTTAGTTATTTCTTCAGTATTTGCGGAATATAACCTGAACGTATTATGTTAATTAACGCATTAGGAAACATGTGAACTGAGAGGACACGATGATCAACAAATATGATTTCTACAAATTAGGAAGCCTTCTTATAACTTTATACCTAAAATTATATAAATGTTATTACCAAGGAATAAAAAATATTTTTAACATTTCATAAAAAAGGAGTTATTATTATAATATGTTTATAAATTTTAAAAACTGCATTAGCGGTTTATTTACCTTTTAAGCTTTGCAATAGTTATTATTATTTACCCATATTTTACACGAAGAAATGTATTATTGAAACATCAAAGAATGTATAGAATAATGTTATCACTTTTCCTGCCAACAATATCAATGTGCAGGAAATTACAGTCGATGTTTTTGTTTCGCTAAAGCAAACACAACAATCGCTTCCGTACACATTTTCTTGTTTGGAAAAATAAATTCACCAAAGATACACGAAAAGTGCCAAGCTGTAATCCATTAAAACTTGTTAAAAGAACGTAGTTTTAATAATGTTAGGTTATGCTATTCAAATACTTTTTAAAAGTTTCAAGCGTGACAAAGATGATTACAAAAAATACGTCTTTAAATTCTACCTTCGTATTTAAAGTTCACAATTACAACTTTATTGCCATTCTAAGACCATGATAATAAATAAGAAGAGAATTAATTAGCATATTTCCGCAACGAAGCCTATAAGGATGATAACCTTACTTTGGAATTGACCCTATCTACCATCTTCATCCTGTTATAAGGTAGGCATGTGTTGCAGATGAAACCTACTGATTTTACACAAAACTCCTTTGCTGGAGAGGCCGAATTGAGGCCGGAACAGGTTACTCTGTAAAAATTGACTATGCGCTCATAGTTTTGTTTGCAAAGACAGATGACGAAACGCGGTTTGATCCAAGTCACTCGAGTAACAGTTCCTAAAAGTGTAACCGATCTCTTTGTGAAACATTCATTTGAGTAGGACCCCAAAAGGGTTTTTGATCTCTTTGTGACAAAGTCACTAAATGGTCCCAAAAGAGTAACCGATCTCTTTGCGATAAAGTCATTTGAGGAATGGATTCGCAATCCTTGCATGTAACTGTTCAGTACTTGGTGCGTAGAACTCGGTTGATTATCAAGACTGGCTCCCTGCAGACAAATTACAAGATCTATCAGTTATTTCTAGGACTACAGATACTTGAGCCCAAACTCACCTAAGCCACAGATCACTGCGTATGTTATACACAAGTTAACCGTTATAACGGTAGACATAGTAGGGACTGGATACTCGAAGGGAGACAAGTATAAAGGATTTTGTATGAATGGATTTTCATTAAAAGTGTTCAAATGTCGCACAGGACACTTCCACCGGCTGTGTTCTGTGCCAGGACCCGAGACTCGGTGGCTTGAGTTCAACTGTTCTTTCTGACTGCAAACAATAGACCAACCTCGTACCTGCTCTTTCTTTATCAAAATCAAATCAAAATCAAATCAAATCAAATCAAAATCATTTATTTCTCATTAACATTAACATGTATCGAGAATTGTCAATATGTATAAAATAACTAACTACTAAAAATATTGCTATATCTGGTAAAACTACAAATTAAAAATATATTGAAAAACAGTACTAATGATAGTTTTACTTGTAAAGTTGGGTGGGGCACAAAAATTCAGAGAGTGAGTAAAAACAGTTTTTCACAAGAAAGTCTTTTAGTTTGTTTTTAAAAGATGCAAGTGAAGTGCTGGCTTTTAAATAATCTGGCAATCTGTTATAAATTGTAGGTCCTAAATATTCTATTGATTTGCGGAACATATTGTTACTATGGTGGGGTACTGTTAAACTATTTTTATTTCTGGTGGGATATATATGATTGTGGGTAGGAAAATCGGTAATGTGTTTAAAAGTGTAAATTGATACGGAATAGATAAAAATGGAGGGGAGGGTTAGTATACGTTCTTGGTGAAACACTTGCCTACAGCTCTCCAGGCCCCTCAACCCAAACACTAAACGAATAGCCCTCTTTTGCAATTTGAATACTCTTTGTAACAGAGAAGATGAAGCAGTTCCCCATGACATTATGCCATATGACATCACAGAGGAAAAGTAACCATCATATACCATTTTCAGTGCACTACTTTTCAGAAAATTTGAAAGACATCTTAAGGAAAACAATATCGAGTTGAGCTTAGAGCAAAGGGCCTCCACATGCTGACGCCAAGAAAAACCAGCATCCAGATGAACGCCCAAGAAACATACTGAATCAACCTCAATGATGTCAACCTCGTCTAAAGCAATAAAACCCTTAGAAACTGTCTGAGATCGAAAGTGAAGAATGGATGTTTTGTCAACATTGAGGAATAAATTGTTGCGAATGAACCAAGAGTTCATTTTTTCGATTGTAGTGTTTAATTGAAGATTTAACGCTATTGAAGAGTCTGCCCGAACAATGACCGTGGTGACATCAGCATATTGAGTGACGCGAGCCTCAGGGACACAAGAGCTTAAGTCGTTTACATATAAGGCAAAGAGAAGAGGTCCCAAGATAGAACCTTGAGGAACACCCATGGAGACCTCAACGAAATCTGACTGTGCCGTACCAAAGGAGTTGGTAACCTGGACACTCTGGTAACGATTTGAAAGGTAGGAACTGAACCACAGCAGGGGACAACCTCTGATGCCGTAGAGTTCAAGCTTATTAAGGAGTTTCAGATGGTTAACTGTATCAAACGCTCTCGTGAGGTCGCAAAAAACACCAGCTACGTGATTCTGATTGTTAAGATGAGTAAATACATATTTGGAAAATTGGGCAATAGCATCGGTGGTGGATTTAGAAGGAACAAATCCAAATTGGGTGTCACTCAGAATGGAATTTCTGATTAGAAAGTCTGTTAGTCTAACATGAATGAGACGTTCGAAGACTTTGCTGATGGTTGGTAAAATTGATATGGGACGATACTGTTGAGGCGAAGACCTACTGCCTTTCTTGAAAACCGGAATGACCTTAGAGAGCTTCATATCCGATGGAAACTTCCCCTGAAGAACTGAGTTGTTGAACAATTGAGCTAAAGGAGGGCTCAAGGGTGAAGCAACCCGTCTAATTACTGAAGGACTCATTCCAAAAACGTCAGGTGTTGAACTGGTTTTCAAAGATGAAATAGTATTGAACATTTCATGGAGCGTTGTTGGGGCTATGAAGAAACTTGATGGACAGTGGTGTATTTTAGAAGAGCTGTTAGTGCAACTATTTGTTCCGTTTATGGTTCTAGCCAGTGGGGCACTCATAAAAAAATTGTTAAACATTTCAGCGATATGACGTGGGTCAGAGACTGCAGCTCCATTATCTTGTAGCTCCTGAATATGTCTTTTCCTATCTGTTTGCTTTCCAGAGTTTTCAGACACTATGTTCCATACAGTTTTGGGAACATTCTTACTCTTATTCAGACGGCTTTCGATCTGAGATGTTTTCAGAGATGAAATTAGTAACTTGTAGTTTCTCTTATTGACCTTATACAATATCCTATGCTGTTCAGAAGGATAGTCACGCTGCAAAATATACAGGTCCTTGAGATGTTCTCTGGCCAAGAGAACTTCTCCTGTCAACCAACCAGGCCTTTGACGTTTTTTACGCTTCGATGTGACTAAAGGAAAGGCCTGGTTAAAGCAGGATGATACTTGACTGAGGAATAACGAGTATTGGTCATTTATGTCCTCGTATAAGAAAATATTATCCCAATCAACTGAATCTAAAAGTTCATAAAGAACATTAATATTTCTGTCTGAGAAAACTCGGTAAGGGGCAGAGTTACACCCCTTAGATGTAATTGACTGAATTACGGCTGTAACAAGCTGTGCTTCATGATCAGACAAACAGGAAGGGACCACCTCAGCTCTCACATGGTCAGGCTCGATATTAGTTAAAATATTATCGATGCATGAACCTCCTGTTGGTGATGGGCGGGTCACTGATGAAATCTGAGCTCTAATTGAAAAACTTTGAAAAATGTCGGAAAATAGTAAAAAACTGCCTGTCATATTGCCTATCAAAATGAACATTGAAATCCCCACAGACAAATATCCTCAGATCAGGTTTATGTAGGATTCTAAGCGATTCCTCAAAACATTTCAAAAACAATGAAAAATCGCCCTGGGGGGATCTGTAAATAGTGATGATAGTGGTGTTTAATTCAACTATGTGAATGGTGACGGATTCAAAATTAAGTTCTGAGTTCAGGTGAGAGGTAACCTGCTTTTCCACAACGGTATACGAAAAAGAATCACTGACCAGAGCACATACTCCGCCCCTGATCCTATCAGACCTGCAGAAGCCACCTGCCACCCAATAGCCCTGAACACTCAGCGCAGCAAAGTTGTTTTTAGATAGCCAGTGCTCGGTTACACAAGCAATGTCGACATTCCTACTGTGTAGCAGAGCTTCTAAAGGACCAGTTTTGTTGGAAATTGATTGAATGTTTTGGTGCAGAATCTTGATAGGCGGAGTCTGTTGGACTGACTCTATAAAAAAGAGTTGCTAGTATCCGAGAACATTGGCGAGGCCGACGGAAGAGCCATGGGGTCAATTTACTCCTTGTCAGAACAAGAGATGGTTGTGATTGTGGTATTATAGGGAGTTGATGCAGAAGAAGACAGGTCAGACAGAGGATATGATGTGTCAGGTGAAGAGCTGGTAAAGGTACTGGGACTGGAGGCAGTTTGACAATTGTTTTGGTATGGTATAAAATTTGATCCGGGGTGGCCCCTCAACTGCTGCTCAGGAAACAATGCATTCAGCCACTTAGATAGTTTAACACCAAAAAGACTCTTGCCTGCTTTACTTAGATGCTTGCCACTCTTTGCAAAGAGCCTCTTGGCCAGGAAGTGATTTAAAAGAACCAGAGGGGTTTTAGTTGTTACTGACAGAGAAATGTACATATTGTTGACACACTCTATCTCAAAGGCTTTTGCAGGATGCTGTTTCAGCAGTTGAGGTACTTCGGTAAGAACTATTTTACATGAAAAAGTATTAATTATATGTAACAACATTCCCTTAACCTTTAAACAGTGACCAAGGCTTGTATTGTTAGTGCCTCCAACAATTATAACAATGTCATTTTCATTAAAAGCTTTCCTACAACTGCTTAGCTTCGAAAGAACAAATGCCATAGGGGCGCCTGGGTAGCAATACTCGAAAACCTCTGCATTTTTTAAAAGGGGCTGTAATGTTTCCTTAAGATCCCTGGAGTGACTATCGCCATAAATATGAATTTTACACTTTGGTGTCAGTCCGGGCTCATTAGACAAAACAGCTTTGTCCCATGGGGTATTACTGGTTGGTGATGCTTTGTTTAGTATTACTTTACTAGAGTTTCCATTAAGAGCTATTGTTTTATTGCATTTAGAGACATATGATTTGGCATTTTTTATCAACTCAAAACCACAACTAAAACTGTCTTTTTGTTGCTTACAATTTTTTTCTTCAAACGAAATGTTTTGGTTACTGAGGACTTTGTCAAGGCTGTTACAAAAATCAAGAGCACAAGTACTGTTGACTCCTCGCAGGGAATCTAAGTGAACATACTTGCCCTCAACCCTGTTCAAAATAATCAGGCTCCAGTGAGTGCCCTCACTGTTACAGTGTGATTGTAAATTTTGCGTGGAACCATGCTTAGGAGGCAAAGTAGAGTTACTTATGGGGGCTAGCAAGAGTTTAAAATTAGAACCTGTAATAAAGGAGGGCTGAGACTGAGAGTAAAGAAACCTAATATCAAGGCACTCAGCCGGTGACAACACTAGTACCTCGTCAGAATTCAGGTCCCTGATACCATCCCAAACCTCCTCATCACTCAGCCAAGTGGTTCGTTTAACTCTAGAGTTCCCAGTCTTTGGCAAGTTTTTATTCCTCGAACTCATGCTTTGGGCACCGTTCAAGGTTGAGCCGGAGGAAGGCGGCGGGACAGGACACCGCAGCCCAACAGGCGCCACAGACGGTGGGTGGAAAGGTAAATCAGTCTGCGTCGCTGTAGAACTCAGAGTCACGTGCAGGGGATGCTGATGCTGGCAACCATCATCATGAACCACGCTGGACTGCGGATGGAAAGGTAACTCAGTCTGCGTCGCAGTAGAATTCAGAGTCACTGGCAGGGATGCTGATGCCTTTAGCTTTTTTATGTTTCACTAGATGTTAACTTTGAACACGAATACTACTATTAGTATTCATTGGTTTGAGCTGTTGAGTCTGAATCTAGTAAGCCGAAGCAGCATTTTAACTACCATCTAACGTTTTTCGGTAATACTCGGATGGACTCGGCAACATTCGGCCTCCTCAGCAAATATTCCCCTTCACACTCATAATCCCCTCCCCAACTTCAGATGCTATTACTTACAGAAGTAGTGCTATTGCGCTGTTACCGTTCCGTTTTGCGGGAAGAGAAGACCGTTCATTCGCCGTTTAAGGAATCAGTTTACATATATTGCTCTAATTCATCATGGAAAACAAACAACGACAAGAAAGTAACCATATGTGTTCTCGTATTGTTTAATATGCACAAAAATGTATTGTTAAATTCCTATTCAATATGCATTTTATGTATGCCGGTGTGCTGTTTGGATACTATGCTTTATATTTATTGAAAACATATTACAGTAGTTTTATGACATTTTAGACTACAAAATAATTGTAATCTATTTATTAACAGTTAGACATAATTTTAAATTACAGTAAAACATGCAAAAATAAGTACAACATATGAGTAAAACAAATAAAAAAGAATCGTACATGATTATTCTTGGTTTTACAAAAATACACTTGATTGTTTATGAAATACAATAACGTACTCTAATGTATCAGATAACATGACATACGAGTGAAAAACGTAAACCAGAACTGCCAAATTCTAAAATTAGCGAGTCTATAAGAAACTTAGTAACAATAAAAGTCTAAACCTCAACTGAAATATGTGCCACAGTAAGTTATGGTCTTGCTGCTCACTTCGTTTTTAACACTTTGCAAACTTTCTTTTAAAATTCTCCACCTCTAGACGAGTTTTCCATTTATGCTTATCGTTTTATTTTCTTAGAAAAGTAGATTAGACTAATATTATGCTAAAACAGTTATAAATGAGAAGTTTAAGTATGTTTTTTGGGTCTAAAAACGAGATTTTGAATAAAATTATGTTTAATAATTTCGGATAAAACCATATTAAGGCATTTTATTTTTGTCTGATTGTAGATGTTTTGGAGGAGACCTAAAATTTACAAAGATTAACCATTAAGATTCCCTATTATTATAATATACATCATTTATTAAATACAAAAAGTAGTAACAATAATGAAAAGCAGTACTGTACAATATTAGTTATTAAATAGAACAGTAAATTAAACTTGGCATGATACAGTATTCCTTTTAAGTTTACCCAAATAAAAATTCCTTATTTTCATAAAAAATTTTCTTGTATTGTTAAGATTCAATTTCCAATACTCTAATGAGGCTCTAGTATTAGTAACTTATCACATACTGGTATGCTAATTTATACTATTTAAACCATAAAGTTATAAACACACTATGAAATATCCTCCGTTTTAATATATGTGATTAACCTAAGTGTTTAACAAGGATTTTCTCCGATCAACTTAAATTAGGTACTCATATTCAAATATTAACAAGAAAGAATCGCCATTAAAATTAAACAATATAAGACCTATAAGTTTGTTATAAAACCTAAAAGAATCGAGAAGAATGTAAGAACTCGATTAATAATTTATTTTGATAGAACATTATTGTTTAGTCCTTTTCAGTTTCGTTTTAGGAAAGGAAAGTAAATCGAAGAAGCAATATTAACAATCCCTTAAATGCATTGGAGTTTAATAAATAATTAAAAATACACAGGTTTATTTACCGATTAAAAAAAACATTTTGATTTTGTAGACCACCACAACATTTTATTAAGAAATTTGAACTCGCAGGAATAAGAGGAAACGCCCTTAATTGGTTTAGAAGCTTCTTAAACAATAAAACCCATACAATTTCTGACACGTTTAGTAACTCTTAGTAAGGTCGGTGTACCTAAGGTGGTCACCGCTCCTCAATGCTATTTTACGTTTAAGACATTTTTCGGTCACAAAGCACCTACTAACTGCCCTTGTAGTCTACTTCCGGTCAAAGATATTTTAAGTTTCATATTTAAAATTTGAATTTTTGTCCCGATAAAGAATTTATATACACATAAAAATTAATAAATAAATTTATATATTTGTGTATGTGTATGTGTGTGTGTGATTGTAAGGCTGAAAAGCTACTGCGGCCAAAAAGGGTCAGTTCCGGCCGTTTCTAATTCACATACCGCTCTAATTTATTTATGGTCTCAAAGTTGAATTATCTTGTTGTACTGACCAAGAAAATAAAAACATATATGCATTTTTTTATAAGTCTTAGACTAAAAAGCCTATATTTCCGGTCTACAATATTCATGTTGCAATAAAAGATTTGGATTTTTTACCTTGATCAAGAATATATGAGCATACGTGTAGCCTACATATATATATAAAAGTAGCTATATAAAAGTAGCTAACAGTTACAATGCTGTATACAATCTCAAGGGAGCCAACCTGTTTCGCTTATCTTATTAGGAAAGGTTTAGAGCTTTGTCCATTATGGTGGTTTATAACGGTGTTTAATTAATATTTGAGATGAATTAGCCGGTTTATTATTAACTTGTTCAATCATGTGTAAAAACTTAGATTGTACCTGTCCAGACCAGGAAGTTGCGACTGCATGAAGTAATCTAGATGAAGAGTACTGTATTTTTAAAACTTAATTTAACTTTTTAACTTTTAAATGTTTAGAATTAAAGTTATTTTTCATGTCCAATGTACTATAACAACTTTTACTAATTGATAAGACAACTGCTGATTAGGTTCTATTTACATAATCTCGTTGTATGTATTTTTAATAACAAATATTTAATTAGTTTTTTTTAGATTAGCTTGCAACTTTTAAAATTATTTTAAAATTTACCTCATTGAACTTGAACGTGAACTAGCATAACTAGAAACCTAATAACGAAGATAAAAATTGGTAAGAAACTAATAAAGACAAATTAGATCTGCTCTTGGTTGTATGAAAAGATTAAGAAGTAATTTAATGATCTATTTCAAAGTTCTTCATTTCGCCCATTTCTAATTATACACTACAAAGGCGAGAGTGGCGTACGTATATTTTGAATTGAGAGGGGGTTTCTTCAAAATTTTTGAATATATAGTATATATATGTATACTGTGTTTTATTTACTGACCTGCAGTAGCAAAGATATATATATATATATCGATATAGATATATTTAAAGACAAGAAATTATTAGTTTATTTAATCAGCATTGTCTTTTTATGAGACTAAAATTTTGAGTTATTTTCCATCAAATTATATGTTGTCCTCATGTTCTCAATAATATAAATTATTAACATTTAGAAAAAAATGTACTATTGTGTTTGTTCTGAGAATTTAATATATTTATAGGATGACGAAATCGAGGCTCTGTGTTCCGTATATGGAGACCAGTGACAGAGCGAAGACGGGATAGTTCGAGCATACCGTGTGAAGCGGTGCTGCACATCAAGCTACTTCAAGAGGTATAGTGAATACAAGTGAGTTCCATGTTTTAGGGACAACATTGGTGAGAGCATCATATACCAGTGGGTGGAAGCTGTAAGGGAGTTTCTCCAAAATAAATTTTTATCTAGTGATAACTGTGATTTTGAGCAAGACATAGTCCACTCAGATGAGAAATCTATCAGAGAAAAAAACCACCAACACCAGATGACTGAAAACATTCCATGGCGAGGCCGTCATCGATCGTAAATGCATTTTTCAGGCTCATGCGGCCCTTATAACCTCGGTCTAGAGAGTCTAGTATGGAAACATTTATTAACTTTTGGTTTATATAAGTTACATATCCCTCAATACCCGTGCAGTACCCACTCTCAGTACCAGATCTCTGCTCCAAATCTGACCAGGAGCGATAACCAGAGCCTCTCAGCTAGCTGGAGCGTATCGTGTGGAGGTTAGGGAGAGGAAGTGTGAAGCGGTGCTGCACATCAAGCAACTTCAAGAAGTATAGTGAATACAAGTGAGTTCCATATTTTAGGGACAACATTGTGAGAACATCATATACCAGTGGGTGGAAGCTGTAAGGGAGTTTCTCAAAAATAAATTTTTATCTAGTGATAACTGCGATTTTGAGCAAAACATAGTCCACTCAGATGAAAAATCTATCAGATAAAAAAACCATCAACACCAGATGACTGAAAACATTCCATGGCGAGGCCGTCAACGATCGTAAAAGCATTTTTCAGGCTCATGCGGCTCTTATAACCTCGGTCTAGCAAGTCTAAAATGTAAATATTTATTAACTTCTTCAATTAGTGTGACAGATTAAGTAAATAAAGCCGTTGTAAATTAGTAAGCAGTTTAGCTTTAGATTTTTTCAAGCGGTATGACAGATTAAGTAATATCTCTAATATTAAGTAATGAAACATTAGCACTACCAAGATTTGACAAATTTTAAGTTTTGGTGTCGGTCGTATATAACTATTTAAATTAGTTTATTGTTTTATAAGATAGAGGAAACTCCATTTAAAATGTACGTCTTCACACAACATTAAACATTTTTATAACTTTCACATTTATTGATTTCCAATGTTATAGAACATCGTATTCCTGTAGTATTAGCAGTAATTTATAATAGGAATAGCATCAATAGTAGATTTTTATGGAATTTATGCATATTTTTGAAGTCTATGTTAAAATAACTTTACTATAGTCGGTTGTATAAAATTAAAGGTTATAATAACAGTAAAAATACTGTTACAATTGGGTTAAGTAGTTATACGTTTTCGATGGGTGTATATTATAGGTATAATTGTGCGAAGATTATTGTTATTGGGAATAAAGTGCATTTATCCCCAAAATCTCGTATATATGCGGTAAGTGGGGGGAATTAAAAGGTAGTTATGTTACCTAACATCACTGAAGGCTGCTGGGAGCCGGCTCCTTGCTTTACTGCAGGTATGCACACTGAAACATTTTATATCAGACAGTAGATTGGCTAAGCAACTCACAATATCTACGCCTACCGAGTGTTCCACGAGGGTGAGCCTGGCTGCATGCATAAGCAATGCGACGATGACGGGGAAAAGGCTGCTGGGAGCCGGCTCCTTCATTTACTGCAGGTAGGCAGACTCAAACATTTATATCAAACAGTATATCTGCTAAGCAACTCACAATATATACTCCTACCCCCCAAACGGTGGTAAACTAAAAATATTAATTTAGTTTAAATAATATTTTTACTGGTTATTCATAAACAAAATTCCATACCTTTTAGTAAATTTAGATCATTAAGAAAATACTTAGAGTTGAAGAGATTTAATTTCAGATTGATTTTAAACGGTGCCATAGTTAAAAAAACTACAATTTTTTTTATCTACTAAAGGTTTCACTAACCACTTCTGTATTATATATTATTATACTCTTTTCAATTATTAAAGATTAACTAATTCACTTGTTTTGCTAAAGATAATAATAAATTACTCTAGTAACCCCTACTGGATGTATAAGGAGGTATTGTCGACGTTGCTGGCCAACAAGAAGATTAGTCAAGCAACGCATAAAATTTATGCCTACCGAGTGTTCCACGAGGGTGTGCCGGGCTGCATGCATGAGCAATGCGACGATGCCGGGGAGAAGGATGCTCGGAGCCAGCTACTTCATTTACTGCAGGTAGGCAGACTGAAACATTTATATCAAACAGTAGATCGGCTAAGCAACTCATAGTATATACTCCTACCAACCAAACGGTGGTAAACTAAAAATATTAATTTAGATTAAATAATATATTTTCCGAATATTCATCAACAAAATTCCATACATTTTAATACATTTAGATCATTTAAAAAATACCAAGAATTGAAGAGATTTTGTTTAGGATAGATTTTTAACGGTGCCATAGTTAAAAAACAACAATTTTTTTATCTACTAAAGGTTTCACTAACCACTTCTGTATTATCCATTATTATACACTTTTCAATTATTAATGATTTATATATATTATTGTGTAGCTAAATGATAACGATAATTTACTCTACTAACCACTACTGACTGTATAGGGAGGTATTTTCGACGTTGCTGGCCAACAATAAGATTAGTCAAGCAACGCATAACATTTATGCCTACCGATTGTTCAACGAGGGTGTGCCGGGCTGCATGCATGAGCAATGCGACGATGACGGGGAGTAGGCTGCTCGAAGCCGGCTCCTTCATTTACTGCAGGTATGCACAGAGAAACATATTATATCAGACAGTAGATTGGATAAGCAACTCACAATATCTATGCCTACCGAGTGTTCCAAGAGGGCTTGTCAGGCTGATTGCATGAGCAATGCGACGATGACGGGGAGAAGGCTGACGGGATCCAGCTCCTTCATTTACTGCAGGTAGGCAGACTCAAACATTTATATCAAACAGTACATTGGCTAAGCAACTCACAATATCTATGGCTACCGAGTGTACCACAAGGGTGTGCCGTTCAACATGCATGAGCAATGCCACAATGACGGGGAGAAGGCTACTGGAGCCGGCTCCTTCATTTACTGCAGGTTGGCAGCCCCAAACATTTATATGAAACAGGTGGTAAACTAAAAATATTAATTTAGTTTAAATAATATTTGTACTGGTTATTTATAAACAAAAATTTCATACATTTTAGTACATGTAGATCATTTAAAAAATACTAAGAATTGAAGAGATTTTGTTTAGGATTGATTTGTAACAGTGCTATAGTTAAAAAGACAACAGTTTTTTATCTACTAAAGGTTTCACTAAACACCTTTGTTTTATACATTATTATACCCTTTACTATATACTCTTGTGTAGCTAAATGATAATGATAATTTACTCTAGTAACTACTACTGACTTTATAGGGTTGTATTGTCGACGTTGCTGGCCAACAAGAAGATAAGTCAAGCAACGCATAACATTAATGTCTACTGAGTATTCCACGAGGGTGTGCCGGGCTGCATTCATGAGCAATGCGACGATGACGGGGAGAAGGATGTTGGGAGCCAGCTCCTTCATTTACTGCAGGTAGACGGACTCAGACATTTATATCAAACAGCAGAATGGCGAAACAACTCATAATATATACTCTTACCACCTAAACGGTGGTAAACTAAAAATATTAATTGAGTTTAAATAATATTTTTACTGGTTATTCAGTAACTAAATTCAATACCTTTTAGTATACTTAGATCATTTAAAAAATACTAAGAATTAAAGAGTTTTTGATTAAAATTGATATTTGACGGTGCTAGAGTTAAAAAACAACAAGTTTTTTATCTACTAAAGGTTTCACAAACCACTCCAGTATCGTACATTATTATACACTTTTCAATTATTAAAGATTAGTATATTCACTTGTTTAGCTTAATGATAATGATAATTTACTCTAGTAATTACTAATGACTGTATAGGGAGGTATTGTTGACGTTGCTGGCCAAAAAGAAGATTAGTCAAGCAAGGCATAACATTTATGCCTACGGAGTGCTTCATGAGGGTGTGCCGGGCTGCATGCATGAGCAAAGCGACGATGACGGGGAGAAGGCTGCTGGAGCCGGCTCCATCAGTTACTGCAGGTATGCACACTGAAACATTTTATAACAGACAGTACATTGGCTAAGCAACTCTCAATATCTATGCCTACCGATTGTTCAACGAGGGTGTGCCGGGCTGCATGCATGAGCAATTTGACGTTGACGTAGAGAAGCTCGCTCGGAGCCGGATCCTTCATTTACTCCAGGAATGCACACTGACACATTTTTATATTAGACAGTAGATTGGCAAAGCAACTCACAATCTCTATGCCTACCGAGTGATCCACGAGGTTGTGCTGGGCTGCATGCATGAGCAATGCGACGATGACGGGGAGAACGCTGCTGGGAGCCGCCTCCTTCACTTACTGCAGGTATACACAGAGAAAACATATTATATCAGACAGTAGATTGGATAAGCAACTCACAATATCTATGCCTACCGAGTGTTCCAAGAGGGCGTGCCGCCGGGCTGAATTCATGAGCGATGCGACGATGACGGGGAGAAGGATGTTGGGAGCCAGCTCCTTCATTTACTGCAGGTAGACGGACTCACACATTTATATCAAACAGCAGAATGGCGAAAACAACTCATAATATATACTCTTACCACCTAAACGGTGGTAAACTAAAAATATTAATTGAGTTTAAATAATATTTTTACTGGTTATTCAGTAACTAAATTCAATACCTTTTAGTATACTTAGATCATTTAAAAAATACTAAGAATTAAAGAGTTTTTTGATTAAAATTGATATTTTGACGGTGCTAGAGTTAAAAAACAACAAGTTTTTATCTACTAAAGGTTTCACAAACCACTCCAGTATCATACATTATTATACACTTTTCAATTATTAAAGATTAGTATATTCACTTGTTTAGCTTAATGATAATGATAATTTACTCTAGTAATTACTAATGACTGTATAGGGAGGTATTGTTGACGTTGCTGGCCAAAAAGAAGATTAGTCAAGCAAGGCATAACATTTATGCCTACGGAGTGCTTCATGAGGGTGTGCCGGGCTGCATGCATGAGCAAAGCGACGATGACGGGGAGAAGGCTGCTGGGAGCCGGCTCCATCAGTTACTGCAGGTATGCACACTGAAACATTTTATAACAGACAGTACATTGGCTAAGCAACTCTCAATATCTATGCCTACCGATTGTTCAACGAGGGTGTGCCGGGCTGCATGCATGAGCAATTTGACGTTGACGTAGAGAAGCTCGCTCGGAGCCGGATCCTTCATTTACTCCAGGAATGCACACTGAAACATTTTATATTAGACAGTAGATTGGCAAAGCAACTCACAATCTCTATGCCTACCGAGTGATCCACGAGGTTGTGCTGGGCTGCATGCATGAGCAATGCGACGATGACGGGGAGAACGCTGCTGGGAGCCGGCTCCTTCATTTACTGCAGTTATGAACACTGAAAACATTTTATAACAGAAAGTAGATTGGCAAAGCAACTCACAATCTCTATGCCTACCGAGTGTTCCACGAGGTTGTGCTGGGCTGCATGCATGAGCAATGCGACGATGACGGGGAAAAGGCTGCTGGGAGCCGGCTCCTTCATTTACTGCAGGTAGGCAGACTCAAACATTTATATCAAACAGTATATCTGCTAAGCAACTCACAATATATACTCCTACCCCCCAAACGGTGGTAAACTAAAAATATATTAATTTAGTTTAAATAATATTTTTTACTGGTTATTCGTAAACAAAATTCCATAACCTTTTAGTAAATTTAGATCATTAAGAAAATAGTTAGAGTTGAAGAGATTTAATTTCAGATTGATTTTAAACGGTGCCATAGTTAAAAAAACTACAATTTTTTTATCTACTAAAGGTTTCACTAACCACTTCTGTATTATATATTATTATACTCTTTTCAATTATTAAAGATTAACTAATTCACTTGTTTTGCTAAAGATAATAATAAATTACTCTAGTAACCCCTACTGGATGTATAAGGAGGTATTGTCGACGTTGCTGGCCAACAAGAAGATTAGTCAAGCAACGCATAAAATTTATGCCTACCGAGTGTTCCACGAGGGTGTGCCGGGCTGCATGCATGAGCAATGCGACGATGCCGGGGAGAAGGATGCTCGGAGCCAGCTACTTCATTTACTGCAGGTAGGCAGACTGAAACATTTATATCAAACAGTAGATCGGCTAAGCAACTCATAGTATATACTCCTACCAACCAAACGGTGGTAAACTAAAAATATTAATTTAGATTAAATAATATATTTTCCGAATATTCATCAACAAAATTCCATACATTTTAATACATTTAGATCATTTAAAAAATACCAAGAATTGAAAGAGATTTTGTTTAGGATAGATTTTTAACGGTGCCATAGTTAAAAAAACAACAATTTTTTTATCTACTAAAGGTTTCACTAACCACTTCTGTATTATCCATTATTATACACTTTTCAATTATTAATGATTTATATATATTATTGTGTAGCTAAATGATAACGATAATTTACTCTACTAACCACTACTGACTGTATAGGGAGGTATTTTCGACGTTGCTGGCCAACAATAAGATTAGTCAAGCAACGCATAACATTTATGCCTACCGATTGTTCAACGAGGGTGTGCCGGGCTGCATGCATGAGCAATGCGACGATGACGGGGAGTAGGCTGCTCGAAGCCGGCTCCTTCATTTACTGCAGGTATGCACAGAGAAACATATTATATCAGACAGTAGATTGGATAAGCAACTCACAATATCTATGCCTACCGAGTGTTCCAAGAGGGCTTGTCAGGCTGATTGCATGAGCAATGCGACGATGACGGGGAGAAGGCTGACGGGATCCAGCTCCTTCATTTACTGCAGGTAGGCAGACTCAAACATTTATATCAAACAGTACATTGGCTAAGCAACTCACAATATCTATGGCTACCGAGTGTACCACGAGGGTGTGCCGTTTCTTCATGCATGAGCAATGCCACAATGACGGGGAGAAGGCTACTGGAGCCGGCTCCTTCATTTACTGCAGGTTGGCAGCCCCAAACATTTATATGAAACAGGTGGTAAACTAAAAATATTAATTTAGTTTAAATAATATTTGTACTGGTTATTTATAAACAAAATTTCATACATTTTAGTACATGTAGATCATTTAAAAAAATACTAAGAATTGAAGAGATTTTGTTTAGGATTGATTTGTAACAGTGCTATAGTTAAAAAAGACAACAGTTTTTTTATCTACTAAAGGTTTCACTAAACACCTTTGTTTTATACATTATTATACCCTTTATATTACTATATACTCTTGTGTAGCTAAATGATAATGATAATTTACTCTAGTAACTACTACTGACTTTATAGGGTTGTATTGTCGACGTTGCTGGCCAACAAGAAGATAAGTCAAGCAACGCATAACATTAATGTCTACTGAGTATTCCACGAGGGTGTGCCGGGCTGCATTCATGAGCAATGCGACGATGACGGGGAGTAGGCTGCTGGAAGCCGCCTCCTTCACTTACTGCAGGTATACACAGAGAAACATATTATATCAGACAGTAGATTGGATAAGCAACTCACAATATCTATGCCTACCGAGTGTTCCAAGAGGGCGTGCCGGGCTGAATTCATGAGCGATGCGACGATGACGGGGAGAAGGATGTTGGGAGCCAGCTCCTTCATTTACTGCAGGTAGACGGACTCACACATTTATATCAAACAGCAGAATGGCGAAACAACTCATAATATATACTCTTACCACCTAAACGGTGGTAAACTAAAAATATTAATTGAGTTTAAATAGTATTTTTACTGGTTATTCAGTAACTAAATTCAATACCTTTTAGTATACTTAGATCATTTAAAAAATACTAAGAATTAAAGAGTTTTTGATTAAAATTGATATTTGACGGTGCTAGAGTTAAAAAACAACAAGTTTTTATCTACTAAAGGTTTCACAAACCACTCCAGTATCATACATTATTATACACTTTTCAATTATTAAAGATTAGTATATTCACTTGTTTAGCTTAATGATAATGATAATTTACTCTAGTAATTACTAATGACTGTATAGGGAGGTATTGTTGACGTTGCTGGCCAAAAAGAAGATTAGTCAAGCAAGGCATAACATTTATGCCTACGGAGTGCTTCATGAGGGTGTGCCGGGCTGCATGCATGAGCAAAGCGACGATGACGGGGAGAAGGCTGCTGGGAGCCGGCTCCATCAGTTACTGCAGGTATGCACACTGAAACATTTTATAACAGACAGTACATTGGCTAAGCAACTCTCAATATCTATGCCTACCGATTGTTCATCGAGGGTGTGCCGGGCTGCATGCAATGAGCAATTTGACGTTGACGTAGAGAAGCTCGCTCGGAGCCGGATCCTTCATTTACTCCAGGAATGCACACTGAAACATTTTATATTAGACAGTAGATTGGCAAAGCAACTCACAATCTCTATGCCTACCGAGTGATCCACGAGGTTGTGCTGGGCTGCATGTATGAGCAATGCGACGATGACGGGGAGAACGCTGCTGGGAGCCGGCTCCTTCATTTACTGCAGTTATGAACACTGAAACATTTTATAACAGAAAGTAGATTGGCAAAGCAACTCACAATCTCTATGCCTACCGAGTGTTCCACGAGGTTGTGCTGGGCTGCATGCATGAGCAATGCGACGATGACGGGAAAAAGGCTGCTGGGAGCCGGCTCCTTCATTTACTGCAGGTATGCACACTGAAACATTTTATATTAGACAGTAGATTGGCAAAGCAACTCACAATCTCTATGCCTACCGAGTGATCCACGAGGTTGTGCTGGGCTGCATGCATGTGCAATGCGACGATGACGGGAAGAAGGCTGCTGGGAGCCGGCTCCTTCATTTACTGCAGGTATGCACACTGAAACATTTTGTAACAGACAGTACATTGGCTAAGCAACTCACAATATCTATGCCTACCGATTGTTCAACGAGGGTGTGCCGGGCTGCATGCATGAGCAATTTGACGTTGACGTAGAGAAGCCCGCTCGGAGCCGGATCCTTCATTTACTGCAGGTATGCACACTGAAACATTTTATATTAGACAGTAGATCGGCAAAGCAACTCACAATCTCTATGCCTACCGAGTGATCCACGAGGTTGTGCTGGGCTGCATGCATGAGCAATGCGACGATGACGGGAAGAAGGCTGCTGGGAGCCGGCTCCTTCATTTACTGCAGGTTGGCAGACTCAAAATTATATCAAACAGTAGATCGGCTAAGCAACTCACAATATATACTCCTACAACCCAAACTGTGGTAAACTAGAAATATTAATTTAGTTTAAATAATATTTTTACTGGTTATTCATAAACAAAATTTTATACCTTTCAATACATGTACATCATTTAAAAAATACTAAGTGTTGAAGAGATTTTGTTTAGGATTGATTTGTAACAGTGCTATAGTTAAAAAAACAACAGTTTTTTTTATCTACTAAAGGTTTCACTAAACACTTCTGTATTATACATTATTATACACTTTTCAATTATTAAAGATTACTATATATTCTTGTGTAGCTAAATGATAATGATAATTTACTCTAGTAACTACTACTGACTTTATAGGGTGGTATTGTCGACGTTTCTGGCCAACATGAAGACAAGTCAAGCAACGCATAACATATATTCCTACCGAGTATTCCACGAGGGTGTGCCGGGCTGCATTCATGAGCAATGCGACAATGACGGGGAGAGGGCTGCTGGGAGCCGGCTCCATCATTTACTGCAGGTATGCACACTGAAACATTTTATATTAGACAGTAGATTGACAAAGCAACTCACAATCTCTATGCCTACCGAGTGATCCACGAGGTTGTGCTGGGCTGCATGCATGAACAATGCGACGATGACGGGAAGAAGGCTGCTGCTAGCCGGCTCCTTCATTTACTGCAGGTTGGCAGACTCAAACAATTATATCAAACAGTAGATCGGCTAAGCAACTCATAATATATACTCCTACCACCCACACGGTGGTAAAATAAAAATATTAATTTAGTTTAAATAAAACTTTTGCTGGTTATTCATAAACAAAATTGCATGCCTTTAATACATTTATATAATTTAAAAAATATTAACAGTTGAAGAGATTTGGTTTAAGATTGATTTTTGACGGTGCTAGAGTTAAAAAAACAACAAGTTTTTATCTACTAAAGGTTTCACTAAACACTCTTGTATTATACATTATTATACTCTTTTCAATTATTAAAGATTAATATATTCACTTGTTTAGCTAAGTGATAATGATAATTTACTATAGTAACCACTACTGACTGTATTGGGAGGTATTCTCGACGTTGCTGGTCAACAAGAAGATTTGTCAAGCAACGCATAACATTTATGCTTACCGTGTGTTCCACGAGGGTGTGCTGGGCTGCATGCATGAGCAATGCGACGATGACGGGGAGAACGCTGCTGGGAGCCGGCTCCTTCATTTACTGCAGTTATGAACACTGAAACATTTTATAACAGAAAGTAGATAGGCCAAGCAACGCACAATCTATTCCTACCGAATGCCCCAGGACTATATGCCGGCTACATGGCTCAGCACTGTGATGATGACGGGGAGAATGCTGCTAGGAGGCCGTATGCTACATTAACCGCAGTTAGGCAGACTCAAAAACTTTAAAGTAGAAAGAGAGATAATTTGTATTATGTTATATTGTTTTCTCTAGATTTAAATGTCTTGAAAACCTTTTTAATCCCCCCTCCATACACTGATGAAATACTGCCGATTCAAGAGTTATGACCATAAATGGTCATAATTCAAGTGCGTCTGACTTCGGCGAAGCGACGTACACTAATATAGATCTAAAGTCTGGGATTTATTTCGTATAGCACAGCACCGAACTATTGTTTTTGAATACTTGCTATTTCAAGTTGGTGTAAGGATATTAAATAGGCTCCCTGAAGAGATTAGACGCTTCAATAACCACAAACAGTTTTAATCTCGATTAAACACTTCCTATTTTCTAGGGCATTTTACTCAGTTGACGAGTTTCCGATGGGCCACTGTAATAGTTCTCAGTAACATTTAAAAAATAATTTTTCTAACTCCCCTTCTGATATCCAAGAAAATTCGGCCACAATCGAGGAACCGGCGACAGATGTCACGTACCCAAAAAATAATTTTAATTGTATATTTATCTATTATTTTTAATTATAATTAAAATCGGGTTAGTTATTAGATTAGGTTAATACAATTATTGTGAATTGTTTCCTGCAATAAAGAATATTATTATTATTCTCTAGGTACTTACGTGATATGTTCTTACGATAAATCCACGTGACAGTTATAGCTCACGATATTACAGATTGAACCACGCTATACTTCGTTATATCGTTTCCTCTCATGTACACCGCCACTCTTTAGTTAAGTAGCAGAGATTTTTGCTGCCAAAAAAATTTGTTTTGCAACTAATTTAATTTTAGCCCTTCGAGAATAATAAATTCAAACTCTTATACAGGCTTAATTTTAATCACAAAGTAATGGAAAATGTATAATTTTTCAAATATAATATTTAAGAGTACAAACGATTTAAACTTTAAACAATTATGTATACCGGTTATTACAAAACAATATTCCATAACTTGCAGTAATAATTTTATTCAATTTTTAATACTAAGAGTTGTATTTATGAATTTTGTTGTTTAATACGTATTATTAACTCTGCGTAAGCTGAAAGGATAATTCGTTTTTCCTAGAATTTCCCATCACTATATGTTACACAAATGGAATAATGAAGTGATATAGAATTCTCTAGGTGTAAAAAACTCGTCAGGTGTTAATTTTAAACATAAAAAATATGTGCACAGCTAGGCCAAAGTATCTTGGGAATTAAATTTTTGATACCAGTGTTTGACATGATGTGAATCGGAATATTACTAAGCAGGCCTAATAATCAAGAATCCACTCTTATATTGTGTTATATTGTTATGTTGTTTGTTGCAGACTACGGGAGCTACTAACGTAATGGTGGTGGTGTCTCGCTGGCGTGGAGGTTGGCCCAGACTGCTCTCGTCACATCAGCAGTGTGGCGAGGCAGGTGCTGCAGCAGCTGGGCTTCGTCAAGAAAGGTAGCGACCAGATCCCGTTACAGTATTGGCCCACTGGTGTGCAATAACAAAAACCATGGACAAATTTACAGAAGTGCATGCGCTCGCGTGTGTGTGCTTGTGTTTTCACGTAGTTTGCATACTTAAGTTAACTTTGGTTTTTTGCGACAAGCAGATACATTTTTTCCTATACGATTGTATGATTTTATAACCCTCTGCTCATACGTAATATAAAAATTTGTGCTTGTTATTTGTTTACAAGTTTGGGGATCCAGAGAATCCAGCGCAATCCTCAGAACGACAGAATGCGAAAGAATGTTTTTGAAAATACTTTGTAGACTGCCCTTTAACACACCAAATTACACACTTTTCATCGAAGCTGGCTCGGAAAGATTATACTACTTTACCCTTCAGTTAAATCTAAATTATCTAGGTAGAATCTGGAGTATGAAGCCAAATCGTTTACCTCATATAATAGCAAAGGAGATTGTACTAAACAAGTACTCTTGTTCAGGGATTGGAAGAGCTTAGGAAGTATGTGTGGAACGAGGTAAATTTAAATGTTGATGACAGCGTTGATTTGGTGGGCCCGTTGACTAGAGTGGTTGAGGCGATGCGACCAGGCTGGCGAGTGGAACGTACAGGGCGTGCGTGTAAATCTGTCTATCACCCTCATTATTTAACAATCAAACTTGACCTTGGAGATAAGACATTCCTAAAAGATTTTTATGACGTGAATATTATGTCTTGGGCAGTATAGGCGTGGGCAGGCGTGGTCGATTTGAATTACAAACATTGGTTTCATCATAAAAGTCACGTTTGTTCTTTGTGTACCCGAAATGAATATGAGTCGGTCTTTTACTTTGTTGGTATTTGTGATAAAAAACTTTGAGATAACAGTTGTAATGAGCACAAAACAAACTAAAAACAAATTAACTATAACACTCTCAACAATTTTAAAAACGTGTGTTCCAAACTTAAACTTGAAACACTGTTAAATTAATTCACAAACTATTTGAAAACCTTTAATATATCATAAGATATAGTAATCTTGTGTCAGACCTGTTAGACTTCAATCTTTAACTTGCTCAACTATTTAAATTTCTTAACTCTGTTATAAGACTTAGAATCGGAAAACGAGACCTCACAGGATGGAGACGAGAAACCTAATCTTAATTGGGCAAATATTTATCTTTAATATTTGCCATAAGACTTTTGCACGGCTTTACTGTGTGTAAGCCTGCACTAAATCTACGTTATTTGTTCAGTTATTATAAGACAATACAAAACCACTTTTATTAAAAAAACAAAACTTCAATTTAAGCCTCCCCTTGACCTCTACTTGCAGTAAAAACAGGAGTCTAATGCTTCCGCCATTTTGGTTATCAATTATAAAAGAGGCCGAATTAAATACAGTAATTATAATCCCAGACCAATACATTATATATTGCTTATGTGGAGAAGGTTTTGTATATTTTAAAGAGGGCTAATTATGTTTTTATCATTTTAGTATTATATGTAATGTATTTCATAAATTTTGATAGCTAATGCGATATTTTTATGAATGTTATATGTGCTATATTTATTTTAATGTAGGCAATTAAGTTTTACTATAATTTCAATTTAATGTAGACGCCAACCAACGATCATAGTTCATGGCTAGTGTGCATTTTTATATATTTTTGTGAAACATGCAAGTATTTAAATAAAACACGTATCTGGACTTATTTATTTTCATGTTAATGCAATTTTACAGCATTATTAATAAAAAACAATATGGCTCCAGTACTGAAATAGAAATTAAAATATTCATAATGTTCACATTTCCCAACATTGTTTTATAACCCTTAAAGCTATATACCGTCCTCTCTCTAAAAATGTCACGAGGTATAACAATACATGTAAGTATAAAGATAAAAAATGACTCAATAATTCTAGAAAAACTTATTTATTTTAATCTACGTATAATAACTGAGATGAATTATTCATCATTCAAAGTTAAAACGTCCATCTTCAAGTCTTAAAAATTGAAGCTATAACGAACAAAGTACAAGGTTAACAGTTGTATAAAATTATCTATCATACCAATATTATGCAAGATTTTGCAAAGAATGATCTTTGGAATTTAGGCTACTTGTATTTTTGGATGTTTAGAGAGTTGATACTCAATCAAACAAAATCTAGTACATAGATTTAGACGAAGTTTTACATTCATAAGTCTGAGATAATATAGGAATAATGTATAGGCACAATAATATAAGTGCTAATATGTAATTATTTAAAACAATTATTTATGAATGTTGAATTATTGTGAAGAAATACTACCTATCGTTGTGTGCTGCAAATATTTATGTCAATAGTTCTGTATAACTTTTTAATGTACAGCAGCAATGATGAACTCAAACCATTCATTTTATTTAGACTCTCGAAATTAGTTTCATTTGACACGTAGAATGGCATATACACAGTAGCTGAAAGAACAAATAAACTGAGATACCAGTAAAGTCTGTAAAATGTCAAGTTTTAATGAAAGGGAAGTTATTGAGAGGATCGTTGGTCCATTTTGCCTTGGAGAGACACAGGATACAAAATAGATACATAGGAAGAAGTATTCTATAATTGATATTATCATTCCCAGACTGAATTAAGAAAATATGATGACATAGTGTACAGAGATCAGAAAGCAAAGTCGTACAGTGTACGATATAAGGATTAAAAATATCCATACTTTTGAAGTACTAATTTTAGTTTTCTGTACTTGTAGCTTCCAATAACCACATTGTAAATACGTCCATAGCTGTCAAAACATTGTCTAAAAGCTATTATATCGCAAAGCGAGTTGTAAGTACTTTATTGTTTAGAGTTATATTTACGTAAATCACAAATATTACACCCTGAGAAACGATGCTAAATAATCACAGTGAAATGCACCCGTTTGGGTACAACTGACTACTGACAAAACTGGCATGCCTTACAACTGTCATACCATGCAACTGTCATACTATAAACACTGCCATACCACTGTATTATTTACAATATGGCTCGATGATGGCTGATATTCAAAATTGAAATTAATAATATTATAAACGCTAAAGTCGATTTAGATATGGAGTGATTTAAAAATTATATGCACCTAAAATATATTTAGTTTTTACAAATTTTTAGTGGGTATAGCAATGCATTACTGGGATTTTTCACAATAAATACAAATAGGATAATAAAAATGTGACGGTAAGTTAAGTGAAATGAAATCGGAAAAATTGGAATACTCCTTTGTGTTTGAGAATAATACATTTACAAAACTTCCAATTTGAACATAGGTATTTTAAGTTTATTTGTTAAACAACTAAAAATAGCAATCCAAATATAATGAGAATTTTTATTTCTTTCGATAATTGACTTGAATTAATATTATCAATTAAGATTACACTCAATCAGCGTTATTAATTAAGTACAACCATTCAATAAACAATGGTCCGCCTCTTAGTTGACTGCACGAACAATGGTTTACATCAGTGAATTGATTCCATTGAAAGAACAGCCTCAATAGATTATGATAAATGTTCTGTATTTATGCTAATGTGTTTATAGCTTCGGCATCTCCTCATAATACCGCTCTGTTCTGCCAAAGTATCAACATTTTGTGTTATAAAACAATAACCCTATATAAGATGTTATTGCCTGAGCTTTAGGGAAGCCAATCACTATAGGGTTTGGAACAATTTCCTTTCTGTCTGTATGTGCACATGAAATTTCAAAAATAAACTGGCCTATATACTTGAAAATGTTCATGAAGCTTCATTTTAATAGGCAGCAATAAGATCGATGATTAAGTATGTCACTCCATGGATTTCAATGAGCGTTAGTGAATTACTTTTACATTGGTCTTATGAGTAACTATGATGACAACGAGAAAATAGCAGAATGAATAAAACAGTATGCACACTGAGTACTGTCATCTGGTATTTTAATATGGGACATTTTTAAGCAGTTCTTTGAAACATCAAATGATCCAAACGAGCTCTTTGCATTGATTGGACATCAAAGGCGCCTAGTCTATGTAATATAGTGTAGTCTATGTAAAAAGGCATTTTCATTGCACAATTAAAAGGACTATGTGGTTTTATACACAATTCCAAAGCAATAGTGACCACACCAGCTTATATCATCGTATTTTTTGACTTCCGGTTATTAAAAAACATTCTGTACATATATACTAAACAGTTATATTGTTAATGAAAATTTGAGGTTAATTTGAATGACAAAGTAAATTCAACTCACAATATGTACGGCGTCCCAGCACTGTGCTACACTGTTTATTTAAAATTAAAAGAACACATGGGTCTAGAATCTAGATGAAAGTTCTATGGTCGTAAGTTATAACTGTATAGACAGGTTAGAACATGTTATGTAATTCCTACACCAAATATCGGAGTTCAGGCCGGGAGCGATATTAAAATAAAGGCTGTTGACTTAGACAGAACCGGCTTCCACGGCATCGAATCAGGCTAAAGCTTCCGTCTCTCCCTTGTAGTACATTTTCGATCCGTTATTAATAACCATGAGTGAGTGAAAATTTCCTGAACCGTTGGGTGCTGGACCAATCATAGAGCTCTAAAATTACGTATTCTATAAGGGAATGGAAGGGGTTTTCCAGCAATAAAATCGCCTCTGTTGTTTGTGCGCTATGGTGAAGTCTAGTGAGTTAGAGTGCTAACTGGATAGGCAAATCGTAGATTACTAGGAGGTTTGTATGATTAAAAATTATTTAGTTTTTTTTGTGAATTAGAGTTCTATTGCTCATCCTATTTTTTTGTTCTTACACGAATGCTCTACTTCGAATATAGATGTAGAAATATATTTCAAATTCGAGGGAATTTGGTTAACAATGTTAAAAGATCATACTAAACCAATAGGGTTTCAAGTAAACTGCAATAAACCTGCAAAGTTAAATTAATTATTACATCGTTGAAAAATGACGAGTTTTCTAAGCTATCTGAAGAACTAAATATTAAATTTAATTCATTTTAGCTAATAGTATTTTAATAGACTAATTATACAATTAAATAATTTAAAATCACTTTGAAATTATATTGTAAGCATATGAGCAATTAAAATCGCATATATTATGATACTAGTGATATTTTTAGTTTGAAGAACTTAAAAGAATTGATATTTTAGTCCAATGTCGAGTTTTTAGTTAAGGATTTCCAATAAGATAAAATTAAGAATTAAGTCTGATTTTTTTCGATCATCTTTACTATTGGATATTTTAGAAAAATTATTATTAAGTAATCTTCAACTTTTTGTGTTACTATTATACACGTTGTTTTCTTGCAAGTAATATTTACACCAAAGCAACCCCTAGCATATTGTGAAATACGCCATAGAGAAAGCAAGTTAGGGAAGAAAAGGTTTCCTTAACATGCTATATCGTAATTTATTATTGTACTTTCCGCAAAGGCGTAACGTTATAAGAATGGAAGAGACGCATCCAGTAAATTGACTTACAAAAGTCCTTTTCCCGCGAAGCTGCCAAACTCTTCCTCTATCGGATTTTACTACGAAAATACACTGACGATCTAAAATACATTGCATGGCTATACGCATTTGTATAATTGCATGGTTTGTTTTGTGAATGTTCTTAAATTGATAACATTAATTTTTTCCACTCTTGTAACAATAATAGCGTTCTAAATAACGCTGATAATAATAATATAATCCTTCAGCATTCCATTACAATTACAATTTAGCTGTAAACTACTGTTAATTATTTTCCCCTAGATCTTCAAAAATATCCCTGAACAATAATATTAGTTGACTTTTAATTTATGAAGGAGATTTATTTTTTTATTATTATTCGATTAATAAAATGTATCCTTTAATAAAAATAACTAGATATTCTACTCAAAATAATAATTGCAATATTCCATTTGTACAATTTTTCCAAAAATATTTCTTAATCTATATTGCATTACTTTTACTGGTATGTGTATAATTAAATTAAAAATATTATACAATTTTTTTTATTCAATCACTCTTAATTATTTTGGTGTTTGTAAATAAATTTTTGTGGCTATTTATGAGGAATGTGTTTTTTAAACCAGACTGTACATTTGTGGAAAGTATGGAAGAGGTACTGTTAGATAAACAGTAGTTCACATAGTGTACATAACTCTCCTAGGTACATCAAGTGTAAAAAGACAGAAGCATTACAAGAAGTCACTTGATAATTTGAAGTGTTTTCGTACGCTGGCAAGCCCAGAACCTCACTAGAGGGTTAAACTTTTCAGCAATTGTGACACTGCAAAACGAAAAATATCACATTTAAATAAAAAAATTATACTTATTTATTATTTAATAATTTATATACATACATACAAATATAATAGACACCATATTTATAATAGTTACTTTTTCGTGAACGTGGTATATCGTTCAATGACAATCGGCAAAAAAAAACGGATATTAGACAAGATATATTTGAAAATCTGTCCGATCTTCTACAACATTGAGATGCAGTTTCTATCAAACTTGGTACTAGAGTATACAATATATTTCTTTTTTTAGTCCCCACCACTCCAGGGTTTTAGAAGTGATAAGTGAGTGTGTCTTTTTTATTTCACGCAAATGTTTATAATGTGATTATAAAATGGTTCAAACTATGATAGGACACATGTGAACAAAATAACCTTTAACATACAAACAAAACTAATATATAGAAACATTAAGGTATAAAATCTATAATAAACTTACCGACGGTATTTAGACATTTCCAAGGTTTAGGAAGTTTTGTTCCACTGATCAGTAAGCGACCAAAAAGAAACTAGATTCTTGAGATTAGGTATATGAAAGTAATTAATGTAACAACGCGAGTTTTAAAATCTAATGTATAAACTTCCTCCTATCAATCGGATATATACACATGTGATGTACTCACTAAAATGTGACGGTAGCGTCATTGTCATCCTCGGGCGCCCATCTGGCCGTCACCTCCGTCTTGGGGGAATTGTCAGCGTGCATGGCCGTGCTCTGACCATAGAACATACTTAATATACTCATATTTTTCATATTTCGTAATATTTATCATACGAGACACCTCAACATTTCTTTAAGTTTGTTTCTATGTAAATTAATTGAATTGAACATTGTATGCAGCTTCTTCATTATTCTCTTATCTTGGAAAATAAGAAGTATAAAATAAAAATAAAAGTTCATATAATAAAAATATTATAATAAGAAACTTGGGTCTTTATGGGAAATCTCAGCCATTCCTAATGTCTGCGTTACGGAAAAAACTTTTCTTTTACTACGGAACTAATTACTTAATAACATAGAGGACGTGAATTATTCTCATTCTTATAATAATCCACAAGGTTTTATTCATTCAATAAGATAGATAAAACTTAATCAGCTGGAATATATAAAAAACCACAATATAAATGGTATTACTGTACCTTGTTTTAGTTATACATGTCTATTTATTTTTCTGTTCGCATAAGTGATCATACATATAAATGAAGCGTGCGCACCTGTGATGGGAATATAAATATTGAAAACACACTTTAGGATTTTTTAAACTCAGCATAGTGTTATATTGCGTTGTGGTTGGGGGAAATTTGATTGTTAATCAAAAGTTCGTTTACCAAGAACATATTTCGAGTTATGGTCAATCTTAAATATGTGACACATGGCGAGGATTTCAGTAGATATTCGCAATCTACTTTATAGCCAATCTCACATCTAAGTTTGTACTCAATTAATTGATCTTGAACTATATATTTTATTTTCTCGATATAACAGTAAATTCAATACAACTATTCTGCAGAATGAAACTAACTTTAAAACATTGCAATTTTGTTTTATTATTTTAGTTTTGATATTTTCCACAAATGATCACTTTATTGTGACTTCTGTATAAATTATTACATAGAAAGCGTTCAGGCCTTTTCAAAAGTAATGCAAGTTATTAATTTTATATGGTATTGTCGGTCATGAAGAGAATATCGGAATAAAAACGGTATTATGCCCAGAGGGTGAACTTAGTTTAGTTCCCTCGTCAGGTTTGATGAACTGATTCTAAACTGTTACAAATAAAAAATTAAATAACAATTTATATATTACTAATATAATAATAATAGTATTTAAATATAATCTTGACTAACCCCATACTGAATACGTTAAACTATTCACGACCCGCCTCTTTTCTAGTCTCGAGACACGTACGACCTTTGCTCATGTGACCTTTGGCTAGTGCCAAAACCTCCCTCTCTACGGGGAAGAAACACGAGAGTAGATTGACCTTTAAGGGGTTAGGGTTAAGGATGGATTAAGTAACCAGGATATGTCAGTTCATCAACATACTAACTAAATAAAATGCCTATGCAGCAGACAATTCGGAATTTTGGTGGCCCCTCTCCTAGTGAGGAGCAGATAACCCCTGGTTGGATTTACTACGGGGCGACGCAATGTTGACATAACAGGCGACGTGCCGTGACGAGGCTCCAGGGCCTCCCCGGGGAGACTCCCGGCGACCAACGCGACCGATTCAACCAGTCGTGAGGTTATCAGTAGTTGGGAGGTAAACGTACCTGCTAATAAAGGGGGAGCACAGTACCAGATGCCGTGGACAGAGCGGACTCGAATTGTACATAAAATAAATGCGTTATAATTACCAGCGTGGACTCCCATCCCTCCTGGGGCGAAAGGAAATTAGAAAATGCATTAAGGAAGAGGCCTCTTAGAGCAGAGAGTAGTGAACCAAGGCAGGGTGTTTTGGTATAGGTTTTACTAAGACGGTATTCTTAGATACGTAATACTGTTAGTTAACAAAAGTTTTTGGGCCCACGATTGTAAAGGGTGTTTTATTTGGGTGGTACTAAAAGGTGAGTCAAGGCGCCTCAAATGACAAGTTGCCATTAATTCATTAGGTTAGAAAACTGTCTAGACAGTTCGTAAACATTAGGTTTTGTTTAGAGTCTTCAATGTGAAAGAGACTCTTGGGACTCACCTTAAATTGCAAGTAATTGTTTTTGGAAACTAACCCATTAACCCAATGCAATCGTAATGAATTTAAACAATCTGTATATATTTGTGAGACTTGGACTGGTAAGGATAGGGCTTACTGAAGGTACACACCCATCTGCTCCAATTTTAATTAAACACTAATTCAGTGCATTGGACTTGATATATATATTGCAAGTGCACGCTGGTAATTCGTTAACTACAATTCGAACTTCCTTCACGATTTCAAAGCCTGCTCACCTTCAGCATCTGTCATGCTACATGTTTGTATATTGGAATAAAATCCAACCGAACAAATGAAAGCACATACAAAACCAAACAACGACATTAACCTAACTGTGAAAACAAGTAGTTGGTAGAGAAGAGGGAGAGTTGGGTATGGTCAATTACTCGTTTATGAGCTAATGAAGAAAAAGTAATTAAAGAACATCGTTGACTACCCGTTTAAAACTAATTTTTAAGATACCCGCCTATATTTATTGGTGAATGAAAAAACCAATTAACGGATACCCTACTAGGCCCATTTCTAGCTATTTCCTTAACAGTCCTAATAGCTATGAAAATAAATCATTAACAATATTATAAACCCTTAAACATAACATTACTATAAGATTTCAACTACAAAACAATAGTATAAGTCTTTTATTAGATAATAATGACAAAGTTTTGTCATATAACAGAGATAAATAGTGATAGGAGTAGTAGAGATGAGAATAAATTGTGGTGGTGTGATTTGTTGTTGGACACTCCTCTGTCTGGTCTAGTAACAGACAGCTGCCAAAGGTTCATAAGAGTGGAAGGGGCCCTCCCGTATAGAATTAAATAACAATAATAAAATTAAAAAAAATAAATAAAAATCCAAAAGAGCTGGTCCAACTACTTTTGTTGATACATTCCAATGCAAACAAAATAAAAACTCCTTCCACTCGTATAAATCCCGGTGATCCACAACAAAGAGTTTCAGACCTTGACCGAACCCGGAATGTCCACCACTCTAGGTAAATCCTTTGAAAAGACGCACCTTAGACCAAGTGGTGGATACCCCGGACAGTTCGGAAATTAGTTCAAATTGATGTGTGTAAATATGAGAAGAGGAAAACTTAAAGAGAGAGAAGGACGTGAGAACTTAAAACTAATATCAACAAACGAAGGAATTCAAACCAAGATTCCCTCTGGGCATTAATATGTTGGTAATAAAAATGTTTTTAATTGTGATACACGGGCCGAGTGAATAAATATTCCAGTAATTAGAATAATTAGTTTAGATGTAATTGGAGAAATGAAAGATTCTATAACACAAGTTTAATACCATAATGGCATTAGTATGTGGTTGATGTTATCCAAAGTTGATGTGAGCCCTGGAGGAGCTGTAGTGTGCCCAAGCGGTCGCAATTTGGGAATCTACCGTGCTTGCAGTTCCCAGTATTACTTTTTTTCCCATTTGGTGTCGTTATCGTCGGAAATTTGAATATTTGGTGTGGGAATACCAGTCTGTAAGTTAGTATCACCTTGTTGCACCGCATAAAGTTAAAATTCCTCCCTGGTGTTAAGTTTAGTATTTTTTTCTCAAGTGTGGTGTTAATATTTGTACTAGGTTTATTATGTTGTATGGCGATAAAGCCTATCAGTAAAATTTTTGTTTTGATTGAAAGTATTGGCTGTGTCAAAGGACCAGACAATACGTTGTTCCTTGGCTTGTTCAGCTGTTAATGTGTATATCCAAGAACTGCCTGACGGAAGGGAGGGAAACAAATATACAGAGCTTCTTCCTCTGGTGTTACTTGGAGAATTTGTTTTTCCATCGACGTTCATTTTATATGTTTCTTTTGCATATGCAAAAAATATTGGTAATTTCTAGCGCGACAAATATAACTACTCTATATACAAATACTAACGATACACAATTTAAATTACGGAGGGGGGGAGGTTTAGTATGTGCATTCTTAGTGAGTGATTTAATGTAGCTATGGTATTTTAACGGACCTTAGAGTATTTAATTAATTTTCACACGTTGATCAGATCATTATGTCTCTCTTTATTAAGGTGAATCCTGTTGATTCTCGCCGACCGTGAAAAATACTTGTAAAAAATGATTATGACTGTAAATGCTCTCTTAAATTAATTATGATTAAAGAAGAACTTCGCACTTGCCTGTAATTTATTAAACATTTTAATGCAATGGATTTTATGAGGAACTTTCAAACGTCTCTGAAATATTGGTAGTTAAACAAGAAAAAGGGATATATCCTCTTCTGGTCAGATGCAACAGCGATAAATATTGGTCCTTAATTACTTGAAAGGAGTTCTTCCCACAAATATCATTTGTGCCAAGAAATATTAAAATAGGTAGCCTATATTAGTGAAACACTAGGACATGCATTTTTATTGTTTCTTTATTAAAGGAAACTTTAGTTCTAGGAAAAAAAATTCACAATGCCTTATTATTTTAATTTGAGTTATGGCGAGTAAAATAGAATCTTAAGTGCTTAGTGTGTGACCCACCTCGTATCAGGATCTGCAGCATTAATTATTATTTATATAAATAGCTTTTTAATAAGTGATTTGCCTCAGAGTACAACCTTTATTGTAATGGTGCAGATGGGTTTGGGGTTTAACGTATGAGGCAGATAACTGATTTGCTGTAGAAATTTAAGTCGCTGGTACTCAATTGAATTGTTATTGTACGCGTTATAATTTATTAGAAATCTTTTTTACCAAAGAAAATAATTACAGTATTGAAAAAATAGATGAAATCATAGTTAGTACTACGGTGTTCCCTTCCTTGTTTCAAAGTTTACCACGGTAATGGCAAAGAATTATAAAGAGCTTACAGAACTTACAGTTCGAAATAAACTTCTGACTTCTAGACACTATTAACCTTTAAAATTACGGGTGTCATGTCGCATATTCATTTGTAGATCTGCTTGTAAGTCAATGTGTGTATACATATAACAAAACGAACCTCATAGTTTCTAAAGTTGCTGGTAATCACATAAGCTTTTATAACATTAAACATAACTACTTATATAATAGTTAATACTTCATTTTGCACCTTTTGGACATGTTCGGACATGTATATTGTTATGTGATGATCTTACAAAGATATAAAATAATTTACTTTAAGTGAGAAAACAATAACATTTTTAATCAGAGTTAAAGTATTACTAATCTATAACTACTAAGTTTGTTTCTAAAATGTTAAATATAGAAGAATAAATTTAGCTATTGTGTTCTTAAAGGGAATTGAAAGGAAAATACTAAAATATTACATGTCATCAATTCCTGCGTGTGCTCTTGTAATCATAGTGCCTATCTACATTTAAAAATCAATAAAAGACAACCGGCTTAAGTATTTAATCAGTTGTTTGTTGGGGTAAGAAATTTAAAATCATAAAACGTTTAATTTTAGGTGAAGTAGAACATGACAAAGAACATATCCTGATTATAGAGGATAGTAGGAATATTTAAGATCCTTCGCTTATTTACCTTATTCTTTATAAATGTTGGTAATATCTGGATCATTTTCTCTTAAGACACAAAAACTTTAAATTAAGAATATTTTAATGCCTATGTACCTTAATTTTAATTATCAAGATAATTGCATTACTTTAAACCTCTGAAAACCCCAGATTTATTAAAATTGTGCAAATCTACCACCTTTCCACAAATTATTCACTTAATTTCACCTCAGAGCATGACTGTGATTTATAGATAATATTTCAATAAATGATTAAATACAACTTAAATTCTTTTCCTAATTCTACCTATCTCAGTACATATAAAATATAACATGGAACTAACTGTATATAGTGTAAGTTAAAGTTAAAGTAGTAATTAATTAAAAGTCTATTACTTGACTTTAATATATTTTAATTTATTCAGTTTAACTAGACTTTTTTGAAGATCAGCATATTATTTGCAGAAATGCTTGACTAATAAAGGAAATTTAATTCAAAATTAATTAATATCCACTCCTAAAAAAAATACTAAATATAAAATCAATAAATTTAAATGTAAACCTTTGCAAAGAATGAATATTGTAGAGTTTTTTTTTTACCAGAAAGAAGATATCACAATCAACTAAAACAATCAGTTTTATCCACTTGTAAATTATACGCATTGATTTGTATCTAATTTCAATAAAGCAATTATGTAATAAAAGCGCATTCCCTATTGTGGAAAACTGATAAACGTATTTCATTTTAATTTTAGAATTACAATCTAACCTGCAGATACAGTTTTTTGTTCAATTATGAATAAATTAGATCTTTGGGGGAAAGACCAGACATAAAATTTAATCTTTTCTTTTTCTCTCTCAATATTTTGCTATAGTAAAAATAGTAACTATAAAATTAGGAGAATTTTTTTTTTTAATATCAACAATCTGTAACTTATTAATTTAATTAATTTAAGACAATTCTTTCTAGTAAAACATATCAATTTAAACTTGATACCAAAACTATTATTCAGGACTTATCATGAATGTACTTACATGTAACAACACTGTTAAATCCTGTTCATATTAATAAATGTAAAACTGGTGAGGGAATAATATAACAACAATCTGCCACTACTTAAAGCTTTCGAGGCGCGAGGAAATAGTGGCAGGTATTAATTTTTGTATTAATTGATATCGTAGGTCATGAAGTAAATATCCGGATCAACCTGTATTTTACTCAGAGAGTGTACTTAGTTTAGTTCCCTCACCAAATTTGATGAACTGATTCTAGACTGTTATAGTTAACAACTTCAATAACAATTAATATATTACTGATATAATAATAATAATACTTAAATATGCAATAATCAGGTCTAACCACGTCGTACTAAGTGAGTGAAACTAACGAAAAGACATGTTGGCAAACCCTAAACCCGAAAACCTATCGAAATACTTAATTAACACATATTCAAAGTACGACATAGTTCGCGAAAAGACTATAATCAAATAATATAATTGGTTAGAACAATTGTACTTCCCCACACTGCTGCTACTGCTCGGCCAGGGATCGTCGTCATCTTCTACCGGTGCACGTCCTCGTGAGCTCTACTCGCGACTGCGACCCGCCTCTTGTCTCGTCTCGAGACACGTACGACCTTTGCTCATGTGACGTCTACTTGGGTTATGGCGCGGTGGAAAGGTTTGGTTATGATGGCCATTGTCTCCATATGTGTAAGGTATAAATATTGTATTTGCCTTAATGTTTTTACTTGAACTTAGATCTGCAAATAACTTATTTGCATTGTTATAATTTCTTATAGTTTACCGAAAGATTTTTGTTAAAAGGCAAATCATTAAGAATTTGACGAATTCATTTGTAAAATTTAGTGTTCATAATATTTTATTTTGGCAGTATGAGTTTAGATTTATCTTTATAACTGTAATATATAGTGCATAAAAAAGTGGGATGTATGTGTAATACTTATTAAATGAAGTTCATTACATTCAGAGTTCACGTAAGCAAGTACGATTAAAGGAACTTTATCTAATCTTTAAAGTTTATAATAAAACATGAAATCAATACAAAATAATTTAATTTAATTATATATTATATTTCGATGCTTAAACATTACAATTTAAGTATAAAAACTATGTTATGAATTTAAATTACAGAAAATATTCCAAAAATATTTTACTTTAACTGTGAAAAAATTAAAAACAGCATGATTATTATAATGTTTTAGTTAATAAACTATGTGGTTATTGTTTACCTTTATACCACTGAATTAACAGCTGTTTCAAAATTCCACTGAATATGCTCACTATATGTCACTGAATAGGCAGCTACTTTACAATAAACTCGATCTGCATAATATCCTTATAGAAACACTAAACCTTGAAAGATCTTGTGTCATTCAGAATTGCAATAAGCAGACTATAAACACTACGACTCGAACCCATGTATAACACCTTACTCATTAAAGTTATTAAAAACTAAAGGAAAATATTTCTACACATAGCGTGTTTTGTACACCAAGAAGTGAAATGGAGCTAAACTTAACGTTCCCGGATTATGTTTGTTTACAAAAGTGTACGTATAATAAATATATAATGACATAAAATATTGAATTATCACAACAACTTGTTAGGATATAGCCATGCTGTGTTACTTGGGAATGTAACTCTAATTTAGGATGTGTAATAAGTATTTCTGGCTAGGATAAAAATATGTATACAAGCATTTGTATCAACACTCTCAAACGCTTTTTACAATTAAATATTTATATTAGATTAGGAAAGTTAAGCAATACATCCCGGTATACATATTTTGGTTTGTTTAAACGCAATTATAATTTAAATATATATAAAGAATATGAAAATCTGTTAATCTGTATTGTACAAGCAACACTGTCACAAGTGTATGGGTTCGTCGTGTGTTACCTTTAACATCACCAATGGCCACACTTTCCCTATCACCCTCAGAATTGTGTTATGCATGAAATATTTACACCGAATCTAGCACTGATCATATACCGTACTTACATCTGGCCTGCCGAAGCAATTAATAACGCTGATCTTCCTGTTGTCTGTGTCGAACTCCCCGACAGCTTGACCGGTCTTGTCGTCCCGAGCCTGAATCATGAACCCCTGGAAACTGAGTGGAGGTAGTGCTCTTATATAGACGTACACTGCCTGATCGCTGTTGATGTAGGGTCTGTTGAGAGTAACTATGTAGGGCATGAGGTCGGTCTGGGGTTCAGTGAGGTTACAGGGGACCATGGACTCGCAGTTGTCTGCCCAAGGATCCCACAGTTCATATTCTTGACCCTTGACCTCCAGAAGGATTTTTGTCATCCACAAAACCATCGCTAGAGTATGCATGCTGCAAGGTACCATCTTAGTTAGTTATAAGATTAATCGTATGTAAACGGACTAAATATACTATACTATATTTATATTAAAGCAAATAAATTTTCGATTCCATTATGTTTACAAATCATGTATATATTAAGTTATCTTTCGTGTAATATTTCACATCTATAAAAGAGAGTAAAAATTTAACTGTCATAAATATTTGTAAAACATATTTGAAGTTGTGATGTATATCATGAACATAATAACTGTGAAGTATCATAAGGTTACACCAACGTAAGAAATATAGCATAAACATTGCAGTACAAAACGTTGGAAATAAAGGATGAAAAGTCAACAAATATTCAATATTTATTTTATATAGCAACTTTTCTGCATTGACATCCAACAATAATAGGAAATTATTCAGACAATATAACAAATAACTTTTTATAAATGAAAAAACTTAACAGATGTACCAATACAAAATCAGCTTGTTTATTAATTATTATTTACCTCTGAATGTTGCTAGAAAATTGTACCATGCAGCGTTCCTTTATGGACCAGATTTAGGGTAGTCACGGAAACGATAAACTTTAATAACACGTAGCCTAGTACTAACAGATCTAACAAGACCAGTATGTTCACTAATGAATATTTACCTTAGACCCTAGCTACAACAGTGCACCAGGCAATGTTCCTGCTAGGACAAGTTTGAAGGCAGCTACGGACACGATGAGCCACAACACGTAGCCGAGAACCATCGCTCAGATAGTGAACAACTGTAATACGAGTATCTCTATATCTAATCAGCTGCTAGCGATACCGCACACGATAGTGATAGTATCGTCTATTACTTCATTGCTATCACGATACGTATTTCTTCGATGTAGCTTGATAAAAAATACTGATTCGGCACCTTTAGTGGCTTTGATTTTTCCCTACCAGTAAATCTTGTTTAAGATTGCACTAGTTAATTTCATGCAAACGCATTATTCCGCATTATTTTCAACACGAATTAAATCCACGTTTTGTACAAGCTATAAATAATTTAATAAAACTTCAATAGAACCAAGATTTTTTAATATATTAAAATACTAAAATATATTTAAGATTACAGATTTTTAGTAGATATTTTTGTGCGGCGATGAGAGCCGATAGCTGAGCGGTCTAAGACGTTTGAATTTGTGTCTGAGTTAGAGATAGTGCAGGTTCTAATCCTGTTTATGACCGTATCCCATTTTATTGGTTCCATCTTCCTTGTACTCCATTTTCTCTCATCTTTATTCTTTTTTATAAGTTCCTCACAAACATAATACAGCTTAAAAGATGATCGACATCTTCTTTATATACTTAAATGATACACAATATATATTTTGTGCGTGTGTATTTAACTGAATTAACTCCTCCTAAACTGCTGGACTGATTTTTATGAAACATACAAGAATGATTTAGATTGAAAAATGTAGGCGGGAAAAAATAAAATTTTGGAGATAAAAGATAGTTCCTGCACAATATAAACTGCAATTACTAGACAATTTCGTGTACTGAATAGACAAATACTATTTGAAGGCGCTAAGTAATGATGTATGTTTGTCTTTAATACACATATCTGGTAGAACCTACAGCTTAAATGTTAGACCACATGTAATAAAATACATGTACGTGCAGCATGCTTTTTTATATTTTTTTTGTGGTTTCTAAGCTCCCGAGCCTACCTAAAATTTTAAATAGTCCATATTTTAATTTATAAATATGAGCAGTAATGACCATCATGAAGTAATTTTCATTATTTCTTAAACTATACTTAAACTATCGTGCGTCCTGTAAAATTAACTTGATTTTTGGTGATACCTTACATATTAAAAATGTTCCAACATAATTTTTCGTATAAATAGATGTTCAAACTAAGCCAAAATCAGCTAGATCAAAGTCCGTATAAAACGTTTATATTGGTGTCTAAGGTAATCTACTCAGTTGATGATTTATGGGGGCCGAGTGTTACTTTTTGTGAACACCAATGATTAGTTTAATGAAAATAAAAAGAAAACTTTATGTGAGAGTGTAAAAGAAGTGAAACTCTTACAAAGAATGAGAACTCAGGTTCCTAATGTATACAGCACACGCGATCTGCCGTGAGGCTTATCGTAGGGCAACAACACTCTCCAGTTGAAACAAGAACATTTGATAAAGAAAGTTGTTTTGTTTGTAGTAATTAAATAACAAACATCGAGTAAGTTAGAGATCCACATGTAGTTCTTACTTAAGGCGAGCAAGAAATTAAGGAAATAAATGAGTTTGACTCTATATATAGATGAATTTTGAACTTATTTTATGTTTTATCGTAGTTATGCGTAAAATATATTACAATAGTATTGTGGGCGATCAGTTTATATAAATATTACTAATAATTTTATCTGCTATTATTTTAATAACTAATGAGGAGATCTTTATGTTGTAGTAAATAAAAATTATTACATTTACTAATATTTACTAAGAGCTAAAATTTTCTACATAAATAAATTTAGAATTTTAACAAACCAAATTTTATAGAGTAACATCAGAGATCTCTAGTTTGTTATTCTTTTTCTGCTTATAACACCTTTAAAATAGGGTTACAAATCCTTACCCCTTGTTTTCCTAACGTACTCGTATGTAATATTCAAATTACTTTGAAATACAGTTGTTTTAGGTAACACGTAAACTTGAATGCCTCGATAGAAGAGAAAAAAGAGAATATATCACATGCCTTGGAGAAACCTGGTTCAGGTCAAGAATATCATTAAAAACTATGTGGTTAATTGTTTTACCTTTATACCACATTAAAAAAGTGTAAAGCTTCTTAGAGTACATACTTTGTCTACATAGAACATTGAGCAGTGGTAGAATACATGCAACAACTATAGGCTAATATATTTTATCTGTTTAAAATTTAAGCTACATTACTTCTATACATAGACAAAATTAAGTATTATTATAATACACAATTCGTCACTATTATTGGCATTACTATTTAGACTGGAGGTTGCTCCTTATTATTTGAGTATTGTGAGTAAATTGAACATTGACATTTCATAATAAATATTTAGTTTAAAAGTGCTGTAAAATAAAATTATTGCTATGTTATATAATAACATTTAATACTTATGTTCAGTTTAAGTGTAATTTGTACTAAAACTACACTTAAAACACATAGCTGTACAATGGCAGGTACAATTTAAGCTAGCACGATCTCTCAAGGGATCTGAAATACCTAATTATTACACACTATCTGGGGATTATTAACAGTAAAATACAAACGTATTCGGCACTGAATGTTGTGTGTCGGTCTGAGCTGATAAAAATTAACTGACTTTACATCACAAGAGGCACACAATTACAAACTCCGATGAGGTCAAACCGACACATGTGACAACGTAACAAAGAAGGCAATTACAAAGAGGAACACTCAAGTGTGAAGCGTCGACTTGTGTCGAAAGTACTTAACGAGTCAACGACATCGTGAGCGACAAGTATTGTGTTGAGTGTACAGCAGACTGTGGTCGAGTCCAACAACTCATCTAACGCACACGTTTAATCTATACGGTGGATAGTTATTTATGGTAAAGTTATTTATGGCTCAAGAGATTGTAATGAAGTTAAATTAGTACACTTGAGGCTTATAGTGCACAATTAATGACATCCGTTTATAAATATTAAATTTTACTTTGAGTCTACTTAGAGATTTTTTAATTCTAAACTGTTATTAATAACTTGTTATAAACATTTAAAGCATTACATTAAAACATAGTGTTCTACTTACATAATTATAGGAAACACGTATTTATGTACTTGTATTCGCAAAGTACGTTATCTTTTAAAAGCAAAATTATCTATGCTTTTTTACTTGAGATCCATAGAATAAATTCAAACTGAACTTTATCGATACCATTCTAATAATTATTAATATTTTTTGATACAATTATAATTTTAAAAATAACCAAATTAACCTAAGACGCGTTTATAAAAAATAAAATTTTAAATTCAAAGCATAAATAATATATATATATATTTAAATTATGATTTAGGTTCACAACCGTTATTTTTAATTAATTTTTATACAAATAATTTTGGTTTATATTATTATTTACACATATAAAAAACCCGTATCAATCCAATTTAAAAATTATTATATTTCAAGATTAAAGAGGGCTCAGGAAAACTGTTCACAAATAGATTGTGTAATGAGTATAAAATTCGTATTTTTGTTTTCATCAACTTTTTCAATCAGCAAAAATTTGATAAATGTATTGCTTTTCTATAACTTTTTCGCTTTATTCTTAAATTGGTTACTAAAATGTAAGCTACTAAACAAATTAGTTTAAACTTTGGTAGTCTCCTCAGCAGAAAAACGTGTCCTGAATGCAGATAAATTATTACTCATTATGATATGACTTGTCTTGCTTAGGTATTACATTTCTATATTGTATAATAAATAATATATTGAAGGAAACAGGATTTTCCGGACATTTGCCATCGTTGAATGAAACAAAAAATCAGTAACACTACGTTTCGAGATCTGCAATCTGATCTCTTCTTCAGGTAAATCTTTTCTATTTCGTCAGTCGTAGGTGGTACGTATACGAATGCAGACGTATTGTGACCTGTATTCTGTAGTTCAGTTTTAATAATTAATGTTGTGTATAGTTTTTTATTAATTGAATGTTTTAGAGTTAGTGAAGTTGACAAACAACATGGTGGTTGTGATTCCTGACTTAGGCGTGCCACAACGCTTTGGTATGATTTGTTTATTTAACCTAGTTTATAATTATGTATTAGGTTAGTTATTTACCTGAAGAAGAGATCAGATTGCAGATCTCGAAACGTAGTGTTACTGATTTTTTGTTTCACTGAAGGATGGCAAATGTCCGAGAAAAAATCCTGTTTCCTTTACAATCCTTCCATCTTCAAAAATAAACTTCAAATAAAACAATGTCAAGACAAAATACTTCTAAAATATATTTGAATTATTGATAACACGGCAACACGAGCCTCTTTCGAAATTAAAAACTATTTTCCTGAATTGGAAAGAAGAGAACGAGTCAAATTTAAAACATGATTACGAAATTCAACCAACAAGATTAACTAAAACTGACTGCACTTATAAGCCTATCATTATCTGTACGGTGTTTCCACTCCTTGGTTCCCTGAGGTAAGTGTGATCATTATCAAAGATCACTAACTCAACATTCCATCCTGTCCTACTCACCCAGATCTGCACATTCAGTAGGTCTATTATTATATAACCATACAGTACTTACATGTGTGTGCTAATTATTCCAGAAATTAAGTGCACCAATTTTCTTCAACACCACGTCTCATGCGATTGTTCCAGCTCTTGGCTATCAGTAGGGCTATCGATGCTTAATTAACCATACAGTATTTACATGGCGGTGCTCATACTGATAAGCATCAGGAGCACAAATAATCTTCAGTACCGAGTTCCGTCCTATTGTTCCAGCTCTTGGCTATCAGTGGAGCTATCGATGCTTAACCATTCAGTTCTTACATGGCGGTGCTCATACTGCTAAGTATCAGGAGCACAAATTATCTTCAGTGCCGCGCTCCGTCCTATTGTTTCAGCTCTTGGCTATCAGTAGGGCTATCATTGCTTAACCATACAGTACTTACATGGCGGTGGTCATACTGCTAAGTATCAGGAGCACAAATTATCTTCAGTGCCGCGCTCCGTCCTATTGTTTCAGTTCTTGGTTCTCAGTAGGGCTATCATTATTTAACCATTCAGTACTTACATGGTGGTGCTCGTACTTCCAAGCATCAAGAGTACAAATTGTCCCATCCCCATTATTAAAGTTTCGCTAACACTCACTTAATATAAAATGCTTAAACAATTTTCTTGAAAAAAGTTTTACAAAAAGTACACAGTACAAGTTAGAAGGCAAGGCTTTTATTATATTATTTTCTAAAGTTGCTCTTATGAGTTAGTCACGCATACGCAAATGTAACATCTACCCAGTGCTGGCAGTGAAGGGAACTAACTGGTAATGGCTCCGGGGAGTTGCAGAGTAAACCTAACGATATCCGAGCGTTGGAAACTTTGTCAGGGATGAATGTAACACATCAAACGTTTTACCAACTCTAACATAACAGTTAACAATATTGTGTAATGAGCACCAAATAAATGTTAATTTGCAGCAATTCATGTTTCGAGAGATGTTCACAAACAGAATGAAAAATTAACAGATTTATAAAAGAACAACATGTTTTAATAAAAAATCAAAATAAATATTGACTACTAATGATGTCATCGTGATGGTTTTTACTAATCGTCAAATTAGTTCTAGAAGTACAGGAAAGAATTTTATAAATATAATTTACGTATATTATATACACATTCGAGAATAACATGAATCCGTTGCTATTGTAGCATAAATGAAATGGATGTAAATAAAAATGTAAAAATAATAATTTTAATATTTAATATATATTTTGTGTTTGGTAAAACAATTATCTATGGAATGTTATTTTTCTCTTAGCAAGTGTTTGATACCTGACTTTATTATTAGTTACTGTTATCATACCATATTGATAATACATTACTGATGCAATCCACTTAAATTTAAAGAATGATTCTAAGTCTGATATTCAATCATCGCAGAAACATTGTTATGTCCTAATAACACAGTACTGGCCTGCACTATAAGAGTCTTGCGTTAGTCACTTTCCCACGTATTTTGGGGTTAATTAAAGCTCGTCTACAGTCAGTCGTACGATGCTCAAAATGAATGGCTGCCGAACCTAAAACACCCATACTCACAGACGCACAAACATACATTCACTAAAATTAAAAATTTAAACACTCATGTTCACAAGTATAAACTTTTATGCTGTACACAAACTGTAATATAGGCATGTCATGGCAAGGAGGTATATCTACTGACTGTTCATTGATCATGTTAAACGTCATGACTCCTATTTGATCATAGTTCTGCAGCTGATTTATCTTGGATATATGTTTTCTCACTCTTTCTATTCTTATTAATAGCTTTTGACTCAATAGTTTAAGTACAAAATACTAAATGTTATAGTTAACCTTTTTGAGTAGAAACAAAAAATTGCTTTAATTTGGGTGCATTAGCTCAGTTTTAATTACATTTATAAATATTTGTACTCACTTAAGCATAAAGTTTAACCAATGAACGAGCGATAAGGACCAGTTTTGTCCTTCGAATCCCAAATACAAATTTACTACGGTCTATCCACCCCCGCCCGCGTCCCTCGACTAGCAGTGGGGTTGTGTGTCTCGTACCGGTATGGTCGCTGGGCCTACCTCCACTACACTACTTCTGTGTCTGTCTCTCCTCTCCATATTCACTTCTCTATTCATTATCCCATCTCACCCTTTCTACATCCCCTCTTTCCTGTACTGTTTTGCCTATTTATTTATTTCTTTTTTATCCTTTATATGCCACGGTGTGCGTCCGCACAGGGATTGACAGTCTATTCCTTGTCGGTCCATTTGAAGTAGAGAATAGCCCAAAATGATATATTATAGAGTATAAAAGTTATAAATGACACATTACTATTTCATTCCAAGTAGTGATATTACAGTCTTCTCATCTCGATTCTTTATCCACATTAAAGATAAAAAATCATTGATTAAGGAACACAAAAGGGATACAATGTGGATTACGGAATATATAGTGAAAGTTGTTTAACTATTTTTTGACCAATTCTTTTAAATGATATGAAGTGTGTTGCAAGAAAAACCAATGACTACATAAAAACAACCATTTTATAAAGATACCCTACATACCCAGGTATCTGCACCTCTCAAACCAATATGTCAATAGCAAATTACCCGGGATACACGAAGTTAACATGAGATGACAATGTGTAACTGTTTCTGTTATATGATTAGCTTACATTTATGTATAATATTTACTTACCTAACCGTTGAATAGTAGAAAACAATTTATAACAATCACAGTCATTACTTACAGATACGGGCGAGATTTAATCCCAAATTGTGAGAGAAATGTCTGAATACGTACACTATTAGGGTTACGTATGTATTCGTCGTCAAATTAGTTCGCATGTTGACTAAATTTAGAAGGAAATGTGGTAAATTATAAGGTTAACTCGTCAGAGAGACACGTACAATATTAAACTTTCGTTTTAAAGGCCATAATGTTTTACGGTAAAACTTTCAGGCCGACAATAACTCTTTAAAACTATTCATAATAAAAGACAGAGAATCTTTTAAATTAAAAATATTTTAAAACTAAAGAGCTGCATGCAAAAATGTATCCAACCTTTGTACGCACTTTTGTTTAATATATTCAATTTTATACCTAAGAAAACGATATTAAGGAAGATAAATAGGAAGAAATCACACAATTCTCTAATAATTTATTTATTTAATTGGTATAAAAAAAACCTAATAACCGTTTAAATATGTTTCGTACGATTTAAAAACATGCAATAATGGGTAATATGCAAAAGTTTTCAGTAAGTAAAATAAAATTTAATTTATATTTGTAATGGGAATTCTTTTAATATGCCCGGTGGTAAACTATAGGTAATTTTGGTTATTATAAACAGTAACAAATCTTGCATATATTTACCGAACACTCTTACAAGTGGGCATCAATACTCCCAGGGCACCTTAACTTAACTATCAACAAATAGTTAAACAAGTAGTGTCAAAATAGTGTACCTGACGTGAACTCATGAGCTGCAAATCCAGGCATCAACAGTGATAAGGGATAAGGTGATAAGTAATAGTAACTGAGTTACACTGCTCACATGTTAGTATTAGTGTCGATAGCGTGTACCAGACGTGAATTAATGAACTGCGATTCTAGGCATCATCAGTGATAAGGTGATAAGTAGTAGTCATTGAGTTACACTGCTCACATGTAAGTATTAGTGTCGATAGCGTGTACCTGACGTGAATTAATCAACTTCGATTCTAGACATCATAAAGTGATGTCATTGCCTAAGTTACACATCTCAAATGTCGTGATTACTTGCATTTGCATGTGGTAGTGACTGAGTTACACCGTTCAAATGTCGTGGCTACACGTATTTTGTATGTGATAGTGACTGAACTACACTGTTCACATATCGTGACTACATGTATTTGTATGTGATAGTGATTGAGCTACCCAGCTCACTTGTTGTGACTACTTGTATTTGTATGTGATAGTGACTGAACTACCCTGCTCACTTGTCGTGACTACTTGTATTTGTGCGTGATAGTGATTGAGCTACCCAGCTCACATGTAGTGACTACTTGTATTTGTATGTGATAGTGACTGAGCTACCCTGCTCACATGTCGTGACTACTTGTATTTGTATGTGATAGTGACAAAGCTACCCTGCTCACATGTCGTGACTACTTGTATTTGTACGTGATAGTGACTGAACTACCCTGCTCACATGTCGTGACTACTTCTATTTGTATGTGACAGTGACTGAGCTACCCTGCTCACATGTCGTGACTACTTGTATTTGTACGTGATAGTGACTGAACTACCCTGCTCACTTGTCGTGACTGCTTGTTTTTGTACGTGATAGTGACTGAACTACACTGTTCACATATCGTGACTACTTGTATTTGTACGTGATAGTGACTGAGCTACCCTGCTCACATGTCGTGACTACTTGTATTTGTATGTGATAGTGACTGAGCGACTCTGCTTAAGTGTAGTGACTACTTATAATGGTGTATATGAGGAAATTAACTGCATTAGTTATGTTATATTTAATATTCAAAATGTAGTTGGCGTAGTAATTGGTATTCCATTAATAAGTAAAGTAAGTATATGAGAAGCGAAGATTTATTCTTTATGGGTTGTCTAATATTTACGGATACTGTTTAAGGTTTCACAATTATACATCAGTTACATATTCACATTAGAGCTTTCTGACATGGGACTTACAAACGAATTATTTTGTAGTTCACAATAAGTTGAGCATTATTTAAACTGCAGGTAGAGCATAGAGTAGTGATAATTACACGAACATAATATTAAAGTGATTGATTACTCTATGTTAAATGAAAACTTTATAGGTTATTTAGTGTTTGTTTTATTTTAATACACATTCTTGTTTCCTTTTTTATGAAGTCTCGATTGTTGTCCAAATTCATTCTAGAAATCGTACTGAAGGAAGTAAAAGATTAATTTTGAAATCCATTAATATCAATCAAACCAAAATTAGTTTTGTTATGTTAAGAATTTTTCTTTTGAATCTTTCAAGTTAAATTAATATTTTATGACTTTGTTTTTGTTTCATTTTTTGGCAAACTTAACTAAGTAGCAAACGAGATGACATTTTAAGAGAGTTTAAGATGTTAGTGGCCGACTTGAACGGTATAGTCAGGAAATAAAAACATAAAACTCGCCACAAATTACTCCCCACACCTATTGACGTTCCAGAGATTTTACACAACCTGTGGTGTCAATATTTTCACTAAATATTTGAACTGACAGTGTCAGCGGCGTATCTTGTGTCGTACTGTGACATTCCTTGTGACAGAAGTTGACAAGTGACAGTGACATAATGACGTACGCTGATGTTGCGAGACTCCCGCGAGTTTCTTGGAGTCAATATTTTAACTTATTCAATCAGACTCCTCCCTTGGGTTTCTTATTGTTTTAAGTTTATGATCCCTGGTGCTGAGTAATAGATTGTGTACAATCACAATTGAATAATAGCGTGATATTCTCCATGTAACTGAAATCTTCATTTAGGCTAAACCAAGTTTTATGGTTCAAATTTACTCTTCAATAACATGTACATCATGGGCATATCCTTTTAAAATGGTTTAATGATCACTAAGGAAATGTACAGGTAAGTGATAATCACTGGAAGCTATTTCAATCTCCTTATCTATTTCAGAATAATTTGAATTAAATTTTAAAGAAGAATGTTTTGGAAACGTGAAATAAATATTTTGATAAGCTCCGAAGACATACAGTACACAAGAAGTCTGTTAAGTAGATAATAGTCAAGAGTGTAAAACGTGATCTTCTTAGGGCAACGGGAAGTTGAGAAACGACATTTAGTTATTTTAGGAGTTGTTACACTATTTCAGCCGCTATGGGTAGTGCATATTCTTGAAGGATTTTACTTTGTTTCGTGACAACTTAAACCAAATGTATTAAAAACTAGCCTAAACCCGCGGCTCCGCTCGCGTGGCAGTAGAGAGGGCTACATCAATCAAGCATCGAAAAGAAATGGCGGCATTATGTTATTTTCCAATAAAATTCGTCAAAAAACTGCTCAAAGGAATTCTGTAAAAAAAAATGTTGAGAAAAACATTCTTCAAAGAATATTTACATGAGAAAACAAAAATACTTGCCTATTTTTTTAAACCTTTTACTGATGGAAAATAACACTGTTCTTGGAAATTGTAAAAAAGATATCAAATCACGTTTATCAAAAATTTGACATTTGTGACACGTTGTAAATGTCAAAAAAATGTTTGTTTACATAGAAACGTCAAAAATATTTATGTTTACTTAGTTACTGTCAAAAATAACAACAATTTTTTGTCGCATTATATATGTTTACAAAGAACAGCTGATTAAAAATTTGAAAAGACTCTTTCACTTAATAACATATGTTTGCTGCAATGCATTTCTTACGGGTATTTCTGTAACCAGTGGGGCGGAATCCTGAATCGGGAAAGGGATAAAAAGTATCCTATAACCTTCTACAGATCAAGACGAACAAATTAAAAAAAAAATTAGGCGAATCCGTCCAGCCGTTTGTGAGTGATGCTGTTACACACGAACAGTTTCATTTTTTATATATATAGATGTCATCGATGTAGGTTCTAATATACTAGACTCTATTGATTATACACATACTTTTTGGGATAAGTATAATTCTTTCCCAATTGTTCAAGACAGCCAGCATAGAAACTGTCAATATAATGTAAAAAAGTGATGAAAGAAACCAAATCTGATATAGTATATCATGAAATTCTGGAAATTTGTAATAGTTTTACAACGATAAAAGATACTTTGTATTAATACTATATGAGTTATGGGTATCAAAATGGCAGGCGAAAGCGGAAAATCGGAGAATAAGTTCCTTGTGACAAATTCCAGGATTAACTGAGTTAAGCTGACCTACATTAGCCCACTTAAATGTGAAAGTAAACATAAATAATCAGTTGTATTAAATGTCTCTATTCAATCCCACAAACTGGCAAACGTTTCTAGCCTGTTACATTTCACTGTAGCGACACTATTCCTAATAATTTTACAACATCTTGAACAGTGTATTTGATTTAAGCGTCCACGAGTAATTATTTACCTAAGTACAGCTTACGTTCCGCAGAGAGTTGGGCTGCTAAATCATGCAGAGAGCATGGAACCTGTTAAGTAATTAATGAGATTTACACAGCCCAGCACTACTAAGTGACCCAAATATCATATTACGAAACAAGATTACTTTTTGGTTTACTGCAAGTGTATTCATAGTTAAATTATAAGAAATCAGTGCCGAGTTACTTGAATTCACAGAATTTATTTATTTATATTTTTATGCACATTAAGAGGAATATCTTAATTTACTTGAATTAAAAGAGTCCCCAACTCATCAAAAACAAAAATTCTGATATTTTAATTAAACCCTCAACTATCAAATAAAGTAACTCAATTGGCCAATATGAAATTTTATAAACGCGTAGATGCTAGTAGGTGAATAAGTTATGTGATATGACTAACAATTGCATAGGTCATTTCATACGTAAGATGTCCAGTAGACAGTTAGACGATCAGTCAAAAAATATTTTATAGCTCCCAGGCAGACTGAAAGTCTGTATATATATAGAGCAACGTAACAAAAAGTAACCGTGACTACATAATTTAGAAAAGAACTGAAATGTTAGAAATTTATAGGCAAATAAGGCATAAGCGAGATAGATCTAATTAAAAAAAATCGTAATACTTAATACAATAAATGAAATTACAAATGTTCCATTATATAATTTTAAAATATCCATATGTCAATTGAGATACCCAATAAAAAACAGACACTAGGAAGAAAAAAATTTTTAGGAAGAACATTTAGGAAGAAAAACAGGCCCTTAGTGATAAAAAAGTATAACATGAATAAACTACGCAAGTATATAACTCAATTCATTCTAACGATACCATCCTGATTTTAATAACGCTCAGCTAAACCCCATGGAGGGAGACACACATTATCTCCGAGATTGTAAAAACAGTATACTGATGGAAAGTATTATTGGAGGACTTGATATGATTTAACGAACGTCGTATCAACCAATCCATCAAAAATCTCGTTAAAATATAGGCGACTGTACTTGTTTGTGGATATTATTTTATTTTTAGGTTAAGTACTCACAGCTTAAACAATCCAATTTACCCTTAGCGTGACGCGTTTCGCTCGATCACGACATTGCCAAACGCACACTAAAACAAGTAAAAACACAGTGTAGGCCTCCAAAAACAAACACATGAAATAAAGTTAATTAATTAAAAGTTCACATAGACACGTCTTCAAAATTAAAGTATTTAAAAATACGGCCAAGTTGGTTGTCCGCGTACATATCCCTCAAGGTCAAGGCGTCTTCTTTGTCATCTGTTATATCTCGCTCGAGTCTACCGCATTGTTTGTATTCCTATTATTGAGCTTCTGTCATAAATGGGATGGTTCCTTCCGCCGATTCTTTCATTTAAAATATTGTTCTCACTTGTACACTGACCTTTATATAATATAGGACTTCTAATATATTTAACCTTTATCCTTTCAGGCAATGATGTAATATTTCCATATTACCTTGTACGCTAGTATAAGAATGGTTGTAATTATGCAGATGATCAGAGAATATTATGAAGGGCTGAAATGTGCTCTTTAAAACGGGTTCCCGTTTGGCCTATGTAAAATTGTTCACAGTCTGTGCAGTTCAGTTGCCTGAACTGGAATAATTATCTGGTTAATCAATTGTCAGTTTAATTGGAGAAATTCAAGAATAAATTGGAACCAACTCTGGAATAAATTTTGCTCAAGCTGTGAGTACATAACACACGATTTATACCAGCAATCCAAGAACCATATAAAATAAAAATTAATTTTTTCTACGTTTTCTTATTGCTAACATGATTAGCTATAACATCAATGTAAAAATGCTTAGCCAAATTCCTTGCAAAAAAATGACTTATCATTACGAACTCAATGGTCCTCATAGTAAGTCATGAATATTTATGCCAAATTTCAAGGTTATAGGTAATTTCGTTGTCGAGACTTCGTCTTAACAGAAAAACCAAATAAAAAGCTTTTATTCCCTCGAAAGATATGCTTCACTTGTGATCAGCCAATAGAATATAAGATTCGATTTTGTAAGAGGATTTTTATTTTTATGACGATTGGCGAAAGTGCGTTTTAATGTAAAAGGTGACATCCTTGCAATAACTTTAATATGTATATTTTAATATTTACCTAAAGGTAAATCTTGTATAAGTAAGTTATAATTACACCTAATTACACTTGCTAAATATTCTATTTTTAACTAGGTGATATCTCACACAGTAAACGCATTTGTTTGTACTGTTAACATTTGCAATTACTAATTACTATCACAGAACTAACTTCTGTTTTCCGGACTCTTACAAACTGGCTCTCAAATGGAAATACTACTGAGTAGTAGATGAAAAATGAAGTAGGTTGCATCAAAGAAGTGTAAGAAGATTATCCTCTCTTAGTAGCATATCGCCCCACTGGTTTGATGCCAATTTCCAGCCCAATTAAATTATTACTCTTCGTTTAACATTTATCTGAGCCGTGCAGTTTAAGAGATATCGAAATATTTCAGAATATCTGAAGGTTTTATGATTATTTTTAAGCTTACTTGCTTTATTATTATAAATTACACAAATTTTAATATCTGCAAACAATACTAGCCAAAAATAATAAAAGTATGCGTGAAATTAACGATTAATGATTTAAAAATCAGTTGCCGAAGTGAGTGTTCACCAGCAATACGAATAAACTCATTCTTGATTGTTATAGAGGCTGCTTTTCGAAATCACTTTGTAATAAGCAATGTTACAAGTGTTAACTACCATTGGTTGTGGAAGGCTTTGTTGTGAAAGGGCATGGCTTGAGGGTGGAAATACATAATTTTCACAAAGCAATCGCAAAAATCACAATGATTAATGTTCCCTTGTAAAAATTAGTTTGTTATTAAAGTTCAACTATTATCATTCTTTAATGCTCTGTAAAAAAACGGCAAATTTTTGTTGATTGTGTTGGTACTCCACCTGAAATGCCTGCCATCGGATGAGAAAGGTAAATCTTGTAAGATCTAATTTACTTTCTTTCATATCCACCACATAAATAGGGTCAAGATTCATTTGCAAAAGTTGGGTGTGTTGTATTTTATAAAAATCGTAACGTCAATTAGATTATTATATTTTTTCATCAATTAAAATAAATTGGAATATAGGTAGTGAGCAATTGAAGTTCATTTATTATTTATAATATTAATGGATTGTCACGATTAAAATTTAAACTTATATTTAAAAACAAAATTATTATTATGTTATTTAAAAACTAAAATACCATCAGGAATTTTATTTCCACGTTTTCTAGAAATAAACTGCACTAACATTAAAACATACAGAAAAGCAACTACGATTTATTGTATTTTTAACGGAACTGTAATTCCTCTTACTGATTTTAATTGCAAAAACCTCTTGATTCATCGCTTTAAAGATTAAGTTATATGGTTGCTTCTTTTAAAACTTACGGGCATTGAAATATTCCTAGTTCATAAAAAGCCTTTAGATTATACAATACATATTTTTTTTAAACAACCACTTCTCTGAAAACTCGTGGGCATTACAGATTATTGTGCTCACTCATATATGCAACTAAAAATTTTCAAATACAAACCCCTATCATGTGACCCCTCATTTTAAAGGGAATAAAAAAAGAAATCCAATAATCCAAACTAGAGGTCTCTACGTTTATTTTAACAGATTTGATGACAAATGTACAATAATAAAATCAGTAGCTGTCTTGTCCTGTTTATCGTAACATGAGTCAACACTAACGCAAATTCTAAAAACAGTTACCTGTTTTAATGTAGCAGGTGTTCAAACTCTTCACCTTCGGCTGTTTGACATTGTGCTAGACGTGTGTAAAAACTTGAGACATGATAGGGGTTTGTATTTGAAAATGTTTAGTTGCCCCCCCTTTACTCAATTGTAAATTTGTGATAAAATCTGTTAAAATAAACGTAGAGACCTCTAGTTTGCATTATTTGATTTCTTTTTTTATTCCTTTTAAAATGACGGGTCACATAATAGGGGTTTGTATTTGAAAATTTTTAGTTTGCCCCCTTTACTTAATTGTAAATTTGTCATAAAATCTGGTAAAAATAAACGTAGAGACCTCTAGTTTCCATTATTGGATTTTTTTTATTCCCTTTAAAATGACGGGTCACATGATAGCGGTTAGTATTTGAAAATTTTTAGTTGCCCACCTTTACCCCCCTTTAGAAAAGGGGGGCAAAATTTTCAACAACTTGAAAAATTGAAAAAATATGTTATAATGGGTGGGGGTCAAGGTTTCACATAGATATCTCAGACCGTTTAAAAATTATATCCAGGTGTGCCAGGACATAAAACTCACTCTGTATATTTCATTAGCATACTATAATTAAAACTTGAATAATTTATAATCGTATAAAGTTACGTAATCTCTAAATATATTATTATGACACTGCCTCATTGTTCTACTGAACGAAACGAACCGCATAACACAAATTAACACGTAAAGCTTAGCAAAGTTTGTTGGTTTTTTCGTATGAACAATTCGTTTAGGTAAAGTTATTCATTAGGTTGGGACGCATCTAGTGGATTATTTAAATGTGACTTTGCTCATTATGAGTTTTCAAACTATTTTGTTTAATTTTCCAATTACTGAAATAAAATATAACTCCAGAACATATGCAATGGAAAGGGAAACCGTAAAGTCAAAGTTTTCAAGGGTTTACTCCGGATATAATTACCATCGCGCTGGAGCAAATAAAACAACACAAAAATAAACATTTTTAACTTTTTATCATAATTTTGAATTTTGTATAATTATGTTTTTATTTTCGAAAATTAATTTTTAAAGCCTGTCACCATTTTACTTGTACTCTCTTTATACATATAAATATTTTTAATTAAAGGAATGGTAGAATTACTGACATTCTCACAGCTTTAGAGCCTGTAAGTTTAAAATTTTTATGAAGTTTTTTTAATCTTACAATGAATTCAGGGCATGCTAATCTTCGATATAGTTATTACATCACATGGTTGTCTAGTATTTAAATGTCGCTTGATTGAAGTTAGTTTTCTCTATTTTTCATATCAGGTTTAGGTTTTGGGAAATCCGATTACTGACACCTGGTATGTTGAAGCAATTGTTATATGAAAGAAAAATGTCATATGTAATGTTTACGTTTTTATATATACCTCAGTGCCTCTTACAAAGTTTTCTGAAAATTTTTTTATAAGCCCTTTCCTCGTAATTTAATTTCACCCATTTAGAGGGGACATGCAAACTGGAGGCTGGTACATAAAACTATTGTCTGCTACCATACTATTTTGAGGGGCAACCACCCTACATGAGCCTTTACCTGAGATTAACTCATTGTTAAGTCTAGTGAAAAATTACAGTGAAAACAATTAAGGTTTTTTACAATTATAATTGATTATAGATAAAACTTAACTGTCCAAATTATGTAATACTATCAAAAAGACCCCTCTATGATTATAAAAAAAATAATATATTGTCACTAATTAGAATTAGAATAAACATTCTATTGTTTTGTGTGTTGCCAAATTCTTCCATGTGTTAAAATACCCTACATTAAGCCAGGTACTTACTTATTTATATATATATATATATATATATATATATAATTTTTTATCGATATATTTTTCACGTTCTTAACCATTACTTTGTATTTATAATCTTCTGGAACTATGCGAAACCTAAAAGACACCTATTAATTAATGAGTTTTATGGAGAAACATATAGCATTAAGGTAGATAAAAGCTTTTTCGGTTTTACGCAGGGATTAAAAAGAAAGGGTCGTTTGAAATGTATTCCTTTTATCCCAAGCAAGAATAATTATCCCAGTTTAATTTCGTGGAAACAACAATTTCCCTCTCGTTTGTTTTAACCCATCCATCACACTGTTTACTGCACAAAGCCAGCACATGATATTCAATTATGTTGGCTCACATCCTTAACGTTATTATATTTATTATTACTTTATACTTTTAATTAAAAATTTACGCTATACAAGGCAAAAAACAATTAAAATTAAGAACCTCTTGTCAATGTGAAGATTGGTACAGCCACTTCAATTTCTAAACAAATATTTGAATCTAGTCTAAGGAAACATTAAAAAGATAATGTATTTCATCTAAAATGTATCATTTCATAGCGTGGCTAATGGTAAACTCTTAAAGGTGAGTTATAATACTATTATACTACTATTATACTACACTATTAAATACTACTACTATCTTCTATTGAAGCATGTTATATTTTAGGATCTCTTATTTTAATTTTTATCACTACTACATACGAGTGATGGCTATATCGTATTCATATAATGGCTAGAGTAATTTTTTTTATATTTGGTAAAAATCTTAGCAAGTACTAAAATTTATAGTTACTACATTTAAATTTGTTACCTTTAGTGAATTATTGGAAAAGTCTGTTCATTGTAATTATTATTTCAGGAATGTTTAGCTAGACTTTCTGAGTTGAACTGCTCAGTTTGTGTTACTGTAAATAATTAAAAAGTAACACTAAAAGTAGTTACTATAAATAACTATTAGGTACACTGTCCAATAGTTATACAGAGTATCAGTACAGGGGTTATTCTTAGTTCAAAATAATATATTTCCAGTTGTGATATAACTAAAATTCTTTATTCCCCATTTAAAATGTTGTTTTTGTATTTTTGTATTTTTTTAAATTATAATTGATACTTTATATACTGATTTTAATATAGTGGTTGACTTAGCTTAGATTGGGAGTGTTTAGTGTTCAAATCAAAACTCACTTTACGTTAAGTTTTCTCAGGGCTCTGGTTGAACCTTGTTAACCAGATCTCCTTAGGTTTCTTCGAGAAATATTCAAGAAGTAATCTGTAGAGTATACGAGTGTAAATTTAGTTATTTATTTGTTCTGTGAATTACTTGTTTGCTATCACAGTTAACAAAAAAAACAGTGTGAATATGTTCACTAATCCTCAGACAAATCCTATGCTTTTTGACTATACCGGGATAAAAAAAAATGTTCATCAAGGTAAGTTTTATTTTAGAGGTATCGTACAGACCTGTAATGCTTAGCCAATAATGAAGTGCCTCTGTAATAAGGTTCGATACTTCAATCGCGAATAGTAAGGTTTAAAGTATAGTTGTAGTTAAAATAATACGACACGCAAAACAACTATTTTATATATTATTATTATTAATTATTATATTGATAATTATTTTAAATACAATTTTAATTATATTTATATGTTGAATTTTATCATATCTAATTCGCTTCAGTCCATCGCCCGAGACATAGCGCAATTACAGCACTGACAGTATTCATATAAGAAGTAATTTATTGTATACAATATACACGACCCCCCTCTCGCTTGACAGACATCCTCTAAGCGGATACAGTCACGATTGTTTTAACCGTCAGCCATGCAAAACAATCAGAAAATAAAAAAGTTAAATGGTGAGTTAAGTTTCCTTAACCTGCATACTAATATAAAATAGGATGCACGAGAAGATATAAACTCCTCCGGCTGTTGGCTAGCTAACTGGCCGGAAATTACCTGTTGACAACACCGGACCTGTTTACTTCTCCGCCGTTACTATAATCTTTGACATCAGTGAGCACTCAGTGTATACGTTAGTACGGCTCGTTACATCATCATATGGGGAGTTATTTTTGGACAAGGGCAGGAATTTTTCAAATTTATAAACACAACTGAACTGTTGCATGTTTTGTGCTATATGAATTTGGGTTTTATTTTTTAAATCAACTAGGTAAAATTTAGAAACCAAAATGGTAATAAATAAAAAAAAATAATTAAAAAATTAAAATTGATAAAATAATAGGGTTTCAAATTCCTATCTTGATTATATTTTATACACGAGAAATGCAAGAGATAAAGTGCTTAGCAAAGGAAGTTCCGGACATTTCCGGTGCTATATCTTTTTCAGTTTGACTCAGGATTCGTTGCGGTCTACTTCTATATTCTGTTGAACATAAAGCAAGTGGATTTTACCTAAACAAGCACCAATATATGACAGGTACAAAAGTATATACCATATTTAGTCTATACCATAAAATAGCAAATTTCCTTTCGTTTAAAAATCAGAGAATATTACCCTGATTTTGAGGAAGACAGATTTGCTTAATATTAAACATTTTTATAATTTCCTCGCGCACACCAGTATATTACTACGTGTGTAATCAATCTTGTTACTCTTTACTTTCTGTATAAAAAATGTTCATAACTCAGGGCTTAAAATTAATAATTTTAATGATTTACTGTTGTTTAATAATTTCTGTAATTTGCCTTACGAAAACTGAAGATTAAAATGTTAGCTTTAACGTAATTTTTATACATTCTTACGTTATTTTAAGTTTGGTGTAAATTAAATTATACATTTTTACTCTCACAGCTATTTTCCTCAGTGTAATTCGGAAATATGGATCTCTGGTATTACATAAAGAATAGTTGTACCGTCTAATTTAGTTTGACGTCTTTCTTCCTCTCTCATTTCCTGATCAGGCACTCGGTATTATCTAGGTAATTGCAGCGCTCAAGTGATAAATACTCTGATAGTCCTTTGTCCCTCCACCGTGATAGACTTCATCAGTCCCGTAGACCTAAAGAAAACAGCGTGGACTATTTTCTTCACAGGTCGTTGTTTCTTAACCTTTGTAGGTGATGGCTCGTCTTCGAAACATCCATACACTCTCTCCTCGAATTAGAACATTATAACATGGTATGTATGTCTCATCAGTAGTGACAACTTTGGAAGTAAAACGATGCCCACCTTTATTGAGCAGCTGGAGGGAATTTATATGTAAAATCCTGAAGTACATTTTGACAAAAGGGTTTTCAGGCTTTTAAAACGTTATGCAGTATTACTTACACCATTACGTACTTAATCAGTAGGGAAGTGTAAATAATAAAATAAGTGCATTTTTGTCATTTTAGATCGCAGTTTTTTTCGCGCGCATCAGATTTTCTTAAGTGACCACGGAATTCGGCCTTACTGAAAGTTCATCGTCTAAAAGCGAATATCAGTTGCTTCAAAGTTTTGAATACCTCCTAAAAGAAATAGCACGGGATTGTAGTTAAGTTTTCTTAAGCTCGTTAATGATATTTATCAACGTACAATAAATAATTTAAAACTTATTATTAGTTCTATAATGTTTCATTTATGTGTAATTTAAGCTGCACATGATCGATTCCTTGGTATTTTCAATCATAACAGCTATCTCTTCTCTCGAATTGTTTTAATTAAGGGCGACATACAGTCCATTCACAGAGTTACAAGTTTCCACTATGGTTTGTTTGAAATCTGAAAAATGTCATCACATTTCTCACTAGAGAAGAGAAGGCAGTTTGCTCTAGATAAAAGATTTTTGTACTTTCCAAACAGTGGTCTTGAGATATATGATATTGGAACGTGATGAACCTTCTTACCCCAAGTGCAATCTGCGGAGACGATTGACGACTAAATAACGGTACATACTAAAGTACGATGATATGCTACAATTGCCCTGTGTAGGGCTGAAGACAACAAAGAAAGCTTTTTCTTACCTTGGAGCCCAGAATTGCAATGCACCTACATCCACCATAAAGGGGTTTACTTCATCAGATTAAAATATATGTTTAAAATCTATATACTGCTTGATTAAAGCCCCCTCCCACTCACTTCAATCTGACGTTTTTCGTTTTCACGATTTTTTCGTTTTCATCTTTTTCACGTTCATTTTAATATAGATTAAAATACCTATATTTAGATATATCTAAAGCTATGAACGCGAGTTAATTTGTAAAACAATTAAGTACTAAGAATTGTTCTAAAAATGTTTATTCATGTATGATACATTTTAGCTTGAGCTTAACTATTAATTTAAGAATCGTAGTTTGGTAAACGATGTAACAATGCTAATTGGTTAGATGTATACCACTCCTTTACACGAGTGGGGTTTAGTGAAGTGCAAGGCACTTGCTATAGGGCACTTCTCTGCCACTAAGGGTTGCTCTATTTTTATAAACTAAACGTCATATACCACACGATCCGTAATTACTACACTGCATTTTACACATACTATAAAAAACGTTCTCGGGATATGAAATAAGTTTACAAGTTTATTGTGGTTCAATATTATTTATTTGACACAAACTAGTTCTGCTAGTTGTGAATTAAAAATTTAAATTAGAAATCAGAAGTTTTAACTTTCAAATACAGGATTACGTTACAAAACATTAATGAACACTGTACATATTGACTTTACAAACAAGTGACCGTCGAAAATCACATTTTAAGTTGTAATTTTTTGTTGCAGTGAATATAGTTGTTATTGTGAATAAGAACCATATAAATAAACTTCCATGTGTACGTAGTGCGATAAGAGTGTAAACAACTGTATGTTAAAAATTATTATTTAGATTGTATAATTGATATCTCTTTACCCATACATAGTTCTCTTACTTAATAAATGTACCATTTTTCCTTCTTAAGTTAATAATAGCTATATATTTCCTAAACTGTAATCTTTTAATTAGTTTTGATCAAGATAAAAAAAATTCAACCTTATATTTATCTTATATGTTTATCTATAAACCTATTTCTATCATGATGATTTGATTTTGTTTAAATATACTGTATATGAGTGTTAAATTTTTTTGAAAGTAAATTCTATTCATATTAATCACTTTATTAATGTTTCTCTCATTTGGTATGTAAGTAATAAAGTAGTTTCTATACATTGCGTGTAGTAGATCACCGGAAATGCCTTTAAAAATATTACCATTCATAAAGATAGTATAAATGTTATTAGTGCACTGAAACTATAAGTAACTGTTTATTTATTGAAACTTGTAATTTACAAGTTAGTTTATGTGTAATTTAAATTGAACTGTAAAATCTTACGTAATTTTTACAATAGCTAATATTATGTATTTTGATATAAAAACGTCAATTTTAGAAAATATATCAGAAAACGTATGCCCCAACTAACGATAGGATGAAATAAAAAATGTAAATACATTAAAACTAATTAAAAAACATTAAGGAAATGAGTAATAGATGTAAATATAACGTAAAGGACAGCACAATTAGCTTGAGAGCTGAGATGTCTGCAGCACACAGATCGATCCGTCCCTTGGTAAACAAACCAATATATGATCCTCGTGTCTGGTCTCTCTATGTTACATCTTTAGTTGACAGAAAAAAAACATCTTTATCTTTAACATATGAAGTCAATCTATATAGTCCTAATAGTTTGTAAATACACCGTTTACAAAGTAAATTGAACATTATTAAATGCAATTTGATAGCATAACCAAGGCTAGTGGAGGGGGGGGAACGTAATAAGAGAAACATAGCAAGATACAGATTTATCACTATTAACCGTGTTCTGAATATGCAGTAGAAAATATGTACTCTCTCTCTCTCTCTCTCTCTCTCTCTCTCTCTCTCTCTCTCTCTCTCTCTCTCTCTCTCTCTCTCTCTCTCTCTCTCTCTCTCTCTCTCTCTCTCTCCTCAAATCGAAAGTTATCGTCAACATACAATGCCATGGGTTTAATGAGATATTTACTCTGCAATAAAGGTAGGGGTATAAACTTTCTGTATAATTTTCTCCCTAACAAAAGTTTTTATAACTTCTTCCGATTACATTTTTTTTATTGCACCCAGAGGAGAGGTAGAAATATAAACCAGAATTAGACGTTATATAATAAAGCCCAAAGAAGAGAAGAAACGTAATAATAAAACGGCTAATCATATTAAAATTAAGTTCTAGCATTATGTACAAGGAAGATGATTAGAGGGAGTAAAGATGGTTTTAATTATTAACAAATTTGCTAAAGAAAAAAAACTGGTAAAATATTGTTTTCCTAAATAATATTAACAGTATAAATAACTGTCATGAATTAATAAAAACCATGTCACTCCTTAAAGGAATAACTGATAAATAAATTAACAACTTTCCTTTTTTAAGGGCTTTTTATTTGCGCCTTATTTTTTTATTATAAAATATCCTCGTTTAAGTGCCTGTAACTCCCATTAGAGTTACAAAAAGTGTATGTACTTTGACTGTTCTCAGGAACATGTCGTAAAAGGCAATGATTATTAAAGTCAAACCGATTGTCACAACTTAATAATGACGAGAACAATCAGGACGTTCTATCTCATTTTATATTTGTACTCCGCTTGAAGGCAAGATATCCGAGAGTTTGTTACCGTTTTTTTTTGTGTTTGTAACGTACTCTGAAGTTTATTATTATAGAATTCGTGCTCCTTACGTTATTTAGCACGTAACCTTCGAGAACATATTTAAATAACCAATTAAAAATATACCATGTTTTTAAAAACTTACCTGATTGAGTTTTGGGATAGATAATAATCTTTTAACTATACTTAAGTTTATTGTCATGTAAAGTCACCTTTTACCAATAGTTTATATCGACCATTTATTTCCAAGATCAATTACGTTTCGTAATCAGCTTACTACATTTGAATGTTAGGTTTGCCTCGTGAGATCTGGAGTACTGAATAGCCTAGTAGTCTGATGTGACGAACCAATTACCCTTCCTAATTGCACAATTCCATACGGTTATTATTACTTGTATCGTATAGCTAATATTATAGTACTTGAATTCATTTCCAAGTTTTGTAAGAAAAAGACTTTATTGGCGGCCTGCATATTATAACTTTCGAATAAGGCATCAGTTTTATTGCAAACTATAACGACTTGGATTGTTGATCTTAATATTCCAGAGTATTAATATATAAATCATCAATAATACATCCAAGACGATATAAAATATTTTTTGATTAGTAAAGATCCCTAGTGAATATTAAGTACAATGTATTACTAAAATTGTTAACTATTAAATATTATCTGGTTTGTTTAAAATAAAAATCACAGTTCTAAATGAAAACAATGAATTTATTTTTAACTGGCAAATTAATAAGTTCAACGTTTCAGAATTTTTATCACTCTATTTTCCACAAAGAATTGACAAACCTTTTAGTAAATTTAAAAAATTCCTTTGGCAAGAAATAAAAATATTAATCAAATTAATTATCAAACTAAAAATCAGAGCTCTCTTCTAAAATAAAATAATAAAGTTTTAAAATAAAAATGAAATACAACTTGGAAACAATAAAAATAAAAATGTTCACTTCTAAGTTCACTCAAAATACAAAATAAAATTTCAACTACTCTTTACACTATTTGAACCTTAACTTTCAAGTCTCTGCAATTCAGATTACAACTCTCTCTCTAACAATTATAATGTTCAATTAATTTTCAATTAATAATTCACAATAAACAGTTCCAGTATCAAGCTTATTCCAGCTGTATCAAACCAGGAGAACAATTAACTCACAATAAGACAAGTTCTAATCAATTCAAGGCAGTCAACCTGCCTTCCTAACAATTTAAAACTACCAGTGCTAACTTGCCAAAGGATTACATGTTCGATTTTACCCTGACATTTCACAATCTAATCTAAAATTAAGTCCCAATATTTCGATCCCAAAATTTTTTATTTAATTTAAGTTTTAATTAAAAAAATAAATCAATGTAGCTTTAAAAACGCTACATTACTTCCCCCTCCTTTACTTCTAAAATACGGCCCTGAAGTTAGCAATTTAAAAAAAATGTTTTTAAAATGTACATCATTTAGTTACCCACCAATGTTTTTAGAAACAGACAGAAACAGTTAAACAAATAGATATTGACCGTTATAAAAGGAATGTAGGTCAATAACTCGAGATAGCGAAGCCTATTCCCCTCACAATTCTAATTTTACTATCTACAACAGGTCAGTCTTTTCCAGTCTAAGGAATTTTTTGTCCTTTCCGGTCTCCTCCTGTCGACGTCTAGGTATGGACAGCAGCTCCCTCAGTCAGTGAGTGCTCGTCTTCACGGTCGTATGTATCGTCCCTTGGATCCGTCGTGTAGTGTAGGTCACCATCCCCGTTGTTGGAACCGCCGGTGGGCCGCGCGCGTGGTCCGCAGCGTGTGACCAGTGTTAGTGGAGTGTCAGTGCTGTTCCGTTTCTCATCACCACAGCATTTCACATATAAACAGAACATTCTCTCTTACAATGACATAAGTCCCCTTTGTCACCATTTATGTCGGAATTTCAGAGCTTGTCTCGTTTCGTTTTCAAAAAATTTTAATTTTTATCCAACTCAAAGATTGCTCATTCTTTCCTTCATAAACTGTATTAAAATATTTAAGACCCTTTTTTTTAAATTACTAACACGTTATTTACATTGGATTACAAGGGGGGGGGGGGTTTGAGCTGAATTTCTTTCTCTCATTCATGCACTATAAACAAATAACAACATGAAATTGGACACAACAAGAAGGAATGTTAGTACATCAATAATATAATGTCTTTATACTAATATCAGACAGTATAAATTGGTTGTAGACACTATTATTAAATACTACATTTCTTAATTTTAAAGTCCTGAGGCCATGTAAATTATCCTCTTCATGTAAATATTTATTTATATGTCATAAAAATCCCCTTTTTTCTTTTAATACCTGAAAGAAAACACAAAACCTTGACTTGGCCTATGGTTACTCAATTATGACATTTTAATATGGGGATTTTTTTTTTTAATTTTTATGCTGAAAGAAAAAATTGTCCAATCGTTCTTAACTGTCCAAGTGTTCCAATAAAATTTCACTTAAGCGGGTCTCAAATCTTGTAAATGCACTCTTTTAAAAAATTTTTAAGTCCTTGGTGTGTGCTGTATTATATAACTGTTCTCTGAGATAATAATCACAATCTTGTATAGTCCGTCAAATTTCCTATCCAATTTATTTTCTGTGTCCGGGTATTTTACAAAACACTTCATCATTAATTTTAAACTTCCGGTGGTTTCTATTATAGGGCCTTAACTTCGAATTTTTAATAAACTGTTTATTTAAATTTTCCAACGACTCCGCATATTTTTGACATTTTTCCTTTGGCACTAAAAACGCTACACAAACCGGTACCCAAATTTAAGGAAAGTTGGAAAGATATACTTATGTATAGGCAGCCAACACAAGGTGTAGACTGAGGGACGTACATAGATTTATAAAGTTTTAAAGACATTATAATAGACATTTTCACGAAGTTTTGTTTTACTTGATGAGTAATAAGAATTATTAAAAACTGGAATAGTTTTAAATACAAACGTCTGAGATTAAAATAAAATAAAATAATTTAATAATTCGTTTGAAACACAATATTATTTACATACCAAGCTTTCCCTTTACTAAATCAGAATTTTAACATTCAAATCACATATATACCAACATAAGACACACTTATACATTCAGTCTTTTACAGCGGCTATTTGCAACAAACATCCGATACAATAATTTATATTAAATCGGTTCTGTAATGTGTTGTTATTTTTTTTTTTACTTATTACAGTTATTCCAGTGTTTAAAAATGTTCACGTTCCATACAAAATGTTAGATTAAAACTTGTAAACGACAACTATTTTACACTAAATTAGTGGTTATTTGAATGTAGCTAACATTAAATATTATAATTATTGTAACTAAACTTTTATAGAAAATTAAATAATTAAATAGGAATAACAAGCCTCCAAATACAATCTTGTTACAGATCACTATGTATCTTACCACTTGTGACTAATACAGAAAATTGTTTGCGCAAATTCAATCGTAAGTTTCCACACGGCTAAAACCTGTCTACCATTAGTAAAACTGAGCTATGGACAGGAAAGTGCAATTGGATCATACAACTCAAGACATAGTTTGTTTACATGTCCTAAAATGTTTACCCTAATGGATAAAGCATGTCTACCACTAGTAACACTGAGCTATGACAGGAAAACGCAATTGGGTCATACAACTCAGGACATAGTTTGTGTACATGTCCTAAAATGTTTACTCAATGGATAAAGCATGTCTACCACTAGTAACACTGAGCTATGACAGGAAAACGCAATTGGGTCATACAACTCAGGACATAGTTTGTGTACATGTCCTCAAATGTTTACTCAATGGATAAAGCATGTCTACCACTAGTAACACTGAGCTATGACAGGAAAACGCAATTGGGTCATACAACTCAGGACATAGTTTGTGTACATGTCCTCAAATGTTTACTCAATGGATAAAGCATGTCTACCACTAGTAACACTGAGCTATGACAGGAAAACGCAATTGGGTCATACAACTCAGGACATAGTTTGTGTACATGTCCTCAAATGTTTACTCAATGGATAAAGCATGTCTACCACTAGTAACACTGAGCTATGACAGGAAAACGCAATTGGGTCTTACATACAACTCAGGACATAGTTTGTGTACATGTCCTCAAATGTTTACTCAATGGATAAAGCATGTCTACCACTAGTAACACTGAGCTATGACAGGAAAACGCAATTGGGTCATACAACTCAGGACATAGTTTGTGTACATGTCCTAAAATGTTTACTCTAATGGATTAAAGCATGTCTACCACTAGTAAACACTGAGCTATGACAGGAAAACGCAATTGGGTCATACAACTCAGGACATAGTTTGTGTACATGTCCTCAAATGTTTACTCAATTGATAAAGCATGTCTACCACTAGTAACACTAGTAACACTGAGCTATGACAGTAAAACCAAATACAGTTATACAACGTGAGAAACTGTTGGCAAATTATCACATCGTTTAGAACCTACCTAACACTTGGCATTGAATACCGCAAGCATGTACTAAACAAAGCATGTCATTTTCTGTATGATTCGAAATGGTTTGACATTGTGGTCTTGTAATACAAAACACTGGACTATTGTATACTTAAGTGTTTATTCTTTCCTAATTAATATTCTACCACTAATGTTTACTAGGTCATGCCAGTTTATATAGAGTTGTACACGGGAACTAAAATGCATTTAGGATAAAGTACACCTTGTGTCATACAGTAATGCCTAAATCATCCGCAGGCTGTATACCATCAATACATGTTCAGCTGTGTCGGAATTACGTGGCAGTTTAAGTAAAACAAGCTTGTTTAAGTGCCACAACATTGAGTAGTGTTTACCAGTTGAGAACAAAATATTTACCAATTGTGCTCATACCTGCTAGTTTATATTTACCTATGAGCGGGAATTGAGTGAGCTCTTAGTAAAATAAAGCGTTGTTTGTGTATTAAAATATAGTTTAGTCTGACTATTCGTTGTCGACCAATGGTGTGGGGTATCTGTGAGCGGAAATTTGTTGTATTCCTTAATAAAACATGGTGGTTTATGCACAGTATAGATAGTAAACCAATTTGTGTGAACACATACAGTACAAGCGGGTTGCTTTATACCTGACGAGAGATAACGTTACCCTAACAATACAATTAATTGTTTATTTATGCTGCACTGTGCAGCGTTTAACTATTCTCACGATCTGTAAACTATTATAAGACAGGAACACGATGAACCTCATTTCATTCTCGAGGATGTCCTACAAACATACAATCATAAAGAAAATATATTTTTACCTTCTAACCTGCTGAAATTAAAGAAATTGTGTACGTAAAGTAAGCATTTGAAAATAATGCAAACCCTGAAAGCTCAAAGAATTCTTGGATCATTAAGAACTTCGTTTTTAAGAAACATTAAGGGTAATCGAAAGAGTTAAAATAAAAAGAGTTTCAAATAATGAGGGAACATTTAAAAAAAAACTTATTTTTAAAATTAAATACATTTTTATTGGTTTATAAATAGCTTGTCATATGTATACATATATTAATTTGATAATGACTGAAATCTATTTTAAAACGTCTACGGCACATTGGTGATTTTTTTTCTCTTACTTATTCATTTCCTAATATAACTTGTGAATTATTTAGTTTTCCTTCATATTTTGTCAGATATATTGCTATTTTCTTCCTCTGGCAGGTATTTAAAAATAAAGCCTTTCTACAAAGATTTTCAAAAACTGTATTACTCCAAAATCTCTTCCGTGGAAAGAGTGAAATTCCTAATGATTCATTCACAAATTTTCTATTATCAAGGACACAAAAGAGGTTTTTTTGTACTAGAAATACACAATATAGGAGTTTGGGATTTTATAGTAACGATAAAACTTTTGTTACTTAGATATGATTAAGGTGTTAAAAAGTTTTTTGGTGATGCTAGTGCTATCTGTGTACTTGTGTTAAAGGTGGTTATTAAAATGGAGCAAATAAAAGTCCTTAAAAAGCAGAAGATGAGATCAAAAAGCCCTGAGTAGCAGCAAGAAATAAAAAGAGGAAGCTGGGCGACATTGGGGAATAAGAAAGAGCTTCAATAGCCTGGAATTGGTGCTGCTGCCTCAATAAAGATAATACTTGTTCTTTTGAATTGATTTCTCGACAAATATAAAATGCCAAATTCCGGTTCACTTTTTTAAAAGTATTTCCTAGAGGTTGCACAACATATTTATTTATTTATTTATTTACGGTAACACCATTAGTACATGGAAAAAAACAATAAGATATTCTTATATCCAACAATAAGCTAATGAAAATTATCCACATTATAAATTATTAACAATGCCAAAATAAATTGCTACAACATAACAATAACATATAAAATAGACTATATAGAAAATAACAATAATAGCATAGCAACAATAATAAATAGTAACAGTAATTATACGATCAAATATACATCCATCTGCACTTACACATATACTACATAGGAATAATTTATTACAATAAAAGGGGGAAAAAAAGAATTAAATGTATGCATGAGGAAAAGAGTAGAGGAAAAAAATAGAAAGAAATAAATATATACACATATTACTATGAGCCAGGTGTCAATGTCTACAACAAAAGAAAATGTTTTTTCAGGTGCATAACACTATCATTGAAAAAGTCATGCTGGGAGGAGACGAGGTTTCCAAGTCTGTGAAGTCTCGGGATAGTGCTGTGATGTACATAATTGGTTGAGTAGACACGACGGCAGAAAGTGTGAAGGGACCTGGTTTGATGAGGCACTCGGAAGTCGATCCGCCTGAGCAGTTCTGGACAATTCACGTCTCCGTTAATTAGTTTATGGAGAAAAACCACATCTAAAAGTTGTCTACGCTTTCACAAGCGAGTGCATATGGAGTTAACAGTAGCCACTTATATAAACAGCTAAACCTTTGAAAACAGCCGATGCCTTTCAACTGACAGAATGTACTCGTATTATGGCAAGCACATACTTTAAAGTGGTCGTGTTCGCATGCGTATTAACAGATTTGAACGAATTTTGTTGAAAAAAAAAAAAACAGTTGCTATTCTGGTACAAATTTGTTATAATTACTATCTCGTAAAATGTTGATAAAGATATTGGTTTTATGATATTGACTAAAAATTTTCACAATAAATACTATTTTGTTCATGTTTAAGCAAATAGTCCCATTATTATTTTTTAATTTTTCTCTTATTTATCTATACCATTATATAAAGTGATGTATCTGTAGCGTTACTAGTTCTAGAGATAATATTTTTATAAATATTATAAAATGGTCGCTAGCGACTAGACTCATTTTTTAACATATTTTTAAAGGAGAGTTTTTGTTTGGACTGATGAGTTCTACAAAGCTTTGTTTGACACCCCTTTTCCAAACATTATGTATATACAATTTTATAATTTAGTAATTATCAATCCTGGGCCAAACATAATGTATATACATTTTTATTTTTTAGTAGTTATCAATCCTAGGGGTCATAAGTAGGGAAAATATTTATATTACATCTTCAAAACACCAATACATTGTAAATGAATAATAATAAACAGTTAATGTATAATGTTTATATTGAATTGCAAATATAAGCTAAAAATGTTTGTTTAAAATGTTCTCTTGGAAAGATAGAAAAATCAAGTATTACATTTTACTTGTGCTGACTATTACAGTAAACGTTTGTGTTGGTTTAAGTTTCATACATTACAAAAATTAATACTATAAAGTTTATGGTAATTGCAGTGCAAGCTGATTACGCTGTAAGAAATGCTGTAACTAGACACGAGTCGGGATATTGTATGTCTCCTTTCCACACTCACACAAGCTTACGATAGTATACGCAGTGTGATGTAGATTACTAACAGTATCTTGATCATTAATTTCACTGCAAGCGGGCAATATCAAATCAAATTTAATACAATCATTAGCCTCAGCAAACCTATACTAAAGTGCAATACAAGGGAAAGTATATTGCTTCCTGTATTTAAATACTTGCGTGACTACTAATATGTTTAGGATCTACAGATTTTTGCGGTTGTTTGATGTCGTTGTTTAATTTAACTGAAAAAGATAACGACCCTATCAATAATACAACACTTTTGCATAAAATCGTGTTTTAATCAACAGAAACGATTTTCCTCAGACTTCACAAGTAATTTATATAGAAAATACTTTTATGTTTTTACAAAACATATATACATCTCCTTAACCTTCCACCACTAACCTCAGGATTTCTGGGAAGAAAGGAAGGACATTTTATTGTACTTATTGAAATGCAGTTGTATATGTGTCACTAATGAACTAAAGTGTCACTAATGAAGCTTCGAATGAACTAAATTATATTAGTTGTGTAAATTCTCAACTATTTCAGGCAGTCTGAGTCGTCTATGCCGCTGTTGAGACAATAATTTTACCAATCTAATATAATTTTAGAGCCATTTACACTGGACATAAAACAATATTACAAAATGGTCAATAATTATTTGGCATTTCATGGCATTGTTCAATATTAGAAGAGCAAAACATTTGGTTTTGAGGTTTAGAATCTAATTTTTCCTTTGGTGACAGAACCATTTAAATGACAAACATTAATTTGACTTATTTACCACGCTACATGAAAGCAGACCAGGTTATACGTTAAAATTTGAAGTAGAGTAAAATGACTAGACATAACAGTCAGCATAATTGTAAGCAATATTAAAGAAGAAGAGCATGTAACATTTTTTTAATCGTAAGGTTAAGGAAAGTCTAAAATTAACGAAGAATTTGTGTTTTATTCGAGACCATGTGTCATTCCTTAAATCAGCTATCGGCAATAATACATTTATAATATAATTCATAGCAGTTAAACAGTAGTAACCAATTATGTAATACAAGCCAAACATTGCCAGACTCGGCGTCATGGGGTAAAACAACAATGGAGTAATTGTTAACTAATTACCTCCACTGTTTCTATATGTTCTATATATTACAAACCAGTTCCACATATTAAACGTGTATTAAAATAATATAGTAATTGTTTAATAATTACCTGTACTGTTCATGTACGTTCTCTGACTATTATATTTATATTACAACCCAGTCACACGTGTCAAATTGTATTAAAATGTACTTAAATTAGCTTTAAATTCTATTCCAGCTATGTCTCTAAGCTTCGTATGCACCATTGTAAGCCAACTTCTGGGTGAATTAACCAGTTTGATATCAACTCAAATTCTTAACCCAAAATTAGGTGGATATTCTCTCTAATTTCAAGATGCTTATGTACTAACTTCTATTACTTATGATTATTATTGATATTTTGAAGTGCAAGCTAATGATATTTAAAACAAACTTTTTAATATTTATTTATTCCTCCTTATAGTGACAGAAGAATGTCATCTTGTTTATTTCTGTTGACCGAGTCTGGATTGCAATCAACACATTAGTTTTCATTCTCATTATATTTGTATTTACAGTAAATTATACATTGCTATTTTTATCATTATTTCGTTTGTATTAGTTCTCTGTGATTTTTAACTGTAATTTATAATTGCCCAGTTTACGGCTGTAAATATATTGTGTATTTATTGCACTTGATACTTGTCACGTTATGGTATTTATTATAAATTATTTGAAAAACATCATTTAAAAATTAATTCGTACAGATTAATCAGACCCTTGCATCAAATACGTAACATTGATCGTGTCTATAATAGTTTTAAAACATGTGGGCTCTTGTAAAATACTCACATTTGTAGAATAAGAGATTTTCTTCTTTAATTTTCGTTTGAAATTTGCGTTTTACCATGATTCTGGGCAACATTAGAAAAGGAGAATTTTGTTTTATTTTTAGATGCGTCATTTTCTATAATTGATTGTTATCTTTTTTGAGATTATGTTCATTCTAAAGACGCAAGAGAGCCGTCTTAACATCGTGATATATTCTGTTCCCATACTCGTCCGTCTATAGACTTGTGGCTAGGTACACGTATAATATTAGCAGATATGCATCTACATACTCACGCTATGCCCAAAACGTAAACACAAAATAAACATTCAATAACCGAAAATTGTCTCCAGAGTTTGTTACAGAGTGCAAATGCTTACTAAATGCCATAAATAATTTAAAGTCAGTGCACTACGCTTATTTAATTAATTTATTGCAAACATAAACCATTTAAAACTATATTAAAATCATGTTGACTTATTGACGTTTCCTAATATTCTATATAGTTTCCTCTGAGATTTATGTAAAAGATAAAACTATTGATAATGTCTAAATCTAACATAATTGTTTGGTAAATCATTTTAAAAGTTAATTATATCCACATGAGTTCCGTCTGTTATATTTTAATTATGTTCTGATTTATAAAATTATAATATATTTTATATATTTATAAATTTTATACATTTATTGTATGTTATTTGAATTTATTTTAGAAAACTTGTTAAGATATCTACGCACAAAACTCTATTTATCCCTTATAAATTGTTTCTAATTCGGGCAAGCTACCAATATTCAATTATCACTCTAAAATATATTTTCACTGTATATTAATTATTGATTTATTAATATCAACTGGAAATAAATATTTATTTTAAATTAGAAAGAATATGAAGAAAAAACTGAAATATTGTTATATTATGTAGCGATAATTTCATAATTTAGGGGTATATTATATTGTTAAAAAATATTAGCATATACGAGTTTCTAACACTTAGTAATGAAATATTAAAGTCTATAAATTCCTTAAACCTTTCCTTAAAAACCTTTAATTCCTTTCCTGTATAATTAGTACTAGATGTTCTCACATAAATTTCACCTGCATGCTTGAAATAGTAAAGTTCACGTCAAAGAGTACTTTAAAATATCATTCTCATGTACAAGCTGTTGAGGTCAGTTCCCCGTGGGTTCAGGGAAGAAGGCGACTCGTTATGGAAACCCAAGGGACGCGAGCCGTGAGCTGAACTTTGATATTATTCTCCAAATTGTTCCCTTACTCTTGTGTGGATGATTGTATCTTTAAGATTACTAGAAGTACTCTCCCACTATAGACTTTCTTTGCATTAAACGATGACGTAATAATCCTTTTCATATGATATTGTGCTTACGTAGTAATGCAATAATATGAGTAGATTCAGTAAAAAAATCATTACATATGCTTTTTTCATGATATTAAAATAACAGTTTTTGTATAAATCCAGTGAAATCATCTAAACTACTGCCGTCTTACACTCTTGCTATGTCTAAATACACGGCATGGAAATTTATATATTTCAATACGAAGAAAACAGAATTGTGCCGATCATTTGTCATCATTTAGTGATGAAATGTATCTTTAACACTAAGGTTCTTGATCGGCAATAGGATCTATCCCTTGATGGATAACTGCCCTAACACATAAATTAACTTACGTTAAATGACAAAATCATAGCAGAGCAACAATTTTGTTTTGTATTTTACTTTTGTGTAACACTTAAAAGTAAAAATATCAAAATAACCCGACTGTGAGCCAATTCTATGCACAATATCCCTAAAAGAAGCACGTCATAAAAACAAAAACTAATTATCAACACCTACATAAATAATACAGGTCACTATAGGTCTGCACTGAACGAGCAACCACTAAGAGCTGCCCAGATATCAATATTAAATGGCAACCTTAGGCAGAAACAAAACAGGCGGTAATTTTCGGAAATATCCTGTTTCCTACTCAATCTTCTCATTGTTAAAAACGAACTTCAAACAAATAACTTGTTAACACAATAGATATTATCATCTGTACGATGCCAAATTTTGGATCAGCATGGGAGGCTTTGCGTTCACCCATCACAGGACAACATCCTAGTCCGATATTTAATCATTTACTATTTTCACGATCGGAGGCATTATACCAGGTTAACACCCTCTGAGTTACCTTGTTAGAAAGTCATCGTGAATACAATTTGACAGAACAAACCCCAAAATCCCAGGAATCTGATATCATCATTAACTGTTGTAAGAGGGGAGGGGGAATTCTACCCTTACCACTTGGCGAATTAACTAAAATAGATACTTGTTTTAATTTAATGAATACGAACAAACCTATATTTAACGAATCAAACAATTTATTCATTTTCCAGTGACACCTCGTATTAAATCTTTTTTAAGACCTACACTTTGTTTCGTTCTTTTCCTGTACAGTATGTCTTATTAAAATATAATGTGTCTATAATTGTAAACTTGGAATAAAATTTCAACCATAATTATGTCAGTATTCTATGTCAGCACACAGTCTAAGCTCACATACAATTTAGAGTTACGTTATTTTATTGTGTTTACATTCAACTTTACCTTAGGTAAATAATTTTTGAATGAGGGACTAATCCCTATTTAATAATATCTCAATTCAATTCAAAATTATATAACTTTTCATTTGCGTATTTGCTTAAACGTTTTGAATACCTTTAGATAAAAAGGATATTTACGGCTCAATAACTAAATTCAAACACATAATAATTAAATAAAATAATAACGAAGAAATTCATGAATAATCTATTGAGATAAAGGTAACATGTTAAACCATTTTATCACAAAAACATTACAGTAAAGTAAAGCCGATACGTTAAAGGAATAGCATGAAGAATGACTCTGGTAACGACCGTTCTCCCTCGGCCACCAAACCCTCAATCCCTCACAGTAATATTACCTGTTGATGGCGACAAGATTTAACCCTGCCTGCCTTAGGAACATTTGTCAAGGTAACGCCCTTTCCATTCATGATAATAAAAGGCTCATACACACACACACACACACACCCACACACACACACACACACACACCCACACACCAAAGCGCGCGCGCGCGTGTGTCTGTGTTTATTGAAATAAAATTCTGCTATCGCCTTTTATACAAATGAATGTAAATGAAAAATCGATTGGTAGGTATTTTTTTCCAATCATATGACAGCTTTGTTATTTAAAACGCATATGTGACAGATACGACCAAATATAAAATAATTCAATCGTAAAAAGTAAGGGTTCTGTGGTGTAATGGTAGCATATTCACGCAGAAAATCAGATATTCGGGTTCGAGTCCCGGCGGAGCAAGTACTGTTTGTGATTCAATGTTACATAATGTTACATATATATTTATATTTTAATAAGTAATTATATTTTTTATAAATTTTACATATTATATAATATAAATATTATATAATTTTATCTAATATACTTATAATATATATAATTATAAATTGGTGTGTGTGTGTGTGTGTGTGTGTGTGTGTGTGTGTGTGTGTGTGTGTGTGTGTGTGTGTGTGTGTGTGTGTGTGTGTGTGTGTGTGTGTGTGTGTGTAATTCCATACGAGGTATATGGAGTTTCTTGACGATATATTTACATTGTCTTGTGAATAACAATGATGACAACAATGAAATCATAGAATAATTCGTAGGCAGAGATAGCTCATAATTAAGATAGTTAAAATGTGATACTTGATGGATTGGTTGGTCGTTCGTTACATTATATATGTACCTTCGGTGCTCCGTTTTATCAGTTTATTTGTGTATAATGAAACCGTACATCGCCGCTCGCACACCCCACAGCAAACCATCAGGGAAGCGCGCGCCCATGGTGGCGAACGGGATGCCGGATCAAAACTAAACTAGGTAAAAAAAAGAACACCGTGAGTCAGCATACTCAGGTTCATTTACTAAGACACAATATAGGCCTATCTAGTCAATATAAAAATATAAGTATATATACTATAAATAAAAAAAAAATAAAAAAAAATAAAAAGTGCCTGCAGTAGTATATACCTCAAACAATCCTTATCAGGTGCACCTGCATACAAAAAATTAGAAACGCCACAATTTGAAACAAGAAATGCCAATTCCACCCGGTATCCTTCGGCTAAGGGCGGGCTCCTAATAAAAATCCAAGAAATAACTAAAATATCTAAAACTAACTTAAAATTAAATAACAAAATATAAACTATATAAATGGCAACAATAACAATAACAAATAAATAAAGAATATGAGCAGGGTATCACAGATGTTGACTAGTAGAAATGTCCATCATGGTGGCCGTCCTTCAGCAGAGCGCAAAATCGAAGGTTCTCTGCGACCACGCATGATGGAGAGATGACAGCAGAAAATCAATTCATCTCCTCCTGGACCTCATCAGTGAGGGGCCGTAAACTTAGCCGCACATGTTAGAAGGAGAACAGCTCAGCAAAACTAAATAAAACACTTAGTTAAACAAAAATTTTAACTTGGAGCTACTCCTAACTTGTAACACCACGGCTCGGAGTCTTTGCCACTCTACCGGAAAGGCCAAACGCCTTCAAATGGTCAGTGGCCTCTGCAGCCAATAAACCACACCCACATACACTATATAAAACACACATGAGCCGGGGGAGATATAGGTATTGAACCGGCTCAATAACAACAAATAGTTCAATAATGGTTCATTTCCATATGTGGGATCTGAAAGAATGTTAGTAAACCACATATCTCAATGTTATATATTTGGAGTAAAAAACTTGTAATTTCTAACATATTATTTAGCTATTACTAATGATTGGCAACATTTCTCCTCTGTCTGTTTTCCGACTAGAAAACAGAGTCTGGTATATGTCTCAAGAACTAATTGAGCTTATGACTTTTGGATGAAAGTATAATACTTTAAGGTTTATAATATGAGTTAAACTTTTTCGATTAGTCTAATTTTCATTGTAATACAACAAACAAAGCAAACCAAAACTAAAAAATATGTCGTCAAGTATTGCAGTACATTTTATTTCCGATTTCCGAAATTTTTAATGGTAAGTATATAAATTCATACGTAAGTAAAAGATTTCTAAGAACTCTGAGTCCCCGACCTTATTATTAAATAAAACCTCCATCTGACGTATAAAAACAATAGCAGGCAATCTTTTAATTTATTAGGATAACAGAGAAGGTAGGTTTCATATTAATGTATTGCAACTTGAGCAAGTAATAAATAGCAATAAGTTTTCTTGACTCAAACCCATAGAATAATTTTATTTTTAGGTAATAAATTGTGAACAGCTTAACTCAATGTAAGCGAACTTAAATCCTTTAATACATTACTTGTTCTTAGAAATCCTGAGGAATAATTTAACCGTAACGTCATAATAATACTTTAGTAAGAATATTGTGAAAGAATTTAAAAGTAAAACATACAAAATTATCGGTTGGCCACTCACCTTTGTTTATGGTTCAGTAACTTTTAATAATATAAGCATGATGATATTGTATTCTCTCTCTCCGAAAAAATTAATATTACATTCAATAAAGGCTAGGCTTATTAAATCTAAAAGCTTACTTTTAGGATATGGCTGAATTGGTTGCTTTATAATTACTTTCATGCTCACTAAAGGTCATTACTTATTAATATTACTTAACAAAATTATATAATCTCCAATTTCTTGTCTAATTGAAGACTTTGATTATAGAGTTTCCAGTTACTGTTTACATGGGGAGAGGCTTTGATATCAACTTTGTAATAAATGCTACAATAAATGTTTTATGTTTCAAAATATTAATTCTCAATTCTTAGAAAAATTTAAAATAATAATAAAGGTAGATAATGAAATGTGTATATCGCTATTTCAGGTAAATACTAACTGTGACATAAGTGAACATACATTACAATACAGACACTAAATTTACTGTCTTAATATAACAAAAAAATTGTCGATGATGTTACGTATGCGTTGTTTACAAAACCGAATAATTTAGAACAATCATTTTAAGAATATTAAAATGTTTTATTAGCGCTGGAAATACGAGCGGAATCAGAGCAATAAAATTAAATTAGCAGATACCGACAGGAATTATAGGAAGTTGTAGTATTCTTAAGCAATAGGTATCAGACCTGACCGAAAATGTCGCCCCAAAAGCTCTGGTTGTCGTGTTACCAACGAGTTTTAGATCCGTACGAAGGCATCACACGCGACAAAAATACTATGAAGTTCCTTAAACAAAGTGTTTTTTCAGGAGAAAATTCACTGACATGATTTAATTCAATTGTATTTACAAATAAATGGTTTTGTGTTAACAGAAAGGAACTACGTACATATTAAAACGATTAAACTGTGATTCTACCGACACATCATTAATATAAAAACAGTATAATGTATCACTTAAATGCTGATCTCTATTATTGGGTGTAGCAGAATAATTGTATATGATAATTAGTTAACGTTTCTAAACAATGTACTCATGCAGAGCTAAACAATGTATATTATGACGTTACGTCCCATTGATCGGTTGTCACAATCACGTGATACGTTGACACACAATATGTGTCCTGGTTTGATTCAAGTGACACGAAATAATATTCTTTTTTACTTTTTGCAACCGGTTGAAAATATCAAAAATGTATTAAGGACATATCGTCTAAGTGTTTTAAGACTTTTTATTCCAAAATAGCGTTTTTAACGTGTTTTAAAGCTTGTTAAAATATACGAAGTATACCTAATATTGAATTTAATTTGAGATCAAAGAATGTAGTAAATAAAATATCCCTTTCGGCTCAGGCAGAAAAGAGATCAATTTCACATGAGGCCGTGTTAGACTAAAGATGAATTATTTGTTTGGATATTTACTCGCACAACTTTGGTCCACAAAACAACCCTCTATTTTGGTATGTTAATATAATTATAACACTTTACTTTATTCTCTATCTGTACCTTCATAATCTTGAAACATTGAAACCTTTTTTTATTATAACTGTTATAAGCATATATATATATATATATATATATATATATTATATATTATTATATTATATTATATATTGTATATATATATATATATATAATCTTTTTTTTGTTGTGTTTCTTGTTTCTTGTTTTCTTCATTTATATTATGCTTCCTGAAGATGTGGGTATTAAATCCCACGAAATATATAGAAGCCTTGTAATCTTCGTTTTTCATTTCAATAAGTGAAATTATATATATATATATATAGTGTACACACGTAAAATATATTAAATTACATTAATAAAACTTATTTTATCTCGTACTTTTATGCCTTAAAAGATATAACTCGTATGAATATGCAAGAATAAGGGTATTGTTATTTTTATATTTATATTGTGATATTGCCTATATAAAGATTTTGCCCGCGTGTGAATGTACACCCTCTTGAATCGTGTCATTGGTTAAGACTTGCTAACAATCTCTTAAAAGATATATAAAAATAGTTCCTCTGTACCAGTTATTGTCAGAATGGATTATTCTTGTTCATGTATTTGATTTTGTTTTTGGTTCTATTGGGACGAACATTCTGTATGAAATATCTTTGTTGCATTTACTACTAAAAGTTTGAGTGTCATGTAAATATTGATACTATTTAAGAATGTTATTGTTGTTATATAGATTTTGGTACTGTTCTGTTCTAAAATCAGGAATATTCAAAAAGTACATGGCGACATTAAAAGGCACGCTTGCAGGAAAAGCCGACTGATGCGGTGTCTGTCGGAGGTTCACACGTGATCGTGTGTTGTGCCTGTGTACCGCGTATCCATCAATAATCGATACACTATACAATTTTGCAAAAATATCAGTTTCGAAAATGTATAGTGGTTATAGTTATTCTAGCCTAAGAATGGATTTCTACAATATTTTAACACTTGATACTATAATTTTCAAAAGATCATCAAACGCTTTCGCGCTCCACATAAGCTTTCCTTTCATTTCATTAGAACGTTATAATGTGTTGCGATGGTAGAATTCTCACACCTTAGTCAATCCTCCTGCTCCAAGACCAATATTAAACTGATCATGCACCACTGTACGAAAAAACATCGTGGTCTCATTAAATTCTTTGTGGTGTTAAATATTGTCTTGAGATTTATGTACGGCCTTGCGTAAGTACCTTGAGTAACCACATGAAGTACTTGTAAAATATGTAGTTTAAATACAAAATGTATTCGATACTGTTAAATAAAAATGGTTTCTGTAATTAGTTATAGTATAGAAAGTTAAAATAATGTTATTTTAAAATTCATTTTCAGGTAGCGTAAAATAGTTTAAATGTAAATTATGGGAAGAAAACTTTGTTTCTACCACATTCAAGAAAGCCAGATCTTACCATTAAGTTCACACATACTTTTGCTTGTTTTTATGTATACTACCCATTTATAAAGCTGTATATGAAAATGTATATGAAAAAACAATTTAAATCTATTGTTCCTGCGAATTAGGAAAATTGAATATCTTTTTCCTTTATAATATCTAGCTTAGTCCATGCATGCATAATTTTTTATCTAATTTGAAAAACCATATAATTTTAGTTTTTAGTCTCTAATTTGAGCAAACGAATTGAAATAAAGGATGAAGGAACCCTGTATTTGCCTCTTTAAAAATAGAATGATTTCAATGTTTATTTAAGATCAAATGGAGTGTTGCATAAAACTGTTTAAAACCTTTAAATTCAGACTAATATGACATAAACAGTACGAAGCGATCAGTTTAGCTGTAAAAGACTGCAAACCTAATAGGCTTATTTCATTGAAGGGTTTAACGGGTTTTAAAAAGTGTCAAACGCCAAAGTGTCATTAATTGTACAACCTATTTAACCGTCAAACGAACGTTCTATTCATAATCGTTATAACTAATACGGAACTGCAATTAATTTTAATTACTCGCCAGAAGTACCTTGTATAATAAATATTATTTTCAAATTTTTAATTCTGATTCTAGGTCGATAGGTTTCACATTGTCTAGGTCAGCTGAGAGTTTGTTTGGTTATGTTAATTTAGATTTTGTAAGACCACTTCAAAATTTTATTCTAAAACAGCAAAGCGTAAATAGTTATATCCTTCGTATAAGTAGGTATAATTTATTAAATGTTTCTTCAGAGGATCGGCAATGTGCTAACTGCGTGTCCACTGTAAGGCGCTCTACCTTTGAATTTAAATCTCCGTGGTGTTAGTTACTTTGTCTAGAAGGTTCAACCCGACGTCTTCTGTGTTGAAGTTGTGCTACTAGGGAGTAATCGTAGGTGGCAGAAGTAAAGTTCATAACACGTTTTTTAGATTAAAAAAGTTTCGTATACAATTCCTTTTAAACTTTTCCTTACTTAACGCTCAGTACCTTACCCAGCAGGGATCACTTCTAGCTTGTCTATACTTTCTAGTTAAACTTACATTGGGCACAGCAAAAACCGATGTGTCACTTAAATCTGGACAATCATATAAGTTTCTAGGATGGGCACATAAATAGCAGCAAATGTTGAGATTCTGAAGCGTAAAGATAATGCGATAGGTCTGGTGTACTTCAGGAGAGGACTGTTGAAATTGGAGGGGTTCGTTCATTAAGAGTCAAACGATCTTGTCAGAATAGACATAAGGGTTTGCAACCCCTGGCTTTATTGACTGGTTGAGGCTGGCTCGGAGCTGGTTCGCGGGTATATGACTTGAGATTATCGCCCTAAATTCTTCCTCATGGATATCAATAGGAGGCGATCAGTAACCTACCCCTAACTACCTATCTAGAATATCCTGTCACTAGGGAAGAAGTCCAAAGCTCCTTGTAGGACTAGGTGGAAACTTTAAGCTACATAACCTGAAAGAATAAAAAACATCCTGTAAAATAATATGTAACATCATATATACATATAGAACATCGCATAATTTCAATAACCAATACATAAAAAAGTAAGTTCTCCGCTAGGATTAGTACCCGGTATCACTTGTCGGGTGAGTGTGCCACCACTACACTACAAAGCCCTTACTTTTTACGGTTCAATTATTTTGTATTTGGCCGTATCTGTCACATATGTGTTTAAATAAAACACACACACACACACATACGTGTGTGATATTGTGATCTTAAAACTAACTTCATTTATAGACTGAGCTGAAAAACTCACTGTACACAACTAAAGCAGCATTTGAGAGACATTGTTTCATTTGATTAAGTGCTTTTATTCAAACTGAAATCGCTTAACGTGTATTTGTAAAAAGATTTGAAATGAGGAGTCTAAATATAGCATCCCCGATTGGAGCATTTATATAATTACAAGACCTTTGGCATTTGTTTAAATATACCAAACTCAGAGACTTGTAGATAACGTGACACGAGAGACAGAAACAAAAACATTTAAATACGTCACAGCGAAATGGCTTGTGATATTTGTAGTCCCTGTGGGCGGTAATATCCGCATTTTATAACTGTCTGCGTCCCACCGCCAGCGTAATAGCGAGGTGTTCAAACCATACCAACGTTTTAACGTTCAAAATTAAAACTGGTGGAATAACCCACATTGTACTAGGATAGTGCAACATCGATAATAGATCTAGTAATCGGGTTAACAAACCACCTCAAATTTGGTTTAGGATAGCATTATGTTGTGAAATAACAATATAAACTTTAATCCATGAAAGTGATAAAAAGTTTTAATTAATTCTTGTACAGTTGATGGGGGTTTAGGGAGCCTATTTAACGAATATATCCATCAGATAGAGAAAAAATGTGGCAGTGCTTTTTTTTAGACAAAGAAAAAACATATAACTATTACTTTAAAATAAATCTTGCAATAAAAAAAATATATTTTCTTACTTAGTCTTATGTAAATTAAAATTATACGCGATTGTTTGTATTCAATGAAAGTAACCCCTACATTTAAGGCATGTGTTCCTTTATACGTAAGAATGAACCAACAATTTTTTATGTGTAAATAGATTAAATTAATAACTGTGAAGAAAGAATCTTGACCAATAAAACAAATTGTATCTTTGGTAGTGGATAAGACAGTAATAACAACATTCAGGTTAAAATCTCTAGTATACTTTAAACAATTGCATCAATTTTAGGTCCAGTATAATCCTTCCTGAGGCATTGAGATAGGAAATGGTAGATATATTCGTCTGTACTAATTATATGTCAATATTTTTTACAGTATGACATCCGCTTGTAGACGTAAAAAGGATATAAATCCACTCTGCAGCTGCAAGATAAGGCATATTTATATTTATATATCGTAGTGTAATTGCTGATAAAAAGCTTATATTACATATTTATAGCTGGAAGTAGTGAAATAGGATTTTGGTACAGAGATACATCTCAAGATTTATTACAGGATGATGTCCGTTTGGAAACTAAACATAAATTCACTTTGCTGGTACAATATAAAGTATATTTATATTTTGATCTCGTTGTGGGATTTCTGATATAAACCTACACCTTGAAGCAAACCATTTCAATTTCACATGTGATGCGTTACGCACGATTATTCCATTGCCAGACGCATAAATAAATAAAAATACAGTGTAGGCTTAGAATCATAAATACATAATAACAAGAAATGAACTAATTACAAGTTTTTCTCGAAGGGTAAGTTTGAAAGAGTTAAAATGTGGCGAAAGACAAAACAGTATGGCCGAGTTGAGCGTCGTGTAAGGACAGGTTGGTTTGTTCGTGTCCACATCTCTGGTGACGTCACAATGTTGCTAGTAAGGCAAGGTAGAGGCCAAACCATCAGTTGAGGTTACCGCAATGGTATTATATTCCTGAATGATTCTACTGACATATTACAAACAATATAACACATACATTTATAATTTACATAATAAAAACCATGTAATTTTAAAAAGAGTATATATTTCATACTACTCATGACTATTATGTATACAATTTGTAACTAACAGCTTGCACCTTGTATTACTTTCTAAAGCAAGGTTAATTCACAGTTTGAACTACTCCTGTTACTCCTAACGATATAGAAAATGTACTTACGTTTCACAATAGCAGAATAATTTTTGTTTACCGGAAACATATTTCTAGATTACTACAATATATTATATTCGTAATTCAAACTTCTGTATATTATATATGTATATATATATATACTAGAAGTTTCCCGCGGCTTCGCACGCAATTTCCCGTTGAAAACAGTACATTATATTCACTTATTCTTTTTCTATCAAATTCTAAACATTGCTGAGATAATTAATAGTCGTTCCTTCGTGAGCCTCTTGGGCACATTATGAAGGTATGTACCATATTTCCTGCCTCTATCTTTCGTGGTTTTTGCTAGGTGTTGATAAGTTATTCAGAACAATTAATGTATATGGATGAATCTCGGTAAACTAATTAGGTTATAAAGAATCAAATTCGGTCTGTTAAAATTAATTTTCTGTCTAAGATATTTCCAGAATTATTTAGGAGTGTGCCTTCAAGAACATGTATCAAAGAAACCAAATTTCGATCATAAGGTGTCTTCTTCGGCTCTTTTCATTTACCTTCAAGGTAACCAAATTCGATTACCTTATGTCCAAACATTCACGGATTTGTACAATGAGGTTGTTTTTATAATATCGTTTAGTAGTATTTTCATTGCATTAGATATTTTATTGATCATTGGTGCAATCTGAATTTAAAATTAGGCAATGACGTCTTATATGCAACCTGCATTACACTACTGATCAAGGACTGTACAATAAAAATTTTCTAAATTTTAAATGTAAACAAATTAATGTTTCTGCCTCTTTGATGAACTTCAGCCGAAAGTAGTAACAGCTGTTAATTACCGGTATCAGTTCGCTTTGTATTAGGTGTCGTAGCGCAGTTTGTCGGATCCAATATAAAACACTCCAACATCACCAAAAATTTATAATTAAAAAATTAATTAAATAAACAGCCACCTCTCTAAAAGTATGCCTATGTTACTTCCAGGAACGTGTAGAATCACTGTACAATATTTCACGATGTTTCGTGCATTGGTTCCAGAGTTATAACGGAACATACAAACAAACATTCGCATGTATTGTACATGCATAATGTATTTTATTACAAAGTGGTCTACCACTCAACCTTTAAGTTCAACCAAAAATTTAGTTTAGACAATTATACATCATAACTTAGCGCCTTCAAATAGTGTTTCACTGTTTAATATACGTATCTATCTCGTAATTGCAGGTTATAATGTGCAGGCACTTTGAAAACTTTTCTTCATTTTATTCGTTTATATTCACGTCATAAGCGAATAATTCAGATAATAACTATCCTATCTTCTAAGTTAGACTAAATTACGGATACATGTGAAATTTGATTGAAATTGGTTCAGTCGTTTTGGAGTTTATTGGCAACATACATCGTGACTCAAGATTTTTATATATATAAGATATATATATGTTATATGTATATATATTATTATATTATAACGTTTTATATATTATATAATATTATATATATACTTGCCCCATCTTAGTTAAATCATACTTAATTTTTTTGCATTAATGCCTTTACGTGTACAGGTACATAAATGCCTAATAAGTACTGTCTTTTCTCTTAAAAAACTTGTTTATTATATTGGAAACTAGTAATAGTAAGACATAATTGACACGATATGCACGTGATTAGCTCTACAGACACTTTTGTATCTCACCCAGTGATGAAGACTAAGATATCTGGTCTTTGTAGAACATTTTCTGTTTACTAAAGTGATATATTGAGTGAAACGTGAATATATGTTGATACATGTGAGACGAGGGTTGGATATTTTTGCCCATGTCAAAACCACACTCACTCTGAGTACATTCAGACTGACATAATCAAAAGCTTGACAGGATAAACAATTGTGTTGTTTGGACTAGGTAAATCCCTCAAATGAACTGTGAATATTGTTTGTGGATACGAATGCGATGAATCTCCACAGAAATGACAGACACCCACCACTGGTGCGATCGTTATTGGATTGAAACCTTTGAGTTACAAGAAAAATTGTATTATTCATTCATATTGGACTAATTAATACTTTACCTATGTTTACATTATAATCTACAAAAATGTTATGTTCAAATAAGTAAAACACAGTTAAAACATTTGCACAAACGTGTTAATAGTCAAAGTCTATTTCTTGGTTTTGTATTTACACGGTCCTCTGCCAAAATGTGAAAATAATAAATTAAGAAAACAATAAAACAGCTTCCTGAAAAATAAATAAATTATGAAATATCAATTTTGCTCATTTATTGACACTCAATAAGCGGAATTAAACAAATTCTCCTAGTTTATATTAATTAAATAGTACTTTATTAATTTTAGTTAGCATGATGGAAGTGTGATGAAGATCACTTTTTAAAGATAAATACATATATTTAAATTTTAAAATGTTTAAAAATCTACTACCCTTCAAAGCTGCAGACAATTTTTTTTTGTTTTTAGATAATACTACTTAATTAAATTTGTTTTTACTTGTAATGAGAACAAACTACGCAAGAGTTAATTTTGTAGCCAGAATATATTTTCTGACGAAAACACAGCTAGAAAAAATTTTTAAATTTTGCTACAGAATTGCTAAAATACAAAAGACCCACTCGAGGACAGTCAGCCAGACCGATACCGAATGCCGTTTAGGGCGTGGCCTGGACACCCTCTTACCCTCATCAAACCAGAGATAGGCAGCGATGCCAAATTGTTCTCCTGCTGAACAGACACAGAGATTGGCTTATTGACGTTCTCAATCTTTATAACCTTGGCGCCTCAAAAATATTAAAGCTGTTTTAATCAGATGCTATATTAACAAGTAGCATTCAAAGACCAACGTTTTAGACCAATGCTTTTATTCTTTTAGTAAAATACCTAAATTTGTATACACCTTATTTGTTTTTGCCTTGCCTGTGACATGCGACTGCACATCGTTATACAGTTGCGTTATTGACCCTAAATATTATTGTCTATTAAACGTCTAGTTTGGTTTTCCTGTGTTTTTGGTTTTTTATATTTGCTACACAGTTATTTTAGCCACCACAATGAACGTTTTCATGTATAGTTTTAAAAACAAAGTTAATATTCCAAAATATGTAATATTACCGTTCAAATATTCCGATTACGACTGGTTTCATGTGCGTTATTGTAAATTAAATGTCTTTAGCGAGTAAGAAGAATATTTTTTAACATTTCATTATTTGATTCCACTGATAATACGTATTTGATTTAAGGAATTCTTATTATCCTCAAGTGAGTGGTAGAACTAAATTGTTCCGTCAGGACAATCAGGAGATACAACTACTCAGCTACTGCTACTGTTTTTAGATAAATATACTGTTGTTGATAATAAATAACAATGGTTTTGGTTGTTTCTCAACAAATACATATAATGTGAAATGTGATTGTATTGCCAACTATGTGATTATTTTGGAATAGATTATATAATTGTCTAATCATCCGGTTGATGGTAATTATACACGTAATTGTAATTTGTAGTTTTAATCTGTTCTTGGATAAACCTGCACAAGAAAGAACTGATGTAAAAACTTAAATTAATTTTATACAATTAATCAACTATAAAATAAAATCGAGGGTTACGATAACAGTTAGGATAGGGTTTTTAAGCTGGTTTAGAAAAATATTTTATGCAATTGCATAGAAGTGTATAAATATTTTTTTTTTAATATGAATTGCTTGCACAGATATTTTTTTATTCTCATTACATTCAATTCTAGGTAAAAACTATAAAATCGTTCCCTTTTATTCACTATGTTTTACAATACATATTTAAAAATGTAATGCCCGTGCTTAAGATTTATTTACAAGTTAGTGTTATAAGAAATATATTATATTTTTTCAGTCTTTCCTTAAGAAACTAAGCATTTTAAGATAACTGTTAAAAAATATTAAAAGTTTTCTAAACTTTTGTGAACATTTGTAAATATAGAGAGCATATTAGTCGAGCTATTGGATATTTGAAAAACTATAGTAGAACATTTAAAAATTAGGGTCTTTTGATAGCAAGCATCAAAATGCACTAAATAAAAAATTTCATTTCCCTTTTAACGTAATTATATTATATATTTGTAATCTGAAATCGCTGCATATACGAAACTGAATATTACTGAGTAATTTTATGTTGGTGAGAATAAAAACGCAAAATTTGTACTATAGGAAATCTTTATAAAATTTCGAATTTATAATGGAAATACAGCCTAATTTAAAAATACAGATTTTTCACAACATATAACGTGAAAGAGATATCAGTTAGCCTCTACTATAATTACACATTAGAAGCAAAAAGTTTTCAGTGTTTTCCAAACACAGGCACAGTTTTCATTTTTGCTTATAAAATACTTTCCAAGCTTTTAAAAAATTTAGAAATATTTAACACAACTTTAACTTATAAACCTTTAATTTATACTAGGATATCAAATATGACGTAGTTTAAAAGTATATTTATTAAATCTAAAATTAAACAACAAATTTATGCCATATATGTAATTGACCGCACACTCAAAATCATGAGGAAGGGGTTAAACAATATCTGTACTAGTAAGTTATATACTGTCCTAAACAATTTAGAGAATGCAAGCTGTGGTAGAGTGAAGTTTCAATTAGATGACTCATATAAACGAAACAATACACAATTAGCAAACTGTATCATTCTAGTTAATGAACGTTTTGTGCGAGTTGTTGTTTTGCCCTTTCCAGTAATAGAATTGACACTGCTCCAGAGGTATATTATTTATCATCTTGTGACTGAAATAGAGGTATATTAAGATATTATTTTAAACTGACACATACGTTTAACTACATGTAGCATTTAACTACATTAATGGTACAAATATACTATATTTTCAATCAGTTTTAAGTAAGTACAGAGCCTTTCAATTACAATCTTAGGATACGAATCCCATTCTTACTAAATACGTATTTGATAAACAAAAAGTTATCTCAAATTAATCTTTACGTTTGTTATACATTCACAAAAGATTTACCCATTATATTAACGTTACTTATACGTAAAAGAAGGATAGACACATCAGAGCCAGAGCGTCAAAATTTGCGTCAAAAATTCCACAGAAAACATCAAACCAACAAAATTCAAATTTCAACCAACATTTTCTCGGTTGTGCATCAAAATGCACAGACTGCCACCAAAAACCAGACTAGCTGTCGCTCATGGCACGCGAACTGCATCCTGACGTTTTTGTTATTTCTGAACATGGTTTCAAACCTGAAACAGTCAGACTGTTCAGGATTGACAACTATAAATTGGCAACATCTTACGATCGAACTCATTTTAAAGGGGGAGGTGTGGCAATTTTCTTAAAATCTGATATTGAATTCATTCCACACAAGTTGACTCACAGTTGTGATTTAGATTTTGAAGTGGATGGAATAAAAATCGGCCTGAATTCTGATGATAAAATTACAATTATTGGTTTATATCGTTCTCTAAACGGATGCAGCAATATATTTTTGAAAATTATGAAAATCTTCTAAATTCTATCTGTTTGAAGTCGTCCAAGCTTATCATAACTGGCGACTTTAACATTGATGTTTTAGACCACACCAATCCCCTGACCCAGCGGCTACGCGACATCCTAAATTCTTTCGGATTGATCTGGTCAGTAAACACGCCAACACGAGTGACCGCCACATCGAGTAAAGCCATCGACAACGTCATCACAAACATTCCAAACGCCTGTCACTGTTTTCAATGCGGCCATCTCTGACCACTTCGCTCAGGAGACCACTATCAGTAACTTTCAGCCAGAAATTGAACACCCGTCATCCAAAATCAAAAGAGACACTAGCTCGGAAAACATTGCCCTTTTGAATACGTTTTTAAAAAATTAGTCCTGGTCGTTTTTAGACAATCTTGAAAGCGTAGATGAAGCTTACACCGCGTTTCATAATATTTTTGTTTATCACTTAAATGTAACTTGTCCTTTCAAAAATTTTAAAGAGCGCAAACAAGCAAAACAAAATTCTTGGGTGACGAAGGAAATTTTAGAATTACGTGAACGGCTCAAATTTTATCATTCGATTTACATTAGCACCGAAAATGAACAATTTAAAACTTTTTTTAGAAATTTCAAGAGCAAATATCGGAAAATAATAAAATCTGCAAAAGCATGTGAAATTGAAACAAAATTGAAAAATTGCGAAAACTTTTCCAAAACTTCTTGGGGCATTATTAAAAATGTAACAACATAGCCAAATTGCCCAAAAAACTTCCAAATTCCAAAGCTCAAAATCCAGGACGAAATTATTTCAGATCCCTCTAAAGTGGCAAGTGAATTCAACTCATTTTTTTCATCTGTTGCATCACTTGACCCATCATTCAAAGGCCTCAATTGCAGCGAAGTGTCATCGATGGGACCGGTCTCATCCATGGCACTGTCTCCAGTGAGTGAGGAAGAGGTGGCCCGCGTGATACAGGGATTGAAACCAAAAAAATCATGTGATATCAACGGCATGTCTGTGTGGCTGCTCAAACGTTGCTCTAAGCATATTTTGGCTCCACTCACAAATTTGATCAACTTGTCTTTCGCCCAAGGCATTTTCCCCTCCCTTTTGAAATCTGCGAAAGTCACACCCATTTTCAAAAAAGACGATCCTTGCCTTGCAAGCAACTATCGTCCAATTTCAATCCTCCCAGTTATGAGCAAAGTTTTTGAAAAGATTTTTCTTGTCAGATTTGATAATTTTCTTGATCGTTTTGAAATCCTCTGTTCCGAACAATTTGGTTTCAGAAAAAAAATCAACAATCGATGCGGTCACAGACCTAATCGATACAGTTGTCGATGGCCTGGAGAGAAGAGAACATGTGTTAAGCATATTTCTAGACCTCTCTAAAGCATTCGACTGTGTACATCACGAAACACTGTTGTACCAGTTGACGACATGTGGTGTTTGAGGTCTGCCGCACAAATGGATCTCGTCTTACCTCAGGGATAGAAGCCAGTGTGTGCAGATTGCGAATACCCTGTCAGGAAAGGTTCAAATGACTTACGGTGTCCCACAGGGATCTATCCTTGGACCTGTCCTATTCCTTGTGTACGTCAACAGATTGAACTCATCGATCCTTACAGGGAAGATGGTTCATTATGCTGACGATACAACTCTCTGCATCAGAGCAAAAACAAAACATGAATTAGAAATCAACTCATTTTTAGAACTGAATTCATGTATTCAGTATTTTCAACACTAAATCTGAGGACCAACAGTTCCAAATCAAGCGTTGTCAATTTCTTTCTTCGGCAGCAAGAACCTGACAACTTCACTGCCGTGATGGCGGATGATGTTCTAATAGAAGAAACTGATTCCACCAAGTTCCTCGGAATGCACCTAGATCGAGGGCTGACTTGGGACGATCACATTGACAGCATTTGTTCAAAGGTTTCCTCAGGCATTTATGTCTTACGGAACCTTGCAAAATTCTGCTCTTTGGATATACTAAGGACGGCCTACTTTGGCTTGGTATATCCACATCTGACATACGGTTTGAGACTGTGGGGCAGCTGTTCTAAATAAAAATTCGAATGTGTATTTAGAAGTCAAAAGAAAGCTGTCCGAATCATTTCAAAATTGAAATTCAGTGATTCATGCAAAAACACCTTCAGGGAGCTTGGATTGCTGACTTTGCCCTGTCTCTATATCCTGGAGGTTGTCCTGTACTGCCGTTCTAAGTGTAACTTGGTTCAATGCAGGGACGTTCACCAGTATGGGACTAGAGGTAGGGACAACTTCCGCGTTCAACAACACAGAACTGCAGCATTCGAACGTTTACCGTCTGAGGTTGGTCTCAAGCTAATCAATAAGCTCCCTGAAGAGATCAAACAATTGAATGACCAAAAAAAATTTAAAACTCGACTAAGACATCTTTTGCTGTCGGGGGTGTTTTACTCGGTTGACGAGTTTATGGAGAGCCGCTGGGACGAAATTCAAAACTAACACCATCAATCCTCTGGTTCTGGTGTGGCAGTGGCAGGATTGTCTGGTGAGAATGAAGATGAGAGTGAATGAGAGAACCATGTGACTGTGTGCGTGAGTGAATGAAGTTTAGGCCTACCTTTTTACTATTTAAGTATTTATTTATGACGTTTGTATGCAATTTTATAATTGTTACCGCAATAAAAATATTATTATTATTACTTACATGAAGATTAATATATATATATATATATATATATATTAATCTTCATATATATATATATATATACAAATATATTTTTCTATACATTACGCGCGCGCGCGTGTGTGTGTGTGTGTGTGTGTGTGTGTGTGTGTGTGTGTGTGTGTGTGTGTGTGTGTGTGTGTGTGTGTGTGTGTGTGTGTGTGTGTGTGTGGTGTGTGAGTGTGTGTGTGTGTGTGTGTGTGTGTGTGTGTGTGTGTGTTAGTAAACATATTGGATATCATGTTCTATATATATATATATATATATATATATATATATATTTACCAAATATTTTTACTCGTTTAGGTTTTACATAAAAAAATATATATATAAGTATATGAATTTGTGTGATATCTATTTTAAAGATTTAAATAATTTAAATCTAAAAGTTAAATTAAATAATAAAATTTAAATAATTGCTTACGTAAAAATTATCTTTTTACGTAAATGCACGTTTGTCTTATTTAATTAATAATATTAAATTTTATAATTTGCATCATTCACTAAGTTTACCTTAAATTATAAACACTACAGTAATTTTTTAGCAATAATAATAATATTAATATTTTAGCAAAACCTTAAGACTTTTAAAACAATTATTACTTTGCAGACATTATTTTTATTGCATTTCCTGTTAAAACTAGTTAAGTTGCAAATAAACCCTTAATGCACTATCGAGGTCGATTCACTGTTATGGTAAGCACGTGGATGAAATGCAGTGTCATAAATATGAAGACGCGCTCCTTACTATTTACGACATGGTCGCTTGGAGGTGTAAAGTTCTACACCTCAAATCTCTTAGGAGCGACAAAACTTTCACTCCCGGACAATGGCTCAGAGCCACTTTCATGTAGGCATTTCCGTCCTGCACTATACTGGCATTGCTTCATCCCCACTGGAAGTTTATCAGTTTGTCTACTGTAGGTTAACCGGATTGAGACATAGTTAATTATCCCCTCAATGGAATCTTTAGTTGTTTCGTAAAACCCATCATTATAAATACATAGTCTTCCCTTCATAATGCAGTAGACATACCATCGAGTTGAGCAAGACAACAGTCTAAGGCCTATGAGTTCAAGGTTACACACTTTGTAAGACATACATGATTTAGTTTTCATAATTTTTTAACATAATTTATTATTGCGATTTAATTGTGTATGAAGGTAATACGGATTTCCTCACGCTTTTTCTCGAATGAGTGCGGGTTGTCAGTAGCTCATGCTGGATAGTCGCTGGTAGTCCCCGCTACTTTTACTGTCCTACATACACAGAGTGTGTGAACGTGATCGTGGTACAACGTGGGTTTCGTTAAAACTAGCGAGTGTGATGATTGCTTACTAAATAAAATAGTTTGGAAGGAGTACGAAGTTTTTTAATTTGTATTACACAACGCAAATAACAGTTGTATTCTAAAATGAATTCTTCAAAGTTTTCCCCACTTACAACGCACCTCTGACCTTAACTGTGTATTACAAATTCTCCTAACCAAGTAGATACTCCATATGTAGATAATGTCGAGCGCAGACATAAAGACACGAATTTTTCGTTTTGCATATATTTTGTTTGTATATGAGTGCATTGAAGTAAGCTTGCAATATATTAAATGTAGTTTTTAATAATGGAAATATAAAGAAAATCAAGAACTCTTGAATTATAGCATTACTATATATTGTTTACACGAAACATTGTTTTAACATTTCTTGTTGAACGCTAATTAACATTGACTTATTTCTCACATTATAAACAGGAGAGCATAAATGAAGGTTTCATGGGTATACAAAAGTAGTAAAGAATGTTTGTGATTTCATAAGAAATGGCAACATAAAATCTCTTAAAACCAAAATTCCAGTCTGTAAGAGCGATTACGTGTCCCTTTGAAATGAAAGTGGGAGAGAGACTGAGAAAGAGGATTTAACTGTAAGTTTTCTACGGGAAGCCATTCGTTCTAACGGGTTATTTGTGTTTTATAATTTGTAATATTTTCTGAATATGTACTTTCGACTTCAAGATTAACTTTTGCTATTTTGGATGAATTATTTATAAAATGTATACTTATTTCAAGTAATATAAAGAAATACTACGTTGCTATGTAAGCATATAAGAAACAAGTTTGTCTTCGTGAAGTATATTATTTGATTTTATTTTCACGTATTTTTTAAACCATTAATACTGCTTAAGAAAACTAATTAAATTAGAGTCCACCATTTAGAGATACATGTTTATGGTTTTAATATGTTTCCATATTAAAAGAGTATCTAATTAAGAATTAAGGATTAATATTTAAGAATGAATTTTTAACTTGATAATTCCAGAATATAGTTGATACATTTGTGCGTATTGAAAGCCTTAATGTACAGGAAATGAATATATGGTCGTTGCTTTTAAGTTTAAATTTATCAAGAAAAAAAAATAAAAACAGATTGCTTGATAAAATGTGATTTGTATTATTTATGGCAATAGCATATGTCACTCAATTTTACTGTAGTAGCGTCTCTTCTCAAGTTCCCGTGATTTCAGGAAAGACGATGATTCAATATAAAACGGGAAAATAGCTGCGGTGTGTATATCTCTGGTTTTTTTTACTTAAACCACCCCATACAATTACATATTGGTGCAGTAACAGACCAGAAATAGAGAGAGTATTTGTATTATTGGTTGCTGATACAATATATTACCAGATAATTTAAACATGATCACGGTGCAAGATCGAGGTGCCACTACCGATAACAGGTAACAACTTATACAAGTCTTCACTCTGGGTAAACGTCGCCACAACTTCTGCTGTAAATGCTATTACACAAAATACAAAAACGCCTACATTTTAGTGGTCATTCATCGTAAATACATATGTATTTAAAATTAGTTTCTGTTATACTGTCTGTACATGTGACTATGCTAATTCTACAATTTTGTACACCTTTTGTAACAAAGAAAGATCCATTTTATATATACTGATTGCATGGTGCATATTGTGGATTTTAGGGGAAATTATAAAATAAATATACCTCAACAATTTAAAGTTACTGATTACAACGTAAACAGTGGTAATGCGCTGTTTAATTATCATAATAATATATAAATTTTTATTGTTTTATAAATTATTTTCGTTTTATTTTGGAAAATTGAGATAGACTATAACGCGATTTGGTTACAGTCAAGTAAAATTCAATTGCAATAAATAAAAATGCAATAGTATGAAGTATATTTCAACAGTATCAACAGAATATAAACGTTACTACATTTTAAGCTTCCTCCCCTCAAATCTACTAGTATATCAATAATTTAGGTTAGACTATAGAAGCTAAAAATACACACTCTGATAATAATAATAGATAATACAGATAATATATATATATATATATATATATATAGTAATAATAATGATAAATAAAATCATTCTGAAAAATATTACTACGGTATGTGCTGTGAATATATGAATATTATTTTAGTTCATTTATTACAGCACTGTCTAAAAGCGTTGTATTTATTTGACCTGCCCCCTCAACACGGTGTAAATTCCCATTCCCCCTGTCACATGGAATGCGCGAGTAATCAATCACTCCTCAATAACTGTCTCTCCTCTCTCAGTCAGGCGGACTACAATGCGCCTTACTTTCGTCACATATTTAATTCGCTTCCATTAGAGCATGACCGAACTAATGCTGTAGTATGTGTTATGTAGCTTATGTAGGAAATTACTTCCCTAACTCCCTCTGACGTATCAATAACCAAAAATACTTTATCGTACAATAGAACAATAATATATTTCTTATAATATCGTTAAACTACATTTCAGCTCATTACTATGTATATAATAAAGTTATATTTTGAATTATAGACTAGAGCATTAAACACTGTAGAACAAATAAATAAATCGTCATGATCTGATACTTTTACTATTTCAATTAAATACAATTTTAATGATAGCTTTACTGAACATTTATAAATAATACAGAAAATGTGTATGATATCTGTTTTATAATTATTAGACATAGGACGTGTAAATGGGATATACATATGAATTACGTAATAAAAATACCAACATATTTTACTAATCTCAAGATGGTCATGTACTATAGTCATGTTGTTCATCTACTCATCTCATAAAAAAATATTAAAACTCTAGTGGGTTTAATCATAAATGAATGAGAGAACCTGTGCAAATTGCCACCTTCTGTTTATCAGAAACAACCTTAGAATTTTTAAAAATGTTATAATTTATAATTTAGGGATCTTAAAATGTTGAAAACCTCTGTAATTTGTGGTAGTATACATTGGTTAAGTAAATAAACACTTTTAATGGGAACACTTTAATGTAATGAGATCTTCTGTTACTAAGATAAGGAGTTTCAGAGGTTGAGACAATTTGACAATTCAACCACATCCGATTGTAAACAAGACATGTCATTACTTAGTTTCTCAGGGGTTGGAAGCTGTTACAAGTGTTTCAGATCTGTTTGTTTATACAAAGGGCGATGGGGGACAGAGTTTAATTTTTTTCCGAATCAGATATTGAGGTCAGGTTTCTCAGATTGAGATATCAGAAGCACTCAGAGATCTGACAATCACCTTTACAAGAAAGAGGTTTATAAGCAAGAGTCTATAACCTAAAGCCTATGCGATTAACAGCAGTTTGTTTTTTGATAGTCTAGAGTGAAACCGTAAGTTTGTATATTGTACAATAAAGCAATGGTTGCTTTCATGGCCAACGAAGCTCAATATACAGGAGTACATAAAAGAATTTATTATATTCAAATAAACGTTAAATTGATCTATTGATTATGGTGGTAATCGATTATGATCTAAGATAATTAGGGTCTAGTTTAAAGTATTTACGTACTTAGAGCTATATAGTTGATTTGATAAATAAGTTATTCAAATGTTTCCAAAATAATATAAGGTAATTAATTACAATTTATTATTATAACCCCATCTTACCGAACAATGTCTTCAATTTATACAAATCTGTTATACCTCATGATGAAATCTACATATATTTAAATTGTGTACAATAATATAATATTCTGTGTTATGAACTATTTCATGGGTCTCTTTAAAGGTCTTTTTTGACTGGTAGAAAACAACAACAAAAGGTTGGGTCACAAAACACAACATCAAATGTGAGTAACTACTAAACTATGGTTATAGCCTTACGTTAATGGGTTGTATTGATGGATAATAAACACTGCAGTTAAACAGAAGTCTGTTGAGATTGACTTCGGGTTGTGAACCTTGACTAGTAGTTCGTTTATAATGTCGGTATTGATTCCAATGACAATAAAAACAGTAAATCTTTCCAAAGTATTTAAAACTTACCTTTGATGTAATGTTTATAGACAATTTTACACAAATTAACACCGTTAAATATTATCCATATTTCGGTCTCACTGTGGATAACCCATCATCAGTGAGAGATGTAATCCTAACAGAGACTGTAATACTCATCCAAAGGTGTACAAAAGCTGACGGTAATCTATGGTGATTGGATGAAGCGTAACCAGTTATCGATAAATGTGCACAACACAAATTCTTAGTTACAGACTGACTTGAATCTGGCGCGGCCTTTGATTTTGAATTTATTTTAAATATTTACAATATATAACCTTTTTCCTAATGTTCTGGGATAATAGCGTGTAGTTTTTAGAAGTCCATTTGTTATGTAAAATTTTTTTTAATGAATCCTTTTGTAACTATGTATTGCTACAAACATTAAGAAATTAATTTAACTGTCACTATGGTTACTAGAACTATTGTTCCGTTAGTCTCTTGCACTTATACGACAGCAGGATCCTGAGACGGTCTGACTGATGTTTTCTCTTTCCCTTTGGTATCTTAATGCACCATCTCTGGATTCTTCCTGTGCGATTTCCTGGGCTAAGACACTCGCCCTCTAGGCTGTTCCCTGCGTGCAATATGGTTCAATCTCCATGGTTCCACACATTGAGCCAAGGGAACGCTATTTTTTTGTGGAATCATTAATTTTCTTTTTTACTTGATCTTACAGCTTTGTTCTCCTGATACTCAAAGGAATTTTATTTGTTAAGAAAAGCATTATATCTGATCTGCTGTGATCCCTCTCTATGCCGTACAAAGATAATTATTTTGTTTTCCAAATCGTTACAGCAGTGTATTAAGACTTTAGTTCAATACACATCCCATTCTCAGATTTTAGTACTCAATACTCTCAAACTCTTGGCGCGGATTAAGTCGCCATTGTCAGTACAATGCGCCATGCATCACATTTTGAACTTGTGCGACGATTTTCCGTAAAAAAGGGTGTTGTTTAATTTTACAGTTATGATTTAATCAAGTTCTTAATTTAATTTATCATCAAGGGGTTTCTTCTAATCTGGAAATAAACTGCAGTGATAATATATCTAAAAAACAAATAATACAAAGAAATCGAGTTTGTTGTGTATTTTGATTTTACATTTGAAATCAACTTAACCATTTTCACTCTAAATGTCTTAAGTATTTGATTTAATTTATGTTGCATATAAAGAGTATGCCAAACTTTTCCCAAATATTTTATTTTTCAACAAATTTAAAACTAGAAAATAAGATCTCCTGTAATTTAGGTAGTGCTAAAACTAATTTAAACGACCCAGATAAATCGCCAAACCTCTACATAAAACTAATAAGAACATCCTATATACAGAGACAACATTGAATCAAATGGTTTCTTAGATAAAAAAACTAAATAAATAAAAAAAACGGGTTAATAATTCTACAATGCCAATTTAGAAATAATATTTTACAACAATTACTTTTTTATATAGATTTAATGTAAAACAATATCTTCTGTCTGCACTAGTTCCAATCTGTGAAGCGCATAAGGCTATTGTAACCTAATCAATATATTTTTTATACATAGTAAATTAACTAAAATAAAAATTTTAAATCCAAATTTAACAATATCAAATAAACATTCCTTTACAATATTTAAGTTGCTCACTTACTTTTTGCTCAATCTATCAACTTATTTGTACAAAATATTGTTTTCGGAACTCAATGTAAATTTTGACGAATGAGTAAACCTTGAAATGTAACAAAGTGCATTAAGTACAGCTACATCTCCTGAGTATAAAATTTTATGAGTTTCATGTAATAAACGTTCCTATCATCTCCTTAGTGCACAAGTTAAAGGCATAACCTAAATATAAATTATTCACCACCAAGAATTCCTACAACTCTGCATCATCCTATCCAGCCAATACACATGAGCTCGTATACATTTGAGGGCTATCATTAACATTATGTGTATAAGCCAACCCACTGCTAACACACATTTATAATGTGCGATACTTCAGATTATAATCTTTTATATTTTACTAGTTTCAACTGGATACCAAATAGTTGTACTAGTAACTAGAGTTACAAAAAATAAACTTATTGAACTTTGTATTATAACTCTTCTTTCGTGATAGAAAAGCTACCTATTTTACTCAAAAAATATAGCACTCATTGGAAAACTATATATTTCCCCTGATATCTACATTCTCTTCAACATGCAACAAGGTAGGCTCCTTTACTCAGTGATTAATTTCGATTACTATTTCCTGTGAAATAGATTTAACCAGAAGTATATAATATGTAACTTTTACCTAAATTTCAGTTTTGAAATATTTGTAAACACCAACACCATTAATATTTTACATAACAGATATATGAAGGAATAACAACTGTCACTGATATATAGACCATTTGTATATCCATTGACTCATATTAGATAAAACAAACATCGAGTTTGTGTCAACGTCAATCCTGCGACAAGGAGAATATTGATGACGTTTCAGCTGGGAGTTTGGAATGTATTGATGTGACAGCCACGACTTGACAATGCTTGATTACATGTACAGATCATGTCTCAGAGTTAGTTTAAGGTGTCCATGCGTATTTCAGACGATTGTGACATATTACGACTAATAATCACGACAGTCAAGGCTGACCTGAAGGTAATAAACTTGAGGCGTTTATTGACTTAATATAGAGATAAAAATGATTTATCTATAGATTGACATAAAAAGTCTAAACTTTGAAAAAGTTGTTTTGGGTGAAAATTTCAGTCAAAATAGACAAATATTGTAAATTTTGATATGTATTTAGTAAGTAAATAATTATCTAGGCATGGAAATTCAGAACAAACATTTACAACTATTCATATATAGTCTGTATTACAGAATATATACAACGATTAATTAAAATGATTCATATATGAAACTGGAGAATCAAACTTTGAACTGCACCCTTACTAAGTATTTCTAAAGATTTTAAGAATCAATACTAATTTGTATGAAAAATATTAATCTATTATTGGAGGCGTATAAATAAATAATTACCGTTGAGGTGAATTATTGATATACCTTTCTTAATTACAATCCCTAGACAAAGTTTTAGGTAGGTTTGTTGCCATCTTATGTAATAATATATTTTCACACATTAACTCAACATTACAATAAAACGATATGTAACTAAAATAATGCAATGAGGTTTGGTATAATTTTTACTAAATTTAGAAAATATAAAAATCCTCCAATTACTTTAAATATAAAAAATAAAAATATGGCCAAACATGTTTATGGTTAAAAAATGTTTAATTATGTGATTAACTTAAACTTTAACAACAATCACACAATTCTTTGTTTGAGGATTGATTGTGTTAGGTCTACATGGTCTGTATTTTAATAGTGTTACTTGATGTTTTTATAATTGTTTAGAGTAATTATTCTTATGATGGAATATTTTCCAAAACATATAATTTTGGCTAACGCACCACGGTTTTTTTTAGATTTAATGGAAACAGGAGTACTGTAATAATTTTTAATTTAATCCAAAAGGGCTATTTCAACAATTAATTCAAATTTTGTAGAAAATTTAGTTCGTTTTAGCAAAAGTAGAGTAAGATTTTTGTGTTATCTTAAAACTAGAAGCTGAGAAATTGCGCTTAGTCCTTTGCGCTACTTAAGAGGTAAAGGGATATTCTGAGGGGAGAGGTGAAGCGTTTGTATCAGGAGCTGCCTCCTATCGAGATCCATAAGGAAAGCTTTTCGGCATTAATCTCAATCATCTCTCCTAAGAAGAAGGGGAGATCAGCTCTGTGCCAACCTCCCCAGTCTAACCGGGCAGGGATGGCACGCCCTTATGTTTAGGCTAGCAATAGCATGTAACACCTAGGGAGCCCCACAAATTCTAATATTCACCCTACGCTGAAGACTAGACCTATCGATTTATCCTTGCACCCCAATATCTCCAACTAAAAGTTAGTAGTGTTCCGCTTCCTGACATCTATAGGGTTGACCAGATTTAAGTGAAACATATACACCCAACGAAGGTCCAACTAGAAGTTATAAATGAGCCACAAGTTAACCCTCCAGGAGGGTTAAATTAAGCCAAATTGTAATTTCTAGTTTAACTTAAATAAAAAAAAAAAAATATTTTGGCTTTGAAGTTTGTCTACAGATCCATGATGCCTCATTTAATATTAATTTAGATGTAGAGATGTTGGTTATATTTAATGTGTAATTAAAACTATTTCAGTTAAATGTTTTAGTATAATAAAGTTTCCATTTAATATTATCTTAGAAAGGGATGAGGAATTCCGCTTGTAAAATGTTGTGCCTGTAGTTTTGTTTCATGTGAGGGGAGAGAAGTTGAAACCGACCTCCTGCTCTTTACCAAGTGCTTTGAGATCGGCTAACCGCTGCACCCACACTATGTCAGAGCTTTACATTCTAGCGTTATGTTTTCAACATTTATAACGTACTTTACATTCTGTTTATTTATCATTCTTATTTAAATAAGTTGTTTACTAATTTATTACTACTATTGTATATTTTTAAACTAAATAAACTAAAAAGGTATTACTTTCGTAGCGTTCTATAATCAATAATTAAACATAATATATTTCCTGCATTCCCTGCATCAATATCATTTTATGGTTAGTTTGTAATTATATAAATATATACAAAAATTATTTCAAAGTTCTTATTAATAATTTTAAAACTATTAAATCTTTTTTTACGAAAAAGAGTACTCATCAGCTTTTATAAGTACAACTGGTAAATATTTATTACCATACCCATTGGCATTTTCCATATTATACATTTATCGTAACATTGTATGGCTCTAAGTGGTTTGAAGTAAATAAGAATCCCAGTATTTATAAATTTATGAATGATTACAGGAAATAAAAAGCTAACAAGAATTATTATCACAATACAATAATAAAATAGGCTTATAATTCTTAAGTGTCTAAAAATTAACTGCCCCAAATAAGTTAAATGTTAGTAACAAAAATGCAAAAAATAAATATGGATTACAAGTGATGTCGGTTGACCTTACGCAAACTTACACTATTATTAAGCAGTAAATTACATTTGGGTCGAAATATCCTTTGTAATATTATGGATAAAACTAATGCAAGATTTATTCTTATATTTTTAAGTTAAAAATTCCTATGTACAACATCATTATTTTGTTTGAGTAACAGATAAATAATAGCGTCAGAACTATTTCAGAAGTATGCAAACAGAGGTCTTCAAACCTTCTTTTTCATATATTTGTTTGTATTCGTTTAAAAATTTTTAACACGCTTTTATTAGCTTCGGTTGTATCTATGTAACGGAATCTTCGAGCATTATTTTCACCAATTTCCAGAAGTCTGATAAATTTGAAACTTTGCATACGTATCAAGGACCTTTGACAACGCAATAATTTGATCATAGTTTTCCATTATCCTTATAAGGACCGCCAGGATTAATAAATTCTTTTATAGATCCTCTGCGATAGAGCTAGCGCGCGATCTGCGCTAACCCAGCGTTCAAGTCTCCATTTAATCTGCGCTAACCCAGCGTTTAAGTCACCATTCGTCTCGGTATTCTCGGATGTGTTTGACTCTCTTAATATAGTAATATTATAGTAGTCATCCAGTCTCTGCCATTTCCAGTGGTTTATTTGACAGCCATACCTCTAAGTACACGATCCATGCATGTTCTTTGTTTAGTATAAATTACATAATAATAATTTGACTCGTTGCTTTACAGAAACATACATAGTATTTTTATCAGACAAAGCCTTTAGTGTTTTTTAACTAATTATATTTCAACAATATTCCAAATTTTTCTTGCATTTTCAATTTTATTTACTATAAATAAAGTAGAACCAATACAGTTTAGTTATTTTACACATTACCGAAGATGTATAGCTAATAAATTAAATAATAAATGTACCAAAATATGCGTATATTCAATTCTGAACTACAATAACCATTAGTTTTATTATGTATGTGTATGTTTGAATCGCAAAAAGTACTTGCACCGCCGGGACTGGAACTCGGATCTCTCCTATGTAGCACTTAGTCGAGTAAGATCCTTAGACGGTATTCGAATTGAAGAACTTGATTGCTCTAAGTTAACAGGAAATACCCCATACAATAGTGAAGCTTTAAATGAAATGATGAGATTGCGGAAAGATTCGTAAGAAATACCACATTTCCACAAGAAACTAATTGATTAATCGAACTAAAAAATGAAAAATAAATAATAGTTTAAAAAACTAAAAAACACGCCATTATAGCTAACCAAACTAAAAAATAGAAAATAATTTTTAATTGCAAAGAGTTTATATTATGGTAGTAGAAGGCAAAACAATCATTCATAGTCAATCACCTCAAAATAAAATTATAAATAAAATTTAAGTTATTAACAGAATAAATTAATTCAGAGTAAAAAGCGTGGGTTGCATTTTACTACATTTCATAAGTCTTCTCTCAAAGATAATTACCGATAGAATGATTGTAATATTTAATATATCAAGCACCCCACGCTTTTTACTCTGAATTAATTTATTCTGTTAATAACTTAAATTTTATTATAATTTTATTTTGAGGTGATTGACTATGAATGATTGTTTTGCCTTCTACTACCATAATATAAACTCTTTGCAATTAAAAATTATTTTCTATTTTTTTAGTTTGGTTAGCTATAAAAGCGTGTTTTTGTTTTTTAAACTATTATTTATTATAATAACAGTGGTTCATGTCAAGGGTTATAGAAATGAAAAAACCGATTACCTAAAACAGCCAATAAAATATTGTCATCTTATTTAAACAGTGCAGGGTATGCATCATTACATAATGGGCTTCAAAATGCGCAATAAAAACGTGGAAGTAGCGCGCACCGCAGAAACAATTGGGAATAGAAATAACCTTAGATATATTTACGTCCTTCCACCCGCGCCGCTCGCTGTGCCTGCCCTGGGAATGATATCCTCATCCCACTGTTAATGTTGATAAGCGACTTTTCTATTCTGATCAGAGAACAGGTTTTATCAGAGTTCAGTTAGAGCTCTATCCATCCTTTGGCAATGTTAGTAACTAGACTGTGAAGCTAAGTCGACTCGGGAGCGACAAACATGTTAAAACATGCTGATGTCTCTCAACTGAGAATAATGTTTGTTACTCCCGGCTTGTACAAACATACGTTTAAAGTTCGGTAGTGCTTTTATATATTTCGTTGACAAATATCGGTAGATTCTTAACACAAAAAAATTTATTTATTTAGTAACTTGCAAATTTTGTATTACAATACTAGTCTTTCGTCATTTTACTTTTAAAATTATCAACTAAGGCCATTTCGTTATATAAAGCAAATCACACAATTATTTCTTGAGTTTTCCTATTATTTGCCATAAAATGTATGCAAAGTTTGGTCTCTGTACTTTTACTAGTTGAAGAGAGAATATTTTTGTTATAAACATACAAAATTGCCGCTAAACGTCACAATTATCAATGTTGAACGAAATTTAAAAAAATTCTAATTTTTCTGTAATTTGACGTTATAAATACAATTAATTCAATTCTAATGGACCAAAAGTGCTCCTACTAGCCAAAAGCCTTAAATAAGAGGCACTTTTAATTACGCTTATCTTCGAATCTCTTAACTATGAAACTAAATAGTAGGTTTATCAGAATCTCACGTTTATTTTGCTCCTTTTTATGTGTTGTAATTTTTAATTGGTAAAAAAACGATAATTTGTATTGGACACAATTAATTATAGAGAGCCTCATTAAAAAAATTTTGAAAATTGCAATTACTTTTGTGTCGCTGACAAAAGACAATATTATTAAACATTTTTTGATCCTTTTTATTAATTTGTATTAAATTTATCGCGATATTTCTTAATAAGTCTTAATTATTATTCTTAAGTTTCAAACTCAGTATAATTAAAACTGGATGGTAAATAACAGATGCGTATAAATTATGAACATGTGTAAATATGTATTTTTAATTGTGGAAGGATAATGGCGTAAGCACGTGTAATCGTGGGCTTTACGGATGAAATACACCATACGCCATGAAAAAATATATTCAGCCAGTTTGTCAAAGGTCTTGTTGATTGGTCTGTGTTCAAGTGTTGTGTACAGCCTGTGTGACAAGAGTGTGTTCTATAAGATCAAGTGTGGCGGCAGTTTATGATGAATTACCTAACATACAAGTTCTTTGAACACTTTTCCCGAGTTACTTACTTGTTTGCCCACATCATGCTATAAATCTTTAGGTCCACTTATCAGCATTGAATTTTAGAAAAATATTTATATTAAATTTTTTAACAAAACCATAAGGATTTTACCGTCCTTATTAATAGGCATTATAGCATACTTGGAACATAGCATATATATATATATATATATATATATATATATATATATATATATACACACTATTCTAAGTTAAAGTATATCATACCTTTATCGCAAAGTAGGTGAATACATTACATTTCTTATGAGATGGAATGTGGAACTTTTATCGCAGTCATTCACATAGAAACGTTGTTATGCGAGTACTAGACAGTTAATAAACATTTCAAGTTATTATATTTTCCCAGTTAAAGGAATCCTAGAAGAAAGTTAAAACTGTTTATAGAACTAATAATATTTTATTGCCTAAAAATTAAATAAAGTTTTAGATTCCATTCCGATAATTTACATATTCGATACTACATTAAAATTTCTTCAGGAAAAAAACCTACCGTATAAATACACCATGGTACTCCTTTTATATATATTCTTTGGCGATTTAGTAAAAAAAATTTAAATTACAACATACTTTTTTTGTTGTTTACTTGATGTGATACATCTATCCAATTATTCCCTTTATGGGATTGGCATAACAATTATTAAAGTTATTTTAAATATATACAGAATAGAAATCATTGTAGCTTTGATTTACTTGTAGCTTATCCCTTTTAGAGATATAAATAACAATGTATATTTTAACCACTATAACATGTTTATTAGGATCGTTAACATCATATTGTTGTTATGTATTTTTGAGTTCAATCGCCCATGATTTCGATCTGTACTTCATGTCACTAAGTCAATTTTGTCACTATAGGTCATGCTGTTTAACTGTAACATATTTCATAAAAGATAAATTGAGTAAATTACATATAACTTGAGGAATTGGATCTCTTTATGTAGAAATATTTGTCCTTCACACAACTATCCATTATATAAATGATGTAAAATTTTCATATACTTATATATTCAGGTAGTTTTCATTGTGTATTATTATGAAACATGTTAAATACTATCAGTTACTTAAATAAAAATATGAATTTATTTTTTATTTTAACAGTCATCAAAATAGCCTAAAGGAATGTTATTAGAACAAGGATTGTAATAAATGAGAAAAATTATCCGTTGTTTCACCTTGTAAATATTTACTTAAATTCACATGGTTTACAAGTAAAAATAATACTGTGTGAATTAAATCTAAAATACACACGGATATACTTCTATTATATTTAACCCGCATGTGTCAGTAAATACTGACCCGTGACTGCTTGTTTAAACATCAGACAACTGCTAATCTGGCATTAAATGCAAGAATGTGTCGATTTCTATACACAGCACGTATTTTAACAAAATAAAAACTGTTGCTGTTTTAAATAAACTAGTTACTTAACGTATTGCGGCTAGTGCTTTTAAAATTGCGTAATCACAGGAGGTCGAATTACCTTTGAATTATTGCACTAGAACCTGCCGATAATTTCATACAATATTTAATAATAAACTGTCCCTCATATCAGTCTAAATAAAATTCTGAATGGAACGTGGATAGAATACAAAATGCAGAAGACATATTTAGATTGATTTTCCAACATAGATTGTAAATCTGTATTCGGTATAAACCCAATATGGAGGTAGTGTGTGATGTACTGCGTGATGCGTGGTTCCACTATAGTATTGTGAGAGTAGATACGGCTTCTGCGGATACATGGTTTTATATTACGGTACATATGTTTTTAACCACATTTCTATGAATTTTATAAGTATTATTATTAATACGATTTTCATGCATAAGTTGTGATACATATTAGTAGGCATTACACTGTATTACTATTTGCTGAGATTTAAATATGCGGAATTCGATTCATATAATAAAACGAGCAAATATTTTAGTGGAAAATAAATGTTAAAATTTGGTGATTAGATTAGATATCAGCATAATTTTGTATTTTAAGACCCTCTCTAGCTCAGATACACGTTTATGACTTTTACACTGCTATTAAACCCACATTAATGAACAAGAATGTAAATGAATAAATTCACTTATATTTTGCTTGAAATTTTATTTCTATATTGACAAGAATGTAGTCTATGATAATGCATATCCAACTATGCAATTTATGTAAATTTATTTTCTGTATGATATTCTGTCTGTCTATTTCACCACAAGACATAATAGCGATTAAATTTGTGTCATTTTATAGGTTTCTACAGCAAAGTCTGGTACAGGCGTTATAAAAAAAAACTCGTTATGAAATACTTTGGATAATTTTAATAAATTTTATAGGAGTTAATGTGTAAAACTACTTTACTGTAAAGTGGGACACTATTTGTATTGTATTATTAGTGGCTGGTGTGGCGTGTCCCACATTAAAGGCAAGCCGTCACCAACTGTGAATATTCTGAAGTAAGTTCTTAGTGATACAATTTAAAACACTGTAAAGTATCTCTTTTAAAAATAACATCCACTTTATTTCTCTTGTTTAAATTGCTTTTTTATACTAATAAAGCACGACAGAACTATTTATGAAGTACCTCCTAGTCTATTAATTCACTTAGACAATTTCTGCAGATTGAATCATTTAGACGTGTGATAAGTGGCTTTTGGCTTTGTTTAGTTCAGCAACGGAAATTTCATTATTTTTCGAGTAATGCGCTATTTGAGTAGAACACACGTACAAAGGTTAGATGCACTGCTAAAGCGCTTGCATAGTTTTAAGCGTTTATTTGTGTTTGTATTCACCACTACCTAAAGGATATCTCCTTATATTACCCATAGAAAAAGGTAGAGGGGGGTCCTGACTTTATATTCACCCTGTATATAGAAATGTCAGGGTGAATTACCTACTTTCATTCTCAAGATGTCCTGTGGACAGATATACAGGAAACAATATTTACGTCTCCTCTGTAGACAAAAAAGGCATTGATTTACCTTACTTATATAACAGGCTTCGATTAAGCTCATCCGTATTTCATGGTTTGTCATGGAACCATCATAAAACTCAATCTTAATAAAATGAATTTTTTCTTGAAATATCTAGCTAAATTATATATTAATATAATTTTTTCATTAGCTTGGATTTAACAGTAGTGCATAGTATAAGACTAAATACAAAATCAAAAACATATGTTGTAGTAGTTAAGTTGCTACAAGTAGTTAATATATTATTACAAGTTAAAATTATATATTAATGTTTCAAATTTCTATCATGCAAATTTCTTTTTGCCGTGATGGTTACCCATAAGACCAATGTAAAAAATATTGCATTTAATTGGTTAAGAAACCATTCTAAAAATAAAAGATTTATAACGTATTTGAAATTAGAATGAAAACTTTCAGCTCGTTTATCGAATTGGGAAAGTGGCCAATTAAGGCAATGGTGCATTTTTGCAACCAACTAAGTATTCTTTTCTCAACACAGTAAATTTGATATAAAATAAGGAATATTTAACCTCTAATGTAAGTTTAAACTATTTAGAATATATTGCATTTCAATAGTCTCTGTCGGTCATAATGTGCATCATACCTTCATCACTGCATTATTACTAATTGGTTTACGAGTCAAGTTCAAAAAGCGTAAATTTGTACACTGAACAAATTATAAGGAATTTGGATCCAATATTGAACTGAAATTGTATAAAATTTTGTTTATTATCAACAAACATGGTTACTGACATATTAATACTGTATTCTTAGTGACACTGTTTAGTTTTATATTTTGTTGGTACGAACATGAAAGTGTAACGTGTACAAACATAAAGGGAACGTTTGGGTGGCTTTTGATAGCTCGTTCGGAACTGGTAGTAAACCACAACACGCCGCGTTTGATGTCACATTCTTTTTTCTGTACACTGGGGTAGAGGTTCAACAATTTCTTTTAAACGTTGTAATTTATAATAGGTAGCCGTGATTTTTTACAAACAAAACATTACAATTTTGAATTTGTTTTCATACAATTACCAGCGTCTCAGTATGTTTCTTATGTCATTAGTTTTCAACCCCGTAATTTAAATTTAGATGTTACATTTGTGTAAAATCATTTATATTGTATATCTGTGTATTTTCTGATACTTGTATTTATCCCTTCACTTAGCAATTTAGTGACTAATTCGTAGGACAATATAGTGTTTAAAACTAAAGTAGACCCATGGAAGCATAATGATATATCCTTCCATTTTCGATAAGATCATCTGTAGTTTTAATGTACACAAACTCAGTAATTGAGCTAATGTAAGAAGAAACATTAAAGTTCAGTGCTTTTATTTTTTTGCGCTTAATTTAAAGAAGACCTAAGTTACTTTAACCCTTAACCAACCTTTCATAACAACAGTTAAAACTCTATATACAAATATTGAAGTGCGATTGGAGCTCTGCGTTATTGAAAGATATGTATAAATTATATGTATTATTTCATAAAAAGTTTTATACCACTAAAAATAAAACCAAACAAGAAGAACAAAAAATATAACTCGCAAAATATAACTCTGTGACATTTCTTTGTAATATAAAATGCAGCCTTAAAATGCCACAAAGATAAGTATGGGTCTACTAAGTCGGAGCATTCATGTCATAGGGTTGAGGTATCGATACTTGCGGCGATGTGGTTACGAGGGAAAGCATACTCAGGCAGTAGTTCTGGTGGTGTTATGGAGAGTTTACTTTAAGAAAACGCAGTCAAAAGTAGCGATCGTAGAGTGGTCTAAGGTGTCGGACTTTGGATCTGAGGTAAATGTAGTGCTGGTTTAAATGTTATATGTGACCGTTGTACATTTTACCAGTACGTACGACCTTGAACTGTATCGCTTCTCCTAAGAAGAAGAGTGGCCAAGAAGGACGGACATTATACAGGTAAAAGGGGACTTATTAAAAGCACATGTGTCTCGGAATATGTAGAGAGATAACGACAACTCTACAAAGCTTTGATACAGGGTATTATAGTATGAAGTTTAATCTAAAACCACAAATCACAAGTTCTTTCTGGCACCTCTTTATTATATCGTTAAAATTTCTTACTTTAATATTTAAATAATTGTGTGACGTTGATCATACTTTGACCTAAATTAATTGATATTTTATTCGTTCATTTATATTCAAATTTAAAAGTTAAATAATAAACCTTGTTGTTCTAGTATAAGTCCGACTGTCGTAAAAGTATTTGAAGATTAGTTGAAGAAATGAGCAGATGGTGGTGGGAGGAGAGGCAGACAGACCTACAAAAAGATATTAACCTATACCTATCTACCTCATCATCAACTCTCTATAGTAGACCTCAATATTCGGGTAACAATATGAAATTAATATTCAGTTAGTACCATGTCGAAGGTATTAATAATTTATAATAATGATTATTTAAAAATTAAAAATTCAATCAAAATAATAAATACAACACTAAAAAATATAGACGCTAATAGTACGTATGTATGTATCGAATGTAAAAATGTGGAAAACGTGTTATTTAATTTAAACACAACTAAATATATACCTTATGCCAAACTTAAACCTTCTTTATTATATAGCTATTTAGAAAACTAAAATCTTATATAACACCACTAAAAATTTCAATATTTTTTCATGGAATTGTTTTAATACGAGTATTTAGTTTATCGGTTAAAAATAAATTGTTTATTTATTAATGATTATTCTATTAATTTTGTTTGATCGTATGTTTCTTCAAACTGAAAACAGTTTGAATATTGTAAACCCCTTAAACATTATTTTTTATATCGTTAATACATTTATATCAAAGCTTATGTAATTTAAATGTTTTAAGGAACAACCTGTAGGTATATATGACATTATATAAGCTAGGACTAAAACTAACATATAATCGGAAGATTAAATACCTGTTAAACGACTTTTATTTACATTAATTAAATTTGTATAAATGGTATTGGCAGAATTTTATTAATTAATTTTTTTTCTCTCTAAATACATTAATTAGGCATTCACTATTTTGTCAAACCCAAGCTATGTGCAATGACCATAATTATTAATAAAAGAAAGCATTTTTAAATATTCCCTAGTATTTGACGTATATTTATTGATTACAATTCAGTACCAGTAAATACAATAAATATAACTACTTTTCCCTCTTGAAATAACTTGCTCTTCAATGTCAGCTATGAACCACGAGACTAGTTTCATTAGAAGGTATAAACCAGCCACAAGTGAACTCTCCTGGGTTTATCATAAAACCTTAAGTTATAAGGATATACAAGTAATTGAATTTATTCATGGCATTCGAGTTTCTTATATAGCTAATAAACAACGCAGGGACAGCGCTGAAAAATTAATTTTACAATAGAGCCAATTAACATGTTTAATTTAGGAATATATACGAAGTACCTGACATTGTATTGATTTTCCTTATGGTTCTCGAGTTTCATATATTGCTAATAACCAACGCATGAACAGCGCTAAAAATTTATTTCACAAAATTGTGCAAATTAATAATGTTCAGTCAAGACTATACGAAATAATTGGCGCCGTATTGACTTTATTTTACTCACTTCCCGTGACGCTTGACTTGACATTAATATGCATGAAACATTTCAGCGATCCAATATAAGTGGATTACGGGCTCAACAGCTGCACCTGTCCTTTTGTTCTATAGATTCTGTCCAGTGAAACTTAAATTATTTTATGTATTATGTAAAGTTTAATGTACATTAGTTTAATCATATTATGTAACATGTAAGATAAATTTCATCTTTGTAATTGTGAAGATTTGAACTTTGTAACTAGTACGTGTAATTTTTGACATTAATAAGAATTTACGGAAATATAACGGAAATTCGACAATATCCTACATTTTGGGTTTAGCACAAGGTGCACTATAAAACTTTGAGAATTAGTTTCATTTGAATTTGATAAAGTTTTTAAGCTTAACAATAAAATCATATTTCATTTAATTTCACTTAAATTTGGTAGTTCTTGAAGAGCGAATTTTATTCTTTATTGAGAAGAGAGCATTTTATTTTAGTTTCACTTAAATATTAATATTCTTGCAAAATAAAGTTAATTCATGTTGTTTAGCGATACCGGGCTAGTCAGTTACTCAATGTTACATGCCAATACAGAGCTAGCAAAGGTAAAAGAATGACTGTCAAACATAGATCGTGGACTAGCTAAAGTGTTAAATGATTCACAACAACGCTGGGCTAGCTATGTACTCAATATCATATAGCAAAATTGTGCTAGCTGTGGTAGACAACTGAGTGTTAAATATAAATGCTGCTTTAGGTAAGTACTCTACGTTGTACAGGAATAAAGGGATATCTATTGTACACAACAGAATGTTAAATAGCAATGCTGCAATAGGTAATTACTCCATGCAACATATCAATAATGGCCTTGCCAATGTACACAATATTAAAATTCAAAGCACCACATGAAGATTCACATTAGCAATATTTACACTTACTCTAGAATAACAGAAACGCCTGGGGTTTGATGTGTTGCTTATTATTTTAGTCAGTTTTTACTACAACATTTACCTATTGATATATTTGATGAGGTTGTAAACAGAAACATGTTTGTAAGATGAAAGTTTATTAAAACATCACGATTTAATCAGTAAACACGTTTGATTTATTTCAACGAACAAACACCAATGTTCACTTTTATTTTTTCAGAGATTACTATGACATGTAACACATGTATACACCACAGTGTTTGAAAGACAGTGAACTATGAAAGTATAGTTTAAATTATCATATGATTTACTGTATTAGTTTGGAAATTCCATTTTCTATCATTTCTAAGTGATATTTCATAGTCATTTATATTTAAAATCAAACAATTAATATGTAATATAAACTTTTTTATTTATTCCTACTTAATTTTCATTTTATATAATAAGTTAAATATTTGTATTATTTTAAGGTGCAACTAAAATATCAAATTATATTATTGTTCGTTTTCCATCTTACAAACTAAAACTTGACGGTTTAGTAATAAAATTTAAAACAAAATTTCATGTGTCCATAGACGTTTATTCCAAAATATATTGCTAAATAATACATTCACATTATATGTTCATCTTGTTCTGTGTCATAGCAGTGTATAAAATTCTACATAACCTGTCACCAAAAGATGATGTTGAAATGGTTTTACCGCAAGTGCTAATTTATCATATGTTAAAATGTGATTTGATAGTTACCTGTGTATTAAAAATTTATTTCTTCTGAGATTATTCCTTGGCCATTGTGTTTACTGATCAGGATAATGTGAAAATTATCAGTATAAATCATTTATTGAATAATCTTTATTAATTTAAAAGATTCATGATAGTAATCGTATCATTTTACTAGCCTTTATTTCAAGAGACATAATCATCAGTGTACTCCTTTTTTCAACTTATTGCTCCTTAAATTCAGCCAGGTTTCTCAAAGGCATGCTCTGATCAATGATTTCAAAAATTATGTTTCCCAAATCACAGGTTAGTTCCCAATCATCTATCATTTGTAAACCTCATTGAAGCTGATTATACATTTCTAATGGATAAATATAATCAACTAATAGGGCAAGCCCACGTAGCTTGAAGTGCAACGGATAAATAGATTCATTTTATCTGTAAATAGTTACATAGCCATCGGACACATGTTTTTACAAACTCACAAAGAAAAATCTCAGAAAAATCAGAGCTTCGTTTTGGTGAAAACTGGCTAACCAAAAATGTGGCGCTGGCTTTTCCTACGATACAGTTCGCTATGGAAACGTTTCACTTCGAAACCATTGGATGTTTTATATTGAATATTTTGGGTACATCATAGCCTCTTGGTATTAAAGAACTCTCCGAGATGTGTAGTTACGAGCTGATTGCTAGTAATAACCCAAATTCCTTTTTATAAACTCGAATATAGCTCCTGCAGTATTTTTTCGTCATATTATTTTGGTAGAATTCAACGCGTTAAGTTTCAAGTATTTGTATACGTAAGTAAAGATTATATTTTATCATAAATATAGTAAAATACTTTACGAAATATATTATTGCATATAAAAATTCCAAACAGCATTAATAAACAAGAATGAGTTTTGTATTGTATAATGGAAAGATAAATTTAAAAAAATTCTTTTTATTTTATGAATTGGAAATAAATTAAGTATAGAATAAAAATAAAAAAAAAACAATTAATTTTCGTTATAACATACATACACACTGTAGCAGTTAGAAATTCAACATATAAGCAGGCGTTACTGATTAAAACGATATTACTGTTATTTGTTTCAAAAGAACAGTTCATAATATAAAGCGTTTACAAAGATACTTTTGTTAGGCTTGTTTGAAAAGTTAAACAGAAGAAGTCACCCGGAGTGAAAGCACTTGAAGATTGCTTTCGTTTCAAACAATAAAACCCCAACAGTTCGTATGGCTTTCCTTTGTTCTTAATATTCAATAACGTGGATCATACTTAGTCATGTACGAGTTGTACGTGAATTGTGATATTGTTATAAGCTGATGGTATATGGAGTTGATGAGTCTTTAAGCTACTGTATTTTTTCTTATTTTATTTTTAACTTCTTTGGTTACTTGTTATACTATCAAAGGACTTGAGCTGTTCTGTGAAGCAATATTTCATAAGAAAGACTTAAAAATAATCGCATTTCTACTTTTTAAGTTGTTTAGTTCAAAATTTCAAAATTTTACTCGTATTGGCGTTATAACAGCCAAAATATCTTATGTCGAAAACAACATTTCTTTTAAAGGAATAGCGAAAAACTTAACTTATTATAAGTTACATTTTCGGTCAGAATAAAAATCAGAACAGAGGTTGTGATTCATTAATCTGAGAATGATACTGTTAATAATGTTTATAAGTAAAAAATCTATTATTTAATTTTTGTTTATTTTGTATTTATCATTTAACAAATGTAGTGTATCTAAACTGGCAGGTATTTAAACAATTAGCATTATATCCAGGAAACAACTGGGATCATAGTTTAAAATAGAAATTGGCATAAGGATTTAAAACAATTTTAAAGAATAAGGCAAAGAAAAAGTTTTATTGAACCCAATGCCTTGTTAAGAGAAAGGTGAACGATATTTACCAAGAACAAGAGTATGCCCAGACGAAGGTTAGAGCAGTACGCGTCATATGCTATATTTAGGAAGGTATTCAAACCTATAATCCTTAAACGCAACAATTTTAATTTATTTTCTTTACGCTTATGTAATAACTTTTAAGGGTTATATGACGATTCATAAATACGAACCACAGAGTTGGATAGGCTCAAGGACTCTTAAATGTAATAGTAGCTTAAGGTGTGTTTTGTTATGAACTGTTAAATACATTAAGTGGGCCATACAGGAAGAAATTATTATTTATAGTATGATTAAACGTATATTCAACGAATCAACTTTAATAACTAGATTTTGAAATTTAGGATAGGAGATAATTAGAATGGTAATTTTAAGTTTTTATATATTAAGCCTATTTCTTTGTATGATATTACATAGATGGCAATGTAAAATGTGATAAGATTTGACTGAACCGACTCCAGAACACACTGGTCTGGGCATCTGTTTGACAGGTAATGTATTTGTAACTTCCACTGCATATTCCATGAACTGGCCATATTCCTTGATCGTTACTCTACTTCAGACTTTGATCTTCTACTCGTAGAATAAATTTGTAGCAAAGTCGCGTATTATACATTTCCTATTATCATAAACCTACTCCCAGTTGCGATAGAAAATCAAAACTATTTGTAAATAATTCTTTACATGCTTATATTATTTACTAAACTAAATTTTAAGAATAAAAACGTACAAATCTCGTTCCACGACTTCAGGAGTAACAAATATTCTAGATATTGTTATTGAACAAACTTTACTGTTTAATAATATCTTTTTGACTTAGTAATAAAAAAGCTTATAACAATTACTACTTTTTTGTGATATATTTGACCAACAATAGACAATATTAATGAGTTAACAAAACAATTACAAGTACAGTGTTTGTACAGCAATGATTCTTTGCACAAAACCAATAACGTGCAATGAAGCGTACTGACATATATCTTCTTAACGTGCCTAGGACAATTTAATCGGGTGATGTCAATATATTTTTAAAAGTTTTCTTTTTACCAACCTTCTTCCACCAAATTTCCATCTTCCTTTAGTAGTCGTTCGTATGAAATATTTTGGAGAAAGGAAGGTGTATTTGTGAGTTTCTCTAGATGAATAAAAATTACTTCTTATGATTTCTTAACTTAAGACCAAAACCAAAACTTATTTTCAGGTTAGTTGGTGTTTATTAGATTTGATGCGAACTACAGTAGCCAGAGTTAGGAATAAACATTACTCGAGAGAGATCCAATAAATTCAATGTTGGATTTAATCTTTTTAGAAATAGGTATGGACCGTACGATGAATCACTACATACCGGTAATCGAATAACTATCTTGAGCAAACTTAACAGGACTAGAGATATACTACTGGCTTACTCAGCACCTATAATTTCATTACTCCAACGGTCGCCAACTTCTCAAACTATATATCCGCTTGCAGGTAGTTCCTCCACTGAATAATACACTTCCTTCCTATAAATGTAGCTGTTTAGTTTGCAGGATATTACTTTACCATTTCTAGTTATTTGGTCTATTGTTTAGTACAGGTGAATCCACGTGTGGAAGTACAATGATATGTTTGAAGATTTACGAGGTAACAACACATTAACTAATTAAACAATTCCCTAAATAAAAAAAGTCTCAATTTAATATTTAACATTATTTATCCATCCAAAGGTGAAATATGAACTGCAGAAAAGTTAATACGGTTTTTTCTGCATATACAATCTGTACTATTGGGTTTACATAAATAAAAGAAAAACAACTTATTTACAATTATCACATTCTAACGTCCTGATTTTCATTGCTAAAGATCGCTGTATAAACGTTACAATGTAACTCGTGTAATTAATAGTGATGAAAATTGACGGTGGATTAAAATATTAACTATAATTAACTGATTAATAGTTATAAGTGGTAACAAGAACTCACTTATAACTGAAAAAAACTTTTTTATTATAAGAAAAACACCACCTACTTTCTAAAGTTCTTTTTGACTTAAAAATTGGGTTAATTATTTTGAATCATTACTATATGCAAACAGATTTTAACTTTTTAAATTTTTAACGAATTGACCTACCGATCAATAGCTTTTACCATTTAAAGCTCATTTAAAATCAATTGTAAATAATGTACCGGATGACCCTGAAAACATATTGTGGAAACGAGTACACATAAGACGCGAGCTAATACTTATTATCAGACATTTTCAGTTGATTTACTGACTTCGACAAGTGTGGAACATTTATCAGTATTTGTGAAGCTATCCTCGACTTGGTTCTGGTAGGTTAGAAACTTCTGTATTAGTAAACTTAGGATAATGTATAGCCTCATTTCCTTTAAGCTGGGAAAGATTCCAGTACTTATCCTGTCTGCTCGGATTTTTAAATAATACTCGGTTGGTTTGCCCTGAAATGAAATTTCAATGTATTTTAACCTTTGAAATCTAGAAACTATTCACGCAGTATTTTAACTCAGCCAATTCAAAAACTAGCTTATGGATATTTTTAGCATCACTAATATGTTTTAGGGAAGTATGTAGAGGAATATTAAAATAAACCGTGAAACGAAGTTTAAAAAGTGGCACATCAGCCGTCCTGTTTGCAGATAATCTCTATGAGTATTTGTACACAAGAGAAGATACTTTAAAAAGTTTTTGAAAGAATTTAATCATTGCTACCCAGGAGGTAACATAAATAATTACGCATAACTCGTATTATTATAAATGTTAGCATTTCATTACTATTTATGACTTTTTTCTTTTTTTAGTTCTAATTGTTTGTTTGACCGTTAGAGCTCATTTATTATTTTTTATATTATTACTTTGTGCGTTACATTACTTATGTTAATAAAACATATTATTTTTATTATTACTGTTGGTATGTTGATATGATATATAAGCGGGTATGAATGAATGTTAAGTATCGATGATTGTACTAACCGATATAAATATCCTGAGTCCGCTTATCGTACTCTACCCTTATATTTTCCTATACGCGTTCACTATTATTCTTTTAATGAATACTGTGATTCATAACCGTACTATGATTAGTAATCTGAATGGAACTGCTAAGTGAGATAAGTGAATAAATAAATACACCATCTATTAACATTTGGTAATACACTAATAAAAAGTCTCGTACTTACAAATAGAATACAAATGATGTGTATTAAAATGTAGATTGCATTAAAAAATTCTTGTTTATGTCAAAGGTCTGACATTATTTTGTTAGTTATTATACGTTTTTAATACACCGTGTCTAAAACTTCATTTAATTTTCCAAGCTACAACTTGGATCATTTTCCCCCATTAAAATATAACAGCTACAGTTTATTTACAATCACGTGTTAGACAGCGTAAGAGTTGTAATTTCACTTGAGAAATTTTGCGTTGTTATGGTTTCTTTGTGTCAAGTACATCCTGCAGCCAGATAAATGATGATATATGTTTGTGTTGTTTGTAAACTATCTCCCCCCGCACACTAAGTTTACAATTAACAGTCCGATCCACCCACCCCTGGCCTATGACGACATGAACACACAGTTAAACTACATGCACTGTACAACGAGTTCTTCTCCGGTTACTCATAACAAAACAACATTGGGGAAAAGAAAAACTATATACTAAAAAAAACACTAAATTTCTTTACAATTTTATTATTAATATATTTCAAATTACATTTGTAATATAGAATCTCATTTGAAAAAAGAAACGGTGTGGGAGAAAATAAACGGTAACAAGACTACTTGAGAAGCCATGTGAGACACTAACAAGCGTGAGAAATCCACATAATAACACTTACAACTCAACTACAGCTTTAACGATGTAAGGATGAGAAATGGTAGCGTATCTTCTGAAGCATCCGTCGACCAACGTGAGGTTTCCTATAGACACCCTTTGTATTACCTGATTCAAATAAAGATATAATTAGGTAATACAAAGAAAATAAACTAAAATGAGTCTAAAGTATTTCCCTAATCAACTACAAAAATTATCCATGTTTATAAGTAGACTAGCAGTTTCCCGCGGCTTCGCACGCAATTTCCCGTTGAAAACCGTACACTATATTCACTTATTCTTTTTCTATCACATTCTAAACATTGCTGAGATAATTGACAGTCGTTCCTTCGTGAGCCTCTTGGGCGCATTATGAAGGTATGTATCATATTCCTGCCTTTATCTTTCGTGGTTTTTGCTAGGTGTTGATAAGTTATTCAGAACAGTTACTGTATACGGATGAATCTCGGTCAACTAATTAGGTTATAAAGAATCACATTCGGTCTGTTAAAATTAATTTTCTGTCTAAGATATTTCCAGTATTATTTTAGGAGTGTGCCTTCAAGAGAATGTATCAAAGAAACCAATTTTCGATCATAAAGTGTCTTCTTTCGGCTCTTTTCATTTACCTTCGATGTAACCAAATTCAATTACCTTATGTGCAAACATTCACGGATTTGTATAATGAGGTTGTTTTCATAATCGCGTTTAATAGTATTTTCTTTGAATTAAATAGTTTATAGATCATTGACGCGATCTGAATTTAAAAACACTACTGATCAAGCACTTTACAATAAAAATGTTTTAAATTTTAAATATAAACAAATGTTTCTGCCTCTTTGATGAACTTCATCTGAAAGTATTATCAGCTATTAAGTATCAGTTCGCTTTGTATTACGTGTCGTAGCGCATTCTGTCGGATCCAATATAAAACACACCTACATCAACATCAATTTATATTTAAAAAAATAATGAAATAAACTATTAAAATCTCTAAAAGTATGCCTATGTTACTTCCAGGAACGTTTAGAATCACTGTACAAAATTTCACGATGTTTCGTGCATTGGTTCCAGAGTTATAACGGAGCATACAAACAAACATTCGCATTTATATATACAAGATATGATTTTACGTAGAGTTTTGATGACTAGTTTTAAAACTACGATACAATTATTAAAATCATGTAAAATTTCCTAATTTATATCCTTTTAGGCTGTCTCGGTTAGTTTCTGAATTTGTAATTCCATCATTCAGGTACGTCCATATGTTCATAAAAACAGGCTGTTGTAATAATAAAGGTATTTCTTATTTGTCTCAAACGAATATAATATTTGTACGAGTATTTTAATAGGATGTAATCTGCATCAGTTATTTGAATGTGGTTGGGAAATACTACAATACTATATTATGTAAATGTGCAGCTTTCACACAAATATTAAAGTATTAAAATACGAAATAAAACTTGATAGGCTGAGCCTTAGCGTAGCCTATCGATTTAGGAGATAAAGGTATAAAATGTACGTATGTATTTCTATCACACTATAGCTATAACAAGAATGAAGACATTTGGTTTGAAGTATCATTTCCATGCTGCATACAAAGGTTTAATTATGAAGTAAATCCATTTAAGTGTTTAGACTGAGCAAAGCTTATCATTCAGGATGCTGGCATATCTTTCTTTGTCTGCTGGTGTAGGAGGCTGTAAAGTCTTTTTTATAACTATCAGTCAGTTCTTGGGACTTGTCAAAAATGAAATGAGCTATAGGAATGACATATTACACGCAATATCAGCAAAACTTTTTTTAAAACTCGTGTTATAGCAAACACATGTCTCATTATATAAATTTATGAATTAGAATCAATTATGAATATAGCAATTCAGAAGTTCGAATCAAATAACTGTGAAAAATACGTATGTCCCTGAAAAGATACATCGAGGTCCACATGAAATTGAACATTCAAACTTAGTAAACATACATATTTTTACTATGGGAAGACCATTATTTATCCAGAGAATACTATCATAATAGAGCATAAAACCAGAATATAGTTAAATATGTACATGAGGTCATAAGGATGTATGTATAAAAGTCAACAAAGTAGTTTAGTGTAAATAATTATTTACCTGGGCAGTGGAAGATATTAAAAGCATAGTATTTAATAACTAGTAGAAATTTATATACTTATATATATTATATTATCTGTTACTGGATAATTTATATCTATAAAACATTAGCAGATAAGATAGTCGAGAGTATTTAATGAACTATGAGATCAGCTAAATGATGTGCAGTTGGTCAGGATTCAAATCTATGACTATATTTTAATCGTATGATTAAATGTTTGATATATGTTTTGTATGTATGTAGCCTATAATAATAATATATTATGCATTTCTGAGGTAAATAATGGCAGGTGAAAATTGTGCTGTGAGAATAAAATGGAAGTAATAAATCGTCTCACTTTTCTGTAAGCCCAATGTTTATCTTCCTGAGTACATAGTTTACGAGATACACGCGTTTTCCTTTACACTGTTTTATAAACGATGATAGCCCACGCAAACTCTACGTTTAGTACAATAAGTATTAGTATTACTTTTAAATATCCTCCTTAAAATCTTTAATTTTGTAGAAATAGTGTAATGGCTATTAGGCTCTTTATGGCAATCAACTTACTCGCTGCTAGTTACTCATTATTGCGAGAGCATCCATTCTCTGCACAGCTATTTGTCTCTGTATCATTCGCCTGCATTGTGTTACATTTTACACATGTATAAGAGCACAGAGTAAGACATGATCTACAACCTCTTTCTTATCGCAGGGCCACTATTACTTATCATTTCGTGGCCCAAAGTTAAGAAATAATAACTCCCTTGTTTCCTGTAGTTGAAATCTTGCGTAATAATTGAGTCTCACAACAAAAGCAAAATTGCAATTTATTATTATTGATAAATCCATAATATGATTTTTACTCGATTTTTCTGAATTTAGCTGTATTATAACCCATTAGTGATGTATGGCAGCGGTTCTAAATCTTTTTACTTCGAGCCCCCTGCATAATCCAATTGGTAGCAGAGCCCCCCCACATGTAAGCGTACTATATAAGTGAGTCAATTTTGAAATTTTGGTCAACTTTTATTTGCTTAGTTTTTCACATTTTATGAATACTATATTAGAGCCTAATAGGACAATAGGTTTAATCGTAATCAAACAACTAATTCTATATAAACAATTAAAACATTATTATTTATTTATTTCAGTTTGTACAGTACATAATTAATAAATGAAAATCTGAGTAAGCAAAAATCTGAAAAACATTGTGTTTTGTTGGTTTTTGTCAAGCAAAAATGCTAAGACTTCATGTCTAAGCTAAAATGTTCTTACCAAAGCCTTTCTTCTCGATAAACAGCGAGCTTCAGTATGAAACAGTAAAGCTGTGTATTCCGAGCCGACATCTTCACAGAGAATTTTAAAAACTCGAGACTTTAAAAGATGCCCTTTAATGAAATTGATTGTTTAACGACCACATGTAAAATTTCATCAAGTTCCTAGGTCATACATTTTGCTGCTAAATCCTCTCTATAAATTATGTATGTAGTGTGTCTATGTAGCTTCTGGAGCTACCTTTTTGATCAACCCTTAAAGTCCAGTGTACTTTGGGAAACCACAACAATCAGGTGCTACCGCAAGTCCTACCTTTTTGATCAACCCTAAAAGTCCAGTGTACTTTGGGAAACCACAACAATCAGGTGCTACCGCAAGTGATCTCCAGGGCTGTACTGAAAACATGTCGGTGTACACTCACAGTATTTTTCTGCCGATAAACTAAGTAAAATAACATATTTGGCACTATTACGTTAACGACAAAAATTTATACATACACTCCACCTCTGACCCTCCATTGCGCCCCCCTTGGGGATCGCCCCCCACACTTTGAGAACCTCTGATATATGGCATTATTATATAAATGACATAATACCGACATAATGCCTTCGATATAGGTTGATCAAAAGGGAATTATAAACAGTAGTTATGATATATTTTATAATGTTTTAATTCAATTTTTGGCGCCGCTGTTTACTAACTATTTCTTGTTTTGTTGAAGTAAATAGCATTTTTAGTTCAAAATGCTTTTATAGTTTGTTTTCAATGAACGTTTTGTATCTGAAAGTGGAAATGAAAAACAATTAAACATTGCGTTATACGAAAAATTTATATAACATAGCATTAATATTTAACTACCGATTAGAATTTTAAATTAACTTTTGACTTCAATGGTAAGTTATATTTTATTAAGTTTACAATCAATAAATCAATATTCCGTTTTAAAGAAATTAAACAGTTAAAGTTATTTCATTATTCAAATTATTCATCATTATAAATTGAGTTTTCATATCAACAAACAGATAGACTAGATATTTCTCCACATTCAATTATAAATTTGTAATCTTCTGTTAAACCACAGTGGTATCAATCAAAACTAATCACTTTGTTACTAATTATATTGGCGAATGAATAATCCCATAATCCATTTATAAGTACTTTTAGATCTCCTTAATCAGTGAAATCAGAGAAAAGTTGGGACTAAATTTTTCTCTTTGGCAAGTTTTTGGTGTTTTTATATTTATTTTTGGCATTTAAATTGGTTTTTAACTAATACCACGTTTTCTTACATGCAACTGATGTAATGGAATTTTAATTTATTCATACTATTATATAGACAACAAATTTACAATAATGTAGCTTTCAATATTTTTGATTAGAGGTTTACTGAATTTTATATACGTACACTAACATCGTACAGATATATTTTTTGTTAAAAAAAATACAAACACAATATATGCAACATATATACAAGGTGTTTGAAAAGTATGAGTAAGGCTTAATATTTTACAAACCATAGCAGATAACATCTATAAACTTTGCACGGTGTCATATGGATATGTAAATTATTTTTCCTTGCTATTACCCATGACATGCCAACAATGGGGGGACGGCCCACAGAGGACAACATGGAAATCTTAAATGAAAGCATGGGTCGAGTGATACCTCATTTGAAAGATCTCACTTAGTAGAGTTGAATGCCGCAAACCGCATCTCAAAAGGTTTATCCAAACAGAAATGGCGGGTTGTTTTAGGTACACATTTTGAAGTACATTATGCGCTGCCATTTCCAACTGGATCGTCGTATTCTGATGCGGTAGTCGGCGTTTCACTCTACTAACCAATGATTTCACTGCTTAGTATTTATAAAAAATAACAAAAATATTTAATTCAAAAATTAAGTAGTAAGTTAACTATTTCACCAACAAAGAACAATGGTAGAACTTAATTAATTCATTAACATAAAGACGACGAATTCATTTTAGTTTTATTTATTGTGTTATAAATTTATGACATAATTTGCTAGTTAAAAAAGTCAGTGAAAAAACATTTTTTTAGGTTTTGTACGTGTATGAGCAATTCTGGTTCGATTGAATTATATTTCCGATGCCAAAGTTGAGTGTTCTTGTCGCCTAATAAAATACGTTGAATAAATGCGTGTTGCATAATGAACGGCTAATACAATATGTTAGCAAGTGTAGCAATGTACGGCCATTTACTGTGCTCTTACTATTTTTTGGTCCATAACTGATTTTCCCTTGTTTCCTGATCAAGAAAATACAATTTATTACAATCAGAACAGGAAAATTCTGTACAACTAAGATGGTGTTTATTTTGTAACATTTATTCGTACATTAGTTCAAAATCACAGTTCAGCGACATTTCATGTATCATATTTCTTGCCGTCTGATGTTCATGTCTACAATACTATGTTTAGAAATAAAATTGATACAACAAGATTTAGATTGACTAGAACACAAAAATATCATAATGCCATTGCTGTAAAGTTGTATAAATAAGCTTCCAATGTGCCTGGTATAAGTTACATGTTATGATAAAATGTTCTCTGACATACTGATTAATTGGATTAAACTACATCCTATGTATTCTCCGGATGAATTTCTTGATTGTGAAACCGTTCATTTTTTAGTTTAATAGGCCTGCTTTTTAGTAAAATATTGGAATTTAGTTATGTGCTATCTATTCTTTGTCACCTAACTTGTTTTAACTAAAGCGTCTGTTCTTATTAATATTCTTGTAAATTTTAATTAGTTACTTTGTTATGACTTTCAAAATTTAATATCTGTTGTTTTATTGGTTATTTTTAATTGAGATTTTGTCGTTATTTTATATTGAAATGAGGATCTTCCAGGGGCCAATGCACTACTATTTTTGTCTGCTACTTTTTTTATATCTTTAAACTGTGTACCACTTCTGTTTGTAGAATTAGTGCCTATTGTAATTTTGGTTATTTCTTAATGTCAATAAATATCTTATCCTTTTGTCATTTTATTTACTTCCTGGTTGTAACTCTTGCTTTACATTTCCTTCCGTTTCCTTTTTTTTTGCTAAGTTAGAAAATAGGTAAAAGACAATTATTTAAATTAGCAAGTGTTGTAAAATGTTTGCACAATTGTCTGCAAAAATTAATACTTGTAAAGAAGTGTTATAATTAGTATCTCCTTAATAACCTAAGAAAGAGCTAATAATGATAATATTTACTCAGTAAATCTCCGTTATATCTTATCTCGTTATCTCGTTATATGTTTTTAGGTACACATTTTGAAGTACATTATGCGCTGCCATTTCTGACTGGATCGTCGTATTCTGATGCGGTAGGCGGCGTTTCACTCTACTAACTAATGTTTTTTCACTGACTTTTTTTAACTAGCAAATTATGTCATAAACTTATAACACAATAAATAAAACTAAACTCGACCCATGCTTTCATTCAAGGTTTCCATGTTTTCCTCTGTGGGCCGTCCCCCATGGTTGGCATGTCATGGTAATAGCAAGGAAAAATAGTTTACATAGCCATATGACACTGTGCAAAGTTTATAGATGTTATCTGCTATGGTTTGTAAAATATAAAGCCGTACCCATACTTTTCAAACACCTTGTATACAATTACAGAAAAAAAGATTTAATTGATCAAAAATATGTGTTTTTACAAATATAATCATTTACAACCTCTCAAATCAGGGAATAAAGATATAACGGAGATTTACTGAGTAAATATTATCATTATTAGCTCTTTCTTAGGTTATTAAGGAGATACTAATTATAACACTTCTTTACAAGTATTAATTTTTGCAGACAATTGTGCAAACATTTTACAACACTTGCAAATTTAAATAATTGTCTTTTATATATTTTCTAACTTAGCAAAAAAAAAAGGAAACGGTAAGAAAAAGGAAGGACATGTAAAGCAAGAGTAACAACCAGGAAGTAAATAAAATGACAACAGGATAAGATATTTATTGACATTAAGAAATAACCAAAATTACAATAGGCACTAATTCTACAAACAGAAGTGGTACACAGTTTAAAGATATAAAAAAAGTAGCAGACAAAAATAGTAGTGCATTGGCTCCTGGAAGATCCTCATTTCAATATAAAATAACGACAAAATCTCAATTAAAAATAACCAATAAAACAACAGATATTAAATTTTGAAAGTCATAACAAAGTAACTAATTAAAATTTACAAGAATATTAATAAGAACAGACGCTTTAGTTAAAACAAGTTAGGTGACAAAGAATAGATAGCACATAACTAAATTCCAATATTTTACTAAAAAACAGGCCTATTAAACTAAAAAATGAACGGTTTCACAATCAAGAAATTCATCCGGAGAATACATAGGATGTAGTTTAATCCAATTAATCAGTATGTCAGAGAACATTTTATCATAACATGTAACTTATACCAGGCACATTGGAAGCTTATTTATACAACTTTACAGCAATGGCATTATGATATTTTTGTGTTCTAGTCAATCTACATCTTGTTGTATCAATTTTATTTCTAAACATAGTATTGTAGACATGAACATCAGACGGCAAGAAATATGATACATGAAATGTCGCTGAACTGTGATTTTGAACTAATGTACGAATAAATGTTACAAAATAAACACCATCTTAGTTGTACAGAATTTTCCTGTTCTGATTGTAATATATTGTATTTTCTTGATCAGGAAACAAGGGAAAATCAGTTATGGACCAAAAATAGTAAGAGCACAGTAAATGGCCATACATTGCTACACTTGCTAACATATTGTATTAGCCGTTCATTATGCAACACGCATTTATTCAACGTATTTTATTAGGCAACAAGAACACTCAACTTTGGCATCGGAAATATAATTCAATCGAACCAGAATTGCTCATACACGTACAAAACCTAAAAATTGAGTGCGATACCACGGGTAACTGCTAGTCATTGATGTATTATAGAATGGCATATCTAATTACATTATATGTTATATAACTCATGTATTGTGGAATATAATATGAGATATAGTTGACTAGTTATTTTGAGTGAATTAGGTAAGAAAGATTATGATTTAGAGTATAAAAGAAAAAGGAATATTTTCAGTCAGCAACGAAAAGCTTTTCATTTGTGTCTCCGATATGCTTCAGCGGATCCACATTCAAGCTTCTTATTTTTATTCCCAACGCCCGTTCTAAAATATTATATTCATATCATTTCAGACTAAAATCTACTAAATGTCTTGTAACACGAAATGTCGTATTTGAATATATTAGAGTACGGAAACATAAGGATTAACCATTCCATTATTGTCTCTTACAGCAGAGATATTGACTGGGAAACACTTAAATATACGTATGTCCTTATGCCTAAGTTCCTATGTACAACATTCTGACCTTGGCGCTCAAACTCACATTCATATCTGCATATATGATCTCAGGCCTGGCTCAGACCCGCTCGCGAAATGATCTGATACGGTCTGCATGATTTATTCCTTAAGTAAACCTACAGCACATAGGTTTTAAAGCAATTTGTTTTTTAATGATCATTTTAGAATTTTATTTTATGAATAAAAAATTGTGAATTATTGGGAAAAATCTATAAGAGAACAAGGAGCCTACAATCTGTTCCACCAACAACGCTAAGGTTAAAAATCACTCGTATCTGTGATCTCTCTCTACATAATAAATATTATATTTTGATAAATACATAAAGAGAAAATGTTTCGAAAGAACAAAGGAACACACTGAATCCCGTTAAAGCCGATGTAAAGAAAATGTACAGAGGCTTATCCACCAATTGCGATGTGTATTATGTTTCTTAGATATCCCAATAGAAGCCAACGGTAATCGTAAACCCTCACAATAGAGAGGCTATAAGTAGATGGAGTCTCTGACCTAATACATTCGTAACCAAGTAATTATTTGTCAATACATTTCGCTATATAAAGCAAAATACATCAGGTTATAGAAAGCTTACACACTCAAGTGAGGATTTTATGAATTTTTTGTTAATTTTCTGTATGTGTAAAATTTATATGATCCATGTTTATATGATTACAATAAATAACCGCAAGAGGCAAACTTTTGTAATTTTCTTTTGCATTATTTGCCTAAGTATGTGTTACAATAAAAATGTGTTACAATTACAAAGATAAACGGGTTGGACATCAATTATGAAGAAACCTTCTGTTAGACAATTCAAACTAAAAATTAACAACCTCCATTTATATTTTCAGCAGACAAAAACTCAATTCATTAAGTAAGAAGATAATGTATAAGGTAAACGCATGACACATTAGAAAGATAAAAGTTGCGCAGATAAATATTTCGTAAGTTGGTAAAAACATCTATTTATCTCTATTTATAATATACAATGATAATGATTTATGGCAATTCAAGATAAAACAACAACGCTACCTTTCCTGTAGCAAACACAAACAATCATTCGTGTTTGTGCTAATAATTTTCCAGAAACGGAACCAAATTATTTATTCTTGGGTCATATTTTAATCACGCACGCCTTTTTATTCCTTAAAAATATGAGTTTTTCATGGAAACTCTTACCATTCCGATCTCAAACTAGTACATTACTTCTAAAACATAAAATGTACTAGCATAAGTCGCAGCGTTGTAGATCTTGACATTTGGTAAAAGCATTAGAAGATTAAAGTAATAAAAATGTGAAGATTGCTAACTCATACATACTGTAGTAAAAAGGTGGGTTCTTTGTACGAAATATAAAACTTTACACATTCATCTTCAGATAAATCATGACCGTGATGACGGCAAAGAACGACGTGGGCTGAAAATTAGGACAAGAAAGTACCTTTGCAAATCCACTCAAACTGATCTAAATGAGTGAGTAATGTACTACCATTATATGGTTCTGTGTATCTTTTATGGTGCTAAAAACTAGGGAAAGAATAACTAGAGCTACACCTTATATTAATATTGACATGTAGGGAAAATTTCAAATTTCGTATAATGTAGCTTTTTATAGTCTCTTACCTATAGCAGTGCTTTTGCACTGTCTATATAAAAAACTCTGATATAGCTAAGAGTTGTAATACAGGAATAAATGATAATACAATAAAAATATAATTATTGTTAAGATATACTAGTCCTAACTCTTAAGAAGAGAAAGAGAGCAGTGGATGTTACACCAAAAAATAGTAAACACTAAGAAAAAAAAAACATGAAATAAGTGGCAGATGCTGAGAGGAAGAGGAAAATAACAACTATTCTTTTAAGGCCAGTATACTTAGTATGAGTAATTATTAATAAATAAATAAACATTAAGGAGAGTTAAGATCAAAGGCAGAGTCTACTAAAGATTCATTCATCATGAATACGTCCGTTACGGTTGAGCCATATCAAATGGAATGCAAAATGGATCTCACAACAAATAAAAGTGCAAATATCACAAAAGTGTGTACAAAACTATTTCTGTAAACAGTTAATTTTGTTTTATCACGTTAATGAGTGTTAAACACATGTAGTTTCTTATATAATTTTCTGTACTTTGGAACCTATGCTCTTATTTCAAATTGCCACTTGATTGTTATTTTGTGGGCTATTAAATAATATACTGAAAATTAATATATTGGAATCAAAATGTCGACATTTATGTAAAAATGACCAGTTTTAATGCTTTATCTAAACTTTTAACATAAATCAAGGCCGTGCTCATACTAAGTTAACTGGTTTTTCTTTGGTGTTTGATATTTTCGTCGTATAAAATTTTTACGTTCGAAATTTATTATTTTACATTAAGAGTTTATTGCTAAACATGGACATGATATTTTCCCAATTATAAACAATATAATTATATTTTTGTACGTTTTATATTACTGACTCAATAGTTCAATAACTGTAGTGGACGGTTGCATAAACAAGTGAGTTAAAAAGATCAACAAAGAGACAGAGTTTCAAAATGTTTTAACATCTAACTATTCCATAAATAAATATTAAAGCTGGTCCTACCTACTGTAAGAAAGTTTAAAATTACAAATTCCTACTATTATTATTAGCATTAAAAGTGTATGGTCTTTGACGTACCAATTGTTGCACACATAAATGGACTCAATGTTAAAAAAACGAAGCAAATATTTATTTTACTGACTTCTATAATATTAATTTAAATTACAACGAAACGCCTGATTAAGATTTTAGAGTTATTTATAAATACATATTTAGTAATTGTTGGATTGACGATTTGATTTGTAAGAAACTACAAAATAATAATATGTTTGCAAATAGTAATAGTATCTTCACTCAAAATTCACATCATAATCTTGACTTACTTAGCACTTCCAGATCTTTCTTAATCCTAAAAAATGTTCTACTATATGCTCCAGCACTTCGCGTTGTACAAATAAATAACCTTCACGTTATTATTTCTTCAGGTTAAATAGCTCGTAATTTCTATTTACACTGTTTTACATATGAAAGGTTTCTTGAAATTCTATCAACAGTTAGTAAAACGTGTTTATAGATATTAAATTAATTTATTATGACTAGTACGTACAAGTTTATTACTTATGTAATTCTGAGACTTTCCGACCAGTAATATCCAGTTTATATCCAAATGTTATTTACACGAAAACATTGTATTACACATCTTAACCTATATACTATCTTGGTTGTACTCGTGTAACACCGCAGATGCACAATCATTAAACTCCTGTATATATATATATACAGGGTGATTCATGAAGTTCTCCCCCCACTTCTACAGCACATTGTACTAGTAAAAATAATGAAAAAATGTTATATAAACATAGGTCCGAAAACGCTTCGTTAGCGAGTTACAGCTAGCGAAAGATTTCGCCTGAATTCCTGGGTAAAGAATAAAATTAAAGCCATACTGAAACTTTTGGAAAGGTTAATTAAGTAAGAAATATCGTGGATTCTTATGTATTTTTACCTGATTAAAGCTAATAAAATAGGTTTCAGAACTGTACCTGTAGTAATTTTTTGAGGGATTCAGGGTTAAATGCAAAAAATTGGGGCACGAAACAACGTTTTTTTTTTAAGTTTGATGTGCAATAACTTTGTTAAATTGGTAAATAAATACATAAAATCAACGAAACATTAATTGTAGAGAATTTAATTCTGAGAAAATTGATATAATCAAAGTCTAAAATAAAACAGAAATAATAAACCAAAAAAAATCGATTTTATTCAGTATAGTACATTACTAGCTGTAAAGAAATACCGTACGGTATTTAGTTAAAATAAAACAAAAACAAAATGTTTGTTCCTAAATGATGAGATAAATTGAGAAAACAAGATAAACTGTTAAATAAATTTGTTTGTAAATAAAAATATCATGTTTTATTACGTTGTATTTTTTTTAAATAACAATTTACATCAAATGTTCGAAAATAAATGAAGCAAACATTTTCCCATTATTGTTTACTAATCATCGAAATGCAGTTTTTTGTTTTATTAATTTCTAAGTTGGTAACGCACGAATAACAGCTGATCAACAATGGTATTCTGTACTGTTACGTTAGAACTGTGTATTAGTGGTGTTTTTGCAAGCTACAGCAGGAGATCGGGTTCTGTGAATCGTGTTATTAAATGCAATTTTTCTGTGAGTTATAATTCGATTGTTTATTCAGCGAAAAAATGCCTTACTTATTTACACCAGAGGAATACGCTGATATGGTTTTTATTTTGGGTTACTGTAATGGTAATGCTAGAGCTGCTGTAGAAAGAATATGAACTAAGTTACCATAATAGGAGGATTCCAGATACCAAAACAATTTCAGGAACTTTTCGTACTCTTCGGGGAAACAGGATCACTACCAAGTACTAGAACCAATTATGAACGAGCTGTCTAACTTGATGATGATATTGTTATTAATGCTGTTCATCGCAGTCCAGGTGTAAGTACACGACGTATTTCTAGGCGGATAGGAGTTTCGCAGTCAACGGTGTGGAGGTCATTTAATCGAAACAAATCTTATCCGTTTCATAAACAAAAGGTTCAACATCTACAGCTAGGGGTATGGTCCGCTTCGCTTGGAGTTTTGCAACTTTTTGAATATTAATAATCAACTCTACAAGCGTATTTTGTTTACGGATGAGGCACAATTCACTCGGGGATGGTGTCAATAACTTGCACAATGAACACTCATGGGTAGAAGAAAATCCACATGAGGCAGTGGAACAGAACTTTCAACACCGATTTAGCGTCAATGTCTGGTGTGGCCTTTTGCACAATCGGCTGATTGGACCTTTCATATTACCTGGACGCCTAAATGCTGAGTTCTATTTGCATTTCCTTCAAAAAGAGTTGCCGCAGCTGTTAGAGAATGTTCCTTTACATCTCAGACAAAATTTGTACTTCCAGCATGACGGAGCACCTCCCCACTTTTCATGTGCCGTTTCTGCTTACATTAAATCATCAATTTCCTGGACACTGGATTGGTCGTGGAGGGCCTCACCCTTCGCCACCAAGATCACCAGATCTATCTCCATTGATTATTGCATCTGGGGATGGATGAAAGACATTGTATACAAGACAAAAGTGAATTCTCGTGATGAATTAATTGCCCGTATTATGGATTCGGCTGTGCAGATACAGGGAAGTCCTTAAAAATTAAGAAACGCAACAAAAGCAATACACAAAACGTGCCTACAAATGTATGATAATGATGGCCTCATTTTCGAACATCTATTATAAAAAGGTGCGTACGGTTGGCCCAACCTGATTAATTTTGCTTAAAAACTAGTAATGTATTATACTGAATAAAATCGATTTTTTGGTACTTATTTCTGTTTTATTTTAGACTTTGATTATATCAATTTTCTCAGAATTAAATTCTCTACAATTAATGTTTGTTGATTTTATGTATTTATTACCAATTTAACAAAAGTTATTGTACATCAAACTTAAAAAAACATTGTTTCGTGCCCCAATTTTTTGCATTTAACCCTGAATCCCTCAAAAACTACTACAGGTACAATTCTAAAACCTATTTTTATTAGCTTTATCAGGTAAAAATACATAAGAATCCACGATATTTCTTACTTAATTAACCTTTCCAAAAGTTTCAGTATGGCTTTATTTTACTCTTTACCCAGGAATTCAGGCAAAATCTTTCGCTAGCTGTAAACTCGCTAACGAAGCGTTTTCGGACCTATGTTTATATAAACATTTTTTCATTATTTTTACTAGTAAAATGTGCTGTAGAAGTGGGGGGAGAACTTCATGAATCACCCTGTATATATATATATATATATATTTAAAAATATATATATATAAACTAAAACTATACCTTAATCCAAACTTAAACCTTCTTCATTATGTAGACCATTTTTCAAACTAAAACCTCATTTTCAGAAAAAGTATTAATTGAATTCTAAATAATGCATTTAATTCTGCAAATAATCCCTAAAATTTAAATACTAGATCCAAATATTTCTGCATTTGTTAAATTAACAGACATTCCTTATGTATATTTTATTGTGCCCTACGAGTACTTTAGATAAAATTATTAGCATTATTGACTTTATGACTACTAAAGATTTTTATTTATTTTCAATATACCTGCTTGATATATCTTTCAAAAGCATTGTTATTTTTAACTATTATTTCTAGATTTACAGCAGTATTTTCTTTAAACATCGAACGAAATTTGAATAGCTTTACACTTGAATAATATGACTTGATTATATCTAATATATTGCCCAATAATAAGGTATAAAATAACATTATTATAAATTGTTATTATGGCACATAAGAATGTTGTACTTTTCAACTGATGTGACACCACTACAAATTGCAACGTCTTTTTATTGTATTGTTTTAATATCTTCTTTATGGATTACAAATATACCGTTTATTTAACAATGATAATCGAATTATTTTGGTTGGATCATCTGTTCCATCAAACTCGAAACAATTTGACTATTGAAAACCCCTAAACTTTATTCATATTTTACCTCTAAACATTTATATCGACACTATACGGAAGAACATTGCATCGAAAAACATACATTGAAAAATTAGAAATTTTCTTATTATAATCTTAAATTTTCTTTAAATTGAAAACACAAATTTGAATAAAAACGCTGCAGGTTAGGCTGGTAAACTATATTTATTGTAAAGAAGACCTCAACAGTTTACACACGGTAACCAAAGAAGGAAACGTGCGTTACTTTACCAAGGTTTTGCATCTTAGTTTGAATACAATATATATATATATATATATATATATATATATATATATATATATATATATATATATATATATATATACATATATATATATATATATATATATATATATATATATATATATATATTGTAGCGCTTTATCAAGCAATCAGCTACTTGTGGATTAAAAGTCATAGAGTTATTAATTCCATGCAGATTGATACTTCCTTTAAGTTTATTTTGTCTTTTAAAATGTTAAAAAGATACATTGCATTTCATTTTGGAATTTTACTGAGATAATTTATACCCTTGTTTTCTCGTTATATTTGTTAAGAGAGTATGATCATTTGGTAGTGTCTAACAGTAGCCTACGCTAACTTAAAACAGCTCTAACTTGAAAATGTTATGAAAACTTTTTTTGAGTATCTACTTGTGGTAAAGTAAGTTTCAATATTGTGGTATGGAATCAGTTCACTGCACAATGCGATTTGCTCTGCGATTTTCTGATTGTTAAATTTATAAACTTGTCACGTTTTCCTGCCTAGTAAATTTAGGTATGTAATAACATAATACGTGGACCAAAAGAGAAGGAGGTGGAATGAAAGTACGTAAAAAAGAGATTAGGTTGTTATAAGTGATGAGTTTTCTTTTGTATATAACAATAGCTAAGTTTCTTAATTAAGGCTTCAAATATAGAGTTACATAGTGAATAACATTATTGATTGTAGTTTAAATAAATAAAAGTAAAGTTGTAATATTTTACGAATGTATTTCTCTGTTAACCAACATAATCCAGAACAAATTATAGCACACTTATTTCTGATATAAATGTTCTAAGACATTATTTTAAATGTTAAGAACTAAACTTTAATTCTCATAAAACCGAATGTGTAGGTTTCAACCTTACTAATAAAACGGTTCAAATGGTACTAAATAAATGTATATTTTATTTGTATGCATTTTATTAGACTCAACAACACCATGCAGTATTTAAGAGTAAAACTTAGAAAATATATCTCACTTTAAAAAGCGACATACACAAGAACGCGGCTGAAGTAGGAACTAGAACAAACACCACACTGGAGCAGCATGGGACGCAAATTAACAAGCTTTTACGCATATCTCGTTTGTCCTTAGTACACTTCACTGCACAGTACTGCACCATGGGGTTACATAGTGCACATGTGAGAGAAATTAACTTTCAACTACATAGTGTTATGAGAACAATCAGTTCCACAGCCAACTCCAATACCATGGCCTCTTGTACTGTGTAATATAACTCTCCTTACCATAAGATGCAAGGAAGCGTTATTAATGGATTGTGGGTATATCATATCTGTCCCACATTTACTTATCATGCAAGACCATCTATTGGACAGCCAACTCAGGTCACGAACACCACCTTTCAATTTCACGGAAGTCTCGGCTTCACAAATATTTTCTGCTAAAGCCAGCTGATATTTGAAGTCCGATACTGTTCAGTGAGCGTTGTCCTACTGCATGGTGGAAAACAACGGTACTCCGCTAACTAAATGTTCCCTTTGTTATACTCGACCTTTGTGGCTTGAATTAAGCGTCAGTTCTTGTTATCAACCATACAATAATTCACTTGAGGCAACTGAAACTCTAACATTATAAAGTCAAACACTGTTTGGAGAGTTCTGACCTAGATAATAAACACAAAGGTAACCAACAATTGGAATATATCACTAGTATATATCTTTTCTGTTAGTTGCTTCAGGGATGTCATTACATCAGTATGTTACTGAATAAGAAAAAAGCTTTTATATGAGTGATTTTGCAACATATATTTTATAATTGAAAGCTTAAATTAATGTTTATTTTACAAACGTTTTCTTTACACAATCATGATGGATTGGGACTGCTTGGAAACCTGTTCATCGTGCCACTTTTAGTTCTACCATAATATCAGTGGTTTGATCTCCAATCTTCCCTACAGCTGACTACTATTGTATGTATGGCCTACTTTATCATAGCAAAGGTTCTGACAATGTCTTCTCCCTGAGGTTAGCTCGTAGGTGTCGGGCTGCAAGCGAGTGGTTGTGCGTCTATAGAGTGGTCAGTGACATAAGAAAAGGCATTATAAATGCTTTTGTGAGGCCTCCTTTTACACCTTGATTCGTGTAGGGCGTATACCCTAAATTTGTCTTCAGAATTAAGTCTTAGGGGGAATTCTTTCCTTCTGAATTCAGACTAGTAATATTAAAATATGCATAGCAACACTCATTATTTTATACCCAACTAGCGACCCGCCCGCTACTTCGTTAGCGTCTTTTATGATATCTTACGATTTGATTTTGTTTACAACTTCTTATATCACAAAGATACATGCATGTCACCGCTGACTTCATTGTACACGCGCCGTGCCGCACCTCCGGCCAGCCGGTACCGCCGCAACCGCGATGTCCCTACATTTTAACTTAGAACATTATTTAGATCTATCTCGTAGAGTTTAGCTAGCGTGTGCAATATAAGTACAAAAATTTGTTTATTTACGACTTGAAATTATCAGTGGTTCTCTAATCTATGAAGCATATTATTATACATAGTGGACCCGGCAAACGTTGTTTTCCACATAAATTCTTTTTAAAAATGATTTCAGTAAAATAAAATGAATACATAATTATAAGTATGTGAGGATGTAGTGTATGGGTAGTAGAAGCGTGGAGAGCTGTAAACAATGAGGGAAGATAAACATAACAAAACAGGAACAATTTATGTTTTTTATTCATCAAAACTTATTCTGTATAGTTACTGATATCGCTAAAAGTATACGATGATATTATTATAAATAGACGTCGCCCGCAGCTCCGCCCGCGTGGATGTCGGTTACAGCGGCAAAAAGCCTACACAGGAAAGACACGGTCAGTGATTCCCAGTAAATGATTCCCAGGTCAATTCATAGAAACCGACACTAACATCGACGACGCAGTGATTGTCCGCAACCTGCACAGATTGTCTTTCTGTGGATGTTAAAGTTGTTAATGATTAAAATATTTAAATGTAATTAATACTAAGTTTTCACTTCTGCCGGCAGTCCCGGAGTGCAACCCGTTGTGTTAGGATAGATAACTAAAGCGATTATTGTAGAGCTTCTCTATAAACAACATTTGACAGTTAATTATTTTCAGGTAACAAAATATAATGATAGTCGGGAGTCCCGACCCGTGATAGGGCAACGTAAAGTTGCCCATGCGTAAAACATTCTTTTCGTAAATCAATTCCAACTAATTTGAATGTTTGGCCCTGGAATTTGTTTTTCGTTACTTCGAAAGAAACTTTTACTGGAAATTGGAGCCTTTTGAAGGGTATAGGCAAATCAGTAGGCATCATGGGTATTCTTGGTGTATGAGCTAATTCACCAGCTGCAGGGCCGGTGATACCTTCGCTACTATTAAATTATCTTTTAGCTCCCTTATAAGAAGTCTCGTGCCATTACACATGTTGGGGGGGCTTAAATTTCTGAGAAGCATTATCGTCGTGCCAACTTTTAACGACAGTTCATGAGGTGGTAGCCCAGCGGGGTTCAGAGAATTAAAAAATTCCTGGGGTTAGTGCACTACGTCCTCGATGTTAGTGACGGTGTCTATGGATTTATAGTACTTAACTTCACACGGTATTGAATAATTAAATTGTTTATTTCGTTGACGGTTTCATTCCTGGGAAAAACTATTGCTCTACAACACAGCTAACTAAAATCATTTTGATGTAAGTTTTCGATTTCAGGATATATAGCATCTATCAAACTATCTAAATTATGGACTATTTGGCCTAGAGACTCATCCAAAGTAACCACATAATCGGTGCCCAAATTTAAAGATGGAAAAATTCCTTCTCCAAGTTTCATCAGCTGTTGTGGAAAATTGCTATGCGTATTTCCATGTAGATGAGCTCTCATACTGGTGCGAAAATTCAAATGTTGAACAGATGTCCAAAGGTGAGACGATTTTAAACATGCCTTCATAATATCTGCTCGCATACCTCTTTTGACGACTGGAAGCGTTTGTCGGAAATCTTCATCAAATACAAAAGTGATACCACCCATGACATTAACAGAGCTTCGGAGGTATTTTAAAGTACGGTCCACGGCCTCCACATGAGCTCTATGACTCATGGTGCATTCACCCCATATTACCAACGGCGCGGGCGCGACTTGCAGCAACTTCCCAAGAGGCCCATTTTTCCGAATAGAGCACGTAGACCATTGATCTAAAGATGCGGATAGCGGGAGTTTAAACGTAGAGTGAACAGTTTTTCCTTCGTTCAAGAGAGTTGCAGTAATTCCTGACGAAGCAACTGCAATCGCTATCTTCCATGATTGCCGTATCTTAGTAAGTATCACATTTGCGAGAAAAGTCTTTCCAGTGCCTCCTGGTACATCCAAAAAATTTAAAACAGCCGGTGCTGTTTTCATTACAATTAAAGGTTTGTTTTGGAATGGTGGAATAGTAAATTCAATTTCAAATCTCAAAAGTTACATAGTGAATGCTATCGGGACCCGCAATAGAAATTTCGTGACGAGTATTAAACGATACTTTTCATCACGACGCAAAAAGCACATAAAGTATTTTAAAATATTTCCTAACTTTCATACGCTGGTAATTATTTTTCCATAAGGAAACGATGCAGTATTTTATAACTAATTTTTGTTTTTAAATCAGCTGTTTCTCCATAGGACTGTCGAAACAAATAACGGAAACATAGTGACTGTTTATACAGGGAAGGAGATGTTTACATAGTGATGTCCGGGAGAGACATATTCAGCTAATTATCTGCAAGGGAAACGATGAATTTGGAAATATCAGTTGTATTTAAAGGTTGCCCATTACTGCACAGAGTGGTGAAAAATTATTTATTAAGATGAAATATAACGCTCCAAACATAAGAGCAAAGAGCCAGCTACTTTATTTTCTTGTAATGGCGTGAATGCTTCTTCGGCCAGACGATATTAAAACAGGTAGAAATAATTAAATTTGGGGTTCTGAAATAGTGTGTATTAAAGTGAATGCCCCAAATGTCTTCTCAAAATTCAGACACAGGTGGAACTGACCAAGGAAGCTGGGACACATTTGGAATTTATTGCTCAATCTTCCCAAACTCGAGGCGTCACGGCCTCGTATACCAACTCATATTTTACACTCTATAACATCAAAACAGCAGCAGTGTACAGTTACTCTTGTAGTTTTAACTGTAGCGTGAATATCACAAACAATATATACTCTGAGAAATTTATACAACGCATATTAACTTTTTTAAATTCAATAACATATAACTTGGTAATTAAAGTTTATTACAAGTAAGTATACGATGTATAATTCATTTTCAGATCCAATCTTCGACGTGGACACTGAAAGTTATGCATCTGTCACTAGGACGAAGGCTTACTGGTAATTTTCGAGACTAGCTTTCGACTCGATAGGTGGTATGGTTTATAATGGAAATGATGCTGTAGTGTAAATGAAGTCATGCACGGAAGCTAGCTTTTTATGCCTTAGATTTTAGTTGGTCGGCCTCAACTTGTCTGTAATACATTAGTGAGTATTTTTTCCTAATTTGATAGTCCAACAGAAGTTGTATTCTTTAATAAAGTAATGTGTGCTTTTTGCTAAGTTTGCTTGTGTCAATCAATATTGATCCAATGAATTGTAAGTGCCACACTGATTCTAGAGTGATGTTCTTCCATACTCTAATTGACAGTTAGTGTCAACGATCGATTTATTGTCCACGGATATTGGCTGAGTCTGCACCTCACTCTGGACTCGGCTGGCTTGCAACTTTAATGACTATGGTCAATACTAACTACTTATAGTCAATACCTAACTCAATACGTAAATTCAGTGCCAACTAACTACTACTAATTCCCGCTTGTACTCTAGCAATGCATGAATTTTGCACATCTTACTCAGTGGGCTTGAAGTCTCGGAAAAGTTTAATAATTTTTATTAATGTCTTGTAAAGCAATGAGGCCGGGTATATTATTACCCATATAAACATAATTTTTATGCGATTTTCAGTATTTTTTCTAATAGGCTTAAAGCCAGTAAAGAGTTAGTAAAACATCTTAAATTACGTCATAGGTCGAGATGTGCGTGAAATTAGATGTATTTATTTAAGTAGAATACTATGCCGCAAATCAGGAGATGTGCGTGAAATTAGATGTATTTATTTAAGTAGAATACTATGCCGCAAATCAGGTCTTAAAAGGTTTACCCTACGTAAAATGGCGGATAGTAAATATACACAATATCAAGGCTGTATTTAACTTCAATAAAATATGAGGTGTAAAATTGTCTAACAGCTTGCAACAAATGATGCAGAAGCCTTATTACCGTTGTGGTAATACTACTTCTCAAAAAGTTTATCCTGTCCAAAATATCGGCGTTTTAAAGTTTTTTAACGTAACCGAAAGTACTTGCCGAGTTTTACCATATATGTGACGAATTAGTTCTTATGTGTTGTCAACAATGATCACAACAGTGGATTTCCAAGATAGTGTGTTCCAACTTTGAAATTGAGTCTCCTTATTATCCTTCCTATTTTATATTTAAATTTAAGGAAGATAGGCTAGTTTTGTATTTTACTGTGCACTTCTGGAGTCTACAAAATCCCGTATGGCGGTGACTCAGTCTACATTGGAGTCTCTAGTAGACTAAATATCGCTTACTCAGCCTGACGTGTATCCAACACTAGGATGAAGATGGCTTATAAACATATTTTTCGAGACTAGTACTTTTGACACCAACATAAAATTCATTCTTAAACTCCTGTACTTAGATTTACTCTTTTCACTCGCCAAAATATGTGACTTGCAGAGCATAGAAGAGGTTATGTTGTCTATAGACATAATTAGTTTTATTTTTAATAACTTGTCAATTGAGCTTGAGTAGAAACATGGCGTTTATTTAACTGTACATTTTATTTTAAATTAATATGAAAGAGGGAGTATCTTCTATTGATTGCATGCTATGATGTTTAATGAGGTGTACCTTGCAGAAAGGACTCTTTGTCCTGATTTCACACCCGAGCTCTACAGTTAATTGCCAACCGGCCCATCAAAAGGACATTACTCTCTGATTCTGTGATCAAAATACAACAGCGTGTTCATGATCTAATATATTGCATCGGAACTCATCAGCATGGCGAAGTATAAGGGATACTTTAGTGGAGGTCAATAATGCCTATAACTATAAGCTTTAAACAGTAGTGGACCCAGTAGCGAGCCCAGCGGCTTACCTTATACCCGGAGAGAAAGGTCCCCCTGCAGTGTCACTGGCGGTGTTATATGTTGGGAAATGTACCAACCACTGTAGATATTATTGGTCCCACTATCTCAGCAGCCACTTAACAAGTTACATAACTCTTTAGTTTAAAAAGGTATGAGAAGTCAGTATTTATTACGCTCAATCGCAAAAAAACTATTCTAAGTCCTATTGTGCCATAGAATCTCAGAAACGAAAAACTTAACCTTTAACATTGGTAATTTATAAGATTATTGTATCATGAAAATTACAAACAAATTTTCTTTCACATATAATACTTATAAAAGATTTATCACTACTTTTCTTTTGTATGGTGAAAACCAAGTCGCTATCTTAATGGTGTTTGTGGTATCTGAATTGAATACTGAGTTTCCGAAGAATATACAACAGATTACAGATACAAATGTTTGACACATAATAGAAAGCCCCTTCATATCCCTGTTAAATTTGTATTAGTATCCCTAGAAACAAAATTGTGATATCAAAAGTTACAATTCTTTGATCTACACTGTTTGTGGATTTTCCATTTAATTCTAACGAAAAGAACAGTTTTTAAAATGCTTGAAGAAACAACATAATATCCCAGGACCTTTATTGGTACTAAAGGGTAGCTTCATTCTTTAATTAGTAGTACTGTTGACCATGTATGGATTAGTTAACATAAACACGCATAGATGCATGTGGACGAAATCCTACAGAGTAGGGTAACACGGAGAGAAAAGAAAGAAAGATGCGCATGCGCGGCCCTGTCTATACCACTTGTAGTGGGAAGATTGAATATATTATTAACGCTCCATTTGGGACTGTTCCATTGAATATTGGTTACAAATCATATCTGCAGCTGAGGCGACTATACTTTAAACTGATCTGAACTTCACAAGACATTATCGCGGACAAAGTCTTATTTATAAACTTGTTTTCGAAGTTTCTCCTTTTCGAACTAAAATTTAATAAAAATTGAGTAAATGAACTTAATGAAAGATCTATATCATATGCATAATGTGTATCCTGTTTATTTGGTAGGAAGAGTGATGATATGATATAATTGATTCCTATTTTGTACATTTTTGGGCTTTGACAAAAGAAAACTTGTTCTTACATTTTATGGAAACAATAATAACATGTGACACTAGCAAGCAATACTTGTATTTATGGGGTTGCCGATGTGTATACGGGACATGAAGGTCTGCATGAATAATCTCAACTTTAGACATTGTAAATATTGTCAAGTTTTGAAACAAAAGCCTTTAAGACTTCGATAATCTCAGATAAAATAAAAAGTCTGTCTATTGAATTTAAAACGTTTGCTACATTTCTGGTACAGCTGAATTATTTCAGAGCTAATAAAACTTTTATTCAAGCTAGTTTTGAATTGACTATACGAAACTGTGAACGTAGAGTGTTTTCTTGGAGCATTAAAACCCAATGGCAAGGACGAAAATATACAGTCAAACTAACTACGTCACAACCATACGGTTGCTAGCTGCGTCCTTATCAAAGAACGCCATAAAAACTTGCGAAATTTTTTTCTTATTTGTTTCACAGGTTTCCTAATTAACTAAATCTGAGTTTCAAACAAATCTGTATAACGCCCTAATAGTATTAAAAATATTAAAACTGAAATACATATAAATATTATAATTCTTATATACGAGTATTAGAATAAAATTTATAACATTTCTATATTTTTCGAATGACAAGCTGCTTAAGGGAATCAATTTTAGGTTTTTCAATGCATCTATATGATTTGGTACAATTTGATTTTCACCAGAGCTGCAATTCTGCATCACTTCCTGCCAATAACATTGCCATGTCAATTTATGGAATTGCTTAAAATAAAATAATCCATTAGCCAAGAATACAAAGTAACAATTATAGTGGATTTACAGAAACGCCAAGAATGCAAAAACCCAAACATTATTAATTCAAAGAAAATCTAATAATGCAAAATGCCGCATATTATTGCTTTAGAGAATATTTAATAATGCAAAATTAATTATATTAATTATATATAATTATAGATTTACAGAATAACTGATAATGCAATTGCCACATATTAATGATATACAGAACATATGCTAGTGCCAAATGCCATACATTATTGCTTTACACAATATATGCTAATGCAAAATAAAAGATATTATTAATTTACAGAATATATACTAATTCCAAATGCCATATATTATTGATTTAGAGAATATCTAAATATAAAAATTCTACGTATTACCATTTTAAGACTACCTGCTAATTCAGTGTTGTAACTATTTATATAGTTATATAAGCAATTTAAAGAATAGCTGCAAATGTAAAATGATAACATCCGTTTTCAGAATGATTATAAATAGAGAACAGTTCCTAACAGTCATTTAAATAATAACTACAAAACTACAATACCAGGTCTTTTTAGGTTTCTAAAATCACAATTATTATAAAAAAAATGTTATTTCATACAAAAAAAGTAATTGGTTCTCTAAAATTTGTTGATTTATTTACTAAAGTTTCAAACCCTCAAAAATTATTTGTCTTCTCACTTAATACAAGAAATACGAACACCATCACCTCCTTGTTAACCCACCACTAATATATTTAGACAATCCACCAAGTTTTTTAATCCAAGTTCCCCAAGAGTGGTCCCACAGGAGATATTTATATTATGACCAAAGTTACTCCTCTTGTAATTGAATTCGGCCTCAGTTAGAGTTTTATCAAACTGTTTATTCCCATCTTGGAATATATGTTTACAATAAGTAATTTAATTTCTTTTTAACTATTTGGAACAAATTTATTACAAATTAAGTTGCCATATTGGTTAAAATTTGTCATAACATTCTACTAAGAATCCACCTTGATGAACAAAACTGTGAATGTTTTGCACATAAGGTTATCAAGACTGGTTGGCACCCTAACAATTTTACCGTAGTTAAATGAAATGCAAAGGGATGGCACACTCTTCCCCTTATATCAGAAGCAGAATACAAGCGACAGAAGTAGACGCAAACAGCAAAACGCTTTTAAAACTAAGTTGGATTCCAAAACCCACATATGTGTTTAGTTTCTTGGTTAGTGCAACAACATAACCTCAACTGTCGAACCGTACATAAATTAGAGTGGAAGTGAACTAGACGGTTGTATCCGACTCTTTTAGATTGTAACTTTTCAGTCGTACGTAAGTTATATGTAGATTTTTTTTTACTAGGACAAAAAACAAATTATCACTATGCACTTGAACAATCTTAGACAAAGTTAATTAAAAGAGAGAGACATTCTTAATCAAAGTTAGTTTTTATTGGTTTATATTTTTTAATCGGGACACAAGTTTACCTCAACTATGAAACTTGAAAATACCTTAGATAGAAAATTAGAACTAAACAGGCTGAAGTTGACACTTTTTAAACAAATTAGGTTTTCGATAATTATATGTTTACATTATTCATACAACAATTCGGTTTTACATTTTTAATCTCACCATGGAAACAGAAATAATATGTACCTGATATGTATAGTCTGTTTTAAACAATTGTAGGGCTCTAACATATTACATCAAAAATGCTTTCACTAAGAAATAGCCTCCGAAAATTACGTGTTCATCCGCAGGTATCTGCCAGTGTATATTTTCTGAATCGGAGAAACACGGCAAAATCAGGTATGGTCAAAATCTTTGGGTCTTGTTGGACTTAGAATTGGTTTTCCGTATCTTGAAGTGCCATTTGAGGACCTTGCTAATCATTTTGGACTCATGTCCTTATACAATAGAAGACGAATTCAGGATGCCTCATTTCTGTTCAAGCTTCTTAACAATATTATAGACTCTCGTCATCTCCCTCAGTCGGAACGATTTGTGTATCCCTATAGACCTTGCTCTAGATATATCTTTGGTCACAGGCAAAAAGATGGAAACCACGAGCACTTTGCTCCTATGCCTCGAATCCAGCACTGGTAATGAACTTTCCCCTAAGTTTGAAGAAATGAGTGTCATCACTTTCATGAGAAGGATTCTTCAGTTTTTCAATTGCGTGTGATGAAGACTCCTCCCTCATTTTGATCGTTTTTTTGTTAGAGTTGTTGTAATGTTTTCCACTGGAGCTTATTGTGTTTCACATTGTTATTGTTATACTTATATGTTTATTGTTTGTTATATTGTTTAAAAATGGTTAGACCGTTGATAAACAAATAAATAATATTGTTTAACTTTTCACCCATTTTTTTAACTTAAGTAAAGTCATGAAGATCTAAATTACTTTTCACAAAAATACAAAACGTTTCTGATCTCGCCTCTATGTGTGTTGCGTGTAACACGAAAATGCTGTTCGGTAAGTAGCAAAGTGAAGCGAGAAACCTCTCTCTAGATTGACTCGCGGAGTAGATGATATGTTTATGTCACCAGTATGATTGATGGATTTCTGATAGAAAAAGAGCTGGAATATTTATGCTAATGTGGAAGCCAGGGAATGTTCCAGCCGTTAATGGCAGATGTGGAGCAGCCGTTAGTGCCAAAGGGATACAACAGCAATGGCATTATTGTCAATGTTTATGAAGTTATAGGATAGCAGGGTATCAGAAAATGTATTGTTATTATTAATACAACTCGCTCATTAAATATCAATCAGACTACACTGTTTAGTGCCCTATAGCTCAACGATAATATTTTAAGGGGCAATAGGTTGGCTAATGCTTAATAAAAAACTTTTTTTTTCGTACGGGACTCTGTGTACGAAATACTAAGTTATGTTTACCTAGTGCAATAATCTAAAAACAATTTGTACAGTTATATTTATCTAAACAATTCACATATCGTGTAACAATTTGAGGATAGTAATTGCTTTCATCCTGTGATGAATATTTGGTATAGTGAGTTTAAGTCAGGCAATAATGACCCGCTGAAGATAATCTGTATAATTTATGTTTGTCTGGTTACTAATAAAATTACTGGTATTTTTATTAATTTTTTTTGTGATTGTGACATAAACCTTTAAGTTACATCACAATGTTGAACTTTGACTATTATGACGGCGCGGCGTAAAATTGATTCACTCTTCGAACTTTATCGTTCATGTTTGTACAAAATAAACACATTGATTTTATTGTAAAGCAAAAACACTTTAGTTGTGCACAAAAAATGTATGATCTGCCACCTCATTATGTATAACTCTATAGAATTTATATTACTCTATTGTAAGCATCGTATTATCTACAATATTTGAGGCATAGAAACAAACAAAGTTTATAATTTTTTATAATAATTTTTATAAATACGGTACGATCAAACATTTACAACAAACGCAAATATAACCTGAGATAGTAACTTACAAATTCTTCTTAATATTACAAAATAAAATAACCAAGATTTATTTTATATTATATAGTTAGAAAACGAGTTACAATCGTAAACTCAGATAAGCAATAAAATGAGGCGATTAAATCAGATTAAATCTGAAGTAAAAATAAATAAAAAAAGAAATTTGAAAGAGGAGAAACTACAGCATTCTGAGACTTTGATGTTTAAAGAAGCCACATTTCCCTGACTGCGTTTTAACTGCTCCCTAACGGCAGTTTTTATGGCAGTTCTCGCGTTCTCTGTACATTTCGTACGTTGTTGTGCTCGTAAATAATCAGGTTTATTCGCAGCAACCTACAAGCACTTACTTCTTGGATCGATAATTCTTAGCAAGCTAACCAAAATAAGATATGAACTATAATATAGTGTTTTGTACTTTAAACTATAAAACTTTAAGACTTAGTATATATGATGATTTATGAATTGCCAGCTTAAACACTGATTGGTGGAGATAAGTATTTTAAATGAATTAGTCGTACGTCTCAATAAAACAACAATAGAATACTACAAGGTACCTGACATTGAAAGTCAAGTAAACAATTACAAATATGGAATTATAAAACAATAATGCTACTGAGGAACTTCTAGGGCACAACTTTATCATGGCTCTTTACTTATATGGTTTGATGTTAATCCATAGGTCGATTAAGTTGTCTTTTTACGCCAAGTAAAATACACATTTGCTCATCTTTTTATATTTCTCACATGGAGATTATTAGAAACATTTTGAGAAAACTTGCCTACATTGACCCGAGTTAACATCACCACTGAATAGTAAACCACATACATCTTGTTCGGAATCACAGTCATAGTTCTTCCTTGAATTGACCTTTGTCAACATCACCACTGGATAGTAAATCACATACATCTTGTTCGGAATTACAGTCATAGTTCTTCCTTCAATTGACCTTTGTCAACATCACCATTGGATAGTAAATCACATACTTCTTGTCCGGAACCACACTCATAGATAATTCTTAAATTGACCTTATTCACTATCACCACTGAATTGTTTTTGTGGCTTGACAGGATATATGATATAGATTGAAACAAGCGATTACCATCTCCTTATATTGGCATTTATTTTTCGTTATGATCTGTTCTATATTCGTATTGAAAATACGGTTATTGAAAAATAAAATTCATAACAAACCTGTCTTACATGATTATTAGATAACTGGCAAAAAGTTATAACTGTGTTTTACTATTCGATAAGAATTGTGTTGAATCATTCATTTAAGACCGGAAGGGAAATCTGAGGAAATGTGGAAAATCTACGAATCATCCCATTTAAATTTACATGGTAATATTGAAGATGAATTCACTTAAAATTTGGTGTTTCAATTAATATATAGGAATATAAGTTTTCTTGTATAGTATAGTAGTAAGGAAATTAGATTCCACGCACAAAGATTCGAAGATGGTCGAACTGTCGCTTGGATCACCTACTCATCAAAATAATGACAGTTGAGGCTTTCATCTCGCTGATTCTGACTCTTGTAAAATCTCCAGATTACAATTCTCCGAAAATACTCTTTTAGGGAATGCTCTGAAGATGCTATACGAAACTTGTCATCTAGAGATGTGAAAAGCGTCTGAATCAGTGTCATGAAAGCCTCAAATGTCATTATTTAGATGAGAACGGTGAAACCAAGCGGCGCTTTCCAAAATAATTGTTCCACATTCTACCTAGTTTATACAATACAAGATTGGGGATTACATTCCTAATCGGGAGCCGTTAATTAAATGTTGACTTGGTGTGAACAGAAGGACGTAGAAACCTAATTGCTTTCCAAAGGAAACTTTTGTGAGCGGGTGTAAAGGTGTTGATACATTGCGTGATACATAATGTGAGCATACATAAGTCCTCGTGTGCAATATTGGGTTCGTGTGATAAACTGAATGAAATAAAATTAAGATATTTCAAACTTACCACAAGGGCACTATTTTAGCTGCAGACTCGGAGTAAAAACGAGCTTGTGATAATTTGTATTTCTGACTAGTATATTCTAGCAGTGTATCAACTAATACACCTCGGAATGATAACAGGAGTTAGGAAATTTGCTATTTTATATGTTATAAATCGTATAAAACAACGTTTTGAGGATTTAAATCCACCCTCTTCTTCAGGTTCGAAGGTAATCAGTACATAAACATGAAAGAAAGAATGAAGAAAAATACGTCTTAATGTGTGAATAAAATTAGTATAAGTACAGATTTGTAAGCATCTGTGACCTCTCGACAAATTATGATTAGTAATTAAACATTTTTGTAAACAATTAAATGCTTTAAAACGTAATCGAAGAGCAGCAGCGAGCGCAGAAGTGGAACACGCTGTTGGTTTCACCAGACCGAAGGCGAATAGCAATCACATGGGCTTAGTGTTGTACCATTGTTTTATTTTAACAACTAAAGATTTTCTTATTGTGGCGTATAAACTACTTTCATGTACAATAATATTTCCTTGGAAAACAATTTAGGGAAACAAAGAACTGTTTCTTTGTAAATGAAGTTAGTCTCAGATAAGGATTATTTTGTGAAGATTAACAGACTTAGCGTAAGCACAAGAAGCGGGAAAGGCTTAACACAATTCGCAGATTCTTCTGCGAAACCGCAGCCTGTTTAGTGTTTAGTTTTGATAATCTCGGTCCGCCAGTTAGGTTGCACAATTTCCGTTTTAGGTTATATCGAATAGGTTGATTTAATAAGGTTTCATGCAATATATCATGTCTGAATTTAATAGACACAATAAAATGTAATTAATATTCTTTATAGTTCTAAATGGTATGGCTCATTTATTATATATATATATATATATATATATATATATATATATATAAAATACGAATTTAAAAGAAGATGTTTTAATGCACACATTTACATAGCATTCTGTGTATTATTTGAAAAGATTGTTTCAAAGCTGGGGAAAGTGGAAGTGGATTGTTTGCAAAACAAACCGGAAGTTGGAACGTTATCAATCATAATCGTTGCGGCAGATGTAGCACATATTTGTGCTTTCTTCTAAATTGATGTTATAACTTCATTTTGTGATTTTATGTTAAGACACTGCAAATAAAAATGTAATGAAAATAAACAATATTTTTGGAATTAAATTCAACAAAATACACCTAAATGCAACTTATAAACAAGTCATTCGGAGTTTTACAAAATATAATTGCATCACAACGACTAAATTTCGTTACGTATGCTACGTAACATTAGTAATAACAGCACACATTTTGACTGTGAACGAGAATGGTAACGACAATTCAATAAGTACAGGCACTGCTTTGTCGTTGTGATTCCAATGATACTCAGTTCCCGTCATTTGGTAGAAAAAGCAATTTGTATTATTTGCATACACACTTTAAGAAACACTATAAGGAAAATAGTGTGGAACATACATATATAAAATATTGTTCAAGTATATAATATGTATCAATTAGAATTTTTAAAAGTAAAACCGTCAGATGGTAAGCACAGTATCTGGATAGAACGTAGGCTCACCCGATTAGGGAAAACATTTGAAATCAAATGAAATTGAGAAAAATAAAATAAATTTATTAAAAAACTGACATTCCTCGGGGATAATGGTTTTGAGTGGATCTGTGATGTTGGCAACACTGATGAAGACGACGCCCCCTGAAGCTCGTAAGACCATGGAACCCAGTCAAGGCGTTAGTCCTCAGGTGTGAGTTACCAGTACATAATACTTATATTAATTAATTATAATGCCTAGGGATGCTGGTTCGGATGGTGATGTCTGTGATGTTGGCGACACTGGTGAAGACGGAACCCCCTGACGCTTGTGAGACCATGGAACCCAGTCACGGCGGTAGTCCTCAGGTTTGAGATACCAGTACATAATTATTAAATTATAAATAACGTTTAAACCTTATTTAAATAATGGTATTAGTTGTTAAATATATTAACCATAATATTGTTAAATACCTACTGCAAAATACCATATTGCGAAATATATTCCAACCGAACAGTATTTCCTCCTGTGTTAACTAACTATTATTCAAAAATTGGTGTAAAATAAGTCATAATTACGTATTCCATCATATCGAAACTGACAGAACGCTCGGTCAGAAAATCTCAGTTAACAACTTTAACCCTCAGTTCTGTAGCTTTCTATATAAAAATACTTGTGAAAGGAAATCGTGCAGTCTCATCGTGGCTTGAATGGTCTCGATAATTATCCGCCATTTATCGTCCTGCGACAAGGACTCTTCATACGACAGAGGCTCCACCTGAATAGATTTCGCAGAATACAGATTTGTCGAGCTATTCTCGGGTAATGTTAGCGTAGAGGAGTATCCTGTTCTCTAAAGATTTATCATTCAATTCGTGTAACAACTCTTGTATGACAAGCTCTTCCAGCAAACGTTCTCTCTAGAATAAGATCAGACTATTTTAAAATAAAAGGTTTATTGAAAAAGACCATTGCAGTCGATAGGAGGTACACATTCATTTAATAATTTTAAATTTATATAAAAGATCTTTCACCATCAAAGATACCTTCGTCACGTGAGAACTATATGTTCAGAATTGGTTTTCCCAAACCACTTCTCATTGGATGTGATTTTAATTTGGATTTCTCTCAAACAACCATAATTAGTTAATTTAAACATTTATTGCCTCTAAACAGTCTAGAGGTTCGGCCTTATGTCTGGATATTTCTTTTACCAATTTATCGAGTCTCGTTTTTAAAGGAATTTGAATTTTATGACCATTCAAAGCATACTACAAAACAATGTAAAACCTCTGAATATAGACTCAAATATTGAGCGCAGAGAGAAACGAAAACACTCAATTAACATTTTTCAAACATTTCATTGGACATAAAAGATTTCTGATCCCGTTAAAAACGCATATAGCTCTAGTGCAAAGTTTCATCACTTTGTGTCCCTCTGTTTTACACTTCCAAAATTTTAAAAGATTTGTTTTCCTGTTATTACCATATCCTACATTGTAGCACAACCACCTCTGGTTGTTTTTAGCGTCAAAAATTGCAGAAGTATATATAATATATAAAAATGAATGTTTGTGTGTTTGTCCTTAATGGAATCGTACACTATTTGACCGATCATTATGAAAATTTGAATGTACATGTACTTTTCCACGGAGAAGGTTTATATGCTATACTCATTTATAAAACTCACCACGAGGTGGCGCTGCAAAATTTAAAAGTTTTCAAAGCGCCAGCACATTATATACTGCAATTACACGACAGCTACCTATATTAATTTGCTAAAGACTATTTGCAGGCACTAAGTTAGGATGTTTGTCTTTATGATAAATATATGGTTGAACTTAAAGCTTGACTATTAGACCGTTTTATAATAAAATACAAATGTACGTGCATGAACCAGTAGTGCAAATACACGGGCAAAGTTTAGGTAAAGCGTGCGAAGCCGCGGGAAACAGCTAGTTATATATAAAAAACAAAATATCAAAGCAATTACAAAAAACGGTAGAGTGTATATTGCAATTAAATTAAGTTTAAACATCTGCAACATAAACATAAATTTTCATTTAATTTGTCAAAAGTGCAACTTAACGGGTTTTGACAACACAAAATAAAATTCTCCTTATTGACAAGGATATTGATAAATTAAGGAAATTGTGAAATTTCTTTTCAAATAACAACGGTGACCACGGTGGCATAGTGATAGAATAATTGTATGATACCAACAATAAAAAATATTCTTTTCTTTGTTCTAGGAGATAACTTTCTATTTAGTTGACGATCTGGCATGCTGCAGGAAGGACCTTCGCCATTCACATTCTACCTGCACAAGGACACGATAGTGAGCCGGTTGTCAGCGCACTTCGCTATCCTGGGCAGTGAGAGCCAGCACTTCACGGGGTTCATGGTGCAGGCGCGAGACGACGCCTCAGGGTTGCCGGTCGGTCAGTTCGACACAGGATGTCTCGACATCAATACCATGGACTGCTTTCGGCGGTTTCGCGGTACGGGTAATTATGTGGCCTTTATATGTTTGTATCACACACTAATAATATATGAGATGTCACTTACTAACGTCTCGACATCAACACCATGAACTGCTTCGGCGGTTTCGCGGTACGGGTAATTATGTGGCCTTTATATGTTTGCATCACACACTGATAATATATGATATGTCACTTACTAACGTCTCAACATCAACACCATGAACTGCTTCGGCGGTTTCGCGGTACGGGTAATTATGTGGCCTCTGTATGTTTGCATCACACACTGATAATATATGAGATGTCACTTACTAATGTCTTGACATCAACAAAGTGTTTAAAATAATGATTGTTTAATGTTTGTTTTTTTTACTATGGAAGGATTAAGAAGTAAACGTGATTATTTCAGGGCAATTCCACCTTTTAACAATAGCATCAATTTTATTCTCAACTCTGAACATGTCTATACGTCAAACTGTTCACGGACAGTCTCTTGGGAACCACTGATCTAATGAACCATGAATAAGCCCAATCCCGTCATCATACAACATCTTGGAACTAAGTGTTACTGTTTTCTTATATCTCGGAACAAAGGAAAGTCCGCAAAAATTAATTATTATAACATTATTTATTCCTACGTATCCAGCCACACTAGGGTTTCGATTGGGATAAATATCATTAAATAAATTCCTTACTTCATCACAAGATCTCATTCGGTCTCCCTAACCTCGCATCACCAGAATTATAACACGCTCTTGTTCAATACACTTAAACACTCCATTCAAACGTAAAGTATAAAAAATACAGGTTACAAATGTAAATCAGGTTTGGGTTTGTAATGGAAGTGGTTTACCTTCCCAATGAAGATGTGCATGTTTTGCTTCACTTAATTTCCAATTAACTTCAATGAGCTCTAATTGTGTACTGAGTTGATATAAAAAGCTCTAGTTTATACTAATCTTCCTCTTTTATCAATATCTTGAAATGCGGTGTAACTTAACGAGTCTTTACATTTACAAATTTTGAGTAACCATGGGCAAAGTTGTAACAGTGATTAAAAAGTTCATTTATATTTCCTAGAAAGTTTTTGCGAATTCCTTCTCTCTATCTTTACCCATAAAAACTAAACAGAAAGTATCCATACTTTTAACTCACACTGTGTATGACAGATTCATACAAGTTATATCCCATTATTTTGTCGAATTCATTGTAGAATTTGTCAACGGCACATCGTGAAACTCACACCATCAGAACAGGCGAGTTTAGTATCAGGTGGCTCTTCACACGGACATTGAACTGTTAGAAACTGTTTAAATGTTTGGCTGCCTCAGGGAACCTGTTGATTAGTCTGACACCGAGTTCTGACAATTGCAACGATACAAGCAGCCGATAGTTTAGAGTCGGGTTTTCCTAAATCTTACATCGTAGTTGTGGTCGTTCTTACTTTGAATGATTATAATATTACTAATGAATGAAGCACATGAACTACTAATACGTCGAGGCAAGACAAACACATGATGTAAGCTTCCCGTAAACCTTTGTTTTAAGTTTGTTTTTGAGAAGAAAAGTTTGAGAAAGTTCCAAAGCTTTTACTAACACTTGCCATTTGTGGGTTATGCAAATCATAAGAAAAAACTACATTTCGTGATCTGCAATCTAATTTTTTTCTTCAATTATATAAATGGCCTAAACATAAATACAATCTAGGATGAAATTGATCAACGCACTTAATCACTGAACTAAGAAGCGTAAATAAGACCTTGGTTGTCTTTCGTTGGCTAATCAATCCTTCTTGCTTTCCTTACTAACTGATTAAAAGGATAATATGCTTTTAGACATTGACTACCGTTATATGTTAAAAAGTAAAAAAAAAAAAATAGTGCATAGCTTTATTTCACATTATTATTTTTAAAAGAACTTAGATGTTTTGTGTGTATCTTTAATTTGTGTGACCAGTGCATTGTATATTTTAAATCAACTAATTACCCCATAACGAGTGATATAAGTTCTCATGAAGATGGTTTGTCATCGAAACCGGTTTCAGAAGACTATACGGATTCTTGAGGTGAGTTATCGTATATCTCATCCTCATTGATGTATTGTGAAGTATGTCAAATTCTTATTACCATTGAGTCTTTTACCACAGTTAATCAATTATTAAAATACTGTCGGTTATCATGTTAATTTTGCATTTTAAAGTGTAATAACTGATGAAAATAACTTTTAAAACATATTCAGACTAGTCCAATGTTTTCTTAATAGTCAATATTTAGCTCCTCACACTACTGCAGAGCGTAAAAAGAGTCCTGTTATCTTATATTTCTTCTACAGTCCTGAATTTGATAATACAGAGAGAGCCTATAATGCGTAATATGGGTTTATTTTTGTCTGCATTGAGTTTTAGCCTGTTGCCTGCAGTACAAGTGCATCATGCACTTTTATGTTATTCTGTAGTGTTGTATCTAAATGTCAAAGTAATCGTGTTTTATAATCGATTAATGTCAGTGACAATGCATTGAGCACAAATTTCAAGATCCTTATATTTCATAGTTCCTATTTTTTGTCACTGCTGTGTTCATATCATTAATATACCCAAAATACATCCCTGTGGGACACCACATGTGGCAGTTTTGTAGTTGTCGGCAACAAAGCACTGCTGTTCCCACTCATATATGATCCTATCCTTGGAAAGTAATGGAGGCAATTAGTTTTAATTAACAACTTTTTTACATTGCAAACTTTTTCAAAACCCTCATACAGAGCACGCAAAATGCTGATAGGAATGTGGTTTAGCAGAAGGTATTGGAAACTTTATTTAGAGGACGCATTACAGCAAAATACAGCCGGAGCTTAGCCAGGATATGATTGAAGTAAGGAAATATATTATCCAATCCTGAAAGCAAATCGTCAATGAAACGTAGGAATGTAGCCGTAGCTCCTTAAAGGCACACTTAAGAGTGTTATAACTTTGTGAGTAAGAGTAGACTTTTTGTGTACATGTAACTATCGATAACCTGGAGCTAGGTCATAATTAGTAATTTTCCTTGATTTACTTGGTCAAATGTCGAGAAATCGGGGGAATAGGATACAAATCATCTTGTATATATCTTGGTATAAAATTGCCTTATAATCTCCATAAATACATATTTTACCATTGCTGTTTAAAGAAACCACAATTGGGGTTGACCTCTCTGATACCTGAACTGGTTCTAAAACCTGCTTTTTAACTTTATTGTTAATTCCTTTTTTACAGGTGACTGTTAAGCATAAGGTAATGGACGTGCTCTTCAATTAAATTAGCTTGTGATTCCATTCAATTTTTAATTCAATTGGAATTTCCTGTAATAAATATAAAACAATATGTGGAATAATTCTTTTTTCAAATTGTGAACGTGCTTTAGAGCATTATTTAGACTGTCGGATATACTAAAGAACTCCAATAACCTCTATATTAGGATATTTGAGCCAGTCAATGTCAACTAAATCACGTTAACACTAAAAAAAAACTTATGAAAGCTGAATTTGATATGGTTTTAAAACCTAAAACAAAATAAGAAGCTATATAGAATGATTTTCTAAAAATATCCCGGATTGGAGGAACTCTCGTCTCTAAAAGAGTCGGGTTTTACGAAGCTTTCAGGCATTTTTAGTCATTGTTGTTATATACAACACACGCGTGTTATCATTATCTTATTTTGCATCCCTCTCAGTTTTAAAAGATGATTTTGTGTAATATATCCCAATCTACTTGCATTATATCGCATTATGACCTGGCCTTTTAAACTTCAAATAAACAACATTTATAGAGGGAAAATCTCTTCTATTACACGTAACTCACGTAAAAATAAATTATTCCTTGGAAACAGAACTAATAAAACACATAATTGTTGTATTTTTACTTCGCTCGATTGTATTTATTAACCTTTACTTTGCAGGGACTGAACTAACGCGTTTTCCCTACATTTAAATAAGATCTTGTGTCTATACAGTTTAGTTAATATGTATCGTGAATTTTAGTCTCAGTTTCGCCTTATCACCGTATCTGTTTATGAGGAGATAATGATTAATTTGTAAATCGTATCAGTATCGTATAAAACGATATTTTATAATTATTTCTCCTTCTTTGTTCTTACTTCAGAAAAAGCATTTAAAAGAAGAGAATAATATCTGCTTGATATGTCATATGATATAATAGCATATCTTGTGATATATTTTATCATATCGTCTCATATGATAGTATAATGTTTTCTAGTCTATTTTAATCTAGATTTCAGTTATGTGTTAGGTTATTAGTTGACCTGAGGAATGGATCAAATTATAGATCTCGAAACGTAGTGTTACTTATTTTGTATCATTGAATGATAGCAAATGTCTAGGAAAATCCGATTTACTTCATGTATTTTGAGTACAGAAATCGTATCTGGGACGCAATTATGTTGCTTATAATAACGAAGTTGATACGCATCTGTAATATAGATTTTTAAAGCGAAACATGCTTATTCATTCACAATTCTTACGTAGTCAAAAACATGCTTCAAAATAAGAATCATGTAACTATGTTTATATTGTATAACGTGTACCCTATAATTAACCCCTTTTAAATTTATTTAAATTAAAACCATCGAAATATTTAACAGAAAATGTGTAAACCTAAATTTAATACTTATAAAAATCACAAATAAACTTTCCGTATTCACCATCAAATCTTCTAAAGAATTCATCACATCTTAAAAAACTGATAAATGAGTTTTCTTCAACCAAATTAAAAATTAAAATTAAAATTTCATTCATTGAGTTCTTAAAAGTCTATGAAGAAAAACTGTTTTCAAGAGTAATTTTTAATATCAGTCTAATGTAAGCATGTAAACGGCAGTTTCTTCCAAGCATTTAAACGGCTAACAAAGCGCAGCGCTAAGAAAGGTAAAAAGTGAAATGTCGCAGAGAGTTTTAATCTCAATCTGTCATCCGCAGTGTATTTATATTTATTTGTGTGTGTTAGCGCGCGCGCTTGTGTGCGTGTTTTTTTGCGTAATAGTAGCTGGTTTACATAAATTATATACAATCTAGCGTCAAGATTAGTTAAAAAATACCCAATAAAATTGTAACATATAGTCAACCAAAACAAATAAAATCGATAAAAAATTATATATATTTAATGCTATTGAATGTAATCAAATACGTAACACTTAATTAAATAGTTTTGCTCACAATCCCATAATAATACACATTTCTCATATAGTAAAACAATTAAAATAATTTCTGCAAGAGAGAAAAATAGAGAAATATTTCGGCGCCATTTATTTATTACAAAAGGTTACTAGCAGCTTTTTACACGAGTATATTTTTAATTAAATATTAAATAACACGCCTCATAGTAGGTGGTGGTCACTAAAATATATTCCAATTACCTGAAAAATTTCAAAATAGTTGGGCTTAAATTTTAAAGACCATGTTAGGGCACTGAAGTTGAAGAGGAACTGTCTTATGAATCTTAATGAAATACGCATGTTTTTCTATAATATTCCAAATTTTTTAATGAATAGCTGTAAGAATTTTACCAATACTAATAGGACTAATGCTTATTCAACCCCTAAGTTAATCTGCAAGAAATATCTTGTTTGTTTTTGTTTAGTGTATAAGGCACATGTGTGTCCAATTTCTTCTTTGTAGCACATCGGAAAGTAGACAAAACAGCAAAATTCATTTAGATTTGCAACCCTATTTCAACCCCTATGGGTGGTGGATCTTGATTAAAATTATACCTTTTTTAGGATATTGAAAAGTTGGAAAATCTATAGTCCACGTAAACTACTATGGACCTTCATGTAAATGCTTTAGTTTTTAAATTTAAGCCATGACGCATACTCATGCCGATTACCAACTTTTTGAGGTATCAAGAAGCGGGAGAATTTGTGATGAGAGTTAATTAAGGCTCTACCTATTATGAATAGAGATATTTGTTTTTAAAGACGGAGGAGGCAGATCAAACAATGTCATCTTACCCTAAATCCAGTATAGCCTAATCCGATAATTGGCACGTTGTTAGAAATTTTAGTTTCCACAGGAAAATTTTCAGAATCTTGTATAATTGTATACTGCAATCTAATGTAACTTTTGCAGAACACTGCAGTCCACCTCAGTTCGGAGCCCAAGTCTGACGCTCACATGCGCTGGCTTCCAGATCTGGACTTTGCTGGGAACGTCACTTTCTTGTGAGTAAAATTTTTGCAGAAACAAACTATTTAAATATGCTTCTAGGTACTGTGAGACCAAGTTTATTGTTTACATGCTTAAAGGGCACTTTTGTAAATATATAACATTATTTTATCCATGCGCCTTCAGTCTCGCAGATTCCTATATTATAGTAGTTGGAATTTTTTTTATGCAAAAAAGACGAGGAGTTTTGGGGGTATACATTTCCCCAGAGTTGTTTACATTATAATTTTTTTATTCATTGCGGGGCAGATTTAATAAACAGTGCATAGAAAAACTGGTCGCACAAGAAATTGTAGCATGTATTCCAAATGCTACAGATTATTTTATTCATTGTTAATAAACCGCGTGACTACAGGTACAAAGTTTGACACAAATATAAACCAAGAAAGCTTGAATAGCCCCCTCAGTGGATTTTTCAATTATTTTAAACTTAAATTTATTCACAGGGCCTATTTAATAACACCATATTATCCTTAATGATGTGGTACAAAATTTCAACCTAGTGTGAAGAAAAACAAATTTAGTACTGGTACAATATATACTGCTTACTGGGATTGGTTCTATATTACGCGCCTAATAACCGTCTGCCGTAAACAATGTTAATTGGGCAGAAATATAAATTTGAAAAATACTGACTGTCGTAAAATCTTTAACAGTTTTAGATAAACAATTGTTGATACTTTATGAAATGACTATTATAATGAAATTTATTTGTTTATAATAAACAAATGTTTCGTCAAAAATTTAATTGATCCCTTTTGAAACATGATAATTTAGATGGTAACGTAACTGTTACAGAACATAAATACTCCTTCTAACCTTTTTTTATTATACAAAGGGTTTATTAAGCCTGCTTTAAAAAAAAAAAAAAACACACACATCTGACGTTCAATAAACGAAGAAGAAAAAGTACAAGAACAAGATGTACAAAAAAGATTAAGACTAAGATAAACACTAAGAACAAAAAATCTGAAAATAAAAACGTATTTGCTCACAGGCAGGAAGATTTCCACTGGGGTTTATGAAACTGGAATATTGAAATTTACCGGTTCTAAACAATCTGTTTCATGGAACTTCAAGTATTTAAATTACATTAACTCTTAAACACTCTAAGGTTTCCCGGCTCATAATACCTATCAGCCTGGCTTGTAGACTGTGCCAACGAAATTTGGAAGATCACTGTTTCTGGCAGCTTCCGGCATCTGGAGAGAGTCTTCTAGGCATTTTGGAAATCATAGCCTTTTGTATTGTTAGGCATCTGTCAGCACCCGGCCTCTTAAGTTCTCCCGGTCTGGAAGAGATCCCTGTCTCTGGCAGTATCCGGCCTTGGAGGGAGTCTGCCAGGTCTTTTTGTTACAAGAGCCTTTGGTAATTCCCGGTATCAACCATCTCCCGGCCTATAAATAATCCCGGTCTCAGAGAGATCTCAGTTCATGTCAGCTTCTAATTAGTGGCTTCTCCTGGTCTTTGAAAGCCCCTAGTTTATTCCTCGGTCATTATTAGAATATGCTTGTCAATTTAATGTTAAAGTCCATCCATCTACAAGATGTCTACTCGCATAATAGTTGTGTGGTTTCTGATCCTGTGACTCCACCCCTTTTGTTCTGATTGACCCCATCATCGTACTTATCATTGCCATCCTCTTGTAGAACATACTTACGAAGTTTCGTAAAGATGCGTTATCATAATTGCACCTGTAATCCCCATTAGCTACCGATTACGTAAATTATCCTCCAGTGTTATCATCGGCGTAATTACCGATGACGGATACTACCCCTCTCAAAAGTTAGAAATTTTAAAGCGGAAAAATATTCATTATATCGATTATTTGAGCATTTTTCTATTATTATACTGTTATTATAAAGATACTTTGTTACAATAGAACTTGCTCGATGTTTAAGGTAGTCGACTCTCGAAGTCGATTGTTGTTTACAGTTCAGCTGTTGATTGTTTTTTTACATTAGTTGCCGTTTAAAATAGCATTGCGGCAAGGTCATATTCTTTTTAAGTTTTAGCAACTATGTAGAGAGCATATTCAATGAAAGTAAACATGAAGTCAGTGATAGTTATTTTGATAAAGAAACTTTGAGTGAAAGTGACGTTGAAGAAATTCAAGAAAGTATGTGCAAAAGCCTAAAATTTAAATTTGGGAGTGGCCAAGGCAATATTAGCCAACAATTACTGGTAGACCTGGAGTATATTTGATTGTTGCTAAGCAACTAAATACTTTAAATATATGGTAATATAATACAATGTATACAACATTTCATATGGTAGTTTGATATATTAAAATTGACTCTAAGCACTCTAACAAGGATTTACTTTAAAACATTAATAAGGAACTTGAGGGTAAAAATATTTGTATTTTATTTGTTAACCAAAGAATAGTGCGTAGAGAATGTAAAAACACACACATTGCAAGTGACCCACATAACTATTTTTACTAGTAGACCTGGGGCATATCTAATTGTTGCTAGGTAACAAAATACTTAAAAAATAAGATAATTAAATACAATTTTATCATGTTATATGGTTGTTTGATATATTAAAATTAACTCTAAGCACCCAAACAACTATTATCATAAAAAAATAATACAGTACTTGAGGGTAAAAATATTTGTATTTTATTTGTTAACCAAAGAATGGTGCGTAGAGAATGTAAAAACACACACATTGCAAGTGACCCACATAATTATTTTTACTAGTAGACCTGGAGCATATCTAATTGTTGCTAGGTAACAAAATACATAAAAACTAAGGTAATAAAATACAATTTTATCATTTTATATGGCTGTTGGATGTATTAAAATTGACTCTAAGCACCCAAACAACGATTATCAGAAAACAATAATACAGTACATGAGGGTAAAAGCATTTGTATTTTATTTGTTAATAAATGGATGACACATAGAGAAAGCAAAAACGTTTGCACATTGCCATAATGGGATTAGAAATCTACCTACATCACTACGGTAGAATAAGTTAAGTTATAAGTATAAGAAAGAAAACATTCTGAAGAGTAGCTTGCCAAGGCAATGTAAAGAAAAAGCAATGTTTTGCGGGCTTCTGTGATATAACTACTCTGACATTATATACACTCAAGTGTTTATGGGTTTGATTAAAAAAAAGGAGAACTATACCAGTCAAATTTTATCACTAGAGAATCATATTTTAGAGATGTGGCATCTCATAAAGGTCAAGTCAACTTTGTACAGAGAGTAGGTAAAGTACATCTTTGTTTAGATAATTGGAACAGCTTGTCAATATGGTGAAACCGAAACAGAGTCTTTGAAACACAAATCCAACTCTTGAATTCCCTTCGGTGAAATGGAGCCTGCTGAAGATGTCAAAATAAATAAGGATGTTGAGAATATGAGTGTGGCTTTGAATGCTATATTTAAACATTTTACCGGGTATTTATAATTGAAGTAAAACGTTTTATTTATGGAATGGAGGATTATAAAGTTATCAGGATAACATTGGTTAGATGATGAGGTTCGGTTTTGGAAACAAGATTAATCCTACTCACTAGTCCTACATATAGTAAGAATGAATAAATGAAAATGACTAAATAGAATTGTATTTTTTATTATATTCTTTAGTTGTAATTAATAACAATTGTCAATGTCAGCCTTATAACATCTTCACTTCAAATTATTTTTTTTATAGGCTATAGGAAAAGTAGTTAAATGTTATAATAAAAAATTGTGTTTTAGTATTAAATTTAACTACATGGGACAATACTGACGGTTAATATTAATTAAATACTAAGTTATTACAACTTTTTAAAAGCCATTTTTCCCTGCGTTTATGAGTTTATTCTTTTGGGATTAAAGTACTTGATGCATTTTAGTTTACCCCCATTTCAGAACATAGTTCCTGAAAAAGGGAAGTTTTTGTATTAGAGGAAACTTGATGAACTTTCTTCTTGGTAACAAATATTTACTTTGTGGAGACAAAAACACATGGAAAATAACGGATAAATCTTATTTATTATTTTATATTCTAAATAAGGAGAAAATATAGGTATTACTGTATAAGAAATTGGTTCTCATAAGTTGTTGTGTTGCAGTGCAACGGTGGCCCAGTCCCGGAAAGTTTTCTGGGTGAGGCATCCTGCGAGAAAATTGCAAGTAATCCTTGACGTCGCCTGATCATTAATTACTCCTCAATCTGCAATAAAAACTTTCCTTCAGTTATTGAAACTAATTTAATATAATTAAAAATTCATTATAAGTAGTAAAAGCTCTTGTTGTATAAGAAAACATATATTATCATTTAGCCCCGAAAAATCCTTCAAGACCTTAGTATAAGTGGGTGGGGGTGGACAAAATCTGGTAGGTACGTGGTTATTATACATTAACCGATGATATATAGTTAATCGGTTGAAATAGTAAGTACTAGGTGAGTTACAGGAGTTTTCCGTAGATATATTAAGAGAAAGGTTGGATCAATCTAATAGAACCTTAATACAAAAGAAATACAGAGCATATATTTAAATAATTACATTCACATATAAGAGACAAGATATGCCAGAACTAGAGGTCCCCAAGTTTTTTTATTTAACTAGTTTTTCAAAACATGATAATTTCACCTTCCGCTTAGTGCAGAGTCTGAAATCTGACACCTTTACTTATTGACTCCTGCAATCTGGACTGCACAACTGCCAGAAGAGATCCATAAAAACAGCGATGAAGACGCTCAAAATGAACTACTTGCATTTTTCGACATTACATAGACACATACAGTAGGCTACAAATAAGCTCAGACACGTTGCCCAGCAGCTATACAATATAGTCTTGATGAAGAGGTGTTCTCATTGTCTCATTAGGTGCACAATTGAGTATACGACGACGTTGTAAACACCATATTATAGCACGACGAGGTGACAAAGACGAGGGAGCGTGTTTAAAATTTAAATGAAACACAACAACGTGTTAATATAGTTCAGCTCGCACGGTGTGGCCCAGATAGATTTATCCTTTAGTGAGTTATGAAAGGCGTGGGACCGTAATAATAATAATAATAATCATTTTTATTGCGTCAAAAATTTTTACATTGCATGCATGCGTCAAGTACATTCATAATAAGATACAGTTCCATTGCAGTTATTGCTAATTAATTGTATAACAGAACTGGGGGTTTATTTTTATTCTTGTTTTCAATATTTTTCAATAATTTTCATCCAAGCAATAATTTTCAACATGAACTCTTCAACGGAGTAAAACGCCTTTGACACCAGGAGGTGTTTTAATCGAGATTTGAATAGTTTAGAATCAATGAGATGTTTTATTCCCTCAGGCAGCTTGTTTATCAGTTTCACACCAACTTGGGAAGGATTGTTCAATAGAACTGAGGTTTATTCTTTGTTGCTACAAAATTTTCTTCTCAATGGCTTAACATGATCTCTTCAACGGAGTAAGGCACCTTACACGGCAGTAGTCCAGTAGTTGTGTCACTTGAATTCTTCGAGGTTTACGATATTTTTAATGTACACTAATACATCAAATGTTCAAATGTCGTTCTTTATTGCCCAGTTTAAAATTTGTCCCTTTCGTCTACCCATATTGTAATTGCCTTTGAACATATCTTTTTAAAATTAACAGTAAAAACGTTCTCAGCAACCTAGATGCACGAAATGTTTGACAAATTAATCTCAACTGAAGTTTACGACGTAGCCGGGAGTGTCAAATGCTGTACGGTTTGGGTTTCAGTGCTGTTTTATTGCCAGTTTTTTCTTGTTTATATTACTTTTGAGTTCCTAGTCTATGTTGAGCATTGCGTAGCAGCAATGTCAAATGCTGTAAAGTTAGGGTTCCCAGTGCTGTTTTGAGAATTGAAATTTCTTTGGTTCTGTCGGTCGTATGCCTGTATTCTGTAAAGTATTGCGTAGAAGCAGTGTCCAGTGTCATATTATGTATAGTTAGGGTGTCAGCGTTTTGTTATTTGAATGGCAATAAATTATTGACCGTTAGCGAAGCCAAACACTCGATGGGTTAGACAAATTCAATCACTCTTCTACCCCTCTGTCTGTATGACTTAGGCAACAATATATAAAAAAACTAACTAACCTAAAGAGTTGAAGCTTTACGTGAGCTTCATTCATATGAGAAATTACGAGTTGGTGTATGTTACTCAAAAGGATTTGTTTAACATACGTTAGCTAATATTTTTACATTGGTTTTACAGGTGGCTTAGATGGCAATGAAAATACGTTTTTTCTGATTTTAAAAGAAATGAACATTTTAATGGTAATACATAAATTTAATTCAGCCCAACATTCTAAAGCAATATATTTAATATTAAGACTATATATTATTATTATATACTGACACAACTACTGTACTTGCTTGGATAGTTTTGCACCTCCTGTAACATCTTTGTTTAACATGTCAGCTCCCACCCACTGAACTCTCCTCTGAAACAACATTGCTCTTGTTGATGATCCCAACATTGTTGTGTTGTGCTTCCAACCTGGGTTTTAATCGATGTATATATATATATATATATATATATATATATATATATATATATATATATATATATATATATAAACAAATAGCTTTGACTACATTAAGGATTTAATTTGAGAGAGTAATTTAAAATTTAAAGTACAAGAACACGTACTATACTGCTATACAGATAATACAAGATGTTTATGTGCAAAACATTATATGTGAAATAAAATGTGCATAGTTGTAACAAAGCAATGCTAAAAGCTTTTTATAAAACTACTGTCAACTGACGTAGTTATGAATAATAACTAATAAAAATATTTCAGAACTAACAAATTGTTCAGGTTTTATTACATGTTAACCAAATAAACAATGAGAAATGAGTATGTAAGAGAGTAGCTAATTTTATCTGGAAATGTTCTTTTTTATACACCTTCTTCAATCCCACGCAGCCACACAGAATGTGTTGGTGGCAATTTGCAGTTGCTCGATCCTGCTACGTGGCTTATCGAACTCCTCTCTCCCCATCATCAGTCCTTAATTTAATAGCGGGACTTTACCTATAGTTATATATTTGTCGTTTAGTATGGACCTTAAGCCGTACTTTTGAAAGACATGTTTTTAATTATTTATACTATTGACTGTAAGTTCAATCACTTCAACATATTATTCTGTAATAGTTATTTCAATATTTATTGTTATTGTATTTCTTGAACGACGGTGGAAAATGTAAGGAAAATTGTTAGCAACCACTTTAAATATGAATTATAAAATTTATTATTATTGAGACATGTCTTCTGGATTTAGGCTTTGATAATATAGATCTTTACAGAAGTAAAAGAAAAATAGAAAATATGCTTCACTAGGACGCGGCTGTACAATAATTTTATAAATGAATCACCGACACATCTGTGATTTCCTTATAAAATTTTATATTTTTATTTCAAGAAACATGAGCACCTACACAGTGAATATTTTTAAGAGTAAGGTATCTCACATTAATAATAATAATTACAAAAGAAAATATAACATTTTTCACGTAAATAAAGATTTTGACACTGTTTCTCGATTTATGTTTGTTAATAAACACAATAAATTTAAGAATTAACATATATAATATTTCTCAATAAATTCATATCACAGCTTTGGTTTAGGTTTATTACATTAAACCGATATTGTAAATAAATTTTATTTATATTATATTTATACAAATAGTAAAAAGTATATTACTTTTTTAAAGTCCGCAATGAAATCAAGAAACTAAATTATCTTTAATCATAAATTTGTCTAAATTGACAGAGTTACAACTTTATCCCCTGCTCAAAAATAAACTCCGAACGATCAAAAATATGTTATTTAAGGAACACTTTGATGCTGTAATCCGCTTGAAGTTGACAGCCAGATTAGTATATGCAGGATTTTCCTGTTTACCACCAAAGTAGAGTATTGTGTGCAAATATAACAAGTCTCATACGTCATATGTTAAAATTATAAAGACTTCGTTATGAGTTCTTTTAAGAGAGCTGCAACAGTTGTTAGTGTAGCTAATGAATGTAATAAGGTCAATTAACAATCTGGAGTGTTTCACTAATCCTAAAATGATTGGACTTTTGCATAACACAGATTTTTTAAGTATATTGTATATTTCCACATAAACTACTATTGCTAGCTATTAATGTTATAGTATAGCTAGCCAGTATATGAAAGCTATAAAAAGCTCACCATGAATATAGGATAGTAAATTGGCTGTACGTTCTACAATATAGCGTAAAGTTAAAGTTATTTTTAATACGAATAGAAGTTTCATTTTCAATATTGAAACAGTTATTGGTTAGTGATTTTACTGTTTACGTTTCTATTCCTTGAAAATGTATATAACTATTCATTCGTGATGATAAAAACTAAAAACATATATAAATGTGTTACATTTGGACATTTTAAATGGAGATGTAATCTATTTTAATGAAAAACCTTAAGCAACAGGAAGCCAACAGAATAAATTAACATGAAAGAACAGTGTCTCTGTTAAAAAGAACCCATTAATATTTAATTAAGTTACTTTGCATGTCCCACTGTTGCACCTTAGTATGTTTTTAATTTTTTATGTTTAAAGCAATAAATAAATTACATAAGTACTGTTAGGGAAATTACAATGGGAATACATAAAAAGTAAATTATACCACATGTTTTACTTATTTAAAGAATTTCATGTTCATTAAAAAAACGTATTGTGAATTTCTGTGCGATATAAATATATTGTAAAGGGAACGAGAAAATCAGCGTAGTTGGAATGAATGGCATGTAAGAGACTTAAGAAGTCTAATATATTTAGAAAAACTGTGCCTTTAAAAGTACTGGCTGGCTTGCCTGCATGAAACAACAGGCACTTTTGCTAGATAGCGGATTTGTAAATAGTCCTTCTAGGGCAAGAGTGACGTATAATTTTTGTTGTTATCAACACCAAAATGCTATCAGCATTAATTTTTGTACTGTATATATAAAAAGATAATGAGTCTAAGGAGGCAGTTAAGTACGACTTTACGGCGCTTGCTTGTCAGTTCGTGAAAAGTAAGGTTTGTAGCGAGTGTGCTGTGACGGGCGCCTGCAGGAGCGCTGCGCCGCGTGCGTCACACCGGTTTCCTGTGATGACCATACAACCCTCCATCCACGGCTGAACACATCAATGTGTTCACGTTTACAGTTAAATATTTTAGGTTATTTAAAGTTATAATGCGCCTAGCCCCGATGGTGTAAAATAAAGTTAAACATGTAGTTGCACAGAGTTTGTTTTTGACATGTTATTTATTGGTGAGCCTATTTTCTCGAGAAGTGAAGAGAAGACAATTAATATTCAATAAGTGTTGATTCGAACCCCAACATAACTCATCATGACCAATTAACTTTTATTGTTCACTAAGTATTCTGGTAAATTAAATTATGATAATATTTACTGAGATATAATATTGATCTCACATTTAAATTTCGAGTTGTTACCCAATAATTTATCATTATCAGCCTCTCTCGTTAAATTATAATAATATTCACATATACAAAATAAGGTATTATTTTAATTTAATTTTATGTATATTATATTACATTCCAATTTGTACAATGTACAGACAGTCCCATTACAAAATCGATACCAAAGAAGGAGATTACTTGAAAAGGAAATTACATCGTAACTTGTCTAATACCGAACTTTACGGCCAACCCAAGTCACTTAAAATTACCGGATCATCTCTATAACAGAATTAATTTACTGAGAATACTGGAAAATAATTAACATGACCTTAACAAATTAAAAAAAACAATACAGTTATGAGATTCAGATAAAGTACAATTACAACGAGTTACTCGTCGTAAAGCTATGAGACGTACTACTTAAATACCGTAGGAATCTGTATGTAATTTCGGGTTATTTATTTAATGAACAAGGACATTTAAAATTTTTATTGAAGTAAAACTTTTCAATTTGTAAATACCATTATACAATTACCATTTTGTAGGTTTTTTTTCTGTTTTTAATAGTAACATTCGTCTTTTAAATAGCTCAAAATGTATCCCAAATGCACACTTGTGAATATAATTTTAGGAAATGAAGCTTCCCAAACATTTTAAATCAATCGTAAATCACTTTGTATATTGTAATGGTATGACTCGGTTCATTCGAGCTGAGTTACGGAAGCTATTAAATGATTAACTGCAGTAAAAGCATTAACACAACAATAACGGTAGACTGTAATTCATTGTAATTAATTGTATGTTTCCATTAGTTGATATATTACGATGATGTATTTAGGGCACTTTATAGGTACCGTAATTTAATTACGGTAGGTAATTTCGAGTGATGTGCTTCTGAAGTTTATGTTCGTCTGCTTAAAGTTATTTTTTAAAATACGTAAATTCCTCACTTAGAATTTTTTCCGCTTTACTTTGTTCTGCTCAAGCACAGGTTATAACTAAATTAATATGAAAGTATATTTATGATCTTTGAATAGTTAAAATTATTAAGGAAAAAACTGCGCACCCTTGAGAAAAAACCTGTGAGTCGGTAAGATATCTTTCCTAAGCACAGATATGGTGGAATCTTATTTTAACAATAAGAACAGAGAATCTATATAGTTGTAAAAAGTAGAAAACTAAGAATTTTTACTCTACTTCTGCATTGTACTAAGAGCTAAGAAATATACCACAAATTGAGTAATCAAGGGATCAAAACCCTCAAAAACGCTTTGGACCCGTTGGATACCCATCAAAGGTTTTGTTTGAATATTGTAGGACTTTAGTGTCTTCACCTGTACTAAGGAAATTTTTTCTTAAATTTACATAGTTTATCATATACGAGAAACAAAGTTAACACGACACCTGCGGCAGACACCTTACGGCGTCGAACAGTAGGAAAACTAGACGGTCTCACTCAGTATAGAGCCGCATTGAAGTTGTTAACAAATGTTACATGTTTTTTTTCCATAGGTAAGATGAAATTGTTAAATAATGAATAACTCAGTGCAAATTCAGGCGTAATGATGGTCCTCTTCTCAGTCAATATTGACCGGGACAGGGTTATTCGTCTCAATACCACAACTCATAACTATCAACTGAGAGTACTATCTGAAGATTGTGAACCAATATCAAATAATCAACAACATAGTGTAAAAGCAGGGCTAACAATGTGCCTATACATGATAAATATTGACTATAACAGTGTTATTAATGTCCCAATACCATAAATTATAACTGTCACTGACAGTACAATCTGAAACAAATAACTACTCAGAGCAGATGCAGCCAATATTGACAGAAATAAATATTAATGTTCCAATTCCAGAACTTATAACTGTCACCCAAGAGTATCACTTGAAGTTTGTGAACCTATGACCAATAATCAAGAAATCAGTGTGGACGCAGCGGTAATGATGTCACTGTATAAGTCAATATTGACTAGGACAGGGTTATTAAGGTTCCAATACCTCAAAGCCTACAGCTTTGTGTGGCTTACGAGATATTCAGTGTCTGCTCCTTGATGAGATTATTATAAAATTTAATTTACTATAATCCGTTATCTAATCCGTTACTCTTCCTAACTCCTAATTCTTCACCTTTATTAATAGTATACGAGAGAATATATATTTGAAGGTACCTACAAGAGGACTTGTCTATAAATACATTTAAACATTCCAGTTTTATTATAATAGCATAAATTTAAAATAACACGTCTAAATAATTATTTTGTTTTATTTATGAGTACAAAGTATTTTCAATTAATTTTATTTTGTAAAGAACGAATAATAGCCCATTTAATAATTTTGTTTTTAATTTCAATCAAACCGTAGATAAAATGAATGCTTTCAAATGTACGCTAAGCTCACGTATGAAATTGTCTGGCGGTTTACCAAAGGGAAGATAATTAAAATTGACGAGTTCTTTAAACAACGAGTTGTCTGTACAGAGGTGTTAATCGCTTTTACAACGCTAAAGTTGAGTTCAGCTCTATTTTACATTCCGCTCAGTTCAGCGTCTTAAATCAACACTGTTACAGAATGTTCCTGGAGTCTGGAGATGTTACTGAGTTTTAGAACATGTTAGATTTCAGATACTGCATGGAACAGAAGATGACAGGGAGCTAACAGTAACATTGTATCAACCCTTCCCACCGCAGTTACTTTATGTGTACTTTTACAATGCAAACATATGTTTTATGTTAGATAATGAAACCTTTAGAAAGTTAATTTTAATTAACTTATATTCTTTATATAGCTGGAAATACAATTAAAGACGGTACACAACATCGCTTAAATACGAATATCCATCGTTTTCAAATGTTCTCTTATGTCTCTATCTCTGATGTTGACGTGTTAGTGGTGATATTGAAGATCTAAGCGTGTATTTATTGGATAATGTGCTCGATTTGTTGGTAATATTTTAGAATTAAGCGTCTGGGTACAAATCGTTGTTGATAAATTTTTATTTTTTTTGAACTGCTCCTTAAGGACTCTATTTTCAGTAATCTATTCATTTTATTCTTACGTATGGGCTTGAAGAAAAAAAGGCAGTCATGCGGAAGGAGACAGGAAATTGTGCTAGCATGCAGTATCGCACCTGCTTCCGTGATTAAGAAAACCTGTCAAGTAATATAAAGGTTCGTGATATATTCTAAACAAAGGGTAAAGAAAAGTAAGTCGTAAGACCTTGATGAAATGCCAGCGTTTCCTCTCAAACTAGTTAAATCAATGACGTTCTAAGAGTACATTCTTATTTCTTATGTTACAAACTACGGCTTGTATTCTTGTAAACGATGATGTTCTCAACTCTTACATACGATATGGATTTAAATATACACATGTCTTACATGTTATTTATATGTATTAAGAACTAAGTCCGAAAAACAATAATCTTTTATTTTACAACCCACGCAGCGTGTGTCTTTAATACGTCTCAGCTGGCTCCGCTTTAGTTCTAATATATATTGCTATTATAGTTACCAAAATTATATGCTACAGAAATCCCTTGATTTGCAAGCTATTATTGCGTCCTTACTAGACATAAGTTAATATGAGTAGGCTGCACACAACATTAACAATGAATTAAATATAAAAGTGTTTCAGTATGAAAGATTAGTCTATGAAAACGTTTTATACTCAATTATCATGTCACTTAAAATACATTCGTTAGCAAACAAAACATACATATTTTTATTGCAAAAGTAAATCAAGTAAAGGTCGTTTGGAAAAGTTAGATTTTATAGTAAATTCTGTGAATGCACTAGAGACAATTTCTATAGACCCATGTAATGAAACTGTATCTATGTTACAATATTTTATATAAAGGCTATATACACTTTGTTTATCGTACGTATATGTATATATATTATAAGCCGAATGTGGGTTACTGTAAGATTATATTGGTTAGGCTGAAATATTGAAAGATTTGTGTACTCTAATGTTATATGCGGAAGTGTAAAAAAATCGTTTTAAATAAGTTTTTAAAGGGTAATTTTTAGTTTATTTGATAAATTATTTAAACATGAAATACATTAGACATAATATGTTTTTTACTTTATTTAAGGTTCATAAAAAAGCAGAGAAGTTTACTAAAATTATCTGCAGTCACTAATGTTTATGGTTATTTTTGTGCTTAGTAAAACCATTAATTTAAGTTTTTTTAAATCAGTGTTTGCTCCAAAACGTTATGTTATAAGATAAAAACCAAGATATTTTTAAAATAAGTTTTTTATGACAGAGCCCCACATATATTCAATAATTATTCTTATGTGGAACTAAACAACATTCCTTTATACAGAGACTTGGACATGCGCAGAAAGGACTGTACCATATATCAGTACTACCATACATCAATAAATAATACTTTGGGTAGTAAGGCCTGATGTTCGATACGTAAGAATACAAACTTTAGGTAATAATCAGGTTTAATATTTACGCACTGCAATTTTCGTGTATTTTGGGAAATTATACACGCTTCCAAACATGAAATAAAAGAATGGCTCTACTATCACATATTTCTGTACATATAAAACACACATGAAACAATGTTTACCTGATTCGAACGAAATATTTGCAGGAGTATAATTTTCTAGGGCTATTTGGGAATACATCATTAGAAACTTCGCAAAAATTCAGGAATATGAATACTAGGTATAAAACCTAAATATAAATTATATATATATATATATATTATTATTATTAAGGATATTTTAATAAACGAATTGATGCCTATAAAATTCGGGCATTTAATTTTATATAAAACAGAAGTATTTTTAAGAGACAAATATGTTATAAAAATACAACAGTAATAGGTGTCTTTCACATTTTATGTGGAAAGGAGAAGAAACGAGGAAGGTGGACTAGGTTGTCCCCTAGTGTTATTGAAACTCCTGTGATAAAGTAACGTTGCGTTTATTATTTTTTGGCTACTTTAGCAGTTTCCTTAAAGCTATTATAAATGTAAAGCTGTACGAGTATAGAGAATTTACGGTGCTATTCAGAAAGTAATCTGTCCAGTTATCGGCCATTGACTTATAATATGGCCTCTGGAAACAACTGGGTGCAGTTCAACAATTGAGCGCATAGTATGGAGCCTGTATTTATGATGTGTGATGAAATACTGTCTGAACACATTCCAATGAATGTCATTTGTTAAGAAGGACATAGAATGTTGAAACAACCCACTTTCAAGTCTAATTTATCCAAGCAAAGTTTGTTTATTAATATATCATTTTTGCTTTTGTTATTTTAAAGCATTTTTTAATAGTTAAGATTTGGGTTGTACGTGTATGCTCACTTATGTTTATGTTTAATAGTTCTCTCCCCGCTGATATAATCCTAAAAGTTTTCATTTTAATCATTATCGTGTTTTATAATAAATTAGACCTAGTAGAACTTTTTTAGATATTAAATTTGTAAAAACAGATGCTCAGATTTTTTGAAAGGATAATACTTAATACTGAACTCTATACGTTCGTAGAATATTTATATACTCACATAATAATTTATTGATACATTAAGTATTTATACACACAAAGAGTACTTATTGGTACATTGAGTAATTATTAATAAATTGAGTATTTATACGTACAAGGAGTAATTTTATTCATATATTTTATTTATAAATACATAGAGTATTTATACATTTAACGGGTAAGTTTTTTAAAGTGATCCAATAGCTAACTTTTTTATTACACAACTTAGCACCACACTCTAAATTTGGAACTTGCTCAATTTTAAGTTTTACTCAAGAATACACTTTCAAATTTTTTGAAGATGGCCGCCATTTTCCAATGTAGAGAGTTTTTCAATATCTCTAATGGTTCAGGAGCTACGTGGACTGGAAATTTTAATCATTTCACTTTAAAAAACTCACCCGGTATAGGGTATTATATAAAAAAAGTAATTTATTCGTACATTGAATTTTAGCCATACAAAGAGTAGTTTATTTATACATTATTCATACATACCCTGAGATCGTATTTACAAGTTTGTTATTTATACGTACATGGAGTATTTATGTATACACAGAGTAATTTATTAATGCATAGAATATTTATACATACATAGTATAGTTTATGATTACATTGAGTATTTATATATGCATTGAGCCTAATAGGATCCTATTAGGAATGTTACGATATGTGGCAGGAGTCTTTGAAAAATAACTCTACGCTTTACATACAATACTTTTTGCTCGTTTTAAATACATGACTCAAACAAAAAAACTGTATATATGACTAAGAAATATATATAAATTACATATTTTATATACAAGGTGAATGTTGTTGCTGAACATAAAAAATTATGAGAGCAAAAGCATTTCTTAGTAATTTCATTACAATTTTTTGTATTAAAATGCATATTAGGAAACTCATTCTAATTACTTTTACTCGGTAGACCTTGCGAGTTCCTTTGGATTTGCCTTTTCGTTGTAGATTAAATTTGCCTTCAAAAATAAAGCAATTCATTCTAAGTTTTATACATCAACTAATTAGAACCACCATGAGGCAGGGTAACTCCTAAACAAACAATGTCTATGTGTTGATCCAAGGTGAGAAGATAATGCCGGCACTCGAAGAAATAGGTTGTTTGTAAATAAATCATTCAAGAATTTTTGGAGACGTTCTAAGCTCCTGTCTCGATGTAGGCTTCTATCTTTGAATTAATTGTCTTGCTATTCCATAAGAATTGATATGTTATCTTTGTATTCGTGAATTTAATTTTCTGTTAAGAAACTTGTAGTTTGCAATATATTTAATGCATTAAACGTAAGCATTGATATAGAAATGCGACTAGTGCGTTCAACCTACACTAGTTATCCTCCACCTGTGTTCAAAATTTTTGTCGGTTTCCACTCCCACAAACGATTACATTTCTATGGTCAACTATAAAAAACCACTAATCCAGAAACTACCTTAATCATTTCCTGAAAAGGTGCAATTACTTTTATTTTGGTCTAATGATTGTATCGTCCCAAGGTTATTGGCATAGAAGTTGCCATAAACTTTAAGATTGTTTATAAAAAGAGAATTTCGGTCCCCTCTAAAGAATGATTCAGTGGGAAACAATATTTAGTAAAATATCCACAATTTGAAATAAACTAAAAAGCGTACCAGCACGATCCTGAGTCGTGAGAGATATTAAAAACTAAATATCTTGGATTTTGACTGGTTTCGCATAGACTGATAAAGAAATCTCTGAAGATATTTATACAATCTGTTATCATCTCCTAATCAAACAAATTTGTTTCATTCTCGTAAAAGTTTTGTAATCACGTTTAGATGCTCGCAGTGAATTTACGTCAGAGCAATGTTCAGTCAAAGATAAGCCTGATCGGTATTGCGTATTTGTACCGTATCCAATACACTATAACACCCCCGTTTTGATGGATACAAAATGTTTAACTCTGTCAGGGAATCGCATGTAATGTTGAACAATTCAGCGTAATGTTCAGTGAAATATTACTGTACCCAAATCAGACAAAGACAGAGACAGAGTAGAGTAATGTTCAGTCATTTGTACTGTATCCAATATACTCCCACACCCCCGTTTAGATTGATAAAATAACGTTTAAGCTGTCAGCGATACCAAAGTAATGTTTGTTCTAGTCAGAGAAATGTTCAATATTAGATAAGCCTGATAATCGTATTAAATATATTCTAACACCCGTTTTAGATCGATAAAAATGTTTTGATGATGGCAGTGAATCGAAAGTAATGTTGGTTAAGTCAGAGTAATGTCCAATAAAAAATAAGCCTGATCAGTTATTGCGAATTATACCGTATCCAATATACTCTAACACCCCATTTAGATTGATAAAATAACATTTTGATGCTGGCAACGAATCGAAAGTAATGTTGTTTAAGCCAGAGTAATGTTCAGCCAAAGATAAGCCTGACCGGTTATTGCCTATTATACCGTATCCGATATACTCCAACATTCGGTTTGGATTGATGTAATCACATTTTGATGCTGGCAACAAATCGAGATTAATATTGTAAATGTCAAAGTAATGTTTAGTCAAAGATAAGCCTGACTGGTAGTGCGTATTTGTATCGTATCCAATATACTCTAACACTTGGTTTTTGTGAATGTTAAGTTTAACTCATGTTCACCTTCATTTTATTGCTGCGTTTGGCATATGACGTATATCAATTTCTGTGATCAAAAGAATTTAAAATATTTTCTTTAAAATAAAACTTGTTGGGGTTACACTATTTGACGCATGAGATATAATTTTATATACTATCTAGTTTTTAGCACATCAATATTTCATTTGCAGTTGCATTTTTAGGATACATAATGTGATAATTTAGTCAACAGCGTGTGGAATCTAGACTATCGCCGAAATCTTAAAAGTTTACAAAAGACTGTTATGTCAATACATTTGTTAGTTAAATATCTGATTGTAATGTGTACATTGTTCCAACATACAATTGAACTATATTTGGATTTGAATATTCGCGCACTTCTGGTTTACATGGCATGTTTTAGATGGTATGAGTAAAAATCACTCCAAAAAGAAAAATAAAAAAATATTAATAATAATAATTTATTTGTAAATGTGCAAAATATTGATGAGTATGTAAAATAGAACTAAGAAAAACTGTATATAGATTCGTATGTACGTGGTATTTTAAGAAATTTACAATTATTTCTTGCCTTGAGCGATATCTCGAGAATATAAATCTGTAAAAGTTAAGATAATGACTACATGTATCTTAACCGGCTGTGATAAATTTCGAAGTAACGAGGGATGTATTTGTCATCCTTGTGGAATGGTTTATCGCATTATCTGATAAGGTACCTTGACCCGAATGTCAGTAAAAAGTGTTGAACGTTAGCTGTATCTTTGCCAGGAGAACTGCTGTGGGCGTATCATTGACTGCATGTAGACTGAAGATATATCTACCACTCGATCTAAGCTATGAGGAAATGAGCTTTCATACAAATCATCCTAGAACTGTAATATATATCAAGTTATCTTCAAGCTGCTTAAATCAACTCAAATTTAGATTCAAGGTCTTTCCTTATTTTACTCATGCAAATAAGAAGCTATAATTAATATATTTTTTCCAGCCTCTTTCAAAATATTGTCGTTTATTACTGAGTTAAGGTCCCTTTACACTTACCACTACCTAAGGCTTGGGCATAAGTCTTATAAAACACACATATGTATTTGTTATAACAAAGAGTTCGATGAATACAATATTTTGTGTTTAATGGTCCCTTTACACTTACCACTACCTAAGGCTTGGACATAAGTCTTATAAAACACACATATGTATTTGTTATAACAAATAGTACGATGAATACAATATTTTGTGTTTAATGGTCCCTTTACACTTACCACTACCTAAGGCTTGGGCATAAGTCTTATAAAACACACATGTGTATTTGTTACAACAAATAGTTCGATGAATACAATATTTTGTGTTTAATGGTCCCTTTACACTTACCACTACCTAAGGCTTGGACATAAGTCTTATAAAACACACATGTGTATTTGTTACAACAAATAGTACGATGAATACAATATTTTGTGTTTAATGGTCCCTTTACACTTACCACTACCTAAGGCTTGGGCATAAGTCTTATAAAACACACATGTGATAATAATATACTTTTACTCTCACTTTACATTTATGTCTCTCGAAGTCCCAGATTTGACAGATAAGCCTTGTCTGTACTACTGCTAAGTCAATAAGCCGATCACTCAATCTAATATATAGATCTAACATCTCTGTAGAGCTCACGATTATGAAACAGTATTTGCATTAGTTCAAGTACTCCGTGTTACCTTGTCTGTACTACTGCTAAGCCAATAAGCCGATCACTCAATCTAATATATAGATCTAACATCTCTGTAGAGCTCTCGATTATGAAACAGTATTTGCATTAGTTCAAGTACTCCGTGTTACCTTGTCTGTACTACTGCTGAGCCAATAAGCCGATCACTCAATCTAATATATAAATCTAACATCTCTGTAGAGCTCACGTATTATGAAACCGTATTTGCATTAATTCAAGTACTCCGTGTTACCTTGTCTGTACCACTGCTGGCCAATAAGCCGATCACTCAATATATTATATAGATCTAACATCCCTGTAGAGCTCACGTATTATGAAACCGTATTTGCATTAGTTCAAGTACTCCGTGTTACCTTGTCTCTACTACTGCTAAGCCAATAAGCCGATCACTCAATATAATATATAGATCTAACATCCCTGTAGAGCTCACGTATTATGAAACCGTATTTGCATTAGTTCAAGTACTCCGTGTTACCTTGTCTCTACTACTGCTAAGCCAATAAGCCGATCACTCAATATAATATATAGATCTAACATCTCTGTAGAGCTCACGTATTATGAAACCGTATTTGCACTAGTTCAAGAATCCCGTTGAGGAAGTTACCTGGTTTAGGATATTACTGTAATTAGAAATTTCCCATAATATTAATTCCAGTGTATCAGGTGTTTACTCTTATATACGTTTAAAACCATTATAAAGATTTTAATATTTTAATTTAAAAAGTTCCATTTTTAATTATCAGTGCCAGCAAAATTTGATATAAATTTGATCAATAACGACAGAAAACCAGTTATTTCATATCACAATCCGTATGCAGTCGCGAAAAAGAGTTAGTCACGAATACTGTTTTAGTTTTTTTAGAAATATTAGTTCATTTTTATGTAATAATGTTATTAAACATTTTTTTAAACTTTGAACAGCGCTTTCTCTTCCGACTGGATCAACCTTTTGAGTTCTTCTTTGCGGCATTGTTTTCAGTTTAAGTAGGCATTTAAAATGATGTACAACTCAACATAGGCTGTCTTTAAAGATATTCTTATAACAACGTGAAATCCGACCACTATGAACACAGAAAAGTAGTTTACAATTTCTACTGACGGTATACAAAAATTGGGTATGATATCTCTTGTCGTTTAAAAGTTATAAAGTCGTCCTAAGACTTAATGGTCATCCTGCATATATATAACAACTAGGTCCGCTACGTTAACCTTCTGTTAAAGTTAGGCCACTTTGGCTTCCAACATAACAATAGAATTAATCAAGTCATCTAATCAGACTGTGACATTAAAACCATTTAATTTTATACCGATTTCATGGCTTTAAAATTGAGAACAAAAGAATAAGGCCGAGTATGTCTGCCCTTGATTTTAGGACTTTTTTAAAAGAAAACTTAAATGCATTAATATTATTTTCTTTCACAATTCTAAATTTAAAAACGCTTGTTCAATGTGCGCACGATCCCTTGTCAAAAGAAGGACAGTAGGTCCGGGCCGAGACTGTGAACCTAGTGTCCGCCTTTTAAAAAGTAGATGAGAAATGGCCTCGGCATTTTTATGACAGTCAGCCCTTAACCCCCCCACTCTGCCCAACTGTGTGCAGCATGTGTGTATAGTGGTCTTGGTTGTGCAGTGTTATCATCTTGTTTTATTTTCTCCAGACTGGAATTTCAGCAAAATTATTGCTTTTATGATTTAAAGGGTGTTCTGTTCAATTGTATTTTTATGCGAGTTCATTGCCACACATTTCAATCCTAAATTTTTGCGTGTAACATTATGATTTATAAGTTTTTTTGACACTGAAAAAAATGAATACCAATATTAAAATTATAGGAAAATTTGGATATAACTATTTTATGAACTTCAATATAGTAGGGACATCTTTGCCATACAAAATAATATTATTTATTGAGTAAGAAAAAGGGAAGTTCGTACATAACTATTATCGTTATTATATATTAACTTTTATATAATTGTAAAACTATTAGTGTACCTTTATATCCTTATCGAAAATCTTAATATATTTTGTACTTTAACACTGAAACAAAGCTAATACCACTTAAACCTACTCATAGTCTATGAAATTTATAGCTTTGAATTGTGTGTATCACTTATTCTGATACAAACCTTCAAATTTATTAATACGCCGGAAATGGATTTTGATAGGTGACCGTCATATCTCGAACCGCGAAACAACATTTATGATGTTGCATGTGAAATTTCAAATCTATTGCTTATTGTATTGGCTATATGCGTTACTTTTTCACATATTAAAATGTTAAATAATTATATTCAATTTATTAAAAATTTATTTATTATAGCCTTTTCTCGTTTCAATCACGGTTATCAACGTAAAATTATTGACGAACATAAAGCCAAATCACATGTATTGAGCAGCATACACAATTAGCGAACTCGATGATGACCATACACAGTTTCATGTAGTTTCAAGTATAAACGTCAACTCGTTCAGGAGCCATCGTGTGGACAGACAGACAGAAATGAGATTTTACCAGCCTCTCCAGTGACATGCTTAGTTTTACCACAAATGAAGAATGATTATAAACAACTGAAATTAACTTTTACTGCAATGCCAATAGTCAAACGCGCGTTACCAATTGCGTGAATCAATATGGATATCATGTAAGGATGTACGTCATTTTGTGAGGTTTTCAAGAGACAGTCTACTACCAAATGACCTCAAAGATTTAGACTAAGTCACCAAGAATATGTCGTAACGTAATATTTTATAATTCTTTTAAAAATGCATTGGTTTCGTAATAAAAAATTGAATCCTCCAACCAAAAACTCTTTTAATGACTTTAAATTAGATTTTAACAATAAATTACTCTTTATCTACCTTCAGACAGCAGTTTGGATCAATAGATTAGATTGATGGAGGATAATGAAACGATTAGTTTTGATGAACACTCTAATAGGTTTAGTGACAAATTGAAGAACGATAATGCGTTCTGAGCTACTTTCATCTCATTAGCTTTCTATCAGTTGTTTCAGTTACACTCATTATCTACTGATGAGAGCGCATCAATGTTTAAATTATCCTATATTTTAATGTGAACGAAATTAGAATCTTAGTTAATTTAATATATAATGTTCAGTTCACGAACCATTTACACGCTTCTAACTGTATTTAAAACTGTACATGTAAATATAAACTGTGTATTTCATATTAAATAAAATGGAAATACAGTACTTTAAAAATCTATAGTATTAATATATGTTTAGTGATGTTTGCGAATAAGACGGAATTACTGGGCATTTGAAAGTAAATATTATACGCACATACAGTATAGCAAACGAGCCTAAGTTTCTTCTTTCGTTTTTCCTTGTTATTTAAGCCAATAGTAGCTCCTGATCACAGGAAACCTCCCGTTACATAAATCCTTCACTCAGGTACTAAGGCGGAGAAATACTCGTGTAACGTGCAGCTAATAAGTATCCTGCAGATGAGCGCTATATGCCGATATATACATAGCCGAATCATCCAAGATTAAAAATGAAAAACTTTTTGTAGTATTCGTATTCACTCAGTGTCACCACTTAAGGTGATGTTGCCATTTTCATGACAACAGGGCAATGACTGCCTAAGGTTGAGTTGACTGTCTCTGGCAATATAGTATTGAATCTATAAGGCCCTGGCACTTAGCATAGAGTGGGTGACAAAGTCAGTAAAGGTAAAGTTGTTGTCTAACGTCATGCACAGACATATCAATCAGAGAGTTTTTACTTTTCACAGATTATAAAATTCTCTCCACCCTGCATAACCTCTACTAAAGAACGTGGTGATGTGTGTAGGACCGTGCACTTACCAACATTGAGGCGTTCCATTGATAACCGACTATTCGAAAACTCCCTCTAGGTCTGAATTCTACTTACCAGTGTCTGTTTTCATCTGTCTAGACTCATAAAAGATATTTAGCTGTGAGTTGTCTGCATATAAGTGAGCAGTGCAACTCTGTAAGAACACTGAAAAATAGATGTGAACGAGTTGTACAGAGTTCGTCTCAGGCCTTGCGGAACACCTCTTTTCCTCAGTACCGTCCAGATATTTCATTCCCAGCCAGGTAACCTGCTGTCTGTCATTTAAGTAAGATTTCATCCAATCGACTACGTTATCACTAAAACCATAGTAACGCATTTTTGCTAACATCTTACAGTGCATCGAGTTAAAATCTTCAGTAGAATAATCCAGTGGTACTAGAAAACTACATCTGCTTAGAATATTATATAATTTATTTTATAAATAAAATGAATCACTAATGTTGCTAAGCACTAAACTTGAGAACGGCTAAAACCGATTTAGTAATTATTATTTTAGTATATGTACTTTATAAACAAAGCTATGAATCTTTACACATGAGGTACTCAAAACTGGTTGGTTTCCCTGACAATGTGATAATATGTGGCATTTTAAATGTGGCTTAAGAAAAATATGTGGACAGACACTAACATGCTAACATGCATGAACGAGCCTTTTTTTTCAGGACTACAATCCGAATAAAACAGACTTTTTTCTCGTAACATTTATTATAAGAGATTGTTTGGAATTATTTAGCTTAGTTTGAAGGATTTGAAATCTTTCCCCTATACCGAAAGCACAGGTGCCGGAAGTAGATATTTTTTATATCGAAGTGGTCTATTGCAGTTTACGTATTATATCTTTTCTGGGTGGGGATAAAAAGCAAAATGAATGTTGTAGACCAGAGGTAGGTGCTTTTCAATCTAAGTAGGTTTACGAAACTAACATATGTTAATTTCTTGGTTCATCAACATAAACCCAACTGTGGAGCTGTAAACAAATTAGGCCGTATGTGAATTTAAACTTCAGGAACTAATACATATTGACAGCACTAACTTTCCAGTCTTACACAAGTGTGTTTATTGAAGAACGAGATCAAAAATCAAACTCTAATATAATACTTGAAATGCAATTAGACCAAAAGTAAACTAAAATAACCAAAAGTTGGTGTTTTTTGTCCAAACTTTAGCAATAATCAAAACCTTATATGTAATAATTTTTATCGAGGCACAGGACAGGAAAACTAAACTGTCCAAAAATGTAATTTATCCAAACCAGAAATGCATACTCATATAAGTGCAAAACCTAAAATTGACAAGTCAAACATTACATTGTCATACAGTTATTTAGCTTGTCTTACTTACTGGAATAATATTTACCTGATATCTATATCTACTTCTCTTTGACAAATACCTTACGATTCGACTATATTACATCATACATATTTTTTATCAATAAGGCTACGTCCTTCAATTTAAAAAATACGTGCGAAACGGCGGCCACTGATAGTTATCAACAATTTATTAATAAAGTGGACATTTTTTAAAAACCATTTCATATAAAGAATTCATATAAATATTAAGTTTGTTGCTAGCTATGGTTTTAAAAACAACAATTATTTTATTTAAAATAATATTAAAACACGTTGCTTAGTAAATAATGTGGACTAAATGTTATCTGGAATTATGACATTTGGCATATATTTTAAAAAAATTATTTGCAGTGCCTAAAAATGTATTGTATAGTTTATTAGTATGTTCTACAGTAAAGTGTGTTTAGGCATTATTATAAAACGGATATAACCTAAGCATCACATCTTTTTCTATGAGGCGTGAAAAGTGATTTCCTTTAGGAAATAGTAAAGAAAACAAGATTCTCTTTCTTTAGAGATTGGAGGAAAATGAGATATCAACAAACAAGAGAACGAGTAAATAGTGTCTTGTCTCCTTACCGGCGTAAGGAAAGCACTTGATAAAAAAATATTGGTTTTATAAAATAGTAGGCCTGTAATTTGCAATATTTTAACGATGTATTTATTAATGTGTACTGCAGAGTGTGTGGACAAATATCAACTCTCGACTAACTGGCATATGTATCACGCTCATAACACTACACAAATGCTTTTACAATTTAAACATGTTTAGGAGATGTATATCAACATCGAAAATAATAACTCCTATGATCATGACGGCTTGATATGATTTAGACATCCTGGCTTATAACTCGCAGAAATACATGACAATACTTGGAATATGTCTTCAATAACTTATTTATACGTTTATGGCTTAAATAACAAGTGGCAAGTGGCTATATCTCGAAAAAAACATTGGTGCCAAATTCTAACCATATCTTGCATATAACTACACGATATTTAGGCAATTTGCCATAATTTAGTGATACTTGAAATTCAGTATTCGATATCTGCAATCTGTTCTCTTCCTCAGATAGTTTGGCTTACTTGACTAACTGAAAAACTAAAACCAACTCGTACGTATAATAAACAAAGCATACTAACGACACGAATATGTCAGAAATAACTATTTTGTGTGTAAAGCCAATAAAAATTACACTAAATCATGCACTTAGTAAAACAAACAATAATTATAAAAAAAACTATATATACAATGTGGCTCAATCTACAGTACGTAAACGATACTTAGTTATTTACACGAGTTAGTATACCAGTTACACAAACTAATTGTTAAGAAAAACGAAATCTTCGAGCTCCACTGATCAGTTTGTTATACCTGAAAGGGATAGCCGTGGAGTATAGTGGTCAGTGGATATCGCGGTAATTATACATAAAAATAAGACATTTTATTTGTAAAGAATACTGGATTTTATGAGCTTGGTATAATTTATAATATATGCTTGATGATTTATTTAACTACCAATTTGGTCACGTTTTTGAGCGAAATATTTAAACCTACTTCGATTTAAAAATTTTTATTAGAGTATTACTAATCCAAAAATTAAATTTATGCTTTAAAAACTTAATTATTGAAAATATTCACAGATTTAAAATTATTAATCTTTTCCTTTTGCAGTCAATGAAAACATAGTTTACTTTATATGTAAATCAATTTGACAACAACATATATTATGTTTAACATTATTTTTAATTAAAATAGTCTTTTTTAAATAATTTAATAAGAGATAATAATAGAGATTTATGTAATGAACATCTCTATTTTTGCATCGCCTAGGATAGTAATATTTTCTTGTGACAGACATAAACTATGGCCAGTAAACTTGAAATCTGAGAAAGTGTAATGAGTTATGTACTTTTATTAGTAACGGATGACTAACCTATTTTTAAATAAAATCATAGTGTATATGAAATACATAATGAAACACGTTTCGGACATTAGTGTGCAAAGAATTGTATTTTGTTTCTGGTTATCTAGTTGCATCTCCGACTTGCTCCTAGGTACAGAGAGTTTGTTTATATATTTTTTATGTTAGAAGCTTTCACTTTCTCAATAATTGAGTTTAAATTGCTACATACCTTAGGATTAATATAGTTTTGTTTTATTATATAGGTTTAGCATAACCTATTAAGAAAGAAATTAACCTAGCCTTTGTAGGACCGAATGTTTGAATTGATTTTGGAAAAAAAAATGCATGCGTGTACTAAAATTCTAATATTAATAGAATGAGTTTAAATAAAAATAATTTAGGCAATTTTTTCAGGACATCTCAATCTATTTGGTTGCTCTATAATAGTGTCTGATCCTTTTTCCAAATATTTTTTTCTTTCATTTTTTTAGTATATATTTACAAAATTTTAGTAAGAAAACAAAACAATCAAAAGGAATTGTCAATATTTTATTACTTTTATGTTGATCTATTTCAATAATTTTGTATTTCAAACTTCACAACGTATTTTACATGGAAAACCTGTTTTTTTGCATTACTTATTTATAAAGCATAGTAAAAAACAATCAAAATTCACTTAAATTTTCCACTTTTTGATGATGAGATAAAACTATTTGTTTCATTCAATTTTTACTATTAAAATACCAGTTAAAATAAACTGCTTACTTTTTACACAATGACCATTCATTTACATTTTAAAGTTCACTTTTGTGTCAGTATTTGAGTAGCTTTAATATCTCAATATCACCTACCAAGTATCTGCCTACTTCTGAAGTATGCAAATTGTCTTGTTCCATGAGGTAGCGGAAGTATTAAAAACTTATTAAACAACTATAAACAGTTAAACACTAAACATTAAGAACACGATATGTAGAATGTGAGCAGAACATTGAAGTGACGAAAATTGAGCATATGGCAAAATGTACACACAGTAACAAAACAAGCTATTCAGTTCCGCTCGGCCGCAACGAGTGACGCTCAGACAAGATTATTCAGTCCAGATCGGCCACAACGAGTGATGCTCGGGTAAGATTATTCAGTCCTGCTCGGCCGTAACGAGTGACGTTCGGGCAAGATTATTCAGTCCAGCTCGGCCACAACGAGTGACGCTCGGGCAAGTTTATTCAGTCCCGCTCGGCTGTAACGAGTGGCTCTCGGGAAAGTCCCCCAATGGTTAATTAATCGATGTGGTAGTTTGTCTGCTTCGAATTATGGGATGTAAATGAGAGTGTATCTCGAAACTTGCAAGAGATAAGTAATGCCTTTATAAAAGTCTTAAATTAGTATTCCTTCGATGTTTTCTGAATTATCGTAACAACGAGACTCTCCCTAGCGTGTGGACTGGAGCTTCTACAGTATACAATAACATTGCGTTAAACGATAATTCATTTATTGAACTGCAGTATTGCGTTAATTAACAGAAACCCATAATAAAGTACATATGTACTACGGTATAGTGTTCATTCTACAAAGGTAAATAATAGTGACCTCGACCACATAGCTACCAGTTTCAACATGAATATTCGACACAAATACATATCCCACATATAAAGCGAAATCATATGTTTACCTTTGTAGCCTTGATATAAGGGTTTAATTATCTATACCACAAGTGATGTATCATAGTGTTACAAACAATAGATGACAACCGTACGTTGCGTGTTATGTAGCGGTCAAATGAACCTTCATTAGCAGCAGCTGTTCCCTTTGTCCTCTAACACAGCTTTAGAGGATTGTCGTTAAGCCTTTACATTTTAATAGTCTGACATAACCTCACCAGTTCTTTGACAAGACTTGTGTTACCTCCTCTCGGTCGTGCTGTTTTAATGGTCTTTGGGTTTAATATTTCTTCAAGTACAGACGATGAGTTCTTACAATTATACAATTTATCAATAGTCAATCAATATATTTACGTGTTTTTAAATTTTCTTGAAAGCCTGAAACTTTTTTCCCAAAGATTTCCACAACATTATGAATGGGTGTTTTGAAATTTTTACCATTCACAAAATAGTATACAATAAACAAAATAGGAGTACGCCACACCACGTGGCACGTATTAGGCTTCGCCGAAGATGGATGCAAAATTGTAAATTTATAGATAATTTCATTTTCGAGGATCGATGAACATCCTGTCATTAATAGAGAAAGAAATTATATAAAAATTACGCCTAACTAATTTTTATGGAAATGAAATATCAAGCAAACATTTACAGTCTTTGAATGATTTCTTTCTAGAGATATCTTACCACACGATACATTCATACACGATGGTTCTTAGATGAACGCGAAACGTACACTACAAGAAAAATATTCTGGTTTTGTATGTCCATTAAATTTAAAATTTACAACACGACCATATATTCTAACACGAATGTATGATTTTTTAAAAATTTTTTAGTAGATTGGCATATAATATGCTCGCCTTATTACAACTCATACGGCGCATATAGTGAATATAAAGTTAGTTTTGACCTATACCGGACATCTCTAAGCTGTTAATAATTTGAAAATAAAACATTGCATCAGTCATAACCACTCAATTTCACTGGACATAGATTCAATAATCCACCACAAACTCATCAGTTCTAGCCCCACTTTCTGTTTGTTGGTGCAGCAGCTGACGCCTGAGGTCAGACTCAGGTGCTCAGTTGTAGGTCCAGAAAGTTCTTTTATTACTTTACACTGTACGGCTTCTATTGATGTTAACTGCAACACATCAAAGGAAAAATAAAACTCCTTCAGGCCATTATGTGACCAGAATTGTTCTATAGTTTGGTCTATGTAAACAAGATTCATCCAGTTTTTATTTACTCTTAATAAACTTCATTATTCCATTACTTGTGATGATTTTACATACAAATACAACATAAGAGAAAATAAATTCATGCAATTGAACCTCACCTTATGAATTACATTTATCTGAATCAATTTCTCGACTTAGTAGAAAGCAAGGTAACTTTACAGTCTTGTGACTATGCAATACTTTTAACATCGCCAGAATATAAAAATTTATAAGGTCTTAACATTGACGCAGGGTAACGTGGTGGCAACAAAATGAAACGAAAGTGGGTTTTTCATGTTATTAGTTTATCCCAGATGGACTCAAAATCGTATTGTCACTCCGCATTTCTATGTTACAAATCAGTGATCTATTTAATACTTTATGTTTCCTTGTTAGCTAATTTTTCAGAATTGGTAAATAAAAAGGCCTAATTTCGACTGATATTCCACTAACCGTATGGTCTAATATAATCTATAAAGCCTCTATTAATTTCTTTTGAAGAAACAATTCTAAATGTATCACGTTGATTTCATCCCAGTTCATATGATGGTCTTTGAACTGACAATTATCTGGTTTGTCCGAATAAACACCAACTTTATTCAGTTTTCCACTATAATCTCAAATTTCCTAACAATATTACAAATTCGAAAGTTCCTTTGTTTTGGTTGTTTCGCTTTTACTCAAACTATATTATCGATATTAATGAAATTTTACATGGACATTCTTACGGTCCCAGGGATGAATACACGCCTATTGATATTTCGAAAGTCCCTCTGGGCTATTCCGCACTGGCCTTTTAAAGTAGCGAAAAATGGCATCTTGGTCATTGGTCTTAAAGTTATGAACGCTGAAGCAAAAAAATTTGATCCAAAGCAGTGTAGTGTCTAACTTTTACTACACATTTAAACACTATTATGAAAAACAAATTATAGTTGTATTTTGACGGAACTAGGCTTTTCAGAGCTGTGTAGAATAACTATACATCTATTTTTATCATCGGGAATGAAGCAAAATCAGCTATGGAACAACAAATACTAAGATCGGAGTATATTACAAAGGTCATAAATGTAATCTTTTTGACGTATTTTCTTGATCGTGGCAACAAAGCAATCTTAAAATTGGCGTCGGTAATACAATTCCATCGAACCAGAAGTGCCCATACAGCTATAAAACCTACGAAATTGCTAAAGAAGCCGAGGATAACGGCTAGTAAAAATATAAATATTTACGCAATGTCCGTGTTTAAAAGATAACATATTTTACTTAAAAACCAGAAAAGAAAGTGAGTTAACAGTAACTTCTGAACTACCATACATGAGATCCAATCTGCGTCCATCTCATGTTCATCAGTACTAACTTTAATTTTAAATATAAAACTTACGTGTAGGATAGAGATGGTATACACTATAAAATAAATTTAAAAGGAAACAATTTGTTAACTTTTGAACCACTAGAGTAAACGTAAGACGAAATAATATTAAGATTTAAAGAAAAGTAGGAAGTAAAAGAATTTAGGCAATTTTAAACTTGTTTGTCTTTGCTGGAAAGATTACGCTTCCATATGTCGACTTTACCAGTAAAATCCAAATCTTTTGTACAGATCCAGATGTTTTCAGTTCAGATAAACATACGTTTTCTCGCAAACAGAGCTACTGTAACCAAACTTCAACATGTTTGTTTTCTAAATTACAAGTTAAGTAACAATCTATAGTTGGAAACAAATTCTAGTAGAACAAATTCAATTAACTGTCTTGTTAGTTACATTAAGTACATATTGATTACTGGTGCATAATATGATGGAGATTACAGATAAAAATCAAAATAGAATTCCAGAAGACGCTTCACAAGTCAATATTTCAAATGTAGGTATTTACAACTTATTCTTTATATCTAAAATATGCTTTATAACTAAGATATACTCTACTACCTAGTATTGCAGTACCGGTACATAAATGTATAAATCTGACCAAGGAAGAACTTTAATAGCTTATTTAATGTATATGTGGAGGGGTTGTGATTTAACCTACGCAGTGTTTGAATGTTACGGTCTAAGTGGCTCGATTGGTCAAAATCTGTTTCTCCAAGACAGAAACAATAAGGTTCAATATTATAGTTAGTTTATTTGTTCTTGAAAGTCTGTCATCTAAAACATTTTAATGCCCAGTTGCTTATGTTATTCAAGAATGGTATCAAACACAGGATTTTATCGTGTCACACTAAATAATTAATTAGGGAAGCCATTAACACAATGTATTTGTAATAAAGCCAGCGACCTGCAATGTCGTGTTGTTCTTTTATTGTCCTTTGCACGTGCTGTTAAAGTGATCAAATATTTAAATGAACAACCAATTTTATGATATTTCATTCAAAACCCGGTGTCCTTTTTGACAAACGCACAATATTAATTTAGGCAATCAATCAAATATGTCATTTATAGTGCAGTTCTTTTACCTTCTTAAATGTTAATACAGAATGATTTTTAGATACTTTATCATTAATATCTTTAAATAATAGATATATTTTATTTTTTGTAGCCAGATACATTCCAAAATAACGGCAACAGAGACACAACCTATGCTAAGACCATGTTAAAGGAAATGCTGAGATTTGACGTTCATCATCGAACTGAAAAGGACTTACAGGAACACGTCTCTCGACTTCGCTGTTTGGTTAGAAAGGTATTGTGTCATCTCACAACTGATATCACTATAATTGGCCCAAACTAATAAATACATTTTATTATCAAGGGGACGAGTATGCCAAAAACAATTTAATTATATGCTTACAACAGTGTTGACACTTTAGTCACAAGTTAGTACAATCATAGCAAATACACAGAGTTTACATTATTATTTTGGTAGAAATGCAATACTTTCCATGATAAAGTCCTACCAAGTCAGGCGTTTAATCTTTTATGAACTGTTGCATTTATTGAATGTTAATATTAATTGATATTAAAACTTAATATTCTCGTTCTAACAAATCTAATCGATGTATTATAACAAACATTAACTGTATTTAAAACATTTATTAACCTGGCTTTTAACATTTCCTTAGCCTTAAGCATAGTCAAATATAGTGTATTGATAGTTCTATAACGTTTTAATACGTAACAGTAAAAGAATTTGATTTATCGTAAGTTGTATATAATTTGCACAATATATGTTTTTATAAACATGAGGTACTTATCTTGCAGGTGGTTCTATTGCTGCTGGAGAAAAGTTCTCTTTGCAAAAATCTGGAGGAACAAAGAACAGTACTTACTCTGCAGGTAGTTATCGTACAAATCTTATTGCATTGTCTTGTCTTAAGTTAAATCAATAATTTTATTTCATATTTCATTTCTGAATTATTATAATTTATCAAAATGCTTCATAATGATTACCCTTTTAAATTGAAACTATATTAAATTCTAAAAATTTTGTTATATTTTTATATTGAGTAGTAAACATTTTTAAAATTTGGAAGGCTACTTTATTCATTTTAGTATGTTACTTTCAAAACAGTTTGTTTTAATAATTCTGAAAACAATGCATGGGTGTTTGAAATTGCACGATCATTTTGAGAAATCATGTACGCATAAATACGTTTTAAAGTATTTTTCAAGACTCGTTAATCATCAGTTTAGACCAACTTCCAATTTTTTTCTATTTATTGTACTGTTTTCTGGATTGATTTACAGTTTTATGATTAGAAGAAAAGTAAAAGCCAAGAGATAAACATTTCAAACTATTTGTATGTGCATATTTTAATTTAGAGCCTGATGACTGGTACACACAATGTTTGACAATGTGTACAAATGACGGATGCTATTGGTTTCCTGAGAGACTGGAAGTGACGTGTAGTGCATGAGCTACGTAGTCTCTGTTTTACAATTAATTCCTATCTTTTAAATACCTTGATATTGTTTTTGTTTGATTGTATGCTTATTATCTAATGTTAGTTTCATTTGGATCTACTTGTTTGTAAAATTGGTGTTGTACCGTTAAAGTAAAGAGATAAATAAATTTTCCCATATTTGGAATAACATGCATGAATACAGCCTCACGTGATGTAATACAATTTCCACTCTGTGTAGATATATTTTATTGTATAAAAGTAAATCATAGTTTTATACTTGTTGCTGCGTATTATAAGATAACTTTTTTTTCGTTGGGATTTCAGCACAACATGAGAATCAATTGTGTTACTGCATTAACTCTGTGTAATGGAGTTGATTGAAAGCATCCTGTAAACTACAAAGCAATTTATTTATTCTCTTTATTGAGACAACACTTCCATTAGTTTATTTACAAACAGTCACCTGTTTTCCTACATTGTTGATAATAAATGTTATGATATAGTTTTTGATGATGCCAGTGTCTTGTACGTATGAATATATCTAGCGTTACTTCACACGATGAATACTGTTGTTTAACCGTGCAGTTTATTTCACTTGTTAATGTCGTTATAATAACTACGTCTTGTATTATAAAAATCGTAACAAATTGATAATTGTATCAAGAAGCAGTTAGTTTTAAACAAATTAAAGGAATAAATTGTTATAATATTTAGAAATTTCTACACAAGTACACTTTTTTTAAAGATATATTGTTGTTTTAAACGATTTATGTTACTTTTTTTATTCAGAAAAGCATTACGTTATAAATCTATTACAAACTAATTAACAAATTCAATTTATGCAATGAGATTAAAGTAGGTATGTAATACTAATTTCTGCTTGTGCAACGTACATAATAATGTGTCTGATTTTCATGCGTTATTGTTACTCAGTGCAAAACATGAGATGATATATTTAGGTGTAATTACCGCTTGTATAACGTACATAATAACGGTGTCTGATTATGATGCGTTACTATTCAAACATGAGTTAATATATTCTTATACCGAGTTGTAACTAATACTAGCCCAGCGTACATGTGATGTGATTTTTTAAATATTTACTCCTAACATTCGTGTCAGTGGATACCTGTTCAAAACATAAGATACATGACCAATTTTATGAAAAAAATTCATTTTACTTTTCTGTCGAATGAGTTCAATTCTATGAATATGTTATTTCCAATGTTTCAAATAACAAAAACAAAGAGTAAACATGGTTAATTTTTCTATTGCTGCAGAAACAATATATAAATATAAAATAAAATATTTTAAATAATTTTACTTTAATGACCATACTCATTATTACATTATTCATGTGACTTTTGGTCTCTGAACATTTACCATTGGTGAACAATCGGATTGCAGTGCACCTCGCTGAAGAATCTAGTAGCTGTCACGAAGGACCTGTTGACTTTGAGAAACACTGAAGTCGAGCAACTCTATAAAAATATAAAAATTATGGAGGAAAGAATTAATTTGGAAAACATGAAACAACAAAACATTCTTAATACTTTGTCTGAGTCTGCAAGGTAGGTATTGTAACTTGTAAGTAAGGAACAGTTATTAACTTTTGGTTGTGTGATGAATATAGTATATTATACTTTGCGTATTGGAATTAAATTAACGAGCGCTCTTCATTCTTCACTTACGCAATGTTATTAATTTAACTGTGAAACTGTATAGAACTGTGAGCCGACCATCAAGAATCATATCAAAACTATATCAGAATTTTGTACTCTTTTTGTAGGTTACCGTTTTGTACCACAAAAATAAAATTTTGTTTCAAATCACTGAAAACAGTTATTAACCATTTAAAAGTCAGCTTACAGGTCTACGTTTTGAAGAAAATTCGTAAATTAAAATAAACTACACCATATATTTGTAACAATTTTACAATCTTTTGTACCACCAAATTTTATTTTTGTACCAGCCAAATTGCGGCTCAGGAAAATGAATGTTGCTTACCATGATGGTAGAGAAACTGGTCGTGCCGTTGCCCATGCACTGCTGGTTGCAGCTGATATGTTGCAGGCGCGTGATGCTCATCGTCACCTGTCACTTAGCCGTGGCTAATGTTTATGTTTATTGTTACTCACGATATATTTTTTGCTGTTTAGGGTGATTTAGTTTAATTTTTGTGCACGTGAATCATACTCTCCCATAACGGGTTTTGTAATATAAGGATGTTTTAAATTGTACGATTATAATTAGATAATGGCTATGAACTGTTTTGAACATTTTACCAAAGACTGCTTTTAAATTTTCTTAAACGCTCTTTAATGAATTACCCCCTAAAATCTTACAGAAATAAAAACAAGATGCAGCCCAGACAAGAAAAGCATTTAAAAGTCAGCGCACAGATCTTCGTATAAAAAAAGAAATATTTATATCGATTCTGATATTTCATAAGAGCTTTCAAATAATACCATACATGGCAGAAATCGAACAGATTCGTTATATTACTGTATAATTTATTTTTTGAAAATTTCAAAATTCCCACGTATTACCCAAACCATTGTTATGTTATTCTTTTACATCAAAATAAACGCAGTACAAAATGCGTTTTTTTACATCGGCGCTTGAACTTTGCATTTACAATTGGGTGGTCTGAATTTCCCAATATAAACAATACCTAATGGTTGAACTAGTAAGAAGATTCAAAGTTGGACTCCGTTTTTGTTCATAAGAATAGTACTTGAAAAATTTATGAGCACTGGCCCACATCTACAATATAAATTAATCTAACTACTCTAAAACACTATATGCTTACTGAAACTAGTTTCCTGGCAGCTACTCACCTCTAGGACCACTCAGCGTCTGGAAATTCCAGCTTATTTTTATGAATGTTATTTATAGTTATTTTACAGGTATTTGTAGTTTAAATTTTAGACACAATGTTAACATATTTGTATATTCATATACTGAAATTATAAAAATGCACAGTTGTCCACAAATCCGTAACGGACTATCTGTTAATAGAGCCTGTTGAGAAACAAAATGAATTATTACAACTCATGCTCAAAATTAAATAAAATACAGAAAAACCATTAATGTTGAAGAAAAAGAGTTTCACTTTTCCTTAGAGGATCCATGCACAGCTTTTATTTGGGTCTGACTCCCTTTCTGATATTGGCCATTACGTAGCACATGTACATTGAGAAGTGGTGGCTTATGGGAAACTTTTGACGATCTTTAGGCCAAAACACTGCCATACGCATAAAAATAGCCTATATTGTAAAATTCCATTTAGTTCTTTATACTGGGCAACTCCCTTACACTCGCGTTACTAGATAAACACTTACAGATATTCCAGAGAGAAGAAATATTTTTAATATAAATGTTGACTTGTTTATTGTGTACTTATTTTCAGTCGTACATCTTTTTTGACTGGTACTATGAGTTTACGGACTCATAATTATACTCCTAATTGTTATGAGATTTAAGATGTATTTCTGAATACTGTGGAGTAATACTTTTTTCACGCAAATATACATGAATATTTTGTATTATCATACACGTTTTAAGGCAAACAAAAATAAGGATATAAGAGTAAATAAACTGTTACATGAACTTTATTTGTCACAGGTTGAATGAAGACATTAAAGCACAATACCATTGTCAAATAGAGATGTTCAACGACCTGCGAGCTCGGTACGAGGAGAAGGTGGCGCTCCTGGTGGCCGAGAACACGCAACTGTCAGGGTTGTTGGTGGAGCAGAACACTAACATGGTAGGAGATGGAAGGGAGGGGAGACATTGTGACAGTCCTGAAGAAACAAGAGAAAGTAAGCAGTTATCTGATGTATTCTGCCACGGTGAACCAGATGAGATATCTACTGATTCCAGCAAGACACATAAGTGATGGAAAATCGTTATGTGAGATTCTGACTAATAAAGAAGAAAATATAGTACCGAAAGTTCCTAGTATTGATAAGCAGTCTAAATCGTGTCCTGATGATATCACCGACACAGTAACAGAGAAACAAAAGGGGTATGGAGAGGGAGAAGTACAAGTAGATGTAATAATGAAACCCGAGGGAGATAACGAAGAGAAGATTGCCATATCAGTACCAGAGATCATTCAATCTCAGGAACTCACAGAAAATGTTATGGACAAGGAAATAGCAGAACACACAGGACAGGGGGAGGGGGAGACGTCTTGTCTTACACCTGATATATGACATGTTTACACTTATTATTAAACCCTTTGTTTGATTAAAAACTAGATGTCTTTTATCACCTATTACTCAGTTTTCTTATTTAATAATGTCTGATACAGATTTAATTCTTAGGAATGTTAGTGGAATATTTTTCTTCGTTCTATATAACCTTACTTAATATAAATACTGTTACCTGCGGCAATCGCTTACAGAAAAACATCGTGGGCATATTCCGTTTAAAACGACATTCTAAACTAATTTTTTTGTTAGGTGATTATCACTGAACACTTTTCTTGGGATTTATTTTAGACTTTCTTTTAAAGACCAGTGTGTTGGGGTTCGTTGGAGAGTGAAACGATTTTTATAAGAACCAAAAAATAGCTCGAACGTTGGAGAGATATTTCTTGTTATTAGACTACTTGAGTAACAATTAAACTATTCAAACAGTTTATGTAATCGTTGAGATTTGGTAGATGCTAAAGTCGAAGTTCTTACCTTTTCAGTTAACACACTCATGGCGTAATGAATAATGGGGCTCTATGTCATTTTGAAACGGAAATTGATTTTGCGTTGATGCCTCTATCTACAATACATACACGTACACAGGTTAGAGAAGTCTATTTTAGTCAAAAAATGTATACCTTTGGCCGTTGTAGTTTATCCGGTCTATGGTATTTCTGGTACTATAGTTGACTTTTTCAAAAGGCCTACTTCAGTAAAAAAACAACAAATATATGTTTTATAAAAATCGTTAAAACTGTAACGAAATTTTGATAGTAACTTTTCCTGGATATATATCCGATGTTTTTGCGCTAAAAACTGATTGGATGAAAAATCCTTTGATCTAGTAAATATGTCTGTATATTAAATAATGTGTCTAAAACAAAATGCTTAAATATAAACATACTTAACAATATAGAAAGAAATAGAATTATAAATATTTATTTTACGAGCAGCCTGCGGGGCAGTAATTTAAAACCGTAGCCTGAGTGAGTTTTTATGACTGTTTTTATTGCTGTTCCCAAGTGTCATTACCTTCAGTTCCTGAGGATAGAAATACATTTTAGTATAGTTTATTTGGGTAAAAAATATTCATTTAGCGAATTTGTAAAGCAGTCACATGTGATTTTGATTTTTTGATAAGAAACGGGTACCCAGAAAAATTTCCCCATCATTTTGAGAAAACTTGATTCTATTCTGTCAGCAATCATTTTGTGTACACATGATGTGTAAACAATAAGTTTCCGTAAGCTTCAAAATACTACTTCATCACTGTTAGGTGAAATTTAACATTTCAATTAAATTTTTCTTACTTTTAGTGTTTTATTAACAAGAACATTAAGTTATTTCACAATAGAAGAATACAAATTTTCGTCTTAGAATGCTTGTACTCTTTACAAAAAATAAAGTGAGAAATTAATCGTTGTCCTTTTTAGTTTTAGTATTGTTCTAATCCTTTAATTATTTCAAGGAATGGTTTATTGGTTAGTTAAGCAAGAAACAGGTCTTAAAAACTATACATGTATGTATGTATGTAGGTATACATAAATAAGATTTCCAATTTCACAATAGTGAGTTACAGGTATAATTTATTTTATATAATAGGCTACATAAATTAAAAAAACATTTTTTTAATAAATAAAGAATAATAAGTAATGTACTAAATCTAAAGTTAAGGTTGTCCTTTTTGATTATGGCACAACTGATATTTAACGACTAAATTTACAGCAAATTTTAAGTTGTCCAATAATGCTGATTAACTTTAAAATTGCAGAAACAATCCTAATCCTTCTTAAAGTTAATACGGAGTATACGGCATTGAGTCTAAAATTCTGAACATTAAGTAGCTATATTTCTAGTGCTACAATTATATGATAAATTATTATTGTTTATTGCATTTAGTCCACAATTCTCAGCTTCAAGTACAGCAAAAACATCATCTAGGGCGATTTTTGAGACCTTTTGTCTTTACTGAGCAGTTATTTTGAAGATGTTTAGGTGAATGTTTCCTTTGCTTCTTCATAAAAAGATTGGGCTTGAGCAGATGAATTAGTCTGTTAAATATATTGAATATATTAAACCTGCCTTGCAGTTAGGGGACACATAAATAAGGTTTTACTGCCTCTTGAATTACAATAAAGTTAATCTGGGCATTGCATTAAATGTTGCAATAATTCATAGGCGTTTGGAGTTAAAACTTTATTGTGAGGTGAACCTGACTTCATACTCAAATGTGGGAAGTAAGCATTTGATATTATGCCTAATATTGTCATAAACACAAACAGTTAATTACAAATGAATATTAAAATTTCTTAAATGTGAATGTTGTATTTCTAATGAAATATTTTCAGTTATTTGTTATTTCATAAAATTCGTTCATGATCTTTAATCCAAATTTTTTACTGTGGCGTTACGCAGTGTAGTATAATCTATTTGTTTTAGATTTGTTTTCACAAAATGTACTCTCATTAATCAATGAATGTAGATAGTTCCTTCGAGGAGTTCTGCCAGTTTGTACATATAAATGACCACTAACTAAAATAACATAACAATTTCTAGATTTTATAATTATTTGAAAGGAATTTAAAAATTTAATCTTAGGTGTTGACGGATTTCGTTGGAAAAGTACCATTTAAATTGTTATAAGAATTTCACCATATTTGATATCTTGTATGTTTCTTATAACGGATGCAAAACAGCTTATAGCCTTTCAACTGACAAAATTTAGGTTGATTCCGGGATTGTGGAAGCATACTTTTAAAGTGATTGTGTTTGCTTATGCGTTGACGAATTTCGTTAAAAAGTACAGTTAGAATGGTAATACAAATTGCAAAGTAGTTGGTATATTATAAGTCTTTAATAACTATAGTAGGTGTTTTGTTACTTCACTTTGTTATTTTTATAATATTAAAGCAAATTACACAGTTATTTTTTGAGTTCTCTTATTTTTCATAGCATATGTGGAAAGTTTGGTATATGTAACTTTACTACTTCGAGAAATAATAATTTGTTTCAATAAAATACAAAATGGTCGCCTAAACGACACACTTTCCGACCTTTGCTTGAATAATCTTCTTTTTGGAATCATGCGTAATATCATCACAGATGTTTGTGGCACCCTTTTCTGAACACTATGTATATCTTTAGAGACGGAGTACATTTATTTTAACCAGAATTGATACTACCGTAGAAAAATTTGTTTTAAAATCGAGATATGACCCTTTTATATTATATTGTATGTGCACTCACTAAAAACACTACGCACTTTGTTTTTCCTCCACACTGGCCTGTATATTTCAACTCAAGTAATCTATAAATTACCATGGAATGTTGCAGAGACATTCTATTTATTCCATTAGTACCTTCAGGCCTTAAAATTCCTGTCATTTTAACAAAAATCAAGCATTTACTACTTGCTAAAGTCAAATTTTAGAAAATGGATCAGGAGATTAGAATATATTCCATTGGCCATCACTTATCATATGGGTGTTTCTTGTGTCATTTAAAAACGATAAGCTTATGATGTCAGTTGTTCAGCAGGAAACTGTGTTCGAAGCTACGGCTTCCTACCATATACTTTCTGATATTGTATCAAGTAATAAATTATTTGCTTATTGTTGAGTTGTTTACTACTGAAATACAGCTGTATAAGATTGGAACTGAATTAAAATTGATTCATTTGCTTGTCGCTTGCATTGTACTGAATATATAGCCGTTTTAGAATACAAATAATATATATGTAATCATTATAAGTAAAATCTAAATTTTAAAGCTGACTTGTATTTTTTCGGAATAAAAAAGTTATTAAAGATTACTTAGTAGAACTACACACCAAGGCCTTTCTTTATACTCCTCAATCGTCAAAACCATATATTGATTAATCAAAATAATAGAGGAGTCTGTTTACAAAAATTGCCTCAGTTTATTAAAAATAGATTATAGCTGTGATAGAGCTGTTATTTATTTTTTTTAATAAGAAACTTTTTAAAGGTTCTGTATAAATGTGTAACGACCGAAAAAATGCATTAATTTATACACAATCAGCGACATCGGTCAGTTATGGCAGAAGTGAGACAAGTGACATTGATATTAGATGGAGAGGTCTGATAAAACTAACATTATACATTTACGTGGGCATTCTTGTGTATCGTTTTGTCGGTTTTAAAATGAACTTCAAAGTTTCTTCTTAAGTTACTGTGTCCCTAAATAATACAGGTAAGCCAACACCGATCACTACCATGTAATAATTGTATTATACTTTGTAGTTATGCTGATCTGTTGCCATCATCACAAAGTGGGTTACACAGGTTAATGTGAAAACTTACAATAAACAGGAAAGTGATTGTGAACTTGATATTTATAACTATACCGGTTCACTAACATTTTGAAGTACAAAATTAATATGTTTTGATTAACTATCAGTTGTATGCTAACTTGACTTTTAGTTTTCATTGTAAAGTGGTTACTAATTATTCTGCTTAGTATCAGGTTAGATATATTATGCTGGTCATGATTTAAGACGGTTTTAATTTTTGTACTAAAAAAATAGAAATTTAATTTTGGTTTGAAATTGCTTATTGTTTTAATTGGGGCAAAGTAAATATTGCACATCGTACTACCATATAAGAAATTTAATGATTGTAAATAATTCTAAACGTTATCTAATAATATATAAAAACATTAATAAGATAACTATTTTGCATTTCTTGCAATAATACTTTATTTTTATCAATTGTAATCAGGTTGAATCCATAAACAGTAATAGGTTTTACTAATAAATTTTACTGCGTCGAAAGTTTTCGTAATATTATAGTTCTCATGATGGATTTGGCCAAGCATTTTTGTTTATAATTGTAAATTCCTGGACTTTGTACTAACTTCAGACCACTATTTAATAGAACATTACTAATGAAAATAAATTATAATTTCATAAAATTTATATATTTGTTGAGTTCTTTCATTTTCGTAAATTATACGAGAACGTGATATATATTTTTGTAAATTTGATATAAAAAACTATATTTATCATAATAATGCATTATCATTATTCATGAGTAATTTTTTCTATAAGCCACGAATTTGGCCTTTTAAAAGGTGGTCTACTGCACACAGGGTAAGGCTTGTCACATCAGTTTATAATGAAAACATTTGAAGTTTCATTGCAATGTAACATTGTAATTAAACAAAAACACCTAGAGACTTGAGAAAGTAGATACTTGTTACAATAATAAAATTTAACGCTAATAAAAATTATATGGTTGAATGAATATGGAAACTTTTACACAAATCACAGAGCTTTCACAATACAGTATACAATATGCAAGGTCATGGAGCAAGACAAAACGTTTCAGTTCATTGGCTGTAGTCTTGCGTTGGCTAACTGCTGAATTCATACCAATAATATAATACCTGTTAAACCAAACTAATACTTGACACACCAATATAGTAGTACTAAATGTTAATAAAACAATACTTTTCCAAATAGTTTATTTTTTGGACAAGGCCTTTCGAAACAAAAGTTTTCATCATCAGGCGAGTCCACAAATAAATATTTACATTATTTTTTAATAATAAATATTAAAATACTTTATGCCAATATTTTTCTATAAACTCTGTGTATTGTTTTGGGTCGCACACTGTTCATCTGTTAAATAGTTTAAAAGTCCGAAAATATTCAATAAAACTTTTATATATTGAGAACATTTAGTAAAATTAATTTCAATTTGCCGTACGCAATAGGTTGACAATTTTTCGATCTATTTAAGAAATCAATTAAATTTGCCATTAAATCAATGATGTCAATAAATTATTTTACCAGACAAATCAAGATAGGCATAAGACAGCCGAGCAGGAGTCATACACACGTGACGTAGATGCTGCCAGGAGCAGGAGTGACTGTCTGGTTAGCGCTTCCAGCACTGCTGCTAGCTGCCGAGGACCTGGACTCCAGCACCTGCCTCACCCTCGACCCATTCGACAGCGCACTGCCCCAGACCACACCCTCGCCCTACACCCTCTCTTGTAGCAAGTCTGGGAAGATCACGAACCAGGACTCCGTCATCTTCACCATCAAGTCCTCGCGACCTCAGGTCGACTTCCGAAGGTTCGTGGTGCAGGCACTGGACCGCGAGAGCGGTGTGGCCTTGGGCATGTTCGTGGACACAGGAGACGCCGACATCACCGTCGTCAACTGTTTCGGTCGTTCTGAGGTAATGTCTAACTGATGTTGTAAGTTGTAATGAAATACAATTCATGGGTTTTACTGATGATACATAAGATGTTGGATGCGGAAATCCTCAGAAGTACAAATTAGGCGCTGAAAACTAATTATCAAATGTTGAGGTTCAGAGAGCACGCTTTGTGTTGGTTTTATTCTCACATCACGGTTGTAAGTACAGCAGAGAGTTCCGTGAGACACCTGTGTGGTATAACTGACCATATAGTAACTACCAGAGCTGAAGGTGTATCACAGGGGCAGGTATATGATCTCTGACTAATGCCCAAAGTATGTAAGGCGTGTACACCTACAGCTGGGATTAGTCTAACGTGACAACTTATAATTCGTTTTAGTCTTCAAATTAATTTTTTTACCTAAATTTTAATGGAAATATTTTTCTTTACTGCAATCTTAGCAATATAAAAACATGAAATTATTGCATGCAAACAGTGTAGATATACTTAGTTAAAATACGAAGCATTGGCATTAGACGTAGATTGCATAACCTACAAAAACGAAATAGGGTAATATTTACACATTGTTTCTGGATATAACTATCCAGAGTTGCTTACATTGGCGGAGCAGTAAATAAATACATACATGAATAAGATTAATCAAGTGTGAGGCTTACATGGTACCAGTATATAAATAGTATTAAGCTAGATGTTCTATCATGAATCCCCCCTGTATGTAAAACAGTTTTAAGTGGTAACTGAACTAAGTGGTATTGTGTTACAGAACACTGCGATAGAGTTCGATACGGAGCCGAAGACAGAAGCGCGCATGAGATGGATGCCTGACTTTGACTACGCAGGCAATATCACATTCTTGTAAGCGATTCCATGTAATCTATTAGAGAGTTAAACAAGCAAAAGAGTTATTATGGTCCATCTCACAATAAACCCAAGCCCAGGTATGAAATGTGTTCAGGCCATAGAGTATGGACAAAAGTTTGAGTAGTTTCGAAACTTCATTAATATTTCATAGTGTAAAGCTTGCATGTTGATGTGTAAACCCAAACACTACATAAATATTTTTTCATATAGATACATAAAGACCAAAAAGCGTTTGGCTACGTACCACTCACTTCCCGTTCTGATTCTACAAACAAAAATAAGGGTTTAAAGTGCGTAAAGTTTAACATTATTTTTATGAGGTAAAGCTCAGGCTCGTTTTAATATAATGTGTTCTTAACTTATGTTCCACCTTAATTAGTGAGAAACTCGCCGATAAATCGTCATCAAAAACACATATCTGTGTGACCCTCACCAGCGAAAGTGAAATACCGTGTATACTGCAGTGTCCCACTTACGCTGGTACGTATGTGACGTATTGCTTGTGCTCTTGACTAGTGCTAGTTTGTACAGTGACATCGCTTGGGTAAATTTTCTCTAGTATGGACTTCTTAGTTAACCATTTATGACATAAAGTTTTTGAGTGACAGTCCATTGATGCACTTTTTATGTTTCAAGTGCATGTTTATTTACTAGGTGTTTCCATTTCAGAAATTAGATGATTGTAAGCATATCCGACATCCTCAGGAATTAAACACCTTACAAGAATTTTATTAATTTCCGTTACTACATTTTTCTTTATTTAAGTTAGAATTGACAATACGATATGAATGTTAGAACGTAACATTGTTCCTGCAGTACATGTAGTAACTGGTGACAATTACAATTCATAATTCCAAGCCAGTGATTCACCTTACTATATCATTCTTATACCAGATATGGATGTCGACACGGTACTATTGACTAACCAGCTCGCTTACCCGATCTTACCCCAAGATTTTTCGTTTAGGGGTTTTAGAAAAGTGAATTTAATTAGACTACCAAACATTAATGAGTTAAGAATGCCGATGGAACACTTGCCTATAAATAAAGCTAGATATGTTGGATATTCTGAGTCCAGCTTTTATTTCTGTTAAGAAATAAATAGGAGAGATTTCAAGCATATGTTTTTAGTTAAGAAGAGGTTCAGGTAAACATTTTAGTACTTTTAGTTGATCGCGATTATTTATTTCAAAGTTATTGTAAATTACTAAATATTCAACAATTGTTAAACATTTATTGATGTTTAAGTGATTATTAAATTACAAATTGAAATACCGCAATTTTAAACTAAAATTGTTCTGCTTTTACAATAGTCATACATAATAAAATGTCACTCATAGTTTGGTTTGCAATAATCATACTTATAGAGGATTGATTGCTTGGTGTACTATTTATAGAACTTGTTAGTTATAGACTTTTACTGTATAGACGGTACAGTACAACAGAGTTTAGAATTTCCATATGTAACGTATGGAAAAAGGTATCATTCATAACGTATAGGCGAGTGGGCTGCACTTTTACTTTTTGGTCTTCAAATCAACAGAGATCATCTTTGGGACTAAAGAAACCCATGTATCGTGTAGCATATCTCTAGGACCTTTGTATCAAAATGACACAGACGAAGGACGGACAGATAAATAGACAGACAAAGTATGCATTCAGTTTGATAGCATTTGAGAGATTTCCTATTTCTTAGGCAAGGAAACGGAGTATTGTAAGAGTTCGAAAGTTGGGACTAAAAACGCGTGAGAGGCTATTGCCAGGCTGGGTGATAAATCAATGCTCGAGTTGTATCCATTGCGGATATGGGGAACTCATTACATTCCACTGTATTTTTACTCTTTTCAATATAACTATGATAGAAGAAATTAATCCAATAGTTGTCAGAAATTCACCATCTGTCATGGAATCTATGACAATCTTTAACTGCTTCAGTTTAATAAATATCGTAATTAAAAGTAAACATGTGAAGTATTAATAACGTAGTTATAAGTAAACAATTATGTTGTATTATTGTTATTTTGTATTAGGATTTGTCTATATCAACGCCATATAGCTATAACAATGTACGGTAACGGCAGCAGCTTTAATACAGCAATAAAGCATACATAACACTATCTCAGTATTAAAGGCATGTACACAATAATTCCAAATTAAGTTTATTCCAACATTCACTTCGTCATTAACTTTCATGATATAGCCTCAATATACACTGGATACTTACACCTTGACTTTCTATTGACCAGTAATTTATACATTGTGCTATAGTTTTGTATGATTTCCTGTTTTAGGGCCACAATTGTCCAGTCCAGGGAGATATTCTGGCTTAGAGAGAAGGGAGATTCAATCTCTGTATACAACCCGTGGTAGAACTTTACATATTGTTAGTGTATGTTTGTATATTTTATTTACTGTAAGTCGTACTGTGTTATTATTTCAAAATCCTCTATCACGCTAGGCAAAATCTGTCAACACACAATAACAAGGAAAAAAATCTCCTAAAAGCTAAATCTTTCCACATTTGTAACAAAATTGTTTTACTTACAAAATTTTAGATTGCATTTTTTTGATAGAAAAAATTATCAGTTTAATACGTCTATAAAGGTACTTTAAAAAGCATTTTTATATGGAAGATACATCCGTTATGTCAATAATAATGGTTTACTGGTAGAACAATGGTTAATTGATAATACATTTATTATAAATACAAATATTATTAGTGTTATTGGAATAGCACGCTTACACATAGTACATGTTAGTATTTTTTACATAATTGTTTGAACTCTGAGGATATTAATTAAGGAAAACTATGGAATGATATAATGAGGAAATTATATGAATATAGATTTATGTGAATGGTAAGTAGAATTAGTATGAATGGAGATTAAGATGTGGGTTCAGATACAAAGTTCTATATTAGAGAAGTTAGTTGCGGCGAGCTATGGACCCTGAAGTCCCTCTGTCGCAGTACCGCCTTTATGTTCCATATCGATGAAATATGTTTCTTATGAAATATCTACATGGCAGGAAACTTCCTCAAGTAGAATTCTAGATAAATTCTTATTCTAATCAATACTACCTGTTAATTCTTTGATTGAATATTATTAAATTTTACTAATTTTACTTATAGGTTGAAAATACAATGCTTCAAATATACGTGATTGTAGTCTTATATGATAATGTGTTTTTGTTTAAGAATATTTTATGATGCATTTTGTACTGACGGTAACAAAGTATGGAAGAATGTTTAGTAATACTTTCATCAATTTTTATTTTGGAATTTAAGAGTTTTTAATTTATTAAAACAAACCAAATAAAAACTACCAATTTGGAAATTTATCTATGTTATATTATAATATTTCATAATTAATAACCCGCTTTGTATTTTATAAGTATCATACACTACAATTTTCTAAATATTTTCACTGAAATCATTTAGAATAAAATACAATAAAAATCGACAAAAACTACCCAAAAAGTGTGTATCTAATACAATGCTTCTCGCAATTTAATTTTTAAATGTTTAAAAAAACGCCTTAATTACAAAATTGGAAGTTTTTAGAACACAAAAAATATGTTTAACGTTAGTGATTTATGTATATTTTAATGAAATGTCAAACATTTCAGGGATTAGATTCACTATAGTTATTTTCTTGTTTCGTCATTCAGAGTCTACTAATTATGAGATACGACATACAAACCATCTGTAATAGTGATCCTCTTTCAGGATGATTTATGTTTTAGATCATTTGGTCCAAATTCTGACCGGTTTTTTTAAAGGATATGCAATATCTAATGTCAAAAAAGGTATAGTGTTTGTGTAAGAATGTTTTCTATTTTTACTAATTAAAAATTTTTTTATTAATTTTATTGTATGCGTAATACTCCTTAATTTTATGGTATGCCATATGTTTAAATGGCAAATTTTACTTCTCAAAAAGCTCGTTCTACAATATTAAATACAAGGACTGTAAGAACAGATACCGTCCTAATGGAGTTAAACCGTCCAATAATCAATAAATCCGTTAAACGTACAGAAATTGTGAATAGTTCACAAACCTGAACACAATGTTACATTTATAATGTAAAAAGAGAAATGTGTTAAAAATTAAATTAGATGGACAATGTTACCAGAATACTGTTTGTATACTACACACAATGTGCAGTGACCAAACCTGCGCGTGTTGCTGGACAAATTTGACATTTACCAGCAGAAGGTCACTGAGACACTTTGTGCAATTAATTGTAAATGTAACTAACTGTGTCCGTAATGTACGTGACATTTCAATTACACACGTTACATTATTGTGTGTCAACGTAAATAAAGTAGCTTTCCGTCAGAACATTTTAATTAATAATTTAACACTACATGAAGGTAATATTAATAATTATTAAACATAATATTATTGTTTTGACTATTATAACAGATCGTTAATGACGTGTAGTGCAGAAGTAGTTTCTTAATTAAAGGCCAATATTAAACACGTCAGAATAATTTATCTCTTTTAATGCACTAATATACATGCATTTTTATTGAGGCGCTCATGGAATGCTTTAACACTCAAAAGACTCAACAACAGCAGTAAATATGTTTTATTCGATCTTTTTATTTTGAAATCTCTCTCTCTCTCTATCTCTCTATATATATATATATAAATAATAGCCTTTATTTAAATTATTATTGAAATTAAATAAGCTATTGCCACTTATACAATTTTAATGTAAATAAAACTCGTTTGAGACAGGTATTTGGTCATTCCGATCATAAATGTTAGTTTTGCTTATTTAAACCCATATGTGACAGATACGGCCAAATACAAAATAATTGAATCGGAAAAAGTAAGCGCTCTGTGGTGTAATGGTAACACATTCACCCGGCAATTGAGAGATCCGGGTCGACTCCCGCGGAGCAAGTACTTTTTTGTGATTCAATGTTTATTGAAATTAAATAAGGCTATTGCCACTTATACAATTTAATGTAAATAAAAGTCGTTTGAACAGGTATTTGGTCTTCCGTATCATATGTTTTAGTTTTGCTTATTTAAACCCATATGTGACAGATACGGCCAAATACAAAATAATTGAATCGGAAAAAGTAAGCGCTCTATGGTGTAATGGTAACACATTCACCCGGCAATTGAGAGATCCAGGTTCGACTCCCGGCGGAGCAAGTACTTTTTGTGATTCAATGTTTATTGAAATTAAATAAGGCTATTGCCACTTATACAATTTAATGTAAATAAAAGTCGTTTGACAGTATTTGGTCCTTCCGATCATATGTTAGTTTGCTTATTTAAACCCATATGTGACAGATACGGCCAAATACAAAATAATTGAATCGGAAAAAGTAAGCGCTCTATGGTGTAATGTAACATATTCACCCCAATTGAGAGATCCAGGTTCGACTCCCGGCGGAGCAAGTACTTTTTGTGATTCAATGTTTTATTGAAATTAAATAAGGCTATTGCCACTTATACAATTTAATGTAAATAAAAGTCGTTTGACAGTATTTTGGGTCTTCCGATCATATGTTAGTTTGCTTATTTAAACCCATATGTGACAGATACGGCCAAATACAAAATAATTGAATCGGAAAAAGTAAGCGCTCTGTGGTGTAAATGGTAACACAATTCACCCGGCAAATTGAGAGATCCGGGTTCGACTCCCGGCGGAGCAAGTACTTTTTGTGATTCAATGTTTATTGAAATTAAATAAGGCTATTGCCACTTATACAATTTTAATGTAAATAAAAGTCGTTTGACAGTATTTGGTCTTCCGATCATATGTTAGTTTGCTTATTTAAACCCATATGTGACAGATACGGCCAAATACAAAAATAATTGAATCGGAAAAAGTAAGCGCTCTGTGGTGTAATGGTAACACATTCACCCGGCAATTGAGAGATCCGTTTCGACTCCCGGCGGAGCAAGTACTTTTTTGTGATTCAATGTTTATTTGAAATTAAATAAGGGCTATTGCCACTTATACAATTTAATGTAAATAAAAGTCGTTTGAAACAGGTATTTGGTCTTCCGATCATATGTTAGTTTTTGCTTATTTAAACCCATATGTGACAGATACGGCCAAATACAAAATAATTGAATCGGAAAAAGTAAGCGCTCTATGGTGTAAATGGTAACACATTCACCCGGCAATTGAGAGATCCAGTTCGACTCCCCGGAGCAAGTACTTTTTGTGATTCAATGTTTATTGAAATTAAATAAGGCTAATTGCCACTTATATACAATTTAATGTAAATAAAAGTCGTTTGACAGGTATTTGGTCTTCCGATCATATGTTTATTTGCTTATTTAAACCCATATGTGACAGATACGGCCAAATACAAAATAATTGAATCGGAAAAAAAGTAAGCGCTCTATGGTGTAATGGTAACATATTCACCCGGCAAATTGAGAGATCCAGGTTCGACTCCCGGCGGAGCAAGTACTTTTTGTGATTCAATGTTTTATTGAAATTAAATAAGGCTATTTGCCACTTATACAATTTAATGTAAATAAAAGTCGTTTGACAGGTATTTGGTCTTCCGATCATATGTTAGTTTGCTTATTTAAACCCATATGTGACAGATACGGCCAAATACAAAATAATTGAATCGGAAAAAGTAAGCGCTCCTGTGGTGTAATGGTAACACATTCACCCGGCAATTGAGAGATCCGGGTTCGACTCCCGGCGGAGCAAGTACTTTTTTGTGATTCCAATGTTTTATTGAAATTAAATAAGGCTATTGCCACTTATACAATTTTAATGTAAATAAAAGTCGTTTGACAGGTATTTGGTCTTCCGATCATATGTTAGTTTGCTTATTTTAACAAACCCATATGTGACAGATACGGCCAAATACAAAATAATTGAATCGAAAAAAGTAAGCGCTCTAATGGGTGTAATGGTAACACATTCACTCCGGCAATTGAGAGAATCCAGGTTCGACCTCCCGGCGAGCAAGTACTTTTTTGTGATTCAATGTTTATTGAAATTAAATAAGGCTATTGCCACTTATACAATTTAATGTAAATAAAAGTCGTTTGACAGGTAATTTGGTCTTCCGATCATAGTGTTATTTTGCTTATTTAAACCCATAATGTGACAGATACGCCAAAAACAAAATAATTGAATCGGAAAAAGTAAGCGCTCTGTGGTGTAATGGTAACACATTCACCCGGCAATCGAGAGATCCGGGTTCGACTTCCCCGCGAGCAAGTACTTTTGTGATTCAATGTTTATTGAAATTAAAATAAGGCTATTGCCCACTTATACAATTTAATGTAAATAAAAGTCGTTTGACAGGTATTTGGTCTTCCGATTCATATGTTAGTTTGCTATTTAAACCCATATGTGACAGATACGGCCAAATACAAAATAATTGAATCGGAAAAAGTAAGCGCTCTGTGGTGTAATGGTAACACATTCACCCGGCAATTGAGAGATCCGGTTCGACTCCCGGCGGAGCAAGTACTTTTTTGTGATTCAATGTTATTGAAATTTAAATAAGGCTATTGCCACTTATACAATTTAATGTAAATAAAAGTCGTTTGACAGGTATTTGGTCTTCCGATCATATGTTTATGTTTGCTTATTTAAACCCATATGTGACAGATACGGCCAAATACAAAATAATTGAATCGGAAAAAGTAAGCGCCACTGTGGTGTAATGGTAACACATTCACCCGGCAATTGAGAGATCCGGGTTTCGACTCCCGGCGGAGCAAGTACTTTTTGTGATTCAATGTTTATTGAAATTAAATAAGGCTATTGCCACTTATACAATTTTAATGTAAATAAAAGTCCGTTTGACAGGTATTTGGTCTTCCCGATCATATGTTAGTTTGCTTATTTAAACCCATATGTGACAGATACGGCCAAATACAAAATAATTGAATCGGAAAAAGTAAGCGCTCTGTGGTGTAATGGTAACACATTCACCCGCAATTGAGAGATCCGGTTCGACTCCCGGCGGAGCAAGTACTTTTGTGATTCAATGTTTATTGAAATTAAATAAGGCTATTGCCACTTATACAATTTAATGTAAATAAAAGTCGTTTTGACAGGTATTTGGTCTTCCGATCATATGTTTAGTTTTTGCTTATTTAAACCCATATGTGACAGATACGGCCAAATACAAAATAATTGAATCGGAAAAAGTAAGCGCTCTGTGGTGTAATGGTAACACATTCACCCGGCAATTGAGAGATCCGGGTTCCGACTCCCGGCGGAGCAAGTACTTATTTGTGATTCAATGTTTATTGAAATTAAATAAGGCTATTGCCACTTATACAATTTAATTGTAAATAAAAGTCGTTTGACAAGGTATTTGGTCTTCCGATCATATGTTAGTTTGCTTATTTAAACCCATATGTGACAGATACGGCCAAATACAAAATAATTGAATCGGAAAAAAGTAAGCGCTCTGTGGTGTAATGGTAACACATTCACCCGCAATTGAGAGATCCGGGTTCGACTCCCGGCGGAGCAAGTACTTTTTGTGATCCAATGTTTATTAAAATATATATATATATATATATATATATATATATATATATATATATATATATATATATATATATATATAGCGAAAATGAAATAGTATAAGTTCAATTCTGATCATTCTACAAGAGCCTAAACTTTGAACGTCTAAAAAAAGGTTCTTGATGATTACTCTAAATTTTTAAAAATGTCTGATAAGACTTTAGAACCTAATGACAAATAATTTTAAATGTAAATAGTACTGAATAAAGTTGTGTTAAAATCTATTATTTTAATTTATTTTGGACAATTTATTACCGCTTCAAAAAATGCTAGATCTACAATAAATACATTTTAGAAATTCAAAACTTTAATCTCTTGTTAATGCAATTGATTGTAATATTGCAGAACCTAGTTTTGGAAATAATTTTGTACATTCTAATTTACATAATAAATCTGAAATATTATATACTATCTTTCAAAACGTTCCTTTTAGATCAAAATTACCAAAAAAATTTACGATTTTAATCCTATGCCTTGAATTTTTGGCCATAGTTTTCAATCATGGAGAAGTATTATTATATTCTTGTAACATATAAAGATGGAAAATTAAAACAATATGGTTCTTTCAATTTTATAGAACATATACCAATATAACTCTGCTTCTATGTAACGAAAATGTTGCGAGAGTGCAATGGTAAAATAGTTTTCTTTATACGTGAAAAGCGTAATTGCTTCGTCATAAGTTCAGTACAATACTACTATATTATTCACAGGTAAAACGAAAAATGTAACAAATAACGACAACAGAGAAAACACTAAGCGAAAGGTTTCTTTCATTACGTGGTCCAAAGAATTAGGAACATTTATGTATATCGCATCAAATTATTCATGTCCAGAATGTTTATTATTTTAAAGTTTAATGCAATATCATCCATTCCTCTTGTTGTACTTGTTTACTTGGAGGGCACGTAATAGAAAGGCACATAAACTTGGCACATAAAGTTGTTTTACCAATCTTTTTTACACAACTTATTACACTCTTTGCACGCCTTACGTCCAGGCGTCAGGTTGGAACATAGTTGGAAGTGCTTTACCTCACAACAACATACAATGTGGTCATTTAATATTTTCAGAAATATCATACAAAAAGTCTGTGAATGTAACTCACCCATAAAGGTGCCACAGTTGTATTACATAAAACATGAGTAAAACCCACATTATTCAAATGACCACATGAAGGTTCCTTCGCTGCCCAAATGGCGTTGGCTATAACACCTCCAGATAAAAAATACATGTTGTTAGGTAAACAGGAAAAGATTGTAATGGCCACATTTGTTCTCAAATTACGCACGTGACTAATCAGTTATGCCTAACGTTAGGCTTTAGTATTTCTAGTAACTTTTATGTTTAATAGAATGTTGATCGTAAAAAGTATTTTTGTAAAATTCGTTAATGAAACACTTTTTCACTTTTATTTTCCTGTCTGTTAAATCTCTTTGAGTGTCAAAGCACTTTTGAGTGGGTGGCGCTGTCAGTGCTAAGCATCTATGACAGGTTAACTCTCTATTCCAAGCACTCTTTTGATGCTTGTGTAGTGTTCCCCCAAATGATTTATACTTTATAAAATACAAACACAATGAAATGATTTTTGTTATATTAAGTATAGTAAAAGGTACGATATAACTTGCAATACTTATTTTAATGATAACATTGTTAAAGTTAAAAAAATAATGCAATACAAATTTAAACTTTGACTCTCTTACATTTTGATATACATTATAAACTTATTCATCCTAAAAAAGTTTTACGCTTTTTTATACTATTTAACTTAAGTAGGAACAAGTAAAATATATTTAAAACCAAATTTCCAAAAATTAAATATCTGTAACTGTTAGTTTAGATTTTTCTTTTATATAAGTGCAATTACTTAAAAAATCTGCATAAATTTTGTATAAAAAAGACGAATTCAACGAAATGCATTAACATTTTGTAAAATAATAATAAATAATCAAAAAGCCGATCTAGTCGGCCTTCGTACCTTTTCGGAAATTTTGCAAGCCTCATCAAATCATCAGGTCTTGGAATTCAATGGATAAGTAAAAATGATCCTGTTAATAATTTAAGTAAACGCAATAATGTATGTGTTTTTGAAGGAATAAAATAATGTCATAACATTATAATGTTGATGTTATGTGTGAGAACGACAGAAACGAAAAAAACAGAGAATCATTTTTAAATAAAAAGTATCCAACATTACCATACTATTTTAAACATAATTTTAAATTTAATACAGATCATTCTCCGTCAAAGTGTTTACACTGCAAGAGTTTTTAAAATAATTTACAGCATGACATATGTTTGCATTAAAAAACTATTGATTTTTCAACATTTGACCTTGTGTTTTTGGAAACCCTAGTATTTTTAAAAGCTGAAATTTATTTTAGTGAACTGTTCACTTTAATAGGATATCCGTTCGATTTTGCAGTAAATATAAAAAAGTCATAAGAATCTTAAGTTCGGCTTCAGTTCACCTTCCACTTATTGCAGCGTCTGAAGTCAACCGATGTAAAAGATTTGACTCCTGGAATCTGGAATCAACATCCATCTGAAGAGATCCAAAACAGTCGGCGACGAAGAAGCTCATAACGAACTCTCTACATGGTTTCGACATCAGGGACACCTGGACTACAAACAAATTTAATCAAGAAGAAGTAGTGTCCTCATTGTCTTATCTGAACACAATTCTTACTTGATATTTGTGTGATAAATTAGATTTAATCTATAGACTTAATTACTGTAAATCGTACAAATCGAAATTAGTACATTTTTGTTACGTATCTGCACATTGTGTATTTGGTTGGAACATTTATTTAACTCATATAAATTGTTGTATTGAATATTTCCTTATTTATTTGTTTTTATAATATGTTCAAATAAATGTTCAGTAATTTTAGTTTGTAATGCACATTGTTTAGTATTTATTCAACCAAGTGGAATGCTACGCATAAATCTAAAATAAAACTATTTACGTTTCAGTGACCATTATTTAGTGATCCACACATATCAGATTTGTGCAGCACAACGTGTGATATATGCGCGCGATGTGGAAGCTGCCGACCGTACTAAGCGGTGTTTGATTCACCACTGAATGTACAGAAACGCCGGGCGGCACTGCTTTGGTAGCGTGAATAATGCAACTTGCCATTAGGCCTTTCACTGTGAAATAGTGCGTGGTTGACCTCCTCACATTATTTATAAGATGAATAGATTTGTTACTGCAATGTCAACAACGTTTTGCTCTTTTCTATAAAGTTTAATTTAACTATTGTTCTAGTAGAGAATATCATCCGCCTATAATAATTAGATAAGCACCATTTCTTTCCTTTCCATTATGCAGAAGTTAGAATAGCCAAAATTATATTGAAAATGTTACCAAATTATTAACAAGAAGTAGTAACCCTTTGTTTTGGTATGAATGTCATTAAAATTGTACGGAAAATATTGGTTGTCAGAAAATAGAAAAGTCAGGGTTTCCTACAACCTTACATTTTACAAAGTATATAAACTTCGTAGAAAGAACTATATTTATGTACAGTTCTATATGAATGCCTAAGAACAATAAATAAAACTAAAAAACATCGGTATTTATTGTGTTATAAATTTACGACATAATTTGCTAATTAAAAAAATTCAGTGCAAACAAATTGGTTAGTAGAGTGAAACGCCGCCAACCGCATCAGAATACGACGATCCAGTCAGAAATGGCAGCGCATAATGTACTTCACAATGTGTACCTAAAACAACCCGCCATTTCTGATTGGATAAACCTTTTGAGATGCGGTTTGCGGAATTCAACTCTACTAAGTGAGCTCTTTCAAATGAGGTATCATTCGACCCATGCTTCAATTTAAGATTTCCATGTTTTCCTCTGTGGGCCGTTCCCCATGGTTGGCATGTCATGTTAATAGCAAGGAAAAATAGTTTACATATCCATATGACACTGTGCAAAGTTTATAGATGTTATCTCCTATGGTTTTTAAAATATTAAGCCGTACCCATACTTTTCAAACACCCTGTATATTTTAGATGTATGTATTTTGATTTACTCCCTCTCAAACAATGGAATAACAAGTAGAAATTACGTGCCTAAATTTACATTTTTTATGCAAACCATTAACACGAAATAAAATTATGAAACTAAATCAATGTTTTAATATTGGATTACGAAATGTGTTTGCCCATATAAACCTTCCTAATATAAAAGTTTTTTGTCTCTGCCGCTATAAAAATTAAATATCAAGCTTCCAACCATAAATCACACTGTGAACCATAAACTATAAGCAAACACTTATGATGTAATTATTCTAAAAATAAAATTAAGAAAATAGTACATATTGCCTATCTATAGTATTTATAGATTTATTCTATACCCAAATAGGAATTTAATATAAACATATTATTTAATCAGATCAAAACATTAAATGTTTTGATTTCATTTTGATTACAGCTATTCAGTGTTTACTAAAAAAGTAATAATATTACAGGCATTAAATTTATATAAGGAACGTTTGCGCTACAACACGTAAGGCACATCGGGGTTTGCTAAAATCAAGAGCTTACTTAATAGTAATTTCGTGTTCTGCATATATATAGTATATATATATATATATAAAAAGATATAAAAAAGAGAAAATAAATATTAACCCCCTGTAGGCATACGGAAAAGAAAGTCTATCGTCCTAGAAAATATTGGAATTCAATGAAGCTCAGCCAAATCCCATGGATCAATATGCACATTAATGTAACTAATTCTTGTTTGTGTAAAAATGAAGTGTCGTGTAAAATATAAGATCTAAATCTGAAGTCATTCTCGAAATATCCTGCCGACATTTCAGCTAGGTAAAGGCTCAGCTGCATGTTCATAATCAAATACGACGTTGCTTATGTATAAATTACTTTACATCAAAATTTAAAGTAAATAGCTTAATCCTTTTTTATATCCATTGATAAAAGATATATAGCCAGCCAGGCAAACAGAAGAGGTATTTTCTCAAAACCCTAACTAATAACTTCAAAATTGAATAGTTTGGTATATAACCATAAGTTATAAACTTTACTAACACTCAACCAAATCCCATAGATAGACATGCGCCATCACTGTACTCTATCTGATCTATACTATAAACTAATTTAAAGTAGTAAGGAAGGACACGAATTAAAGTAACGAAAACCTGGGCAATAAATCTGTACTTAGAATGATATCAGTGTGTTCGCAAATATGAATATAATGTTACTTTATCGTTGCCTTCACTGGGACAAATGGAAAAGTAATCTCGAACGCTCAGCCCAACCTTCATGGAGACACATGTACCATCATATGACATGATATTTCTTATACAGTCTACAGGACTATTCCTTTTCCAGATATCGAGCCACACCCAGAAGAGACATGTTCCAGCTCCTTGAATGACAGGCTTCGCTAACGCGCAGCTAATTATATTTTATTCTGTTAACTACATTAAACTTTTAAATCAGAACAATGCAATAATACCATGTAATTAACCAACTAATCATGAGCTACATGTGGAATAATACACATCTACAGCCATCGTGACAAATTGTACCGGTACCACGTGACTTTTCACTGTAATGACTAATGACAGCCGTTCACTAAAGCGGATTTGCTTACCCGCAACTGAATGTGTATACCACCTCCACAGCGACTCTTGTTATAAATAACCGACTGTACAATTCGAATATAATGCATCCCTTGGTTCCGAATCATTGTGGAGACATCGTTTATAACAATGTGGCTCCGTGAGACTACTAAGTGGTTTTGTGGAATACTGGGTATTTCCCAGTTATAATATATTTTCAGTTATTATGTTTTCTTCTGCAAAGTTTTAAAATTCTCTACTTCTATATTTAGTTATAAATATTACAGCTATAGATGATATATTATTCAAACTATTGACAAACTGAAATGTAAAACCTTCAAATATCTTGTCACGATCCGTATCCTACTGATACGCCTTTTAGCGTATAACAACAATAATAAGTGTGTTAAATCGTTCTAAAAAGTATATGGGTAGCAACTATATATGCTTATCCAATTGTTCGTTATTATTAAAAAAAACCCTTTCTCGCTTTAACGAGCTCAAAGAAAAATCGCATTGCTAGTGCGTAATTAATTTATGTGGTTAAGTTATTTAAAATAACGAAATGTATTTCCTGTTTCGTAATTAATAAAGTAAAATATAACTGTAAGTGCCCCCTTTTAAACTAATAGCCGCATTGCTGTTATTAAATTAAATTTTCAAACAAAAAAACTGCCACAGACTTAAAAATTATAAAACATTTTAAGTTATTTTAACTAAGCTGTTTGTGCAGTATGAAGGTTATTATTGTTATTGAGGATAGCAAACCCTTATAAATGTATTAGATAGGTTACTAAAGACGGTGTCATTCTTTATAAAGGATAAATATATTGTGAGTCAATCGTACGGGTTTTTGAAGGAAATAAGTGACGGAAGAAAACGGGCGTTTAAATATGAACTGGTCTGGTGGTAACGATAAACTAAATATAAATAAATTCTAGTTTATTTTTATTTAAAAACTACCAATTTTTTCATAAGTCGTATATACAGTATAATTTTCTTTAATATTGAATTTTTAAACTAGATGTGTGAATTAAAATTGAAACAAAACACAGGGAGTAAGAGGTCAGACACATTAAACTGGGAGGTAACTACGTCATATATCCTCTACCATAAATAAATCTAGAGTTAATAACGGCAGAGTTATCACCATATAGGCAATATGTGGTGTACTAAACTTTATAAACAAAGTGATCCCTTTATAAGTTCTTCGTAATTTATTTATTAGATAACTAAGGATATTTTTAAACCATATGTCCCTCTCTATCTACCTCTCTCTCACTATCCCTCACTTCCACCCTCTGTATCCCCTTATCTCCCTCTCTTCCATCCTTATCACACTATCTTCCTAACCCCATTCCAGCCCTCCCAAACCTCCCACCCATGTCCTTCAGCGTATCACCGCCCTATCCCCACAAACCCTGTCAACTTCTCTCTCCCTTACTCTCCCTCTCTTCCCTCCTTACCATACTATCTCCCTAACCCCATTCCAACCCCCCCCAAACCTCCCACCCATGTCATTCAGCGTTTCACCGCCCTCTTCCCACAAACCCTTTGAAGTTCTCCCTCCCTTACTCTCCCTCTCTTCCCTCCTTATCACACTATCTCCCTAATCCCATTCCAGCCCTCCCAAACCTCCCACCCATGTCCTTCAGCGTATCACCGCCCTTCCCCTACAAACCCTCTTAATTTACTCTCATTCCCTCTCCTCCTCTCCCTCACAAACTCTCCTCCTCTAAGTCACCGTCAGACTATTCCTTACTAGCCTTAATTATTCTTTCAGCATATCTTGAAACTTGTATAGTGGACCACTAAGTCTATGACTTAGGATATCTTGTTCTTATTACACTCTAAGATCATCAAAAAATTTATTTTACATCCTGTTTACGAATTAAGTATGTCATATTGTGAGATTTTCCAATCACGTAGAATATGACTGACATATAATCACTCACCGTCTGGGATTAGACTGTCCTGAGAGTAGTACCTAGCGATAGCGACTGGGAGAAAGTCGCTCGAAAAAATAAGAGGCAGTGCAAAACCATGTCATACAATATCCACACCATTCACTGCAGGAAAAACTTACGTTTACAAGGGAAGATTATAACTTATACATGGCCAAGTATCTGAAAGTAAACATTATCCTATAAACTCTGTTTATTATTGTAGATAAATGTACTTCAAGGAAGATACAGGTTTAAAAGTCAACAAGTTGCTTCAGAAAAATTCTTTAATGTCCCCGTTTTAGATTGAAGAAATCTCGTTCAAATTTTACAAAGCTAGGTGAGAGCACGATGTGCTGGTTGCTAGATAAGATGGTTGGACTAATTCTGAAATCCTCATCCTCAGGGGTACGATTTGGGACGTTGAAAACCTATCAGGAAATCTTTTGGTTTACAGCGAGTTTTTTCTTAGTTCTATTCTCAAAGCACTGTTATAAGTACAACAAAGAGTTTTGTGAGACAGCTGAGTGGTGTAACTAAATATATGACAGCAATCAGAGCTGAAGGTATAACATAGGGCAGGTATGCGTTTTATGTGTGATTAATGATCATCGTACATACCGCGTGTACAGCTACAACTGGGGTTAGTATAAAGTGACAATATATAGTTAGTGGTAGTCTTCTAGTTACATTTGATATCTATATTTGAATGTTAATATTCACCTGTACTACAATTCTAGCACTATAACAAACATGAAGTAATGTATGGAAACAGTATAAACATAGTTAAAATAAAGCTCAGGCATTGGATGTAGATAGCTTTAGCTCGACAGAACAAAATAGTTAAATATTTGCACATTGTTTCTGAACATGATTATCCAGAGTTGCTTATGTTGTCTGAGCAGTAAATAAATCCATATATGAATAAGATTAATCAAGTGCGAAGCTTATATTGTACCAGTATGTAATTAAAGATTTAAATAGTTTTATCACGACCTAAAATGTCCTGTATGTAAAACAGTTTTAATTGGTAACTGCACTAAGTACACTAAGCGTTCGACACGGAACCGAAGACAGAAGCGCACATGAGATGGATGCCTGACTTTGACTTCGAAGGCAATATTACATTCTTGTAAGCGATTCCATGTAATTTATTAGAGAGTTTAAGCAAGTAAAAGAAGTATTACGGTCCCTCTTGCAATAAAACTCAAGCCCGGGGATGAAATGTGTTCAGGCCATAGACTCTAGATAAAGTTTGAGTGGTTTCGAAACTTCGTTAATACTGTATAGCGTGGGCTTGCAAGTTGGTGCGTAAACGCAAACACTATATCAATATTTTTCCTACTGGTACAAAAAACATAATTTAATTTATAATACTTACAAACTGAACAATTGAAACATTGAGTGCACGGTGGTCCAAAATTAGAACTGTTTTTTTATGGAAAATGCAATATTTAGTAAGAAAAGAGACAGTGCTTGTGCAAGAGATTTTTTATTTATTTTTGTTTTTGTTTTGTAAACGTGATCTCGCTTAATAATATAACATTCCATATCTTTAATTATTAAGGTAAATCGTTCTTCAATATAAAATACAAGGACTGTAAGAACAGATACCGTCCTAATGTAGTTAAACTGTCCAATAATCAATAAAATCCGTTAAAACGTACAGAAATAGTGTATAGTTTACAAACCTGTACACAATGTTACATATTTAGCTAAAAAACCCATTTGGAATACTATAAACAAAGAGCAGTGACCAAACCTGTACGTGTTGCTGGATAAATGTGACATTTACCATCAGAACGTCACCGAGATACTTTGTGCAATTAATTGATAATAAAACTAACTGTTTCCGTAATATAAGTGACATTTCCATTAACTGCTTTACACGTTTGTGTATCAACGCAAATACAGAACCTGTTCGTCTGAAAATTGAAATTAATAATTTCACACTACATTAAAGTAATACATAAATATTGTGTAACAATTAATATTTATATCTAGATTATATTTGTGAAAAATATTTGAAATATCTAAAATTGAAATCCTTAAAAACGTTGGTGTCATAACGACAATTGATTTATTACTTTACAGTTTAATTTATTTAAAACTGGGAGAAGTTTGGGAGCCGGGACAAGACATATTTCTTAAATTCATTACAATCATTTTTTAAATAGCTCAAATATTTTGAAATACAAATGTACTTTTGTTTTTTAATCTATATCATGTATTATACAGCATTAAAATTAAGATAGTTACACTATAACAAATCACATGTAATAGACTTGTTTTAATATGACGTGTTTAAAAATAATTAGTTTTCAAGAAAATTGCTTTTTACCCAGTATGCTGTTTGAATTCACATTGATATGAATGAAACGCTTCCCTGGTCCAATATAGGCGGATTACTGCCAGGAATATGAGAACTACAGGTGAACCAGACTTTACATTTTATAATCTTTAACGCAAATAAACTTTTAAGTTAATTACGTGCTGAGGATAATAATAACTTCTTATTAAGTTTCTGCCTTTAATTTTTTCAAGCAGTTTTAATTATACATTCATAACTCATAATATCTTAGGACAAAAAACCTTTAGTTACTGTACTAATAAAATATAATAAAATTGTATTGTGAGTTATTTTTTATATTATTTACAGTTTGTACGTAGTACTATTTTTAGTGGTCAAGTTTCAATCTAAATACTACCGATTTTTCAAAACCACTATAAACGATACTACACCAATATGTATTATTGTTTAATGTTGCATGTTACATGCGTGTTTTGGGTGATTAATATAATTATTTGAATTACCAGTAGTATTTAATAAGAAATCTAAGATTTTACTATAGCATATGGCTTTTATATTACTATAACGTTTGAAATTTTTTAAATAAAAAATTTAAATTTTAAATTATAAAAGTTTTAAATTTAATTTTAATTTTAAAGACATTTTAATCTAAAACCATTAAAACCAAGTGTAATTTAGATACATACGTGTCACACTGCCGTAGATAAGTGCCGTACACGTAATTATCAGTATAACAACAATGTAGGCTCGTAGTGTAAAAGTGACATGGTTAACGTGTGTCTCAAATGTAGAGAGGGTCCTGTTATTGCTAGTAGTCACATGTTGGACCAGGAAAAGTGTGTGTTATGGACTTGACTATTGCTAAACAGTATTTCCGAGTCATCTTGTCGACTGGATCTCTCACTGTTTACTGTACCAAATGTTTCATATGGCTCTCATAAATACGTTCATTACTTCATACGTAATTGTTTTAGTAAATATAAATAAAAATTTTACCAATAAAATCCTACTGCGCAATAATAAATTACTGTAGTTTTCCCCAATGTATATAGCGTAGCTCCCTATATGAGACACTGCAGTATCTGGCCATGTGTTTTACATCACCAACAATTACGCATATTTATAAGCTGCATACTTGAAACCATAATAATTATTATACAAATCGATATTAATATTCGATAATTTTCTGTTGCAGGTTGCTGCATTTCTAAATTAGTTTCAGTTTTTCACAACGTTTCACACACTTTCAACACATTTTGAAAGGTCGATTTATATCTTTACTCTAGGGTTAAATTGTATTGAAAATACTTGAGTACTTTTTTAAAATTTATAAATATACCGACTTTATAAACATGTGAGCCTTCCAATTCCAACAAAGGTGTTGCTAAAATCTGGAGACATTTAGAGGTATTAAACAACCATATGATAATTGTAGCTCAAGCTTTCTGTAAGTTGATTTGGGTGTCTACACCACATTGGTATGTTTTCTCATAAGCATTCAAACGTGAAATGAAAAGTGATCATATAGTTTAGAGTTTACAGTATTCACAATACTATATCTCTAATTAAATACATTGTTTGTTCCTTTATCGACTAGTAATCATGAACTCGAAATTAGGTTTTGTAGATAGCTAACATACGCGTGACTAGTTAGTATTGGACTATGACCCTCACATATATAAAATACTAAAGAGATTTAAATACTGGTATTTGAAATCATTGAATCTGTATACCCTACTTTGTAATGTGCGATCATATTTGAGGCTACGTTAATCTAAGAATGAAAAATAAATCGGTTCAATATACTGAGGCTCTTCCCAAAGTAAAAAGAGCGTGTAATGTTAGATAATTGCGGTTTTATCCATCAACGCAAACCCAGCTGTTTAATGACATAAACATGCGTTAAATGCTGTTATCTAACAATCTGTATGGATGTATCTGAGAGGACCTCAAAGCTTTGAACAGTGTTACTGAATCAGACAGGAGAAAATGTTTACATTTACTAATGGAAGACTTCAGTCAGTGGAAAACAAGCAAGGTCCTTGACTGGTACAAAAGTGAACCTTGTGTATATAGATATTTTAATCTCCCCTTTTATTGTTTTCCATTCAAAATGTCCTATATGGTGTATGCACACATTTCAATATCAGTAGGTTTATTTCTAGAAGTAGGTTCCAATTGGGTCGTAATGTTATTAATAAAGATATGGCCACCTTGGTTTTTCTGTAGATTTGTTATCAACGAAGATTTGTATCTATAATAGAGTTTTATTAATGGTATGAAGGTATGTAATTAATTAATGGTAATCAAGACTGGAAACAATACTGTTCAAAACTAACAACCCAAAAGGAAAAATGCGTCATCAATATTGAAAATTAGGGGGGAGGGAATATTTTGTATTTAAGTTGGAGTACGTCACACCATGTACAACAGGCTTCGCTGAGATTGCTTACATCAAATCATATCTATAGTTCATTTTATTCTTGAGATGTCCTGTAGACAAATATCTATTTGTAGGCATAAAAAATCACACAGAAAAACATTTTTGCAAACCCCTGTAGACAAAAGAGAAATTGCGTCAGCATCGTGAGTGACATATAGCCTTCAATAGCGCTCATCCAAATTCCATGTTTACACATGCGTCATTGTAAAACTCATTGTTGCCTATGTAGAAATAGAGTTTGAAATACAACTAAGAGTTACAGATGGTATATTTCTCCAAATATCTCGCTACGTGATACATTTATATTTTTTTCTTTAAGTTCAGTTTCAAAAAACTGTTAACCTAATTAAAGTTTCGTTGAGATAAGGAGGATACTAAACGCAAGAGTGCGCTGATATCAAATGTGTCTCCAATTTATAACATTAAACATCCAATTTATTTTTTTTTATTATACCTTCATCTATACAAATGCCACATTTTGAAACCTCATACGATTTTCCCGTTTGCAATCAAGGTTACCCTTGAGACCAATTTGAAAATATTTCCCAAAGAACAAAGCAATATCCCAGAGAGTGTCATGCACCATTAACGACCTACCTTAGTGTTACTCATATATAATATGAAGCTTTACGGAAACTCTAAAGTATATAAGCCAGTTAAATTTCGCGATATTGTTTGGGCTAATAAACAAACACCCGTACTGCAGAAATGAAATTATACCAGACTCTAGAGTGATAGCCTTGCTAACGCTTAGCTAACAATGTAGGAGTACACCAAATCAATACTAATGATTAATAGTAACGAATAGTAGCCAGATTTTATATACTTAAACGGTTAAGTTCACTGAAATACTAGTTGTTTGTTCAATGTCCGGTTTATTTAATACTAAGCTTAAAATGCTAGTGGACGTACTCTGCAAATTGTTTCGTGGAATTAACCTAAGAAATATCCCTGCCTAGGTAGATACTCAACCGTTACAGTATATAGTGTTTACAAAGAACTGATAAATATTGTAATAGTTTATTTAAGCAAAGGAAACACTACGCCGTATACACAAGATTTAAAAGTACCTTTCCCCACAATTACTGATTACTTAAAAGGAATGTGGGTTAAGTCCGCAGAGAAGTCTCAGGGTGTAACCACAAGAGATTTAACAAATATTTTTAAGGTTACAATAAACAAAACCATTATTTACTAATACAGATTAAAAAGTGATGGATATTTTAAGTTTTTGAGTATTGAAAACTATATTCTGTAATCTTTCACGCAGGTGCCACAAACTGATCTCGCAAACAATATCATCGAGGGAGATCTGAAGGTTAAACATTACTGATTATGTGAATTCAATTTGTGGAACAATATTTGTCGCCATCCCCCTTCAATTGTTCTTATCAGTTCATTTTTTAATAAACCTCATTTATAAAATTATATAAGCTGTCTAGTTAAAAAACCTCTTTCAGTTTTTTTTAATTAAAATTAAAATTGTACTTAGTCTCCATAATATTTTTTTAAATACTATTTTAGCCTGTTAATACATATAAAATTATAAGTAATAACCTATACTTACATATACCATGAGTAATAATTTATAGTTTAAGTTATTTTTACATTATTATGTTTTAGTGACATAACATAGCTGTCTTGGAATTGTAAAATGTACAAGCATATTTAACAAAACATATATGATAAAAAGAATGTGAAATGACAATAATCTGTATCAAAATAAACACAACGCATAAAAGATAAATAATGCTATGAAAGAACACTACTACCGCTTGACGTAATTTTCATTCAATACATGGTATATTATTATAATAGGCCAGTAATTTGGAAATCATGAAAAACTAATCAAAACAAACGCATACCTCAGATCCATACAATCAGAGCAGCACCGGTGATTGCACTCGGTTTGCCATCTCGTACCGCTTGGGGCGCTGCACCGGGTTGTGTGGCTTTATTTCATGTTAAATGGAACCTGTAAAATAAGTCTCGATATTTTCACTAACAATTGTTATCGATACTCCAGATAAAAACATGCAATACTCAATATACTGTACATCACGATGAGATACACCAGGCAGATTATTATATATATGCATAGATATAGGTTATCCTTTTTCCCGGCGAAGAAAATATATAAATAGCGTACGACTGAAAATTTACTGCGGTCAAAAATAATTATTTCCGGCCATATAAATTCACTACCGGTATAATTTATTTACGTACATACAGGTGAGTTTATTTTATAGCTCTGACCGAGAAAATAATTACACATTTGGAATTTGTGTGAGTGTAAGTAGAATATTTTTATTACATTTTATTAATAAATTTAATAACAAAAAGTACATTAATTATTTTATTTTTTATGAACCTTTACACGAAAATCACAATTAATTATTTTCACCACTTTAATTTCAATTGTGTGGATCTGATGATGTTTTTCATTGAAGACGAAAAGTCTTATATAAATAACATATAAATATTATTTCAATGTTTAATCATAAATTATTTCATATCCAGATTTATAAAATAAAACTTAGATGTGGTTTAAACTAATTGAATACATAAATCTATTCCATTGTTATATAGAAATACTGTATCATATAACACTCTGTACACGGCACGAGTTTATTTTCTTTAGTTCATGCATTATACTTTTCCACAGTATACTGTCCTTGTTATATTGGACTATTGCCCACCTCTGTATTATAATTATGAAGCCCAAGCTACGAGTATAAGAGAAGGGATATCCATATTTTTAGTATTCAACTAGCAGATAACAACGAATAAGGTGTTTTTGAGGAGACTCTTCGTACTTATCCAAACTTCCATTAAAGGCAATACCGCGCTTACCTAACACAACTTACCTTACCATAAGGTACGAAAAGTAATCAAACTTGCTATTAAAATACCTAAATAAGTTATTCTAATTAACAATTATGGATAGGTATAGTATGCAAGTAGTGTATACATAGAGTTTACTTAGTTAACTTCATAATGTAAGTAAATATAGATCAAATACAATCAATTATATAATTTGGAAAACCTAGTTCAATGTAGTGCTTACAGGCTTGCTCGTTCAATAAAATTGAACAGCTCTATAATATAACCCAGCTCACAAGGAAAAGTTTTATTACAACAATATATTCGTACTGTGCAATTTAATTTCCTAATGGAATACTGAAGTGTTTATAAAATATCCGTGTCTGCACCGCAAAACTGATGATTTATACAGTCGATATTCTGTGGAACAATTCCCAAATGGAGCGTTAATATTGCATTAAATCTTCCTTCTCTAAGTGCTTTGGACAGTGCAGCTTATCCCTGGTTTCTTTTTGTCAGCACTTTACTTGGACCAGCTAACTTCCTTCATAGTGGTTTACTTACACTAATCTGTGTATAAAAATATTTAATTACTCAATAATTATTATGGGAAAACCAAGCGGTACTACAAGCATATGCATGAAAATATACAAAACATGTTGCGATTTTATTTTGTTGGCCGGTGGTCGGGCCGGTAGCTGTGCCGACCTTTTTTCTGTTCTCGGCCACAGCTGGTTTTGTTTTTCTGCTTTGGCTAGGTTGTTAACCACATTGTTAGATCAGCTGTTTTGTTTACTGATGATTACCTGTGGCTTATGGGTTTTTGCTTTAGAGGTTTTTAGATCTGTCTTCTCCTTGAAAAGTCTTTGGGTGAAGATGTCAATTACCTCCATGAGCAGCGAATTAGTTACTTTTTTCAAAGCTGGCCGCCTCGCTCCCTATAGGTCCTAGCAGTGTTAGTATGTCTAGAAGATTAATAGCCTAGTTAGAATATATTAATATATATCCACAAAAGTATTGAAATATTTTATTTCTTATTCAGAAAAATCTAACTTTTCGTACACAACAGCAAATGTGACAAGTAATAACTGCATAAAAAACCGAAAAAAACCTATGGTGTTAATCTGAAGGCTTAAAAATAATCAAAATTTTTACTATTTATTGTCTGATGATTCCGATAAGATATATTACTTAACTCGACATTAATAGAGTACATAAAACTTTTCCCTAAATTTAATATACGATTTTCACTACATTTATTTTTAATACAAATATTAGTGATACTCTCGCAATCCATTAATACAAGCTCAGTATTTGTGTTAAGAATACAGTTTTTTATGTTGTTATTTGGTTAAAATATGAAACAAATATGTTTGAAAAACTTTGAAATTAGGATGAAAAGTATTAGATTATTTATTACACAATATCTGAGTGTTAAAGCCAAAAATTTGAAATGAAAAAATTTAACTCATACCTTACCGAAAGTGTTTTCTTAACATTATTTTCTGTCTTAACATTTTTCTTAAGATTTCAAAATTATCTCGGACTTTATGAAAAAATTACAATTTACTTCCACTGTAAAGAAATTTGTGTCTTAGATAGATTTTGTATAAAAAATAACCCTATTTTACTAAGAAGCACTGAGACATAATCACTGTATATAGGAGTTTACAGTAACAACACAAATCCAAATAGGTTACGTTAATTGGTAATTGCACCACGACGATTGAGGCTAAATTGTGCTGATCTTGTTTGCTTATACTAACAGCAAGTCGACTCCAATTTATCTTTAGTTATTCCATTCGATCAAGTTAAAGCGATGCTTAAATTACACTGCCACACTTACGGATAGTGCTATTTCCATAATATTAAAATTCTAAACTTCATTAAAATTGCACTAAGCTACATTAATTCAATATATTGTTCATTTCGTAACAGTTATACAGATTCCACAGTTAGTTTTAATTTTATTTTGTACACTCTATTTCACAACATGATTTAATAAAGCGGATGCATGTACTCTTGCTTCTTCGAACACAGTCAAAATCTATTCTAGAAGCTCAACTACTATCAGTCATCAAGTGGCTCATACTGTGAGATCAACACTTACATCGAACAAGGCAACAAATTAACACTCGAGTAAACAAAGAAGAAACACGTATCCAACTTGGCGAGAAAGTATTCCAAGAAGTTGTAAGTTAGGATAATCCATCATATTCTCCCTGCAAGTAAATTTTCTGTTTTGTTGGTGATGACATTTTGTACCGCACAAAGATCTTCCATTAGTCTTGGCGATTTATATAGAGCAAGCGTAATTTTTGAGTGATTTTAACACCTAAATTAAGACGTATCAATCATAATAAAATCTCTTAAATATTTAACTATATTGCCTGAGCATTTACGAAGTTTCTTTTTTATATAAGCAACATAAAGTTTTGTAATTATGTATGCTACATTATGGGATTTGGTTGATAACCTTAATACTAATGACAAAAACAAAACTGAATAAATCACTTTATAACATACAAGTATAATCAAACACTATTATATTTACCCACATGAAACTTGGGGTTTATTCATTTGAATACAAAAAATTGTAACACACGTCGTCTAATTATCCAAATATCTCTAGAAAGAGTCATTCTTAAATTTTAATATGACATTTCACTTCTACGTTGACAAGAATCAATTCTATGATAGCTCATACCCGTCTATTAAAATCAACCTAATCTTATAGAATTCTATCACTTAGTAGCCTTCTATAAATTTCTTTTTGTCTGCCAGGGGATTGACTTTTATTTATACATGTCCGTATATACGCAGGTTATCTTAAAAATGATTTGAACTATAGGTATGAACTTTTGCATGCAACCCCAGAAAATCCTGTTACGTGATAATTCGTTTGTCGTAATCTCACCTTGTCTATTTTGTGATGATTACCAAAACACAAAGTAGGAAGAAAAATTGAAAATCTCCATGAAAAAGGATATTAGCGAAGAGAATGTTACAGAACGGAATATTTCTTACATCTTAATAATATTATAAATATAAAGTGCCTTTGTTTGTTTTTTTTGTACACGTAAACTATTCCACAGATTGTACTGACATGTATGGATATACTTAACTGTCCCTGGTAAGTATATAGACCTAGTGTTGTTTCATAAAATCCCTCCGGCCTACGTCCTAGGCAAAAATTACATCTTTGTCTCTATAATTGAGAAATATCAGTTTAAAGATGCTAATTGTTCTGTGAAAACATTGTTTTATGACAGCAAAACATCATGTTAATTAATTTAACCGTGGTTTTCAATTTGTTGACACTTTTAGTGTGAAAGAATAGAGTAAGCTGGAGAGTAACAACACTTCCTTCTTTATACTTGACTGCAACCATTGTTTAACGTAGAATAATAAAATATCCAAATAAAAAAATATAAGGTTTTAATAAATATATAATGTTCACGGTTCAGCTTTAGCAAATATTATGTACTTATATCAAAGGCAAAGTTACTATCTACTTTTACTAAACATTTTAAGACAATTTAAACCCAAATAGGTTGAATTTTGATGAAGTAGGTTTCTAAGATCTATTAATATTTTTTTATCGGGTACAAGGCAAAATCAAGTATGGCACAAAACTTACTAAGAATGGAATACAATACAATGGCAATAAATATACACTTTTTGACGGATTCTCTTGATCGTGAACTCAACGTTGGCGTCAAGAATACAAATTCAATTCAATTAGACTTGTTTATTTACGTGCTAAGCCTGCGAATGTTTGAGAAAAGTCACGGGTAATTGTTCATTAATAATAATCGGCAATATCAAACTATAGGAGCAGTGAACCAATTAACGTGTTATATACACGCAAAACATTTTTTTGTGAAATTGATAAAGGCAATTAATCCTCCTTCTATATTTCAATTCGGTATTTGTCTCGTGATGTGATGAATTTGTCTGCCTTGATTCTTACCTTGATTTAAACGACAAAACATGATTTCTAACGGTTTAAATACTTTCAAGATATAAATTTCCTTCACCTGATCTGTATAACTTTAAAAAATACAACACACACACACACACACACACACACACACACACACACACACATAATTCTGACTATTATTATAGTCTGAATTATTACGACCCATTTTCCGTTTTGCCCAGTCTCCTCAGAACCTCATCCCGTAAACTAAAAAATTATTTGAGAAATAAAAAAATGATGCAAAAACCGCAGTGGCCAGTAAAGCCATGTCTCTAACGCTGGCCATAATGGCCCTGAACTAGTTTAAAAAAAGTTTTCATGACAGAGTAACACGGTGAAAGTTAAAACGGCTTAGGTCACAGACACATGTATGAAAGTCTTGACTTCATTCCTTAAAACTGCACAATTATCAGTCACCAGCTGCGAAATATCAAGAACCATTGCCCTTTGTTAACATTCAGTAATATTCAAAGTTTAAGCTAGTTTTGTCACATAACACTAGGTTCAGCATTTTCGTTACATATATATTTTATTTAAAGTTTGTCTATAATTTGAAAGGAAAGTAGGAATTTTGAAGTTTTCCCCATTTTTATTTTACACAGGTATATTGTTACACTTACAACGAGTGTAAAAATGTAAAATGATTTTAAATGAATAAAAAAGTATTATTTATTTGCCACTGATAACCATTGACATGTATAATTATTCCGCCAAACAATATGTCTGCACGCAAAAATGATATTGGTAGTGTGTCAGTGACATGTGGAATATTAATGATGTGTCGGCTTAGAGATAGGGATGTATCGATTGAATACAACTTGACATTGTGTGATTACACTCAATGTTTGTACACTCAAGAAAAACTTCTCCTCTATAATAATCCTCTATATTCCACCACTAAATAAAATGGCATTTAATTTATATTACTTGTTGTTAGTGATCCACGAAAATCATTAATATACATTATGTATTAATTTAAACAATTTTTGTGAGGCCTGTCGTACTCAATGAGAACATCTTCGGACCCACACAACTGAAGTAATATACTGTACTTCCGGACATATATTACAATAAAACTGCAATAGTCAATTTATTCATATTTTAACTACATTAAAGTATAAGAAACATTACAATTATAATACTTATAATACTGATCCACAAAAATATCATAGGTCTACATTATTTCAGGACGCAATTTATATTAACCATTGTCATATTTAACAAAATTAAATCTATATTACTTGTTATTACTGTTACTGATCTACTAAAATCATTCATCTACGTTATTTCGGGTTTTAAATTATGTTAAGTTTAGGACAGTTACTTTCATATTATAACGATTATAATACATATGTAGCATAATTTATATTTCTTATTATTACTGGTCCACAAATATCATTAGTCTGCATCAGTTCAGGATATAAATTTCAATTAATATAAGATGCTTATTATAATATTATATTTTATTTGTGCTTATATATAATTAAAATTTATTTTATATAATTTACTAATACTGATTCACGAAAGTCATTGATTACATGTTAAATTTAGGATGGTTGCTTTCATATTTTAACTGAGATAATAATATATATTTAAATCTTAATTTATATAACTTAAGCACATAAATAATTGATTTAAGTTACTCCAGTACGGAACTTATGTAAAATGTATGATTATTGCTATCATAATTTAACTTCGGTAATGTATAATTTATTAACATTGAATGTGTATGACTTTGTACATGTTACTGTATAGTGATTTATAGATTGAAATAATGTAAAATCCCCAAGATAGTTGGATAAACTGGGAGGATAAGATGATCAATAAATATGATTTATAATAATTACGAAGTCTCCTATAACTGTATAACTAACAACTATAGACAGGTATCTAGCATGGAATAAACAGTACTTTTTAATATTCCATATAAATATATGTTAGTCATTGTTATAACATGTATTGTAAATGTTAGAAACTGCATTTTCGACTATTTAATTTTTAAACAGGTATTATTATTTACCTTTATTATACTTAAATAAACATTATGTTGAAACTTAAAACAATGTATAGAATAATGTTATTACTTTTCCTACCAACAATATCGATGTTCAGAAAATTACAGTCGATGTTTTTGTTTCGTTCAAGCAAACACAACAACCGCTTCCATACACATTTTCTTGTTTGTAAAAATAAATTCGCCAAAGGTACACAAAAAATGTGAAGCTATAATGCATTACACCTTGATAAAAGTACGTAGTTTTAAATATAGTTCACGGTATGCAATTGAATTAATTTAAAAAAGTTTCAAATTTGGCAAAGACGACTAGAAAATGTAAGTCTTAATATAATACCAGTTCACAAGTACAACTTTAATGTCATTTTAAAACCATTATAATAAATAAGAAGATAATTAATTAGCAAATAATATCTTTTCCCATCCTGTTACGAAACTTAAAACGACGATAATCTTAATTTATAATTGATCTCACTTACCATCTCCTTCCTCTTCTAAGGTAGACGTGTTGCAGATGAAACCTAATGCTTTTCCAAAAGACTCCTTTGGTGGAAAGGCGAACTGAGGCAGGAACAGGTTATTATGCAAAAATGTTTTGTTGCGCTCATAGTTTTGTTTGCAAAGACAGATGTTGAAAAAACGCGGTTTGATCAAAGTCACTGGAGTAACAGTTCCTAAAAGTGTACCCGATCTCTTTGTGAAACATTCATTTGAGTAGGACCCCAAAAGGGTTTTTGATCTCTTTGTGACAAAGTCACTACCTGGTCCCAAAAGAGTAACCGATCTCTTTGCGATAAAGTCATTTGAGGAATGGATTCACAATTCTTGCATGTAACTGTTTAGTACTTGGTGCGTAGAACTCGGTTGATTACCAAGACTGGCTCCCTGCAGACAAATTACAAGATCTGGCAGTTATTTCTAGGACTACAGACACTTGTGCCCAAACTCACCTAAGCCACAGATCACTGCGTGTGTCATACACAAGTTAACCGTTATAACGGTAGACATAGTGGGGATTGTATATACAAATTACAAGATATAGCAGTTATTTCTAGGACTACAGACACTTGAGCCCAAACTCACCTAAGCCACAGATCACTGCGTGTGTCATACGCAAGTTAACCGTTATAACGGTAGACATAGTGGGGATTGTATATACAAATTACAAGATCTAGCAGTTATTTCTAGGACTACAGACACTTGAGCCCGTACTCACCTAAGCCACAGATCACTGCGTGTGTCATACACAAGTTAACCGTTATAACGGTAGACATAGTGGGGATTGTATATACAAATTACAAGATATAGCAGTTATTTCTAGGACTACAGACACTTGAGCCCAAACTCACCTAAGCCACAGATCACTGCGTGTGTCATACACAAGTTAACCGTTATAACGGTAGACATAGTGGGGATTGTATATACAAATTACAAGATCTAGCAGTTATTTCTAGGACTACAGACACTTGTGCCCAAACTCACCTAAGCCACAGATCACTGCGTGTGTCATACACAAGTTAACCGTTATAACGGTAGACATAGTGGGGATTGTATATACAAATTACAAGATCTGGCAGTTATTTCTAGGACTACAGACACTTGAGCCCAAACTCACCTAAGCCACAGATCACTGCGTGTGTCATACACAAGTTAACCGTTATAACGGTAGACATAGTGGGGATTGGATATACAAATTACAAGATCTAGCAGTTATTTCTAGGACTACAGACACTTGTGCCCAAACTCACCTAAGCCACAGATCACTGCGTGTGTCATACACAAGTTAACCGTTATAACGGTAGACATAGTGGGGATTGGATATACAAATTACAAGATCTAGCAGTTATTTCTAGGACTACAGACACTTGAGCCCAAACTCACCTAAGCCACAGATCACTGCGTGTGTCATACACAAGTTAACCGTTATAACGGTAGACATAGTGGGGATTGTATATTCAAATTACAAGATCTAGCAGTTATTTCTAGGACTACAGACACTTGAGCCCGAACTCACCTAAGCCACAGATCACTGCGTGTGTCATACGCAAGTTAACCGTTATAACGGTAGACATAGTGGGGATTGGATAGACAAATTACAAGATCCAGCAGTTATTTCTAGGACTACAGACACTTGTGCCCAAAGTCACCTAAGCCACAGATCACTGCGTGTGTCATACACAAGTTAACCGTTATAACGGTAGACATAGTGGGGATTGGATAGACAAATTACAAGATCTAGCAGTTATTTCTAGGACTACAGACACTTGGGCCCAAACTCACCTAAGCCACAGATCACTGCGTGTGTCATACACAAGTTAACCGTTATAACGGTAGACATAGTGGGGATTGTATAGACAAATTACAAGATCTAGCAGTTATTTCTAGGACTACAGACACTTGAGCCCAAACTCACCTAAGACACAGATCACTGCGTGTGTTCTACACAAGTTAACCGTTATAACAGTAGACATAGTGGGGATTGGATAGACAAATTACAAGATCTAGCAGTTATTTCTAGGACTACAGACACTTGGGCCCAAACTCACCTAAGCCACAGATCACTGCGTGTGTCATACACAAGTTAACCGTTATAACGGTTGACATAGTGGGGATTGGATAGACAAATTACAAGATATAGCAGTTATTTCTAGGACTACAGACACTTGAGCCCAAACTCACCTAAGACACAGATCACTGCGTGTGTTCTACACAAGTTAACCGTTATAACAGTAGACATAGTGGGGATTGTATATACAAATTACAAGATCTAGCAGTTATTTCTAGGACTACAGACACTTGAGCCCAAACTCACCTAAGCCACAGATCACTGCGTGTGTCATACACAAGTTAACCGTTATAACGGTAGACATAGTGGGGATTGTATACACAAATTACAAGATCTAGCAGTTATTTCTAGGACTACAGACACTTGAGCCCAAACTCACCTAAGCCACAGATCACTGCGTGTGTCATACACAAGTTAACCGTTATAACGGTAGACATAGTGGGGATTGGATAGACAAATTACAAGATAAAGCAGTTATTTCTAGGACTACAGACACTTGAGCCCAAACTCACCTAAGCCACAGATCACTGCGTGTGTCATACACAAGTTAACCGTTATAACGGTAGACATAGTGGGGATTGGATATACAAATTACAAGATCTAGCAGTTATTTCTAGGACTACAGACACTTGAGCCCAAACTCACCTAAGCCACAGATCACTGCGTGTGTCATACACAAGTTAACCGTTATAACGGTAGACATAGTGGGGATTGTATATACAAATTACAAGATCTAGCAGTTATTTCTAGGACTACAGACACTTGAGCCCAAACTCACCTAAGCCACAGATCACTGCGTGTGTCATACACAAGTTAACCGTTATAACGGTTGACATAGTGGGGATTGGATAGACAAATTACAAGATCTAGCAGTTATTTCTAGGACTACAGACACTTGTGCCCAAACTCACCTAAGCCACAGATCACTGCGTGTGTCATACACAAGTTAACCGTTATAATGGTAGACATAGTGGGGATTGGATAGACAAAGGAGGGCAAGTTTAAAGGATTTTGTATGAAAGGACTTTTATTACAAGTGTTTAAATGTCGCACAGAATGTCCACCGGCCGTGTTCTGTGCCTGGACCCGAGACTCGGTGGCTTGAGTTCAACTGTTCTGTCTGACTGCAAACAATAGACCAACCTCGTACCTGCTTTTTCTTTAGCTTTGTATATTTGACCAATTTTTAAGTTTGAGCAGGAATACACAATTGTATTCATTGGTTTGAGCTATTCAATCTGAATCTAGTAAGCCGAAGCAGCATTTTAAATTAAAGGGATATAATTTAAAAGTAAACTCATCTAAGTAATAAATTAATACTCATTTAAAAGTCCTTTGTTTGCAGTTTGTAATTAGTGAAGGAATGATTGCAAAGGAAGCAGGATTTTTCCGGACATTTAGTATTGTTCAGTGATTAAAAGTACAGGATGTGATTGTAATTCAGAACCTTGTTTTATTTTTCAGTTGTAAAGTTTTTTATGGAAAGCTATTTAAGCTTTTGCTTTAATATAAGATTTTATGTTTTGATTAAATTTTCTATACTTAATTAACTATGCTATTTTTCAAGAGAGTTGTCATCGTCCAATGATAAATAAATAATCAAAACTACGTTCCGAGATTTATTGCAATCTGATATCTTTCTTAGATAGATAACTGAGCTAATATTAAACAAATAATACCAGAGCTTTGTGCTACACACAAGTCCTCAGATCAGCAAACGATTCGGTGCCCACTAGTATCCTATAGTCTGTGAGTTATCGAGTTATGCTTGACTCGCAGACTTATCATACGGAGTAATATTAACTCTCGGTAAAGTGACGCAGTGGTATTATTTCTTAAACTTGACTTGAGAAATACGTTTCTTCAACTTCGTTTAAAAACTCAAAGAGCCTTTACGGCAGTGTCTCTCTTTCGATAAAGAAGCTTCTGATTATTTATAATGTTATACTGAAATTTGAGCTAGTTGCAGAAATAAGATTCAGGACCTGATTTAAAACATGTATTGTTTGAAATAAACCATTTTAATTAAGTAGTCCGGGTTTTATCTAACATTAAATTTGAAACTTTTTATTTCCATTATAAATGTGTGTCAATAAAGTTGTTATTTTACGAGAAGTTTTTCAAGATCAATTAAAATATTAAGATTTTGCTATTGAAATTTATAAATTCATTCGTTTTCTAAAACTCCATTCCAAATTCCAAAACAACGTTTTACTTAATTTAAAACTCATTTTATGCATATAAACAGAACGTCAAATATGTGTAGACACGAAACTATAAATAGTGTTACTTATCTTGTAAAATGTTACTTATCAAAATCAAATTCAAAATGTTCCCTGTATGTTAGCATATGATAAGAGAATAATATCTAAGTTTACTTGAACACATCCTGCGGTCTGATGTTATTATCACGGTTTGTGCTCGAGGATAATCTTACCCTCACGTATATTATATACGATTCTGGTACAGATACAATATTATAGAAATACATCAAAATATACATTATTGATTCGACATGACTTGATTTTTGTCAATGAAATAACATAATTGAACCGAGGGAACTAATAAACAAGTCCTTGACTATTCTCTACTTGACGAGGTAAGAATGTAAAAATTAACAAACTTTTGATATTGCACGATAAATAGTATGTAACAGTTGCAATGCAACAAAGGAAAGTGACAGACCGGTTTGGAACAGATCCCAATTACCTTGTAGAAGCCAAGCATATTGAACAGCTCTACTTAGTCTGTCTGAGTGCCAAGTTGTGCAATAGGTTGATCAAGAATAACACTGCTAAGTCGAAATTAAACATTTGAGCCCTGAAGTTATGTATAAAGGTGATCTGATCTTATTGTATCTTAATTTATGTAACCAATATTATTTAAAAATCTAAGATAAACTTAAAAAATGTAAAAATATTTTATAATTGGATTAAGAATTAAGAATTTTTTTAGTGAAAAGGATAACTTGTTTCACCAGACGAATTTAGTGCCAAGAGACCGGGGATCAACCACCAGCAATAGCCGGGCAGGCGGGTACTGCTTGCAAGGACAGGATTGCTCAACGTTTACCCGTCTAAGGAGCAGCCACGCTCGTCGTTAATTCACTCGGTTATCGTGCGATAACAGCCGTATCCCCTTCACTGCGACATTGGCAGCAGTAATGTGTTGTTTAAGCTCCATTGAAGTTATTTGTGAGGGATAACTCAAGTATAACTTTGGTCCTGTCCTGTTACATATGAGGTAGGAATACGCTACAGTAAGTTTCGCTTAACAGGATTTTGTGAGGTTGCTGTAAAAATTTCAAATATATTCTTAATTTTATTCTTAAGATGTCCTGCGGATATGTGATAGACATACTGAAAAGAAATCTCTAAATCCTCCCAACAGACAAAAGAGAAATTGTAGCCTATTAGTGTCCTGACTTACTGGCTTCAATATGTTTTGCCAAATTCTAGATAGACATGCACAATCACTCTTGTCTATGGAGTTCTTGAAATGAAGTTTCAAGCAAAATTATGTTTACAGGAGAAATGTTTCCCAAGATACCTTGCCACATGATCAGTTGCGAACTCTGAAAGCTTCTGGGGGGGGGGGGTTTCCTTAACAACATAGTGTTTGGGGTATGGAACATATCGGTAGCGAGGTCTAGTGGCCATTTCCCCGGAATTTTTTTTATTAGTTTGAGAATAAAAGTCTTTTTGTTGGCAAGGAAATCAAAATTTATTTGATGAGATAGTCTCTTAAACGTAAATAATTTGATTTTGTATATAACTAGCAGTTTAACTCGGCTGGATACACGGTTTCCTCTTAAATAACAGTGACATAATAATCATTTCCTTTTTAAATTTCATTGCGAACATTTATGATACAGATGATAATTACTGAAACATACTTCACTATTATGATATATTTCAGATTTATTAGAATATAAGTTTAAAGACCATGGTTTTGGATCACTTAAGTCAGAGAGTAAAACAATTTTTTATAATTAATTACTCGGATATTCCAGCAACATTCTGCGACATTTGGTATAATAGCTCCAAGATTTAGTAAAACAAGAACTAGGCCATTATGCGGATTGTGAACTATTACATGCTAGAATCATATTAGTGAACACGTGTATGATGTAATATAATGGAGTTCCATTATAGTGTGAGGCTCTTTAGAATTTACCCTTGTGTCAGCACGTTTGGTTCGCCATAATTATAAGTATTTCCAACTTGTTCTCAAAATCAAAAAATTATATAACATTGGACGTAAAAGCCTAGTTCGGTCTAAAAGCGTCTACTTCGGGCCATTATAACATACTTTTAGATTTAATGTATTTTCAGTATTATATTTGTGTTTATGCTATAATCATGAAAATATATACTAATTTACTATTAAATATATATTTTCTAAGTCTGTGAAGTCTACTTCAGAAGAAAAACATCTACTTTCAGTGCATGTATTATGATTATTGTATAAGTGTTGAAGTGACAGATTTTTATCTTCCTTACCTTACAGTAGAACACCATTCATGATAGTTTTGTTCTATGCACGTCTTACGGTTCGAAATGTAGACTAATCTACGCGGACATACACAGATATATAGACAGGAAAAGAACGGAACGGCCTCATGTACTAATATTGTGTACAAATTATTTTAATTCTCTAAATGGACATGTATATTTTTCAGCCAACCGGATGCGTGGCTTCCTGCCTTAGTTTTAACAATCGCAGTTCGTAAAGAAGTTATAAGTTTAGTATGAGTAAAGCTGATACAACACCATGTATGTAAATGGTCATTATTTTTAGTTCAATACTACTCTATTCCCTTAAGGAACTTTAGTAATTATACAATTTATAACTTATCTGACTAGTATCGTATTTTCCATTTCAATTACCATCACCTGTGCTTGCTGGTTTCTGGGAATATGAAATCGGAGAGAATATCCCGATTAGGCCGCTATAGTGTTCGATGTTTTCCATACAACACTGCACATTGGTTACATTTACAATTGTCACGGACTCGCATTGTTTTCTACAATGTTAATCTCGGAACGAGTGGTTCGTTGAATAATGATAATAAGTGGTCTATTTTTATTTGTACTTTAAATATGTTATCACACAATAATAAAGGAATACAATTTTATCATAGATATATTCGTGTGATAACCATGTTTAGTTACATAATATCGTGATTAAAAGAAACAAAATCGTCACTGCCGTGATCTGTAGAAAAAGTTCAGTGATACTTCTATTCTACTTAAGTTGATATTTGCTGAACACTGCACAGCTGGCTTTTTGTTATATAAATAAAAAATTGCATTGCCAACGACTCAATCAGCTGTATAAGTGCTAAAAATTTAAAATTACAGTCATGTTTACTTGTTCTTTTAGTTATTTCTTCACAGTTTTAATGAGCGGTGTTTAGAATAAAAAAGGTTTATATTGATTTCTATATTTGAGCGATGCACATGCTAGGTTTGGTGTATATCTGTCAATTACGTTTTGCGTTATTGAGTATTAAACATGTAAACACTCAACACATGTAAACATGTAAACACTTTGTATTTATAATACTGATAGCATTATCAGTACTCAAGTCAATTTTGTAACATAAAATATATGCGTTATAGACTTCCAAACTGAAAAGTATCGAGATTAAAATAAACGACTTCTAGAAAGAAAGTTTGTTTAGAGTTTCTTAAAATTAATGTTATATCGGTGCCAAGTTTCTACACGAAGCCAGTTCAGTTTTTTGTCTTTCAATGGACAGAGATTTTATCAACTTGTTTATAACTTGAAATACTCCGTTAAATTTTCCGTAAAGTACTTCGTCATTTCTTCATTTTCATTATAGTGTATAAATACTACTTACCTGTATTTAATGTTGTGACAAATTTGCAACTCGGTTACAGATTTTTTAATACAATAAAAGTATCTGTTATTGTGTCCATAATTATTGTGTGTACAGATAATTACACGCCAGAGATCCATAACAAGACCAATATCAAATCCTTCAATCACCTTTTCAAGAAGTGCAGTTAATAATTTAATTTAATAAGAAATATGTTCTAATAATTCTTCAACACATATTCAAAGAATCCTCCTGTATTTACCTTGTATAAAAACTTAGTCTTAATCTTAAGTTTCAGTGTTATGAACTATAAAAGTTGCAGGACTGTTGAAAATTGCAAAATACAGTTGCCTTTTTCGTTCTTACCGACTCAAATCGTGGATTTATTGTTCAAACGCAGGAATAAACAAGCAAAACTTATGTGTAACTACCAAGTTAGGTTGTGGTCAAGGATTAAACTCGGATATCTATACTCTTGATCCGAAAGTAGGTATTTACGAAATATAAAGTATTGAAATATGCATTATTGTAATGTTACATTCATACTCATTATTGGTAAATGATACCTTAGATATTAAATGTACGAGCATTTGCACAAAACTAAAATTTGAATACGTAAGCAGAACTGTAAACATTTAAAAATCATTTGTAAATAGTATATAGTCGTTTTATACAGTATAATAGTCTAGAGAGTAAAATTTACTTAAGCTTAGCACTAAATCGTAAGTGCGATCTTTCCTTTCTCAGTTCGGCTGAGTAGGAAACTCCGATATCAAGAAGGAAAGTTCGTTTAGGAAGTTAATCTACATATTTATAAAAGTAGTTATTTTTAGTAAACATTTTATAATGTATATAAAACCGTTAATAAGTTCAAAAATATGTATTTTGAAAAAGTAGGTGATAAAAAAAATTGAAGTCTATATGATGGACAATTTTCAATGCCCGTTTTTGGCATAAATGCATAGGAGTATCAATATAAGTTTCCCAAAATATTATTAATAAGGAAAAATAAGAGTTGTAAGCTATAGCATTTCATTAGCTATAGGGCTGAGCTGCCAGAGAGAAAAGAAGCCGAAATGGGTTTAGGAATTAGGGTATTAACATGTCCTTTCCAGTTTAGAGTACAATCTACTATTTGAACTAAGAGTAATAAAATTCTATGTATACTATTAATGGGTAAAGTAAAATTTCTGTCCGAAGGCAACTGGCGGAATAGATGCAAGGAGATTCCCGCCCGCGTCTATTGTCTAGGTAGGAGTCAATGAGTTAAAGGGCTGGGCTACGCGCTCATAAAGGTTTAGTGTTTTTAGAAGGGTTTTTTTAATTTACAAGACTAAAAGCCTTTTTTAGGTTTGCAAAATCCCACAGACGTAAAATCTATTGTTCAGTTCATTTCGTTCTTTTCCGTACGCACAGCACACTGATAAAGACTTATTATCGCACGTATCTACAAATCATAGAAGTTTTTATGTCCCTTTTTGTTCTAGTTATTGATTTCTGAAGATTTATTTCAATGTTATAGTCACTAATATCGAAACAGACCTCTCTCTCTCTCTCTCTCTAATTTGATAGATACAATCAATTCTATTTATACAATACACAGCAACATTATTATTTGTAAATATGCAAATACCTCTGTAGTTTAATTTCTTACATATTTTCATTTTAAATAACGTTTAATGTAACTTTTAATATCTTTTACATTATTTAAAATATGTCAAGAAAGTTACGTATTGTTCACAAACAACCTCTATTCTGTAGAGACATGTGGCTAAATATTACTCCAAATTAGTTGTAGTCCCTGTTGTAAGTAAAACTACATTATAAGTTTAATATCACCTCGTCTTCGTCTTTGACTCTACTTCATGGCCAGATCAAAGTAAATACGTTTTGCAACTTATGTATTGAAATATTGCACTTGAAAGATAAACTCTTTTTATCACTACCTTTTAAAACATGTTCACAAATGCAACAATAATGATCAAGATACAATTTTCAGGTGCATCTACTATAGATACCGGTGTTTATAGATCGATGGACTCGGCAACATTCGGCCGCCTCGCCAACCTTACCCTTTACACTCACAATCCCCACACTCATTTTCAGATGCTAGTACTTATAGGCGTGATGCTAATGCGATGTTAGTATTCCGTTGTACGTGAAGAGAAGGCCAATTATTCGCTGTTTAAGGAATCAGTTTACTTCTACTTTTTTCTGCTTCATCATGGCAAACAAAAAAAGACAATAAATTAACCATATGTGTGTTCTCATATTGTTTAATATGCACAAACAAATGTGTATTTAAATTTGTTAGGAATATTTATTTTATATATGCTGGTGTACTGTTTAAATACTTTGCTTTATAACTATTGAAAACTGTTTACAGTTGTATAATAACATTTTCCACTAAGGAAATAATTTGAATTTATTTATGCACAGTTAGAAATTATTTTTAATTACAATAATACATGCAATAATAACAACAACATATGAGTAAAACAATTACAAAAGAACCGAAAAAGATGATAAATGGTTTTTCTAAAATAAATTTGATTGTTTATTAAATGTAATAATGTACTCTAATGTATCAGATAACATGTAATACAAATGAACAACTTAAACCAGAACTGCCAACTTCTAATAATTGGCGAGTCTATAAGGACCTTAGTAACAAAAAAGTACAAACCTCAATCTAAAATGTGTGCAATAGTGAGTTATGTTCTTGCTGCTCACTTTGTGTTAACACTTTACAAGATTACATTTAAAATTCTTCACCTCTAGACGAATTGCCGTAATTGTCCATTTATGCTTATCTTTTAATTTTTTATAAAGTAGATTAGACTAATATTATGCTAAAAAATTATATATTCGAAGTATAAATATGTTTATTGAGATATAAAAAAACGAGATTATGAATAAAATTATGTTTTCAATTAGGTATACAACTATGTATAAGATTCTACCCGTGGGGGAATGGCATCCTCATCGGCATCAGCCACTGTCCCAGATGGGATCGTGGGTGATGTACCATCCTCGTCTTGTGCTGCAACTTCTAAGGGAGTGGCAGGGCAAGGGGAGGAAGCCACCTTCCCTTGTCACTATTCCAGTGACAAGGGTAGAAAACCTTTTCCCCTCTTAGTTTGGCCCTGAAATTGAGAGTAGCTACCTATCCCTTCCTTTCCTGATGGTCCCACCCCTACTTTACCAACAACCCCAGACTAAGGTGTTATGCGACCCGTGCTGAGAGTCTCGTGGCACTGGGGGTATATTCAGTGTCTACAACGGAGCCTTCTGGGAACCAGGGGACACCCAGTCGTAATTACCCTTATCTTCCTAATCGGGTCACTGGGAAGATGGACCGCAAAAACCCGGTTCTCGTGGGATCAGAATGGAGAATGAACCAAACCAAAACAAAACCAAAACTGAAACTCAAGAGGTAAGCGAAACTCAACCAGAAGAGCTACCGATTGAACAACTAAGAGTGTCTGAGATGACCCCAATGGAGGAAGACAGACTTCTCTTGTCAGAAGGCGAAGTTCGGCCGGAAGAGCCAAAAAAGAAGCGGCTCTCGAGAGGCGAACTACGAAAGCGGAGGATAGAAGAGGCTATCGCTAGAGGTGAGCCGATAATCCCCCGGAAAGAAAGGCAGAAGAGGTGGGAAGAGAAAAACCGAGCTCTGATGAAACCAAACAACGAAGCCGGTTCCTCAAAAGGGAACTTGGTTGTTGTTGGGGCCTCAGAGCAAGGGAAAACTCATTCCGCACCAGCCCAAAAACAACAAACCCCAAGCTATTCAGGTGTGAAGAGGCAGCGATCGCAGCTGACACCTGAAGAACAAGCAAAGGGAGGGGAGAAAAGAAGGAAGGGGCATGATGGAGGTGTCACTAAGAAGACACCCGAAACATATGCCGAAAGGATCTCTGTGGAGAAGCTGGCTATTGTCCGGCTCGAACACCCAGAAGTGAAGCTATCGACGGAAGAAGCCAACAACCTGAAGAAAGTGCTGGGCAAACGCGCCTTTAAGGGCAAAAACGTTAGGATGTCCAGCTGTCATGTTGAAGGTGGAGCGATAGTGGTCGGCTGTGTTAACACAGAAACAAAGGTGTGGCTAGAGAAGCAGGTCCAGGAGCTGAGTCCTTTCGAAGGGGTTCAGCTGAAAATGGGCCCAGCTAAAAGTCTGGTAAGGATGTTTAAAGTATCCACTTTTATCCCTAAGGACATCGAGGTGGACAGCAAGCAAGAGCTGTTCGAAGCCCTCAAAAACCAGAATGACCTTGACACGGATCAATGGACTGCTGTTGGAGGGAAATCTAGTACCAACGGCGAATTCCTGGTCCTTCATGTGGACGAAGACTCCCTGAAGAAGCTGAAGACTCTGGCGATGCGCCCATTTTTGGGCAGTGACAGGATCACCTTCAAGCTGCAGGGAGGTAATGATCAATAGTGGATGACAGCGGTGCTCCAGATAAACTTACACCACAGCAGAGCAGCTACGGCAACACTCTGCCAGAAGATCCTGGCTGACGACAGGCGTGGTCCTGATCCAAGAACCATGGACCATTGGCAGCCGTGTGATGGGGATGAGCACCGCTAAAGGTAATTTGATATATGATTCTGGCAGTAACAACCCTAGAGCATGTATATATGTCAGTAACAAAATCAAATCACTAAAAATGGCACAAATGTGTTCTAGAGACACAGCCGTGACAGAGGTTCACTTGCAGACAGGTGATGGCAACATCAGAATCCTGTTTGCATCAGTTTACCTCCCATACGATTCTCCAGAACCACCGCCAACTGCGGAGATGAGGCGGTTTGTGGAGTTCGGAACCCTTACGCGGAGGCACCTGATTGTCGGTTGTGACGCGAATGCCCACCACACCGCTTGGGGGAGCAGCAACATCAACAATCGGGGTGAGTGCCTCTTGAATTTCATAGTAGAATCTAACTTAGTTATTATGAATCAAGGCTGTAAACCTACTTTTGTACAAAGAAGAGGTACAGGGGTAAGAGAAGAGGTCTTAGATATAACTCTGACTAGCAACTTTATTGCAACTAAAGTTTTAAACTGGAGTGTGCTTGATGAAGCATCTGCTTCAGATCATAAGTATATCTCCTTTGACATGAGGTCGTATAAAATAAAGGAGACCTATAGAAACCCAAAGAAAACAGATTGGGTAGCTTTCAATGCAGAGCTAAAAAACAATCTAGTAAGGGAAAATGGGTATCAGGGGCAAGGGGTCGAGGACATGGCGAACTCTTTGAAAAAACGCCATGATAGAATCGTACCACAAAGCCTGCCCCGTGATTGAGAAAAACTCAAGGAAAAAAGCATGTTGGTGGAACCAGGGGCTGGAAACCTTGAGGAAAAACCTTCGCAGAGCATATAATACATGCAAACGTGCAGGGAACTGGGATAGGTACTCTGCTGCTCTAACAGAGTACAATAAAGAGGTGAGAAGAGCTAAGAGAAACTCGTGGAGAGAATTCTGTCAGAGTATTGATAAGGCTCCTGACTGCGCAAAACTCCAAAAAGTCCTAGCTCGAAGCCCCACAAATGCGGTGGGTACTATACTTAGGGAAGATGGGACTCACACCAAGGATCCTGAGGAGACTCTTCAGTGTTTACTGAATACACACTTCCCAGGATCGTTTCAAACCAGTGAAACAGTTGTTAGTGAATGGCGGCGAGAACCTAGAGATAGCTCGTCTAAGGTGGACTGGAACTGTGCAAAGACTGTCATCAACTACTTAGGGATAAAACGGGCCTTGGAGTCTTTTAAGCCGTTCAAATCACCAGGTACCGATGGCATTTTTCCCGCTTTACTGCAGGAGAGTGGGGACTTGGTGATACCCCTGCTCCTACGACTGTTTAGAACTAGTCTAGCGACAGGAGTCATACCCTCATCTTGGAGGACCTCTAGGGTTATATTTATCCCGAAGCCAGGCAAACCCTCCTATGAGGTTGCAAAGGCTTATAGACCAATAAGCCTAACATCCTTCTTTGTCAAGACCATGGAGAAGGTTCTGGATAGGCATTTAAGGGACACAGTCCTCATCAATCGTCCCTTACATCCAAATCAACATGCCTATCAGAAAGGTAAATCTTGTGAAACAGCCCTACACTGTCTGGTTGGCAAGATTGAGCAAGCTATTGAACAAAAGGAAATAGCTTTAGCAGTGTTCCTGGACATAGAAGGAGCTTTTGATAATACGAGTACTCACTCTATAGTGTCTAAGCTTACATCCAGGGGTACGGAGGAAACTGTTGTTAGGTGGATAAGTAACATGCTTAAGAGCAGAAGAGCACAGGCATCTCTGTGCGGAATCACAAGAGAGGTCAAAACGCAGCGAGGATGTCCACAAGGAGGTGTATTATCACCAAGCCTGTGGAACATAGTTGTGGATGACTTACTCTGGACTCTGAATGAACAGGGTATGTATGCTCAAGGCTATGCAGATGATGTTGTTATACTCATAAGAGGTAAGCATATGGTAACGTGTCTGGAAATGATGCAGAGAGCACTGGCCATTGTGGAGCGATGGTGTGACGAAGAAGGACTTGTAGTAAATCCTTCGAAGACCGTCATGATACCATTTACAAGAAGAAGGAAACTGGAAATCACACAGCCAGTCCTATGTGGGGGCCAGATACAGTTAAGCAGGGAGTTCAAATATCTAGGTGTCAAACTGGATGATAAACTCACCTGGAATTGTCATATGGAATACATAATCAGACGATCTCAGACTACATTGATGATGGTGAGACGTGCAGTAGGATGCACATGGGGGCTTAGACCCGACATGTCACACTGGCTGTACACCAGAGTCATTAGGCCAATGATGGTGTATGGCTCAGTGGTATGGTGGCCAAAAGTCCAACAGGTGACTGCCGCAAAAAACCTGTCAAAGGTACAGCGGTTGGCATGCTTGGGGACAACGGGTGCCATGAGAGGAACACCAACCGCTGCTATGGAAGTAGTGCTAAACCTCCCACCCCTAGACATATTCGTCATAGGAGAGGCTAGGATGGCTGCCTACAGACTGAAGTGCAATGGGAACTGGCATTATCACCATGCTAGTAAGCACTCCAAGATCGTTGACATTCTCAAACTGGATATTCTAGAAATGATGTCTGACAGAATGGCAAAGGTTACGGACTGGGAAAAACCATTTCAAGTCAACATTGTTGAGAGGAAGGAATGGTCAAAAGGTGAGCCTGACTACATGAAGAAGGCTCTAACCTGGTACACGGACGGGTCAAAGACTCTGAAGGGTACTGGGGCAGGGGTCTGGGGAGCCAGACCGAGGGTTAACTTAAGCTTTAGCCTAGGTAAACTGGCAACTGTCTTTCAGGCTGAAGTTACAGCCCTTGCAGAATGTGCAAGAGTTAATGTGGAAAGGGGCTACAAAGGCAAAAACATCTACATTAACTCGGACAGCAGGGCTGCTCTGCAGGCCTTGGCCAACCATGACTGTAATTCGAAGGCAGTCTGGGAATGCCATAAGGTCTTGAAATTGCTGGCGAAAACCAATAAAGTTATTCTAACTTGGGTGCCTGGACATAGAGGAATCACAGGAAATGAAGGGGCAGACGGTTGCGCTAACTTGGGAGCCCAACCGTCTTCTTACCGGTCCTGAACCAACGTGTGGGGTCTCATATAACTTAGCACGTAGATCAGTTACCAAGTGGATGGCTAACAAACACCTACAACATTGGAGAAACACTGAGGGGAATGTACAGGCAAAGCGGATGCTCAAGGGACCATCAAGGAACATTGCAGCAGATGCCCTTAGAATGAGTAGAACGGAGATCAGAAAGGTGACTGGTTTTATTACAGGTCATTGGATATTCCGAAGTCACCTGAACAGAATAGGTATTCCAGTTCAGGAAACACTGTGCAGGAAATGTGGCGAGGCTGACGAAACAGCCAAGCACGTCATATTTGAATGTCCGGCATTACAGAGCAAACGCTCAAGATCCCTAGGTGTTCTTATGCATACGGAAGAGGGGTTGGAACAGGAAGGCATTGTTCAGAAGATCTCATGGTTTTGTAAAGGCCTGGGATTTGATACAGCTTAAACCTGGGAGAGGGTGCACAATAAGCCGGATGGCTGAGAGGCAACTACCAGGCCTAGGAAACCTGGCCCTCTGTTAAAAAAAAAAAAAAAAAAAAAAAAAAAAATGTATAAGATTCAGGTATTATATTTTTGTAAGATCGTAAATGTTTTCGAGGAGATTTAAAATATACAAAGATTGAACAACTTAGAAAAGAGTAAAATAATTAAAAAAGAGTATATTTATAAAATATTATAGTAAATTAAATTCGGCTTGATATAGTAACCATTTTATACCTAACAAAATCAAAATTCCTTATTTCCATAAAACCATTTCTTGTATTAGTAAGAGTCAATTTCCAATACTCTAATTAGGCTCTAGTTTAAGAAACTTATCACATATTGGTAAACGAATTTAAACTATACAAACAATAAAGTTATAAACACATTATGATATTATGAAATATCCTCCGTTGTAACATATGTGATTAACTTAAGTTTTTAACAAATATTTTTCTGATCAACTTAAATTAAGTATAGTTATTCCAATATTAACAAGAAAAAATCATCATAAAAATTAAACAGTATAAGACCTTTAAGCTTGTTATAAACTTTAAAATAATCGAGAATAATGTAAGAATTCGATTAATAATCTATTTTGATAGAACAATATTGTTTAGTCCTTTTCAGTTTGGTTTTTGAAAAAGAAAATCAATCAAAGAAGCAAGTTTAATGATTTATGAAAAGTACACAAGTTTATTTATCGATTTTAAAAAAACATTTTGATTTTGTAGACCACAACATTTTATTAAGAAATTTGAACTCGCAGGAATAAGAGGAAATGCTCTTAATTGGTTTTAAAGCTTCTTGAACACACAAGGACAAGATTTCTGACAAGTTTTAGTAACTCTTTGTTAAGGTTGGTGACCTCCTCAAGGCTGTTTTAAGTTTAAGACCCTCTTGGATCACAAAGCACCTGCTAACTGCCCTTGTAGTCTTCTTCCAGTTAATGAATTTCTATTGCCATATTAAAATGTGCCTTTTTGTCTCAATAAAAAATTTATATACATACAAAAATAAATAAAAGTGTGTGTGTGCGTGTGTGTGTGTGTGTGTGTGTGTAAAGCTGCAAAGTTACTGCAGCAAAAAGGGTCAGTGTCGGCTATTTACATTCACTATCGCTGTAATGTATTTATGGTTCCAAAGTTACGTAAGCTTAAAAATTATAATTATATATATATATATATATATATATATATATATATATACATACATACATACATATAGAGCATTAATATATATAATATTATATACCATATATATATGGTATATATCTCATATATATATATACATAAGATTAGTAATTGTCAGATCGCTTCTCGGCCTTTTGGCTAAGATCAAAGTGTCTATTTTAATCTTAGTCAAAAATCAAAATTTACTCAAAATTTCCGTGCAAAACCGGACAATCCGGTTATTGTCCTTTTTACACAAGGTGATTCCGGGGGGTGGTGGGACTCACCCCTGGCAGCTTCGCCCTGCCAGCGGATAGCCCGGTGGGTTCAGCGTCACGCACTGACTCTCCCTAATAAGGCGCCGACCCTAGGAGTCGTCCGGGCGGTGTTCAATGTGGGGTTTCGCTGACCCCCCGTCTGCGCCACCCGAGATCCCTGCTGCTGCTTCTGCTACCGTTCCTTGTGCTGCCGGCGAACCATCTGCTGCTGCGTCTCTGCCTCGATTACGTCTACTTTGTTTATTGCTCTCCCCCTCGGGCAGAGACTTCAATGCCCGGTATGCCTGGAGACCGGCATACAGTGTATCAGGAAGAGGGAGGAGATGAAGCGGCATCTCAACCAGGATCAGGGCGGAGGTTGGGAGTTATCCTTTGTCTGCTGCGATGTGGAGTACTCCTGTCGTCGCACCGATACGTGCTGAAGCAGGCAGACACACTTCGCTGAGGCGCATTAAGGAGTTTATTTTCTTCCTGAGGAGGAGTTGAGCATCTGTGAGTCTTCCTACAACGCCCTGCAGGAGAAGATCATCCGCCTTGCCACTCCTGCGTGGCCTGCTTCTGCTGATTTCTCCACCAGCTCGTCGGATCCATCTCCATCGTCTCCGCCTCTGGCCGTGTCCGCTCCGCTGCGGCCATAGCACGGAATGCTCTCCTTCGTTGCCGTGTGGCTGAGGACCGTCAGCTCACTCCACCTCGTGTGCCGCTGCGGGGTGAAGATCTCCCCACCGTCACCCCTCCCCCCCTGCTACGTCAACATCAGCTCCAGAAGCAGCTGCGTTCCGACTTCCGGTGCCTGCGTCATCTGCTGCGTCACCTGCTGCGTCACCTGCTGCGCCTGAAGTTCACCCGGCCTTGACTTCAGCCCCGTCGCCTGGTCCAGCTTCGGCGTCTCCACCATCGCCTCCTGTTCCTGCTCCGGCGCTTCTTCCGGCTCAGGTTCCGCATCATGCTCTGGCGTCTCCTGGTCTGGTATCCCCGGTGTTGGTGGCTCCTGCTTTGGCTAAGCCATTGCCAGGACCTCCTCCGATCCCTTATTCATCGTCAGGCTCCCCACCACCGGGGTCTCCGGCAGCCCTTGCTGATGGCCTCACGGCCTGGCAGCGTGAGTGGGTCGCCAGGTTTTTCCCGGGTATGGCATAGGAAGTGTTTCTGCGCTCCCTGGGGGACTTAGTGCCCTCTGTTTCCACCGCTCCGGCACAGCCTGGGGGCGGTCGTTCAGCTCCTGGTGTTGGTCGTACTGCTGGAGGCGCTCGGGCTCCAGACTAACGAAGCGGCTCTACCGCAGGACTCCGAGGCGGGCTACCCGGGAGATACTGCAGGCGGCTTCCCCCTATTGTGCGATTCATAAACGAGACATTGTGTCTCACTTCGTTGAGTCTTATACTCCGAAGGAAGGATGCACGAGGACGCCGCCTTCTAATAGTGTGTGCCACCCAGCTGCCACCGCACTGCCGCTCTTCGACCCCGCTTCCCCTCTGGAAGTGGCTGTCCTTCTTTGGAGGACTTCCAACACCGCTCCCGGTCCTGATGGGATCAGATACGGTGTGTGAAGGCGTTGAGATTCCTCCTGCCTGGAAGGTCTCGACGACCGTCCTCATCCATAAGAAAGGGCCTGTTGAGGATATCACAACTGGCGGCCCATTGCCCTCTCTAACACTTGCGGGAAGTTGTTCTGCAGTCTCCTTGCTGCTCGTCTCTCAAGTTGGGCCTCAGGCAATGGGTTTCTATCAGGAGCCCAGAAGGGCTTCGTACCTGCTGAGGGTTGTCTCGTGCACAACTTCCTGATTCAGGAGCTCCTTGATGAGGCTCGGCGTCGCGGCAGTGAGCTTTGTGTGGCCTGGCTTGACCTGGCCAACGCATTTGGAAGTGTCCCCCACTCCTCTCTCATTGCCGCACTGCGCTCTGCCGGGCTTATCGCCAACCAACTGCTGCTCATCGAGAACCTCTATGAAGGCAGCGTGACCTCCATCCGGCACAGTAGCGAGTTGACTCCGGACATCCCCTTTGGTGCTGGTGATGGAGTCGCTCATCAGGCCGCTAGTAGCGCTGGAAGACCTGCACGGAGCCGACCTGCATGGCACGCGGATTGGTGTCCTCGCGTATGCTGATGACCTGGCCTTAGTTGCGAGGTCTAAAGCATCGCTGGGGGCGCTGATCGAGACAGTCGTCCCTGCTGCCAGGTGGGTCGGCCTTGAGTTTAAACCCACCAAGTGTGCCACGCTTCACGTGGCCAGCCAGGCTGTAAGGCCTACAGAATTTCTGATTGACGGTGCTCCTCTTAGGGTGCTTGGCGAGGGTGAGCCTTATCAACATCTGGGGGTCCCCACCTGGATGAGGTTGGACCAAACCCCGGTGGCTACCATCACGAGGCTCGAGGGTCAGGCCGCTTCTATATTCGGGAGTATGCTTGCCCCCTGGCAGAAGTTGCATGCCATGCGCACCTTCCTGGTCCCGCAGCTTATTTTTAATTTTAACACTGCTAGGATCAGGAAGACGAGCCAGCGCGAACTTGATAAATCAATCAAGTTGGGGTGCAAGCGAGTAATGAATCTCCCGCAGCGTGCCAGTGCGGAGCTGATCGCGCTCCCCCCTCCTGGGGTGGAGCCGGCCTCCTGCCACTCTCTGACCTTATGGATCTCTCGGCTGTGGCTCACGCTTTTCGCCTCCTGACGTCACCTGACCCTAAGATTGCACACCTATCACTTGAGGGTCTCGCTGTCTCCGCTGGTCAGCGGAATGCGGCAAGATATGGCGTTCCTCGTGTCATATCTGAACGGGGAAATTGGCGATAACATTAATGTTGCAAAAACGTTTTCCTTGGCCCGGGCTGCACTTAACCGCCTCTCCAGGGGGGTGGTGTGAGGAGAGGAGATCCTTCCAACTGTCCGTCCCTGGGGAGAGGTCGACCATCACGGTGGACGGCGGCTCCCGGTTCAAGCTTTCCTCTGTCCTGCGATCTTCCCTGCAATCCCACTTCCGGTCCGTTCTTTCCAACAAACCGGAGCAGGGCAGGGCTATTCGTGTTACCGCTGGTTGCCCCTCCTCCAACCATTTCCTTTACGAGGGGCGTCATACGCGGTTCGCTGACTGGCGGTTAATCCACAGGGCGCGGCTTAATATACTCCCCCTCAACGGTTGCAAACGGTGGGGAGCCGGCGACCGCCGGTGTGGCCACCATGATGAGACCACGGCACATGTGCTTTGCCACTGTTTGCCTACCATGTCCGTGGTCTCTAAGCGGCATGACGCGGTTCTGGACCATCTTATCGCTGCAATCCATCCGTCGCCGGGGGTAAAAGTGAGCCGGAACCAGCGTGTCCCTCTAATGTATATATGGATTTTTCATTAAATTATGAAAACATTAGTAAGTATTAATTTATTATTAATTTTATTATAAAATAAACGGTTTTTAAACTAAATGGAATATAAATTTGTTTGATTTAAGAGTCTGAATATTATACTAGGAGGAATAGTTAAAGGTAGTATAATGAATAAAACGTTGGTTTAATAATCTAGATATCAAACTAGGAATAAAGGTTAATAGTAGTATAGTGAATACACGTTGATTTGAGAGTTTGGATATTTTACTTTGAGTAATGGTTAAAAGTTGTACAGTAAATAAACGTTGGTTTGAGAATCTAGATATCATAAGGGCTGGATATTATACTAGGAATAATAGTTATTAGTAGTATAGGGAGTACATGTTAGTTCTATGTTTTATGGAGAACATTGGTGAGAGTGTTATTTAACAATGGGTGGAGGCACTAAGTGAGTTTCTCCAAGATAAATATGTATCCAGCAATAACTTCAAATTAGTGGAAGACGTTCAAGATTCCAGCAGCAAAAAACTCAGCTACACCAATAGCCTGAAAATCACATTGGTGAGAGTATTTTTTACCAATGTGTGGAGGCTCTAAGAGAGTATCTCCAAAATAAATATTCATCCAGTCAAAACTGCGTAGTGCAAGACCTAGTTCATTACGAACATTCCAACCACAAAACAACCAGCAACAGAAGCCTAAACATAACCCTGGTGAAGCCGTCATCGACCGGAAAAGCATATTTCATGCACATTCGGCCCTTATAACCCCGATAGAGCAAGTCTAGTAAAGAAACATTTAATAAATGAGTTACATATCAATAACATTTTAATAACGTAATTCATTACCGTGCTGATTATTTATAATGTAGATTACAGACAAATATCTAAATTATTGTAATTCTTATAGATTACGAGACGGTCTAAACAAAGCTAATATTAATTAGTAAGCCGAATTTGCAGATCATTTCAGTAGCATAACAGAGAGTCTGGTTTTCAGAGTCTGGATGTTATACTTTGAGTACTGGTTGAAAGTAGTATAGTTAATAAGCATTGATTTGAGAGTCTGGATATCACACTTGGAATAAAGGTTATTATTAGTATAGGGAGTACATGTTAGATCTATGTTTTATGGAGAACATTGGTGAGAGTGTTATTTACCAATGGGTGAAGGCACTAAAGGAGTTTCTCCAAGATAAATATGTATCCAGCAATAACTTCAAATTAGTGGAAGACGTTGAAGATTCCAGCAGCAAAAAACTCAGCTACACCAATAGCCTGAAAATCACATTAGTGAGAGTATTATTTACCAATGTGTGGAGGCTCTAGAGGATTTCCTCCAAAATAAATATTCATCCAGTAAAAACTGCGTAGTGCAAGACCTAGTTCATTACGAACATTCCAACCACAAAACAACCAGCAACAGAAGCCTAAACATAACACTGGTGAAGCCGTCATCGACCGGAAGAGCATATTTCAGGCACATGCGGCTCTTATAACCCCGATAGAGCAAGTCAAGTAAAGAAACATTTAATAAATGAGTTACATATCTATAATATTTTAATACCGTAATTCATTACCGTCCTGATTATTTATAATGTAGTTTACAGACGAATATCTAAATTATTGTAATTCTTATAGATTACGAGACGGTCTAAACAAAGCTAATGTTAATTAGTAAGCCGACTTTGCAGATCATTTCAGCAGCATAACAGAGAGTCTGGTTTTCAGAGTCTGGATGTTATACTTTGAGTACTGGTTGAAAGTAGTATAGTTAATAAGCATTGATTTGAGAGTTTGGATATCACACTTGGAATAATGGTTATTATTAGTATAGGGAGTACATGTTAGTTCTATGTTTTATGGAGAACATTGGTGAGAGTGTTATTTACCAATGGGTGAAGGCACTAAGGGAGTTTCTCCAAGATAAATATGTATCCAGCAATAACTTCAAATTAGTGGAAGACGTTGAAGATTCCAGCAGCAAAAAAACTCAGCTACGCCAATAGCCTGAAAATCACATTGGTGAGAGTATTATTTACCAATGTGTGGAGGCTGTAAGGGATTTTCTCCAAAATAAATATTCATCCAGTCAAAACTGCGTAGTGCAAGACCTAGTTCATTACGAACATTCCAAACTGAAAACAACCAGCAATAGAAGCCTAAAAATCACCCGTGGTGAAGCCGTCATCGACCAGAAGAGCATATTTCAGGCACTTGCGGCCCTTATAACCCCGATGGAGCAAGTCAAGTAAAGAAACATTTAATAAATGAGTTACATATCAATAACATTTTAATAACGTAATTCATTACCGTGGTGATTATTTATAATGTAGTTTACAGACAAATATCTAAATTATTGTAATTCTTATAGATTACGAGACGGTCTAAACAAAGCTAATGTTAATTAGTAAGCCGAATTTGCAGATCATTTCAGCAGCATAACAGAGAGTCTGGTTTTCAGAGTCTGGATGTTATACTTTGAGTACTGGTTGAAAGTAGTATAGTTAATAAGCATTGATTTGAGAGTTTGGATATCACACTTGGAATAATGGTTATTATTAGTATAGGGAGTACATGTTAGTTCTATGTTTTATGGAGAACATTGGTGAGAGTGTTATTTACCAATGGGTGAAGGCACTAAGGGAGTTTCTCCAAGATAAATATGTATCCAGCAATAACTTCAAATTAGTGGAAGACGTTGAAGATTCCAGCAGCAAAAAACTCAGCTACACCAATAGCCTGAAAATCACATTGGTGAGAGTATTATTTACCAATGTGTGGAGGCTCTAAGGGATTTCCTCCAAAATAAATATTCATCTAGTCAAAACTGCGTAGTGCAAGACCTAGTTCATTACGAACATTCCAACCACAAAACAACCAGCAACAGAAGCCTAAACATAACCCTGGTGAAGCCGTCATCGACCGGAAGAGCATATTTCAGTCACATGCGGCCCTTATAACCTTGATAGAGCAAGTCAAGTAAAGAAACATTTAATAAATGAGTTACATATCAATAATATTTTAATAACGTAATTCATTACCGTCCTGATTATTTATAATGTAGTTTACAGACAAATATCTAAATTATAACTAAAACAAAATTTATGCCAATTTCTTTGAATCCTCAGTCGAATTATGTCTTAGGAAATCTGATCATACATAATTGTGGAAATCACAGTAACAGTACCTGTATTTGCGAAGCAATCGAAAAAATAAACTTGTATAAATATCTTGGCGTTATTTTAGATTTTCGTTTGAAATGGTCAGATCATATTGAATATCTCAAACAAAAGACCCGAAAGTATATCTTTGCCTTTAAGAACCTTAGGGATATTCTTGCTGTTCAAGAAATGAAAATGGTATATTATGCATACGTGCAATCTCTTTTTGCATTTGGGATAATTTTTTGGGGGGCAGCTTATAAATCAAATCTTGATCCTCTTTTTACGGTTCAGAAATCAATTTTGAAAGTAGCTTTTAAAAAATGTCATAGGTTTTCAACATCCATTTTATTTCAAGAAACTAAAATGTTTACAATAAGACAACTTTTTATAAAATCTCTTTTAATACACATGTATAAAAATTTAGATGATTTATTTGTAAGAACTCAACACACCCATAACACACGTTATTCTAGATCAACAGGAATTCTACCATTGCAATTAACTAAATCTTATTCTAACACCAACTCATACTATCTAGCTCACGTGCTTTTTATAAATATGAGTAAACTTTAAAAGGAAAGTTAATCAGTGGTTATTATCATTGTCTATTGAGGAGGCCGAGGCAGTGCTGTCTACGAACTACGGACGGACAGTTTGACATGTAAACAGCCACCACTCCTATCCCATCATCATTCATTATCACTAACCTATTATAATCTGCGGTGACCCTGCTTAATTACCATTGTTATTAATATGTATATGTTTTAAAATTAATAATATTTAACGCTTTAAAACAGGTACAAATCAAAATTACGCGGTTTTTTTTCTTTTAATATATTCATTGCATATTCGCATGTGTATGTGCATGCATATGTATATGTATATATGTATGTGTGTGTATGTATGTGTGTGAAGTGTAGTGGTGTATTATTTTGTACTATATTTATATTCAATTTTTGTTTTATTATATCCAGTCCGTTATTTCTTCAGGCGTGAACAACTCGAGTCTGCGTACAGGCATCATAGCCCATGCAGGCTCATTTCCCGAGGACAATGTTTTATACATAATGTTATTTTTATGATGTTTATTTTATGTTGTTTATTCTATGATGATTATTTCTTATTCTTTGTTCACATTTCAAACTTTGTTTGGTATTGTAAAAATTTAGAAATGAATTGTACAGATTGTATTGTAATATGTACTAATATTTGGGAAATAAAAAAATCAATTCATTCATTCAATCAATTCATTCATTCATTTTTTTATTGTAATTCTTATAGATTACGAGACGGTCTAAACAAAGCTAATGTTAATTATCAAGCAGAATTTGCAGATCATTTTAGTAGCATAACAGAGAGTCTGGTTTTCAGAGTCTGGATGTTATACTTTAAGTACTGGTTGAAAGTAGTATAGTTAATAAGCGTTGATTTGAGAGTCTGGATATCACACTTGGAATAATGGTTATTAGTAGTATAGGGAGTACATGTTAGTTCTATGTTTTATGGAGAACATTGGTGAGAGTGTTATTTACCACTGGGTGAAGGCACTAAGAGAGTTTCTCCAAGATAAATATGTATCCAGCAATAACTTCAAATTAGTGGAAGACGTTGAAGATTCCAGCAGCAAAAAACTCAGCTACGCCAATAGCCTGAAAATCACATTGGTGAGAGTATTATTTACCAATGTGTGGAGGCTCTAAGGGATTTTCTCCAAAATAAATATTCATCCAGTCAAAACTGCGTAGTGCAAGACCTAGTTTAACATTACGAACATTCCAAACTGAAAACAACCAGCAACAGAAGCCTAAAAATCACCCGAGGTGAAGCCGTCATCGACCGGAAGAGCATATTTCAGGCACATGCGGCCCTTATAACCCCGATGGAGCAAGTCAAGTAAAGAAACATTTAATAAATGAGTTACATATCAATAACTTTTTAATAACGTAATTCATTACCGTGCTGATTATTTATAATGTAGTTTACAGACAAATATCTAAATTATTGTAATTCTTATAGATTACGAGACGGTCTAAACAAAGCTAATGTTAATTAGTAAGCAGAATTTGCAGATCATTTCAGTAGCATAACAGAGAGTCTGGTTTTCAGAGTCTGGATGTTATACTTTGAGTACTGGTTGAAAGTAGTATAGTTAATAAGCATTGATTTGAGAGTTTGGATATCACACTTGGAATAATGGTTATTATTAGTATAGGGAGTACATGTTAGTTCTATGTTTTATGGAGAACATTGGTGAGAGTGTTATTTACCAATGGGTGAAGGCACTAAGGGAGTTTCTCCAAGATAAATATGTATCCAGCAATAACTTCAAATTAGTGGAAGACGTTGAAGATTCCAGCAGCAAAAAACTCAGCTACGCCAATAGCCTGAAAATCACATTGGTGAGAGTATTATTTACCAATGTTTAGAGGCTCTAAGGGATTTTCTCCAAAATAAATATTCATCCAGTCAAAACTGCGTAGTGCAAGACCTAGTTTAACATGAAAATTCCAACCACAAAACAACCAGCAACAGAAGCCTAAAAATCACCCGAGGTGAAGCCGTCATCGACCGGAAGAGCATATTTCAGGCACATGCGGCCCTTATAACCCCGATGGAGCAAGTCAAGTAAAGAAACATTTAATAAATGAGTTACATATCAATAACATTTTAATAACGTAATACATTACCGTGCTGATTATTATTTATAATGTAGTTTACAGACAAATATCTAAATTATTGTAATTCTTATAGATTACGAGACGGTCTAAACAAAGCTAATGTTAATTAGTAAGCCAAATTTGCAGATCATTTTAGTAGCATAACAGAGAGTCTGGTTTTCAGAGTCTGGATGTTATACTTTAAGTACTGGTTGAAAGTAGTATAGGTAATAAGCGTTAATTTGAGAGTCTGGATATCACACTTGGAATAATGGTTATTATTAGTATAGGGAGTACATGTTAGTTCTATGTTTTATGGAGAACATTGGTGAGAGTGTTATTTACCAATGGGTGAAGGCACTAAGGGAGTTTCTCCAAGATAAATATGTATCCAGCAATAACTTCAAATTAGTGGAAGACGTTGAAGATTCCAGCAGCAAAAAACTCAGCTACACCAATAGCCTGAAAATCACATTGGTGAGAGTATTATTTACCAATGTTTAGAGGCTCTAAGGGATTTTCTCCAAAATAAATATTCATCCAGTCAAAACTGCGTAGTGCAAGACCTAGTTTAACATGAACATTCCAACCACAAAACAACCAGCAACAGAAGCCTAAAAATCACCCGAGGTGAAGCCGTCATCGACCGGAAGAGCATATTTCAGGCACATGCGGCCCTTATAACCCCGATGGAGCAAGTCAAGTAAAGAAACATTTAATAAATGAGTTACATATCAATAACATTTTAATAACGTAATTCATTACCGTGCTGATTATTTATAATGTAGTTTACAGACAAATATCTAAATTATTGTAATTCTTATAGATTACGAGACGGTCTAAACAAAGCTAATGTTAATTAGTAAGCCGAATTTGCAGATCATTTCAGTAGCATAACAGAGAGTCTGGTTTTCAGAGTCTGGATGTTATACTTTGAGTACTGGTTGAAAGTAGTATAGTTAATAAGCATTGATTTGAGAGTTTGGATATCACACTTGGAATAATGGTTATTATTAGTATAGGGAGTACATGTTAGTTCTATGTTTTATGGAGAACATTGGTGAGAGTGTTATTTACCAATGGGTGAAGGCACTAAGGGAGTTTCTCCAAGATAAATATGTATCCAGCAATAACTTCAAATTAGTGGAAGACGTTGAAGATTCCAGCAGCAAAAAACTCAGCTACACCAATAGCCTGAAAATCACATTGGTGAGAGGTTTATTTACCAATGTTTGGAGGCTCTAAGGGATTTTCTCCAAAATAAATATTCATCCAGTCAAAACTGCGTAGTGCAAGACCTAGTTTAACATGAAAATTCCAACCACAAAACAACCAGCAACAGAAGCCTAAAAATCACCCGAGGTGAAGCCGTCATCGACCGGAAGAGCATATTTCAGGCACATGCGGCCCTTATATAACCCCGATGGAGCAAGTCAAGTAAAGAAACATTTAATAAATGAGTTACATATCAATAACATTTTAATAACGTAATTCATTACCGTGCTGATTATTTATAATGTAGTTTACAGACAAATATCTAAATTATTGTAATTCTTATAGATTACGAGACGGTCTAAACAAAGCTAATGTTAATTATCAAGCAGAATTTGCAGATCATTTTAGTAAGATAACAAAGAGTCTGGTTTTCCGAGTCTGGATGTTATACTTTAAGTACTGGTTGAAAGTAGTATAGGTAATAAGCGTTAAATTGAGAGTCTGGATATCACACTTGGAATAATGGTTATTATTAGTATAGGGAGAACATGTTAGTTCTATGTTTTATGGACAAAATTCGTGAGTGTGTTATTTACCAATGGGTGAAGGCACTTAGGGAGTTTCTCCAAGATAAATATGTATCCAGCAATAACTTCAAATTAGTGGAAAACGTTGAAGATTCCAGCAGCAAAAAAATCAGCTACACCAATAGCCTGAAAATCACATTGGTGAGAGTATTATTTACCAATGTTTGGAGGCTCTAAGGGATTTTCTCCAAACTAAATATTCAGCCAAACTAAAATTATTGTAATTTTTATAGATTACGCGCGCGCGCGTGTGTGTGTGTGTGTGTGGTGTGTGTGTGGGTGTGTGTGTGTGTGTGTGTGTGTGTGGTGTGTGTGCGCGCGTGTATGTGTGCTTGTGTTTTTACGTAATTCTATACTTAAGATAACTTGTGTTTTTGTGATTGGTGGATATATTTTTTATATACGATTTTACTATTATTGTATGCGATTGTATGATTTATAACCCTCTTCTCATACGTAAGGTTCCAACTTACTATTAATATTTTGTGCTTGTTATTTGCTTTGCAGGTATGTGGGTCCAGAGAATCCGACGCAATCCTCAGAATGACAGAATATGATGGAATTCAAAGAATGTTTTTGAAAACACTTTGTAGACTGCCCTTTAACACAGCAAATTAAACACTTTTCAAGTTGGCTCGGAAAAATTATACTACACACAACCCTTCAATTAAATCTAAATTATCGAGGAAGAATCTGGATTATGACGCCGAATGACAGCGTTGAGTTGGTGGCCAGTTGACCAGAGTGGTTGAGGCGATGTGAACAGACTGGCGAGTGGAACGTACAGGGTGTTGCGTGTAACGTCTGTCTATCACTCACATTATTTAACAATCAAACCTGACCTTGGAGATAAGACATTCCTGAAAGATTGTTATGACGTGAATATTATATCTTGGGCAGTATATGCGCGGGCAGATTAGGTCGATTAGAATTACAAACATTGGTTTCCTGATAAAAGTTTACGTTTATTCTTTGTGTGCCCGGAACGACTTTTGTGGAGTCGGTCTTTTACTTTGTGGGTATTTTGTGATAAAAACTAAATTTGAGATAACAGTTGTAAGGAGCTAAAAAAAAAAAACTAAAAACAAATTAACTATAACCCACTTAACAATTTTAACCATAAACGTGTGTTCCAAACTTTAACTTGAAACACTGTAATATTAATTCAAAACTATTCAAAAGCCTTTAATATCTCATAAAATATATCGTATTCTTATGTCCGACCTGTTAGACTTCAATCTTTAAATTTACCAATTATTTAAATTTTTTAACACTGTTATAAAGAACTTCGAATCGGAAAAAAACGAGACCTTACAGGATGGAGAGAGACGAGAAACCTAATCTTAGTTGGGCAAATATATATCTTTAATATTTGCCATAAGACTTTTTGCACGGATTTACTGTGGGGTAAGCCTGCACTACATCCACAATATTTGTTCAGTTACTATAAGACAATACAAACCACTTTTCTTAAAAAAAACTTTAATTTAAGCCTCCCCTTGGCCCTATTTTCCAGTAAAAAAAAGGAAGTTTAATGCCTCCGCTATTATGGTTATCAATTATAAAAAGTGGTTGAATTAAATACTGCAATTTTAATCCTAGACCAATACAATATATTATAATGCTTACGTGTGGCGGATAGAGAATATTTTATGTCACTAGTTTTGTATAACTTTTTAATATGCGGCAGCAATGATGAACTCAAACCATTCAGTTTATTTTAGACACTCGAAATTTGTTTGCATTTGACACGTAGAATGGCATATACACAGTAGCTGAAAGAACAAATAAACTGAGATACCAGTAAAGTCCGTAAAATATGAAAGTTTTAATGAAAGGAAAAGTTATTGAGAGGAATCGTTGGTCCATTTTTGCCTTGGAGAGACGCAGGATACAAAGTAGATACATAGGAAGAAGTATTCTATAATTTCTATTACAGAAATAATTAAAGAAATATCATGATATAGTGTACAGAGATCAGAAAGCAAGGACGTACAGTGTACGATATCAGGATATTAAAGATATTCATACTTTTTAAGTACTAATTTTAGTTTTCTGTACTTGTAGCTTCCAATAACCACATTGTAAATACTTCCATAGTTGTCAAAAACATTGTTTAAAAGCTATTATATCTCAAAGCGAGTTGTAAGTACTTTATTGTTTTAGAGTTATATTTATGTAAATCACAAATATTACAACCCTACGAAACGATGCTAAATACTCACAGTGAAATACACCCCATTTGGGTACAAACTGACATACTGACAAAATTGTCACCTTACAACTGTCATACCTTGCAACTCTCATACTCTAAAACTGATATACCACTGTATTATTTACAATATGGCTCGATGATGGCTGATATTCTAAATTAAAATGAATAATATTAGTGAGTGATTTAAAAAATTATATGCACCTAAGATATCTTTTAGATTTTTACAGATTTCTAAGTGGGTTATAGCAATGCATTAATTGGGATTTTTCACTATACATACAAATAAGATAATACAAATATTTTATGACAGTAAGTTAAGAAAAATGAAATCGGAAAAATTGGAATTCTCCTTCTTTGTGTTGAGAATAATACATTTATAAACTTTCAATTTGAACAAAGGTATTTAAGTTGATTTGTTAAACACCTAAAAATAGTAATCCAACTATAAATTATAATTTTACTTCTTTGGATAATTGACTTGAAATTAATATTATCAATTAATATTACAACTCAATCAACGTTATTACTTAAGTACAAAGCCATTCATTAAAAATGCCCCCGCCTCTTAGTTTGATTGCAACGAAGAATGGTTTTACATTAGTGAATTGATTCCATTGAAAGAACTGCCTCCAATAGATTATGATAAATGTTCTGTATTTAACGCTAATGTGTTTATAGCTTCGTCATCTCCTCATAATACTGTTCTGTTCTGCCAATATATCAACATGTGTAATAAAACAATAGCCCTATATAAAATTTAGAACCCTCATGGGTCTGAAAAAATTTCTTTTCTGTCTGTATTTGCGCATGTAAATGTCAAAAATTAAACTGGCCTATTACAGGAGTACTTGAAAATTTTTATGAAGCTTCATTTTAATAGGTAGCAATAAGATCGATGATGGAGCATGCCGCTCCGTGGTTTTCAATGAGCGTTAGTGAATATTTTTAAAACTCATTTTATTAGTAACCATGAGAATATAACAGAATGAAAAAAAAAACATTATTCACACTAAGTACATTGATATTTTAATATGCGATATTTTTATTCGTTGAATAAATGAAAATAATTGAGTTAAAAGTGAAAGTGAAAATTCGGTGATGAGAACAAACTCTTTGCATTGATTAGACATCAAAGACGGACACCTATTCTACATAATACAGTGTAATCTAGGTGAAGAGGCATTCTCATTGCACAATTGAGAGGACTAGGACGTTTTAGACACGATACCAAAGCAATAGTGTGTACACCAGCTTAGATCGTAGTATTCTTTAATTTCCGGGTATTAAAAAGCATTCTGAACATATATACTGAACAGTTATATTGTTTAATGAAAATATGAAGTTAATTTGAAACGACGAAGGAAATTTAACCCACAGTATATACTCGCGGCGCAGTATTCTGCTACACTGTTTATTTAAAATTAACTAGTCTTCTAAATTAAAAGAAAAAAAATGGGTAAAAAATAGTAAATATTAGAATCTAGAAGAAATCCCACCCCCCCCCCCCCCCACCCCCCCCCCCCCCCACCCCCCCCCCCCCCCACCCCCCCCCCCCCCCACCCCCCCCCCCCCCCACCCCCCCCCCCCCCCACGAATACAATATTTGGTGTGCAATTAGTCTCTTTACACTCTTCCACCAGCTAATTTTGTGTATAGTAAAATCTTATTTAACATACCTGTGTATTTGTCACAGTAATTATTTTACCCAAAAGAAAATAATCTGTATTTATTTGTTCCTTTTTTCTGTATCACATCCCAAAGCTTGGTTTTGGTAGTATTATTAAACAATACACATGTAGGAAACTGTATTTGCCACAAATAAACAGGTTTACCCAGAAACAAATATTTTGTATGTGTTAGATATTACATTAATAAAATATAATTTATGTAATTTTTAATTTTATTTGTTACTATTGGCAAGTATATAACATTGAATTAACATTTATTTACTAAAAATACAGAACCTTATTATATGTATAAGAAAATAATAGGTTTTTCATCTTATTAAAATGTTAATGTTACTAGTGCTATGCCTGTTAAATGGGGAAATGCTTTTTAGGTAAATGAACCGTTTTAGTTCAGAAAACCCGTCAAGTGCAGTTTTTAGGATTTTCGGTAAACGAAGAAAAACTTTTTATCTCGCCTAATATCATAGATATTATGCTTTCACATTTTTTTAAAATTTAATACTTCATACCTTTCTAAAACAAATACTGTTTTTAGTAAAAGTTTTTTAAATTTTGTAATAACATTTTTAAAAAAATTATAAAATTTTTTCTACTTGACGGGTCTTCTGCAATAAACGTTTCTGTTTTTTTATTTTAAAAAAGGGGTTTTTAGGTCAGAATGGTAATAGAAAGGAAGATAAATCACATCAATCAAGACTTACATTTATTTAAACTTAGTGTAAAGTACATGTATTTTAGTCTAATCGTCATTACTCTTTATATCTACGTTGCTTTCAGCTTCTGATGTTAGGCCACTGTACGATACTGTTGTAAAAGGCTTAGTAACCCAGATGTGTACTTTCTCTGTTTAACAATGTCATTGATTTTTTTTATGTTAATGTGGTACCTTTCCAAATGGATATGCTTGCTCCGTTGGGGAGTTCGGGAACAGTGTTGTACTTCTTGAAGGTAAATGTTGAGGAGGTAAAGCCGATCAATGAACTCCTTGACCACAACCTTTCCTCGTTCCGCCTTTGGGTTGTAGTTGAATTCTTTGTATGTAAGACACCTTAAAAGGTATTTTTTCATTTTCTTGGAACACCCTCTTCCACTTGGTTTCGTCAGAGCTAACTGTCTTTTTGTCAATGTTTTGGCCACCAAGTGCTAAAAGAAAAGATCATGTCACTTCTTACTGGGATAACATCAAAACGGCCAGTTTTGCTTGCTTTAAGGATCATCTCAGCATATTGGTCGGGCGTGTAATACTCTGGTCTGCTCTACGCACAACCCGTTTTATGTTAACAAGAGTCCCGATCACAGGCTAAAAATGGGGGTGGGAGTGGCCTTCTCACAGGAAAATAGTGTGGAAATCGTCTCAACCAGTCCCTGTTCACACAGGTTCATTAAAAACCGCACCACACAAGTGGTTTTTTATTTTGACCTGAGGGGCCATCGCTAAAAAAGGACAATATTTTTCTTTACAAGTGGAAAATTTACTTCCATTTGAAGGTAGTGTAGTAACATTGACACCACTCCTCATCAGGCGACTTATTAGCCTCCCCCTCAATGGTACATATAACACTTTTTGCTCTATTTGTTTTCATGTCGTGAAAGCAGAAAACATTATCCCACAGCTGTCGCAATATAGAAAACCTCTTGAACTGGTAAATGAGGGAGAGGAAGGTTCTGCATGTAATTTCTATGACAAATGACTACTGCTATCATCGTCCTTATTTTGCAGACATTTCCTGTTGTTTTAAGAAAATCTTTTTTGCCCTGCGCTTATGGAACATTTTGTTCTGCAATCCACGCTGCCGCTTGACATTGTCGCCTTCAGCTCTTGATCTCGAAAAGATATTTGCATTTGTAGTTTTCACACTGGCTTAACAGACATCGACCTGTGGCCGCCCAAATGACCAAAGTTAAAAGTTTTCTTTAAAATATTTGTAATAAAAACTATATTTAAACTGAATCCTTAAGATTCTGGATTGACGTGGTCTGAAAACCATCTTCGATTACATTTTTAGACACATTTAACGTTGCAATCCAAATATTGCTTTTTCTTGGTTCCATAGTGAAGTTTCCCTGACCTCAACTAGAGAAATTGTGTTTCATGGATAAGCAACACACAATTTGCCATCGGATTGCGTTTTCCACTACGATTTTTGCCTCTCAAATCGATTGGTATTTTCATTTTTTGAACTAACAGGTTAGTTAGCCTTGCTACTCGGATCAACGAGAAACTCCGTGTATTTGTTAAAAAATTTATCTTTTACAAACTGGTGTTATAATACCATTGATTTTTGATATTAGTATTACAAAAAGATGTTATTTTTTAGTGTGTGAGCTAGGAGTTCCCTTTCTAAATCAGCATTGGAACAATTTGGAATTAGTTTGTTTTTTTTACTCTACGCTTTACTGTCCTTAGCTTCTATTTAGTGTTTGTAAGTACACGTCCTTGTTCATTTTTTAGTACTCAGAGATACTAAAAACATTCGCAACAAACCTGACTTTTTGATTTCAGCTCGCATCAATAAAAAGAAAATACACTTTCGTGGGCATCATTTTGGCAAATAAGTTCTACAGGAATAAGATTTTGGTCTGGTACAACGTTTACCTTTGTTAATTTTGTTTGTAGACTATATCGCCTTTTGTTCTTGCTTTCACGTATAACATTACGTTTATACTTGTCTTCATTGACAACCACCACGTTTCCTTTTAACCACAGGTTCATCATCAGAACTTTCACTTTGCATTTTTTAAAGTCCCACTATTTAATAAGACCCTATTTAATAGAATCACCATAAAACACAGTACGAAATAAAACTCACAAAATCCTTTTGAAAACTAATAAAACAAAACATTAACTCTAACAAAACATCAAGTTGAACAACCAACTGAAGACTGGAATGCCACTGTTTTGTAGAAGGTAAGTTAAACAATAAAAGAGGGATGGAGAGGAGTGACGTGTCACCAGTGGCTGCCGAGCACACATGAAAATAAAATTTACTGCAGAAACCTGTCAAGTGACACGCTTGACCGGGTCTTCTGCACTAAAGGGCGCAAATTATTAATTTTGGAAATCAAACACAGTAAGGGGCATTATCGCCTTGACGTGTTTCTGCCACTAAAATGTGTGTTTACAGAATGGAAATGAGAATCTGTAATAAACATGGCTTGTGTTAAAAATGTCTGTTGACGGGTTTCTGAAATAAACGGTTCAAATATATTTACATGTTTTAGAACATGAGTTACCCGTATCGCAAGTTTTAAATTCTGGAATGTATTTTAGGCTTGAACAACAAACTGATACAGGCTGATTTGTAGTAACCTTTTTTAAAGATATAACTAAATATAATTTTTAATAGTCTTTTGTCAATAATATCCCATATTTTAAAGGGATTTTTACGCGTAATTTACATTCTTGTCTCTCGAGGTCCCATATTTGCCAGATAGGCCTTGTGTCTGTACCACTGCTGAGCCTATAAACCGATCATTTCAATCTCATATACAGTTCTAACATCTCTGTAGAGCTCACGTATCATGAAACCGTATTTGTGTTAGTTCAAGAACTCCGTGTTACCTGGTTTGAGGATATTACCGTAGTTATAAATTTCCCATAACATTAATTCCAGCATAACAAATGTTTACTGTTATATACGTTTAAAACCATTATAACGCTTATAATACTATTTATTTTAGAAATGTTCTTATTTATGTTCAGCACCAACAACATTTGATATAGAGGTTTAACCAATAACGACCGAAAACCCAATTATCTCATATCAAAATCCGTCCTCAGTCGTGAATATAAGGAAATTACTGATTTAGTTTTTAGAAATATATATGTAATCTGTTTCCAACAGAAATATTCAAAACAATCTACAACTATTACTTCAACCTAAGTTTATCTCTTTACTAAATAACTAGTTAAATAGCCTAGTTGAAAACAGAATTGTACGATATATTTTTGTAATAAACACAGAACATAAATGCTTCTGTATAACGGTAATCTGTTTAATATTTAATAAAGTATTTATATATTTTCCTTCTTTCCAGAAAATAACAATTAAGCACCTTATTCTTAGTGTATTATTAATATTATGTTAAATTTCTTTAAGAAGCTTGGATGTTTGCATGTTTGGAAGTCTGGGTATTGTGGATGTTAGATACTTAATCACACAAAGCCCAGTAGACGGATTTTGTAGAAATTAGGCATGTACGGTACTTAGGTATAGATCAAACATATGCTATTGTTTATTCGTAAATGCCACTCAAAACACTTTTAAAACCCATTTGAAGAAATTTATACTTACTGTAAGAAAAGACATCATTTGTGATAGGTATTAGAGTTACAGACACGCAATATAATATTATTTTGTATTTGCATGAACAAATTTCAGCTATGTTATGCATGACAAATGTCAAATGATATGAACAGTACTTGAATTAGGTTTCCTTAGATTGTGTGATGCGGCATATTTACAGTAGGTGAATCAATAAAATGGAAGGACGGGATATTAACACAATTCAAGATAACATTTGCTCTGTAATTACAAGTTATATGGGATAAAATAGAGTTCCGGTAGATAATGGAGTCAAACAAGGTTCAGAGAAACACATTTATTTTAAAAACACACTGGTTTGAATCACGATTTGATTGTTCCATAAACTTTTCATGGATTATTGGATTCGAATAAACGTTTCACTTGATCATCCTGTTAACTAAATCCGAACAGACTGGCAACTGTAATTTTCAACACTGTTTATTGAGTTAAACTCTAAAATTTTCCAACGGAAACTTGTTGCTGTTTTACTTCTTATTACTTTATACCTATTCCTAACCTACTCTTCTTCGCGAGAATTCCTTAACCTAATTAATTATTTACTTTACATGTATATATTTAATTTGAATTAAAAAAGATAATTGTGTTTCTTTTATGTGTTTGATACTGTTTTATGGAAGGGCAATTTAAAGTAGGAGATTATTAATAAATTTCTACTATCCGATTAATCCGTACAAAACGCCGACCAAACAACAAACTCTATTTTCCAGTATTGTTATTTTATGAGAAATACTAAACGCTTGATTTCTTATAAACTTAAACTTTTAGAAATACTTAAACATTTAGTGTCATATATTATAAAATTATTATTTTTATAGAAGCTCAAATTTATAATATTACATTGTGTTAGGTTATTTTAAAAGCACATCATTTCACTTGAATGTAAAGTAAACTCAACCTACACACTAAACGGATCATTAGCAGCGGTAAACACAAACATTATAATGAACGAGAAAGTGTCTAACTTCCAAGTGTTCAACAGTGCACCGTAAGTAATCAGTATTTACTGTCTGTTCTTGACAGTGGGTTGTGCATTTTCTCATATATACCAAAACTGTACCATCAAGGAAATTTTTGGACTATCAAATTGCTTGTAATTTGCGTAGTCCTTTTTACTAATTCTTAAAATTGATTGAGGTGACATATGACTAATCCAACTCTACTCTGACAGATCATAGTTTTAATGCTGTACCGTGATATTATAATTTATAAGACGGTAAGCATTAACGATTGGCAGAGTGTTTTTACTTAAAATCTAATTATTACCTAATTAATAGTCTCAAATAGTGTGAGCCCACACCTGGATGACAACAACTGAATTTCCATGTTTCGAGAACTTGTGTTTGTCTGTCAACAAGACTTGTGACATGTATCATCATAGAATTCATTCTTTCTCAACGTAGAAGTAAAATTTCGTGCAAATTTTATCACCTGTAGATAAATATTTCTCGATATATCATGCAACATGATACATTAATATTTTCCTCATTAAATTGAGTTTCGTATAATCAATGTTGTGTGTGTTAGGATAGTTAGGCTACGTGTGTTAATGTGTTACATGTTAAAATCTCAAATGAGTTTTCTGAGTTTGTTTACATATTCGCTAACGCTTAGCCACATTCTATGGAGTGACTTGCACGATCATTCAACTCAGTGTTCCTTATGTAAAATGAATGCACAATGCAGTCTACAGGTTATTTATTTAGAGATACCGTGTGGTTCACAGAGACAGACAGACAGACAGAGAGTAATGAAATGTATACAGCCTTACGAATGATAGACTCCGCTAAAGCTCAGAAAATTAAGACATTACAACTTAATCTTTAAGCACTTAACGTATTCAAGGCGTGTACGCTTATGTGCTATGTAAACTCTGTAAAGAAATAGATTTATCTAGGCAGTGTTTGGTGTTCGTTACTGTATATACATTAATGACTATTTATTTCGTACTTTTCATTTATGTAATTATAAGCGAAAGAAATTAATTAATACTTTATAAATTTAAAGACTATATTATTTTAGACATTTTTGATACCTTTATTTACTGTCGTAAACAACTATTTTTGATATCCACAAACTCAGTAACGAGATCAAGTAATTTACACCTAGAGCCTAAAAGGCCATCGATCGCCAAAAATATTGCACAAGTAAACTTTCCTTTTACGGAGATCAGTGATTTGATGTAATTTTCATTCATTTAAAGATTAGTGGACGGAATAATATTGAGGCTGACTCCTTGATATAAACTCAGTAATAATTGTATAATAAGAGTGATTAAAATATATCAAAACATACATACTTGATATATAATGTAAGGTTTTGTAGGGTTGGTTTAGTTTAAGATTAAGGTTGTGACATATTTTGAGCAAGGGTTGCTGTGAGAGGATTTAATAATAGGTTAGATTGGCAGTACAAATACCCTCAAATGAACCAACACATTTATTTGTGACAACAGTTCATTAAATTGATTAATTGATTGCGTCAATCGACATATTAAGCACAAAACTTAATGTCTTAATACTTTGAAGACATATTTAATATTAAATTATTCATTACAATTTATTTTGAATTTAATTCATTATAAAATTTACTAGTAATTTTGTAGTGTTGCAATAATGATGAGTTCATGGACTAACATGGAGAAACTTTCTTTAAAATAGCTAAACATTTACATGAATTTACATTTTCGAAATTGTGAACATTTAAATAGATATGGAATTGAAAATTATTAATGAACCCTAAAATATACTAAGTTCTTAAAATTACTTACATTTTATTTCACATCACACTTATTACGCCTAGAGATATTTTTCCGCACACGAACACAAACACTCCCGAACTTCACTTTTCGAATTCCCGGCCTCCACTTCCACCTCTCCTCCTTGTTCTTCAGTTTTGATGTTCTTCTCCCGCCACCTCATTGACCACGCCTCTGCCAAATCTCTCCATCATAATTGGTGAGTAACAATTTTCCATATCAGCATGGCTGTCCCTTACATTGTCGCACGGTTTTTACAAATAAGCATTTCCTGTTTGTTCACCATCGGCGTCTGGGCGGATGTGCGTATCTACTTACATCCGGAGGATGTTTGTCTCGAATTGCAATACGAGACTTCCTTTCCAGCAACTATCTGTACATCTATTCTATGAATTTTATTTTACTAATAATACATATGTCTTACAATAATAATATACCTATTAGTACAACTCGTTTAAGAGTTAATTCTATAAAACTGTGAGTAATGCGCTGTACAAATTAACGTGCTCTTGTTGATCCAAAGTTACAACACAGAAGACTCTGACGTGTAATCGACAGAGAAATCCAGTCAATGTCACTGACCACATGACGCTTTGAATAAATAAATGACTCTTCCATTACGATGTCTGGCCGGAGTGTGCGTCTGCCTCCTCCATGTGGTATACTACACTTTGTGTCATCAGAACAGGAGTGGACGATTATTTCAGGATAACAATACAAATGGACTTATTCATATTCCAGGCTATTTCAATGGAATTGGATTCATTCAAAAATGTTTGCTAAACATTCTATATTTGTTCTGACAATGAAAGAAATGTAATATTCTCATAACTGTATTTAACTATTAATTATTTTAACGTACATAGCCTGTTACATAATAAATATTTTCAAAACCCACAGCTAGATTTGGTGTTTGAGAAGCTATTAAGTCTTGGGAAGAAATGGAATTATGGGAATCCAAGATGCGACCCCTGTCTAGACAGCTCACCAGCATTTTCCAATTGGAAATGGAGAAAGAAATAATGTAATACATTGTTTTGCATAAGAAATGTATTAAAGTAGATAAAACAGAAAAGGAAAAAAAATAAACTAATTAGGTTTAAATACTTAACGTAACAGAAGCATTCGGTTAAGTATACAACAACTTCCAATAATTAGTTATTAAAGAAGGGAATGTTATGATGAAATCAAAATATCTCTATTTTGATAAGTAAGTGACAATAAAGGTAAAATAAAAATAACTCCACAAGTCACATAGGCTGTTTACAGATACACCTAGAGGAGTACTCTATATATTAGACAGTAGTCCAGTTATGTTTGACAGATACCATAATCACTCTAATAATGAAGTTTTGTGCTTAAAAATGAACTACAAATACATCCATTACAAAAATAAACAAATTTATCACGATATTTACTTGTAGGAGACGGTTTTATAATTTCGTCATATATGTATTTTTGTTTTGTAAATACTTATTTAGAAATATGTCATATATAGGTTTGTTTCTTTTGAGGTGTCTCTATTGTCCCTAAAGGTTAATTTTCGTTTCAGGAGCTATCGTGTAGACAGACAGAGAGAAATGATATTTTACCAGCCTCTCCAGTGACATGATTAGTTTTACCTCAAATGAAGAATGATTATAAACAACTGAAATAGACTTTTACTGCAATGCTAATAGTCAAACGCGGGTTAAAAATTGCGTGAATCAATATAGATATCATGTAAGGATGTACGTCATTTTGTGAGTTTTTCAAGAGATAGTCTACTACCAAATGACTTCAAAGAGTTAGACTGTCACCATGAATATGTCGTAACGTAATATTTAATAATTAATTTAAAAATGCAGTTGGTATCGAAATACAAAACTGAATCCTCCAACCACAAAGTCTTAATGACTTTAATTAGATTTTAACAATAAATTACTCTTTGCCTACCTTCAGAAAGCAGTTGGATCAATAGATTAGATTGATGGAGGATAATGAAACGATTAATTTTGATGGACACTCTAATGGGTTTACTGACAAATTGAAGAATGGTAATGCGTTTCTGAGCTACTTTCATCTCATTAGCTTTCTATCAGTTGTTTCAGTTACACTCATTTATCTATAGTTGACAGCACACCAATGTTTAAATAACCTTACAATATAATCTGAATGAATTTAGAATCTTAGTTTATTTCATATATATATATATATATATATATATATATATACTGTGTGTGTGTGTATATATATATATATATATATTAGATATTGAGAAGTTTACGAACCATTTACATGCTCGTAACGGTATTTAAAAACTGAATATGTGTAATTGTGTAGTTTTATAAAAAGTAATATTATGGATTAAAAGTTAGAAATATATTTGTAATGATTATATTGGAAGCAATAAGGGGTTGGGCCAAATTTGAAAGGAAATATTATAATAATACACAATATAGCAAACACGCTTAAGTTTTTTCTTCTATTTTCTCTTGCCATTTTAGCAAAGAGTAGCTCCTTATCACAGTGGAGAAACACTAGTGGAACGTGCAGCTAATAATTAATCTGCATATGACCACCATAGGCAGCAAATTTAACGCTTCCCGATATATACGTAAGCGAATTCTAACATTGAAAATGAAAAACTTTTCGGTAACGCTCAGCCAATTGAAGATGTGGGGTTGTAGTGACTCGCTAACAAGTTCAATTTGGAACCAGAATTAATTGAACAAATTATAATACCCTAAAAATTACAACTCCTGAAATTGCCAATCATGACAAAAACATTGCCATTTAGAGCGATTTTAGGGCTTACATAAGGATATACGACAAAAAGATACTTGACCTTTTTTATATCTCATCATTGTCTAGTTATTGAAAATTAAACATTTAATTTACGACCAATGGTTTGGCTACTACTGCTTCCAGAACAAATTCACACGTAAAAATTATCAACTCAACTGTCCGAAAATGTAATTTATCCAAACCAGAAATGCATACTCGTATATTTGCAAAACCTAAAATTGACAAGTCAACGTTACATTGTCATACAGTTATTTAGCTTCTCTTACCCATTGATACTGGAGTAATATTTACCTGATATATGTCTACTTCTCTTTGACAAATACCTGACGATTCGACTATATTACATCATAAACACTTTTATCTAGAATGTGACGTCCTTCAATTTATAAATAATTTATAAACGAAGTATATATTTTTTGGAAACCATTTCCTATAAAAAATTAAAATAATTAGAAGTTGTTGCCATGGTAAAAACAACAATTACATTATTAAAAATAATATTAAAACACGTTTGCCTGGTTGGATTCATACTCATGTGAACTAATTCGTTGTTATCTGGAAGTATGAAATCTGGTATATATTTAAATAATTGTTTAAAATGCTTAAAAATGTATTTTCTAGTATATTGGTATGTTCAACGATAAAGTGCGTTTTGAAATTATTATGAAACTATGAATCTGAAGCATCAGATCTTTTTCCATGAGGCATGAAAAGTGATTCCCTTTAGGAAATAGTAAAGAAAACAAGATTCTCTTTCTTCAGAGATTGCAGGTAAATGAGATATCAACAAACAAGAGAATATGTAAATAGTATCGTTTCTGCTTCCCAACATAAAGAAAGCGCTTGATACACCATGATATATTGTTGTTTATAAACTAGTAGGCCAGTAATATTTTGATATTAACTCAACCGTTCAATACTCAATTACCAATGCATATTGTTGAGCATATAGAAAAATATACAACTCTCTCTCTCTCTCTCTCGTAATCACGTAATATATAATATATAAATATTAATATATAATATATAAATATATAATAATATATAAATGTAATATATATATATATATATATATATATATATATAGAGAGAGAGAGAGAGAGAGAGTTGTATATTTTTCTATATACTCAACAATACACATTACTAACTAAAATAAATCCGTACATAACATAAACAAAGCATACAGACGCGTTTTGACACACATAAGGTTGAAATAACTATTTTGTGTGTAAATCCAATAAAACTACCACTAAGTCATGCACTTAGTAAAACAAACAAAAATTATAAAAAAAAAACTATATATACAATATAACTCAATCTACACTACGGAAACGATACTTACTTATCTACACGAGTTAGTATACCAGTCAGACAATCCAATTGTTGGGAAACATGAAATCTTCCAGATCTACTGATCAGTTTATTGTACCTGAAAGAGTATCAGTGGAAAATAGTCGTCAGTGGATATCGCAGTAATTATTAATAAAAATTAGATATTTTATTTATAAAAAATACTTTAAAAGCTTCATGAAATATATGCTTGATTTCACAATGAATTTGGTTACTTTTTGAGTGTAATATTTAAATCTATTTCGCTTAATAAAGTTCATTCGAGTATTACTAATCTAAAAACTACATTTATTGTTTAAAGATTAAGTTATCTTAAATATTGACTGATTTAAAATTATTAATATCCTCCTTTTGCTGTCAATGAAAACAAAGTTTAATTTATATTCAAGGCAATTCGACATCCAAAGGGATTACGTTTTAAATAGATTTAAAGAGTACTTTTTTAAAATAATTTGACTTAAAATTAGGTTATGAAAATCTTTCTTATTGTGTCACCTGACATAGTAATTTTTTTTAGTGACGGAGATAAACTATGGTCAGTAAAATTAAAATGTGAGAAAGTATAAAGCGTTATGTACTTTTATTATTAATGGATGTTAAAACCTATTTTTAAATAAAACAATAGTGCACATGAAATAAGTTATGAAACACGTTTTGGACATTAGTGTACAAAGAATCATATTTTGTGTAGGAGTGTGCAGTTCCATCTGCGACTTGCTCTTAGAACAGTGAGGCTGTTTTTATCTTTCTCTTAGATGTTTTAACTTTCTTAATAATTGACTTTAAATTGCTACTTACTTCAGGATTAATATAGTTTTGTGTTCTTATATAGGTTTGCTTTAGCCCATTAAGAAATTAATTAACCTATCCTCTCTACGACTGAATGTTTGAATTTGTTTTGACAAAAATTAATGCATGTACTAAAATATTAATAGAATCAGTTTGTATACAGATAAACTAGCCAATTACCAAGACATTTTGGTCCATTTGGCTGCTCTAAAGTAGTATTTGTTGCTTTCTCCAAATAACGTTTTATTTTTTTTAGTATTTATTTACACATTTTTCAGTAAAAAAACAAACACATCAAAAGAAAACTGTCATTATTTTTTTTATCTGTTTTAATAATTTTTATTCAAATTAACACAATTTTTTTAATGGAAAACTAGTTTTTATTGGATTACTTAATTATAAATCATAATAATAAAACAATCAAAGTTCACATACATTTTTTTCACTTTTTTAGTTTATGACAAGCTCCTGAATTAGTTTTCTAGAAGAGTAAAAAATTGTAATTAAAATAAAAATATTTACAATTTTAATAATTATCAATAACCATTCATTTACATTTTATAATTCACTTTTGTGTTAGTCTTTGAGTAACTTTGATATCTCAATACCACTCTCCAAGTATCTGTCTGCTTCTGAAATACACAAATTGTCTTATTCCATGAGGTAGTGGAAGAACTAAACATTCATTACACAACTATAAACAGTTAAACACTAAATATTGAGAACACGATATGTAGAATGTGAGCAGAACATAGAAGTAACGAAAATTTAGGATATTTCAAAATGACCACAGTAACAAAACAAGCGATTAGTTGTGCTTCCAGTGTGCAAATATAACGAATCTAAACGGAATAATTGCTTATAAGGATGCACGAGGGTACAAAACTGCGATCTAGTGGAAAAACAAACAAATTTATACATTATAGTTATCGTCTAAAAAGAGCACGAGTTCCGTTCGGGCAATTTTCCCAATGGGTTAAATTAATCGTTTAGATAATGTGTATGCTTCGGATTATGAGACGTACATAATAGTGTATTCAGAAACTTGCACGAAACTCGTTGTATATGTTTCAAATTATTATTCGTTCAATGTTTTCTGAATTTTCGTAACGAGACACTCCCTAGCGTGTGGACTAGAGCACCAGCAGTATACAATATAGGCCTAATTGCGTTAAAGATAATACATGTATTGGATCGCATTATTGCGTTAGTGAACTGAAAAAACCCAGAATAAAGGGCATTTGCACCACAGTACGTTGTTTACTGTTCAAACCTAAATACTTGTGATCTCGACCACATAGTTGCAAGTTTCAATATGAATACTCGACACAAACACGTAGCCCACATATAAAGCGAAATGATATGTTTAGCTTTGTAGCCGTGATGGGATTAATTATCTATATCACAAGTGATGTATCATAGTGTTACAAACAATACATGACAACCGTACTTTGCGTGTTATGTTGCGGTCACATGAAACCTTCATCAGCAGCAGGTGTTCTCTTTGTCCCTGACGTAGCTTTAGCAGATTGTCGTTAAACCATTACCTTATAATGGTCTGACATAACTTCATCAGTTCTAAGCCTCGAGTTGCTTTACCTCTGCTCGGTCGTTCTTTATTACTGGTTTTTGTATTAATATTTGCTCAGGTACAGACTATGATTTCTTATAAATATATCAAAACATCAATGGTCAATCAATATATGTATACGTTTTTTGATTTTCATGTCAAAGTGACTACCTATAATGCGTTTCCCAAAGATATTCACAACAGAATGAATATATATGTACTTCTTTGGAAAGTACATATAAAAACAATTAGAACATATTTACTTGTATTTCTTAGAAAGTTTTATTTTATTAGACAACTTTGTCATGACAATGTATTAATAAAAATGTATTTTGCATTTGTTCATTCTAAATTAAACTATGGTCTGTCATGCTGGGGCAGTACATTTAAATCACATTTAAAGAAAATTACAAGTATTCAAAAATCATTCATTAGAATTATTTTTCGGGAAAAATAGATGTGAACATGCTTTTCCATTGTTTTTTAGGCTAAGAATACTTCCACTGCGGCATCTATATGTTTTTAAAGTGCTATGGTTATTTTTCCAAATTAGTGGTAATCCAGGAGTCACTGTTGATCTGCAAACAACTCTTGGAGGTTATATTACCAGGCAGATCGGCATGATCAGGCCACCGAGAGTTAATAGCTCTTTGCTACAGAAGTCTTTTATATACCTCGGACCCAAGTTTTACAACAGTTTACCTGTTTATATTAAAAACTCACCCACAATGAATACCTTAAAAATCCGTGTCAAGGATTGGCTCTTGAATCATGATACTAATCAATTGGAACAATTGTTTGCTGTATTAAACTAGTTAATAACTACACTTTTCTTAAACAATACTATAATAACCAAACAGGTAAGATAATATGTCCCTCTAAAGAATAAGTAAAAAATCTATTTAAAAAAATAAAGTTATAAACAAATTTACTTTTGGGTAAATTATTTTTGCCTCAAATGTACAGTAGTTGCCTCAAGACAGATAATAGATACAGTAATGATATTGCATGTGATAGCTTATGTTTTCATATTGGATGTGTGGATAAGTATGTGTGTTTTGTGTGTGTGTGTGTGTGTGTGTGTGTGTGTGTGTGTGTGTGTGTGTGTGTGTGTGTGTGTGTGTGTTTGGTTAACAGGAGACAACAGTAAATTTCCAAATTGAAAATATAAAATACTGGTAACTCCCACGCAAAATCAGAAGAGTTTATCTTCTCTTGCGTGTGTATTTATTCTCTCAGCAGTTCTGCATCAGCTTATATTTCTGTTTTGTTTAATAATTTCTATTATAATCATATTACAAATATTAACACATGAAATGATTAATAATTGTTAAATATTATAGTAGGAGACATAACATTGCAATCCAGGGTTGTGGCAATAAAATATTGTTTAAAGCACTTAGTTCTAAGTTATACTGTCTACAGTTTTCCATGAGTGTAGAAGATTAGGTTCTTTTGAGAGCATTAGCATTAAAAACTATTAATTCAGATCTCTTTACATCATTAATAAATAATGAATCCAAACGATCAGGCTCCAAAAAAATATGTCTTATTCTATATTACATTACTCTCACTGGTATACGTATAATTTAAGTAATAATATTATAAAATTTTATTTTGATTCCATCACTCTTCAATATCTATTTTGGTATTTGTAAATACACTTTGGGCTAATTATGAGGGTTATGGTTCATTGTATATAAACCAGACTGTAATTTTTTTGAAATAATGAAAGAGGGACTGTTAAATAAACAGTTGTTGGCATAGTGTACAGAACTCTCCTAAGTACTTGAAGAGTGAAAGGACAAAAGGGTTACAAGAAGTCACTTGATAATTTGAAGTGTTTTCGTACGCTGGCAAGCCCAGAACCTCCCTAGAGGGTCAACCTTTTCAGCAATTGTGACACTGCAAAACGAAAGAATAAAATTTCAATAAAACATTTATAGTTATTTATTATTTATTAATACATGTATTAACATTTTAATAATATTATAAATGTGAAAGTGTCTGATGTTTTTTATTTTTACTATTTACCACTTACCCGATTTTACTGAAATTTTACACGGACAATTTTGCGGTTCGTAGGATTAGTATAGGGCTATATTTATTTCAAAAATACCTCCGGGATACGCCTCATAGTTGTTTAATATTAATTGAATGAGCCTGTCACATTTAAAAACTCAACATAGGCGTTGGAAATATAAGTCAATAGATTTAGAAGTGATCAAACAGGTGCAAAACCGCGTACGACGCCGCGGATAACTGCTAGCACAAGTATAATATACACCATGGTTATAATAGTTACTTTTTAATGAACATGGTATATAGTTTAATGACAATCCTTGAATATTACCGAAATAAAGACGCATACAACCATACTACATTACAGAAAAAAGTGTATATAGATCCAGCTGTATTTTCCTATATAAATATATAAGAAACCATCTTCACGTACACTCATCTGTAGAACAGTATGAGGTCCTAACTGTATTTATTGTGTTATAAAACCATAAAAGCAATGACATGTTATTATATTTCAGTGCTATGTTTGGGGATACAAATGGTATTTACTCCATGTATATTACAAATATTACAAAAAAACGGAAAATAATACGAAATATATTTGAAAATGTATGCAAACTTCTACAATGGTCAGACAATTCCTGTCAAACCTTTTACTTCAGTACACACTACATTCCTATTTTCTATCCACACAATTTAAGGTTTTAGGAGGTGATAAGTGAGTGTGTGTTTTGATTTCCCGCAATTGGTTATAATGTGATTATAAAATGGTTAAAATTATAATAGGACACATGTGATCAAAATAACCTTTAACATACAAAAAAATAGTAAATGGAACTAATATATAGAAACATTAAGGTATAAAATCTATTATAAACGTACCGATGGTATTTAGAAATTTCCAAGGTTTAGGAAGTTTTATTCTAGTGATCAGTAAGGAACCAAAAGTAGACTTTATCCCTGGGATTTGGTATATAAAAGACATTAAAGACATTAACGTCACAAACCGATGTTAGAATCTTCTCCTATCATGCGGATACACACAAGTGATGTACTCACTAAAATGTGACGGTAGCGTCATTGTCATCCTCGGGCGCCCATCTGGCCGTCACCTCCGTCTTGGGGGAATTGTCAGCGTGCATGGCCGTGCTCTGACCATAGAACATACTTAATATACTCATATTTGTCTTATTTCATAATACTTATCTTACGAGACACCTCAACAAATTTTTAAGTTTGTTTCTAAGTAAATTAACTGAATGGAACATTGTATGCAGCTTCTTCATTATTCTCTTATCTAGGAAAATAAGAAATAAAAATTCATATAATAAAAATGTTATAATAAAAAAACTTGGGTGTTTATGGGAAATCTCAGCCATTCCTTAATGTATGCGTTGCGGAAAATACTTATCTTTTACTACGGAACTAATTAACTAATCACATAGAGGACGTGTAATATTCTCATTCTTATAATAATCCACAAGATTTTACTTATTTAATATGATAAAACTTACTCAGCTGGAAGATATAAAAACCACAATATAAAAGGTTTTAACTTGTACCCTGTATCTTGTTTTAGTTATACATATCTATTTAATTTTCTGTTCGCATAAGTGTTCATACATGTAAATGAAGCGTGCGCACATGTGCTGGGAATATAAATATTGAAATAATAATAATTTTCTCGATATATCAGTCGATTCAATAAGACTAATCTGCTGAATGAAACGAATTATAAAAAATTGCAATTTTTTAAAATTATTTTAGTTTTGATATTTTCCACAATTGATCACTTTATTGTGACTTCTGTATAAATTATTACATATGAAGCGTTCAGGGCTTGACAAAATAATGGAAGTTATTAATCTTATATCGTATTGTCAGTCAATATCGGAATCAAACGGTAGTATGCCCAGAGGGTGAACTTAGTTTAGTTCCCTCGTCAGGTTTGAAGAACTGATTATATACTGTTATAAATAACAACTAAAATAACAATTTATATATTACTGATATAATAATAATAATATTTAAATATGCAATAATCTTGACTAACCCCCTAATGAATAAATGAAACGATTAACGACCTGCCTCTTGTCTCGTCTCGAGACACGTACGACCTTTGCTCATGTGACGTCTACTTGGGTTACGGCGCGGTAAAAAGAAAACATCGCGGCTAGCGCCACAACCTCCCTTTCTGCGGGGCGAAACACGAGAGTAGATTAACCTTTAAGGCGTTGGGGTTAAGGAGGGATTAAGAAACCAGTATATGTCAGTTGATCAACATACTAACTAAATAAAATGCCTATGCAGCAGACAATTCGGAATTTTGGTGGCCCCTCTCCTAGTGAGGAGCAGATAACCTCTGGTTGGATTTACGACGAGGTGACGCAATATTGACATACAGGCGACGTGCCGTGACGAGGCTCCAGGGCCTCCTCGGGGAGACTCCCAGTGATCAACGCGACCGACTCAACCAGTCGTGAGGTTATCAGTAGTTGGGAGGTAAACGTACCTGCTAATATGGGGGAGCACAGGACCAGACGCCGTGGACAGAGCAGACTCGAGTTTTGTATAAAATTTACCAGCGTGGACTCTCACCTCCCCCTGGGGCGAAAGGTAATCAGAAAACCCATTACGGCAGAGGCCTCTTAGAGAAGAGAGTAGTGCACCAAGGCAGGGAGTTTGCGGTATAGGTTTTACATAGGATGGTAGTCTTAGATACGTAATACTACTAGTCAACTAAAGATTTTTGGGCCCACGATTGCAAGGTTGTTATATTTGGGTGGTACCAAAAGGTGAGCCAAGGCGCCACAAATGGCAAGTTGCCATTAATTCATGAGGTTTAAAAATTGTCCATACAGTCCGTAAACATTATGTATGGTTTACGGTCTTCAATGTGAAATAAACTTTGGGACTCACCTTAAACTGCAAGTAATTGTTTTGGGAAAGTAACTCAATTACCCATTGCAATCGAATAAAATTTAATCAATTTCTGATCAAATGTTACGTATTTGTGAGACTTGGTACTAGATAAGGATAGAGTTTAACCAAGGTGCACACCCATCTGCTCCAATTGTAAGTAAAAATATAATTGAGTGCATTTGACTTGGTATAAATATTACAAGTGCACGCTGGTAATCTGTCAAAAAGAATTCGGACTTCCTTCACAACCTCAAAGCCTACTCACCTTCAGCATCTGTCATGCTACATTTTAATATATTGGAATAAAAGCCAACCGAACAAACGAAAGCACATGCGAAACCAAACAATGAAATTAACCTAACTGTGAAAACAAGTAGTTGGCAGAGAAGAGGGAGAGTTGGGTATGGTCAATCACTCGTTTATGTGGAAATGAACTAATTTACTAATTAAAAAACATAGGTGACTACCCATTTGTAAATACTTTTTTAAGACGTGCGTCGATATTTATTGGTGAATGACGAAAACTAATTAAAGAATTCCCCTTCAGGCCCATTTTTAGCTATTTCATTAACAATCTTAATAGCTATGACAATACATTATTAACAATATTATAACCCATCTTAACATAACATTATTATGAAATTTCACCTAAATAACAATATTATAAACCTCTTAATAAATAAAACTTACAATTTATTCCTAATAAGGAAAGATGAAAAGTGATAGGAGTAGTGCAGGTGAAAATAAATTATTGTAGTGTGATTTGCTGTTGGACACTCGTCTGCCTGGTCTAGTAACAGACAGCTGCCAAAGGTTTATAAGAGTGGAAGGTGCCCTACTCTATGGAAGCAAATAACAATAATAATAAAAAAATTATAAAAAAACAATAAATAAGAATCCAAAAGAGGTGGACTAACTACATTTGCTGCTAAATTCCAATGCAAACAAAATTAAAACTCCTTCCACTCATATAAATCCCTGTGATCCACAACAAAGAGTTCCGGTCATTGACCGAACCCGGAATGTACACCACTCTAGGTGAGAACAAGACGCACCTTAGAATAAGAAGTGGGTCAGTTCGGCAATTAGTCCGAATGATGTGTAAAAAAATGAGAAGAGGGAAACAGAAACTTAATACTAATATCAACAAATGAAGGAACTCAAACCAAGATTCCCTCTGAGCATTAATATTTTTTCAAGAAAAATATTTTCAATTGTGATGAATGGGCCGAGTTAATAAATTTTCCAGTAGTTGCATTAATTAGTTTAAATGTAACTGGAGACATAACACAAGGTTCAGTCATTATGGCATTAGTGTCTAATTTGTTTTATCCAAGGGCAAGCCCCTTAGGCGCTGTAATGTGCCTAATCGGTCGCTATTTTGAAACTTACCGCACTTGCAGTTGTCAGTAATAATATTTTTATTTTGGTGTCGTTAGCATTGGAAATTAAAAAAAATTGTATGTAAGTTAGTATCACCTTGTGGAACCGCATCAAGTTTAAATTCTCCTCGGTAAAGCTTCTAAGTAAAGTTTTATTTGATCCAAAGTATTATCTGGGTCAATAGACCAGGCAATACATTTTTCCTTGGATTGTTTAGTGGTTAATATGTATGTCCAAAAACTGCCTGACGGACGACAGGGCATCGAATATACAGAGCCGCTTCTTCTGGTGTTACTTGGAGAATTCGTTTTTCCTTTGACGTTTCATTTTATGTTTTTTTTAAATATATGCAACTAATATTGGTACTGTATAGCGCTACAAACATAACTACTCTATACGCAAATACTATCGATACACAAAATTTAAATTATGGAGGTAGGAGGCTTAGTATGTGCAATCTTTGTGAGTGATTTAATGGAGCTACGGTACTGTAATGGACCCTTGAGTATTTATATTAATTACACTCAGTTTACCAGGACACTATGTCTCTTATTATTAAGGTTAAGACAGACGATTGTTGTCAAACGCGAATAATAAATTTGAAAAGAATTATTGTGACTGTAAATGCTCTCCTAAGTTAATTATTTATTTATTTCCAACGGTAAACCATTGTAATTATACAACACATTTGACACAATAAGATGGCATAGCTGAAAATATATGTCATAGAAACAAATGTTAGTTATTATGCTTCTATAATAACTTCTCAGAGTAGCCTGAAGTCTATTACAATTTAAATGCGCTGGATTATACGAGGAACGTTCCAACATCTTGTGAAATATTGGTAATGGAACAAGAGAAAGAGATATATTCATACATCTACTCCTGACCAGACGCAACAACGATAAATATAGGTCCCACGTGGAATATTAGAGTCAAACACAGGAACACGAATTTTTAGGAAGGAAATTTCAGCTCAAGAAAACAACAAATTCTCAAGCACTTATTATTTAATCTGAATTATGGTGGAGTTAATAAAATCTTAAGCGCCTTGTGTGCGACTCTCCTAGTATCTGGATCTGCAGAATTATTGATTATTTATAAAATAGTTTATTAATAAAGGGGTTTGCGTAAAGTAAAACCTTTATTGTAAGGGTGGAGAAGGGTTTAGTGTATAAAGCATGAGGGGGACAACTGATGTAATTGTATAGATTTAAGTCGCGAGTACTCAATCAACTTGTCATTGTACGCGTTATAATTGTTTCAAAACATTTTGTTTTTACCAACAATAAGAATTGCAGCATTGGAAGATTTGGCTAAAGCATAGTTAGTAATATTGTGTTCCATTCATTGTTTCTAAGTTTACAACTATATTGGCAAAGAATTAGATAGAGCTTACAGAACTCAAAGTTGTAAATAAACCCGTGTCTTATAAAACACTCTTAACCTTCAAAATCACGGGTGTCATGTCGCAATTTAAATTAAAACCCACCCTGTAAAAACGGTTAATTTGATGTTTCATAGTTAACTTGTACAACTGCATTTAATTCAAGGTGTGTGCACATATAATAAAACGAACCTAATAGTTTCCACAGTGCCTGTAATCACATAAGCTTTTATAAAATTAAACATAACTACTTATCTAACAGTTGTTACTTCTTTGCATCTTTTGGACAGGTATAAATCTAATGTTTAGTTTTTTATATTTTACTGCGATCTCGTTACAAAGATATAAAAGAATGTATTTAAAGTGAGAAATATATATGTGTGTGTGCGTGTGTGTGTGTGTGTGTGTGTGCGCGCGCGTATGTGTGTATGTGTGTGTGTGTGTGTTTTGCAAACACTTTAAATAGTATAGATGAAAAAATGTAACTATTGTGTATTTAAAGGAAACCCAATGGACAATTTCACAATGTTACACGTCCTCAATTCCTGCGAGTGCCCTTGTGCCAATCTAAACTTAAAATCAATAAAAGACATCCGGCTTATGTTGTCAATCAGTTATTTGTTGCGATAAGAAGTTAAAAATCATAAAATGTTTAATTTGGGTCAAGCATAACGTTACAAAGAACATAAAAAGATTGTAGGACAAGATAAGGATAGATAAGATCCTTCGTTTATTGCCCTTATATTTTATAAATTGATAGGATTTGCAAACTTTTTCCATACGACACAAACAAATTTTTACAAATAAATTTAATTTATATGTACCTTAATTGTACTCGTAACTCTCTCATTTATTGTGTTAGTTCAAACCCATAAAAAACATGTTTCAATAAATTTAAGCAACCTGCTTACAAATTATTCACTTAATTTCACCCTCAGATCATGACTGTGATTTAAGAATAATATTTCAATAAAATTATTACAAACAACTAAAATTCTTTTCCAAATTCTACCTATCTCAGTACACATAAAATAAAAACATGTAACTAACTGCATGTAGTGTAAGTTACAGTTTTAAGTAGCAATTAATTATAAGTTTATTACTAGTCTTTCATATACATATTCATACATGACATACACGATATTCATATTAATATACATATTCATTGCAAACATAATTCTTTTGGAGATCAGCATATTATTTGCAGGAATGCTTGACAAATAAAGGAACTTTAATTAAAAATTAATTACTACCCACTCTTAACAAAATATTTAAAAATATAAAATCAATAAATTAAACTGTGCACCTTTGCAAAGGATGAATATTGCAGATTTCTTTACCAGAAAGAAGAAATCATAATCAACTAAATCAATCAGTTGTATCCACTTGTAAAATATACGCATTGATTCGTATCTAATTTCAATAAAGCAATTACATAATAAAAGCGCATTCACTATTTTGTAAAACTGGTAAGCGTAGTTAATTTTAAATTTTATAATAATTATTTAACCTGAAGATACAGATTTGTCCACTTATGAATAAATTAGACCTTTGGGGGAAAGATCAGGTATAAAATTCTATCTTTTCTTTTTTCCTCAATTTTTGCTACAGTAAAAATAGTGAGTATAAAATTGGAGAAAGGTGTTTTATATAATATTAGCAAGCTGTAATTTAAACCATTCATTAATTTAAGGCTGTTCTTTAATGTCATCATATAGATTTAAACTTGACACCAAAATTATAGTTCAGGATTTATCATGTATCTACATTCATGTTACATCTGTTGAATCCTGTTCATAGTTAGGCTAATAAGTTTAAAGCTGGTGAGGGAATAAAATAAACACTTGAAGCCCACCAGAGCGTGAGGAAATATAGGAAGTTATTAATTTTATATTAATTGATAAATTGTTGCCCTAAAGGGAATATCCGAATCAATCAGTATAATGGCCAGAGAGTGTACTTAGATTTGTTCCCTCGCCATCTTTGATGAACTGATTTTAGTCTGATATAATTAGCAACTTAAATAACACTTTATATAGCCTATTACTGATATAATAATAATAATAATGTTACTTAAGTATTCAATAGTCTGGTCTAACCCCCTACTGAATGAGTGATACTAACAAAAAGACATGTTGGCAAAGTCTAAACCTTGAAAACACATCGGCTTAATTCAGGCATATTCAAATTACGGCATACTTCGCGAAAAAGCTATAATAAAATAATATAATTGGTTACAACAATTGTACTTCCCCACACTGCTGCTACTGCTCGGCCAGGGACCGTCGTCGTCTTCTACCGGTGCACGTCCTCGTGAGCTCTACTCGCGACTGCGATCCGCCTCTTGTCTCGTCTTGAGACTCGTACGACCTTTGCTCATGTGACGTCTACTTGGGTTATGGCGGGGTGGAAAGATTTCGTTATGACATTCGCCATTGTCTCCATATATATAAGGTACACATCTCTTATTCGGCTTAACGTTTTCACTGGAACTTCCCTCTGCAAATAAATGCTATAATTTCTTATATTTAACTGTAAGAAATTTTGTTAACGAGCGAATCATTAAAACGTTGACCAATTTATTTGTAATAAACGGCGTTCGTAGTATTTTATTTTGACAGGACGAGTATATAATTAGATTTATTTATAAAACCGAAATATATAGTGCTTTAAGAAAGGGATGTATGTGTAATACTCATTAAATTAAGCTAGTAAGAATAAAGGAACTGTATCTAAAAGTTGATCTAATCATTAAGTTGTATAATAAAATATGAAATAAATACAAACTAATCTAATTTTACTGTATATTATATTTCGTTTCTTAAAAATTAGAATGTAATTATAAAACTGGGTTATGAATTTAAATTACAAAAAATGTTACAAAAATATTTAACTGTGAAAAAAAATTTCGTGATTGTTATCATGTTTTAGGTAATAAATTATGTGTTATTGTTTACCATTATATAATTGATTGGACAGCTGTTTCAAAATTCCGCTCAATATTCTCACTTTATAAATTGAACAATTAGATCCTGGTATATGTGCTTCGGTTCGTTTAAACGCAATTTTAATTGAGATATATAAACAGTAAGACAATCTATTAATCTGTATTATACATACAACACTGTAAAAAATGTAAGGCTACTCCAAAATAAAATACATACAAACCTTGTGATGTGGAACGGCGATTCATTCAAACAATGATCATAATACGTACGTACTAAGACGTACTGACTCACGAACACCTGGAATCTAAGTACTAGAAGTGATCTTACACACACTTACACTGATCATAATACTTACATCTGGCCTGCCGAAGCAATTTATAATGCTGATCTTCCTGTTATCTGTGTCAAACTCTCCGACAGCTTGACCGGTCTTGTCGTCCCGAGCCTGAATCATGAACCCCTGGAAACTGAGTGGAGGTAGTGCTCTTATATAGACGTACACCGCCTGATCGCTGTTGATGTAGGGTCTGTTGAGAGTAACTATGTAGGGCATGGGGTCGGTCTGGGGTTCAGTCAGGTTACAGGGGACCATGGATTCGCAGTTATCTGCCCAAGGATCCCACAGTTCATCTTCTTGAGTCTTGACCTCCAGAAGGATTGTTGCTGTCCACAAAACCGCCACTAGAGTCTGCATGCTGGAAGTTATCGACTCAGTTAGTGATACAATTAACAACATATAATATGAACGGACTTATTATACGTAATTTTTTATATTAAATCAAATGAATTTTCTATTCCATTATTTATACAAATCAATTATATTTTAAGTTCTTTTCGTTAACATTTATTCTTCAACAGAGAATAAAATTTTATTGTTATACAAATTTGTAAAGTATATTAAAAACTGTGATAAACATCATGCTAACTATACATGGTAATTATACACAGTATATATAAATTATCTTAAGGTTACACAAACATAGAGATTATGTCATAAAACTTTCAGTAAATACATATGCACTATTTTTTATATAGCAGCACTTCTGTTACTGATATCCATCAACAAGAGGAAATTATCCATACTAAATAAAAAAGTAACTTTAATTAGATTAAAACACTTAAAATGCACCAGGCCACTTTCTTCAAAGAACCAGTTTGAAAGGGGTTTAATAAGTAATGAATTTACAAACAATAAACCGGATTTTGGACTTGAAAATATTTACCTGTGATCGTTGCTACAACAGTGCACCAGGCAATGTTCCTGCTAGGACAAGTTTTGAAGGCAGCTACGGACACGATGAGCCACAACACGTAGCCGAGAACCATCGCTCAGATAGTGGACAACTGTGATATCTCTATATCTAATCAGCTGCTAGCGATACCGAGCTATAATCTATTACTTCATTGCTATCACAATACGTATTTCGTCGATGTAATTTGATAAGAAATACAGATTCGGCACCTTCAGTGGCTTTGAAGTTTTCACTACCAATAAATCATTTTCAAGATTGCACTAGTTTATATTCATGCAAACTCATAAACTCCCCATTATTTTCAACACGAATCAAATCCACGTTTTGTACAAGCTATAAATAATTCAATACAATTTCGATAGAACCAAGATTTTGTAATCTATAAAATACTAAAATATATTTCAGATTAAAGTTTTTTAATAGATATTTTTGAGCGAGGTGGGGAGCCGATAGATTAACTGTCTAAGACGTTTGACTTTGGGTGTGAGTTGGAGATAGTGCAGGTTCTAATCCTGTTTATGACCGTATCCCATTTTATCGGATCCATCTTCCTTGTACTCTATCGTCTCTCATCCTTATTCTTTTTTTATAAGTTCCTCATAAAAAGAATACAGCTTAAAAGTTGCTCGGCACCTCCTTTATATATTTAAATGGATACAAAATAAATAAATAAATAAATAAAATTAACTCCTCCTAAATGGCTAGACTGATTTTTATGAAATATTTGAGAATGATTTAGATTGAAAAATTTAAGCGGTAACTAATTAAATTTGGAAGATAAAAGATAGTTCCTGCACATTATAAACTGCAATTAATAGACGATTTCGTGTACTGAATAGCCAAACACTATTTGAAGGCGCTAAGTAATGATGTATGTTTGTCTTTAATATATCTGGTTGAACTTATTATAGCTTAAGTGTTAGACCACTTTGTAATAAAATACATGTACGTGCAGCATGCATTCTTTATAATTTGTTTGTGGTTTCCAGACACCCTAGAATACAAAAAATTTTAAATCGCCCATAATTTAATTTATAAGTATGAGCAGTAATGACCATCGTGAAGTAATTTTCATTATTTATTAAATGTTACTTGAACTATTGAGTGTCTGTAAAATTGACATGATTTTTGGTGATACCTTCCATACTAGAAATGTCGCAACAGATTTTTTTTTGTATAAATAGATGTTCAATCTAAGCCAAAATCAGCTAGATGAAAGTCCGTCTGAAACGTTTATTAGTGTCAAAGGTAATCTAATCAGTTGGTGATTTATGGGGGCTGAGTGTTACTTGCCCATATGTAAAAGTGTAAAACCCATGATTAGTTTAATGAAAATAGAAAAGAAAACTTTATGTGAGAGTGTAAAAGAAGTGAAACTCTTACAAAGAATGAGAACTCAGGTTCCTAATGTATACAGCTCACGCGATCTGCTGTGAGGCTTATCGTAAGGCAACAACAATCTCGAGTTGAAACAAGAACATTTGATAAAGAAAGAGGGTTTGGTTCTAGTAATTAGATAACAAGCATCGAGTAAGTTTGAGATGTATACGTAATTCTTGCTTAAGGCGAGAAAAAAATTAAGGAATCAAATGCGTTTAACTATATAAATGAGTTTTTGGCTTAGAATTATCTTTTATCGCAGTCATACTTAACAAATTTTTGTATAGTATTGTGGACGATCAAATTTATCAAAATATACCGTCAATTTTTGTCTGCTTAAATTTTAGATAAACATTATTATATTGAAATAACAATATGGAATAACACATACAAATAACGAAAAATGAACCTGTAGACTATAATTGATCTTTTAAATAACTTTTCGTAACATTAATAATACACCATATCTGATTATGAAATGTAAAATTATTTTAGTGCAAAGCCTAACACAATTGAATTATTAATTAATTTTTTGTTTGTGATTGATGCGAATGATTGTTCTGTTCATTCATGAACTTATTCATCAATCATTCTACCTACACAGTCTTTGTTAATTACCTGGTGTGGTGCGTCTCTTTAAATAAAAACAATGTATGGATCATACTTTAAGGAGACGTTTATTTGGTGGCAAATAAAAATTATTACACTTACAACAATTATTTACCAAGAACCACAATAGCCTAATTACTCCCGGCGGAGCAAGTACTTTTTGCGATTCATTGTTTATTGAAATTAAATTAGTCTATTGCCACCTATACAAATTTAATGAATATATAAATATATATATATATATATATATATATATATATATATATATATATATATATATATAAAACTTAACTTTATAATTCAAAAAGTTTTTAAGGCTAGTTTGTTACTTTTGCATTTAGTTTATTGTACTTACTAAGATACCGTCAATTATTCGCGTCAATATACGAGTACAATAATAATGTAACTACATATATACAAAATACATTACAGTACAATAGGGTGGGAAGGACGACAAAGGAGAACCTGTTATAGGGGAAGTCAAGGGTCCAGCCTACACGTAGCCTCATATATTTTTACAAAGCTTTAGATGTTATTTGGAGAATACAAATCCCTATCCCTTGTTTTGTTAACGTAGCCTACTCGTATGTAAGATTCAAGTTACTTTGAAATACAGTTGTTTTATTTTAAGAAGTAAACTTGAATGGCTTGATAATAGAGAAACAAAATAAAGTACATTACACGCCTTGGACAAACTGGGCTAGGTCACGAATATCAAGACTAAAAATACTAAAGCTTCCTAGAATACATACTTTGTCTAGACTGAAAATTGTGCAATGCTAGAATCTATGCAACTAGAACATAATTTATACTTTTAAAATGTCAGCTGTTTGTGGAAACAAATAGAATTAAGTATAATTATGATTCACAAGTCGCTACTTTTATTGTTATTACTATGTCGTATTATATATTTAGATTAAAAGTTCAGAAAAATACGATGATTTATAATTTTATATGATAACATTTATTTTTTATGTTCTTCGTAAGGAAATATTTGTGCCACAATAATACTTTAGACACATAGCTGTAGGATGACAAGTACAATTCAAGCAAGCACGATCTCTCAAGGGATCTGAAATACCCGATTATATACATTGAGTCACACAAGTACAAACACCGATGAGGTCAAACCGACACATTTGACAACGTAACAAAGAAGGCAATTACAAAGAGGAGCACTCAAGTGTGAAGCGTCGACTTGTGTCGAAAGTACTTAACGGGTAAACGACATCGTGAGCGACAAGTATTGTGTTGAGTGTACAGCAGACTGTGGTCGAGTGCAACAGCTCAACTAAACGCACACGTTTAATCTATACGATAGAGAGTTATTTATAGTATAGTTATTTATTACTCAAGAAATTTAAATTAGCACACTTGAGACTTATAGTGCCACAGTTAACGACATCCGTTTATAAATTTTACATTTTACTTTGAGACTACTTAGAGATTTTTTATTTCTAAACTGTTATTATTAACTTGTTTTAAACATTTAAAGTATTACATTACAACATACTGTTCGTCTTACATAATCATAGGAAACACGTATTTATGTACTTGTATTTGAAAAGTATGTTACCATTTAAAACCCAATGATCTATGTTTATTTATTTTAGACCCATGGAATAAATTCTACACGAATATTTTATTATCAGTTAAATATGTAAAAAAGCCATATCAATCCAATTTAAAAAATTATTTTGTTAAGATTAAAGAAGGCTCAAGAAACCTGTTCATAAATATAGTATGTACTGTAAGTATTATTCGTATTTGTGTTTTTATGAGGTTATTTTGATAATCTAAAGATGGTTTATGCATTGTTTGTTATTCTTTTCTTAGATTTTTTATTAAACTGGCTTCTAAACGTGTGGGTTTTCAGCGACGTTGGAAAAATTTGGTGGCTCCTGAGCAGAGAGAAGAATCCAGAATGCAATTAAATTAATACTCATTGTGTTACTTGTCTTTCTTAAGTATTACAGTTTTTTATTGCGAAGTAAAAATGAGATAAGGACAAAATATTCCTAAGACATATGCTTAATAATGATAACACGAAAAGCACGAGCACCTTTCGAAAATTTAAAAATCGCCTCATCTTGTCCTACTATCCCAGATTTGGGCTTTCAGTAGGGCTATCGTTATTTAACCATAGAGTACTTGCATTGGAGTGATCATTATTCCCGAAATCAAGTGCATGGATGGTCTTCAGCACCGCGTCCTGTTATACAGTCCCAGCTGTTGGCTTTCAGTGGGGCTATCATTGTTTAAATATACACCACATGATACTGCGAAGCATCGAGTACGAATGACTTTCAGTATTACGATATATTATCACATGTAAATATAAATAAGCTTTAGACTTGCATATGAAATCGGCAAGGCTTGTTACGCAACATTTCTCCTATCTCGTCTATGTAGAAATGAAGTTGTATGTAAAATTTAAACATTATTTACGAATCCTATAGAGGCAGCCACCCATTCAGAAACGAAATTTTAATTAATAATCAAACTACCATTGTAATAGACTTTCGTAGTGATCAGCGAAATTTATCGGGAAAAAACACCATTACCAAACACGATGTTGCCAAAAAATAAAGGAAGCACGAACCAAGTTTTCAAATTTAGAGGTCAGTTTGTTCACGAGATCTCGTGCGTACAGATAGAAAGTCAAAAGAGAGACTAATCCTGCTTTTATGCGAGGATTTTCCGGAAAGCGAGAATTATTGTAGGAGTTGATATCGTGGCAATGACTTAAATATGCAGATTTTAATACTTACCTAAACGTAAAATCTTGTAAGAGTAAACAACAATTACACCTAATTAAGTTTGATAAATATTTATTTTTTAATCATGAGCTAAGTCTGTAGTGTTAAAATTTGCAGATTAGTAACTAATTATTACAGAAATAAGTTTATGTTTACCGTACTCTTACAAATTGGATTTCAAATGGAAATACTACTGGATAGTAAATGCACAATCGGGACGGTAGTAGGAATAAAGTGTATAAAGATTAGCTTCTGTTAGTATCATAACGCCGCACTGGTTTAATGCCAATTCCCAATCAAACTAAATTATTACCCTACAAATAACTTTTATCTGAACCGTACCGCTCAAGAGATATCGAAAATTTCAGATTATATGAAGATTATTGTGATTATTTTTACGTTTTCTTGATTTATCATTAGAAATCATTAAAAAATGTATCTGCAAATACACAAGAAAAAAAAAACAACATAAAAAGCACGTCTAAAATCAAGAAATACTTTTTCACAAGAAATACTTTTTCACAAGAAATACGAATAAACCACTCAACTTTAAATGTTATAGAGACTGCTTTTCGAAATATTTTGCAATAAACAATGTTACAAATGCTAACCATCATTGGTTTGTGGAAGGGCGTGGCCTACTGGTAAAAAAAATCTTTTCACAAAGCAATCATGAAAATCCTAATGATTAATAATTATTATTTAAAAATTGTATTTAGAATTTGTAAAAATGGCCAATTAGTTGTTGCTTGTATTTGGTGCTGTAGCTGAAGAGCCTGAAAACCTGATGAGTAGAGGTAAATCTTGAAAGTTGTAATTACTTTCTTTGCTTTGCAAAGTTGGGTTGGTTGAACTTTTTAAAAACTTTACCGTCGTTAAATTAATATGTATTCACAAATTTAAATAATCCATTAATTGTTTACAACGTTATTGGGTTCCCAAAATTGAGAGTATTACTTCAATATTCAAATTCACGTCCACACGAATATACAAAACAACATTATTTTTAAACTAAAATTATTATCAGGAATTTTATTTCTAAGTTTTGTATGAATAAACTCCATTAACCTTAAACATATAAAAAACAATTCTAATTTATTATTTTTAACGGTATTGTAATTCCTCTTATTGATTCGAATTTTCTAGACGGTTTAATTCATTACCTAAAATATTAAGGAAGATATTTGCTTTCTTTAAACGTTACATTGAACCCTTGTTAGTTTAAATGAAGCCTTTACAGTAAACAATACACATATTTTTGAAATAACCCAAGCTCTGAAAGCCCATGGAATTTACAGATTATTGTGGTCACTCATATATCCCTGAACACAGCTAACAGAAGTATTTAGTATTCAAGTTTACTTACAAATTGTTTAAAGGTTTGTTTGTGATCTTAACACCCGGAATATCCAGACAAGGTTATCTGTGTCTGGTATCACGTGATCTCTGAGTGTTTGTCAAATAGCTTTCGACTTATGGCATTTTACGGCTAATGGAATGTCACGTTATTAGTTATTTTTACATCATAAACATTACCCTTTCTATCACATAAATCTGTGGAAGTTTCTATTTTCTTTTTAACATCCGGGTACAGACTTGTAAAACCTCCTGGAAATTCCCAGATCATACAAATCTCGGTCTCTAAGAGAATCTGAACTTGATTCACTGAAGTACCCAAGTAAATCAAATCTGTAAATTCTTTAGGGCTCCATTGAATCAGAAAAAGATGCAGTCTCTTGAATTTTATACTCTCTTAGATTTTCCAAGAACTGGAGATGAGCTCCTGACTTCTGAAATATTCTTCCCTTGGATTCTCTCTTCTCTTTTTATAATTCCTCAGACTCTGTGAACTTCAGGTAATTAGTTACCAGTGATTTAATATATGATATTATTTTCATATAAACGATTATGGATCAATAATTTATTGTTTAATACTTTTAAGGAATAAAATAGGGTAGCAGCTAACAAACTGTTATAAATAATCTGAACTGTAGTAAAATCTGATACTCCTATTGCACTCTCACAGTTCAGGTCGAGACGGGGTTACTCTGCTTTAACGCTATGGAAACCCTATTCCACCTTTACTTAGAACGATGTGGGAGATAAAATGCCACCCTCCTGCTGACACATACATTACAACCTTTCATTAGAAAAACCATATTGAGGTTTGGCACAGCTGATATAACATTAAATCATGAAAATAAATGTTAGACTAACATAAGTTCTAATAATATGTTATAGCATAAGGTTTTTATGGATTTACACAAAACATCGCATTATTATATCATTGCGATATAGTATATTAATATATCACAGTTAATACTTAACTTATTTATAGTCTTATAAAATTATATAATCTACTAATCTCTGAATCTGACACTTTCTCACTGTTGTATATTTCTTATACAGAACAAAACGAACCGCATAATTTCAAATTAACATTTAAAGCTTTACAACAGTTTTTGCTTTTTCCAAATGAACAGTTCGTTCAGGTAAAGTTATTCATTACTTCGGGACGCATCAATGAAATTATTTCAAAGGGAAATTGCTCATTATGAGTTTCAAGCATATATTTCGTTATTTACTAATTTTCTCAAGTACTATAATAAAGTATAACTGTGGAACATATGTTATGGAATGGCAAGCAGTAAAGAGAAAGTTTTAAAGTGTTTTCGGACATAATACCTTCACTTTGAAGTAATTAAAACAGCATATTTGTAGCGTTTTTAAAGCTACATTGGCTAATTTTTAATTAAAACTTAAATTAAATGAACACTTTGGGAACGAAATATTGGGATTTAATTTAAAATTAGATTGTGAGAAGGTAGGATAAAAACGAATATGTAATCCTTTGGCAAGTTATTACTGGTAGTTTTTAATTGTTAGGAAGGCGGTTCACTGCTTTGAAATGATAGAACTTGTCTTGTTGTGCAGTTACGTTATATTTGAGAAGGCTATTCTTCTCCTAGTTGTAAAAGAAATCCATTATTTTGATTTAGAACTGTAATTTTTATTTTAGACAAACCAGATAATATTTAATAGTTATCAATTCAGTAATAAATTGTGCTGCATATTCACTCGGAGCTTACTAATTAAAACATATTTTATATCGTCTTTGATGTCTCATTGACAGTTTAAATATTAATATTCTGGAATATTAATATCTACAATCCAAGCCGTTATAACATTTAACTCTTATGATAACTGTAGACAATGCCAGGGGACTTATTGGGTGTTATTGAATGTAAGTATATACTTGTAAAGTAGGTAAGTAAATGTCTCACGGTGTAAGATCGGACTTGTTATGGAATTTAGATCTAGATCTGAAAGAAGTAACTGGTAGGCCCTATACAAGAGTATATAGTTTAATTAGTAATCAAACGTCTAAGACTAAACAAATTCATTTGAGTTATCATACACTTGAAAACACTGATATTCAAGATAAGTCATTTTAAATTTTGAATTATTATTTTTTTTCTAAAGTGGTTTTTCTCATACACGAATATTACATGTCCTGACAGAAAAGAAATACCAAGATAACAGCACGCTTTACAAGATATGAAAACAAAGAAATATGTATATGTAAAGAATTTATTTGTGGATGAATTGCAATTCTCAACCAAAATTGTGTCAGATACAAATTATTAATTCTCTTAAAAGGGTGATAAGACACTTACACTACTAAGCGTTGACCAACGATCTTTCCTGACAAAATAACAAACAAGAAAGGGTCGTTAAGTCTACAGATCGTTTAGACAACGACCCTGTGTTTATATTTAAGATTTCAAATGAAGGTTCGTTGATAAAATGACCCATTAAATTAAATGAAACGGGTCGATTACTCAAATAGGTTCTAACGAAAATGCCATTTTTTGCCTATTGAGTTGAATATTTGAAAAAGGTCGTTGTCTCTATAAGCATAAATTATATTGAGATAATTAGATCTTTTACCCAACTAATAATAAAAAATAAATTTGTAAACAAACTCAGTACGCTATTGAGAAATTTAAAAATGTGAAAAATTGACACGTATAGGCTAACTAATCTCACATATACAATATCACTTTATCGAGACTTTGTGTACAGAATGTTACGATTTAAACAATAATATGAAACAAAATTTAAAGAACTGTAAAAGCGTCATGTGGCAAGACATCTCGAGAATTATTCTATTGTAGTAAATTTTACATGAAACTCCATTTAGAAACTTTAACACAAACAACAATCAATTATTTTCTGTTACACTTCCAACCATGGAATTTGGACGAGCTTAGATGAAGTTTATCTCTCAGTAGGTTGACACAAACTTTGTAGGGAATTTTAAAATATGTTTGCCGTATTACTGTCATTCTATCTGTCAATAATTAAATGAGCTATAGATCTGAAATTTACCCACGATTATCAAAATCATTGTATCCTCCTTCCCCTTCACGTTAAAACATTTTAGTGTAAATTCAAAATAAGAAATAGTAAAAACATTTAAAAAAATAAAAAAATATTTTTATTATACTGTCTTTTACATACTATATTTTTACGAGTTCGGTTTGGATTTCGCCATTTTTATAGTTAGGAAAACGTTCGGTTATCATAAAAATGAGGCTCCATCAAGTTGCACACATTCAGTAGGTCTTGATTCTTGTAGGGATACTATCTACATTTAAAGCTGAGACTTTCGTTAGGATTAAGAACGAAAGGAAATGAAAAGTTTAACATGGTGTATTTTAGCAAGACTTGTACTGTTATTTTTAAAATGTGGCATTGTTTTAACGTTATTTAAATAAGCAGCTATAACTATGATTTTATATTTTTTAGCTTATTTCGAACACTTCATTGAGATAGAATAAGAATTCCAGAGGTTTGCTCTTAGGATTTCTGTACAAAAACATCAGAAAAAACGAATGACTTTCCGAATCAAATTTAGCAACTTTGTACATATATATGCCTTCGATTATCAATGAAGTATCAATGAGTATCAACATGTTTACTATCAAAGTCTCTGCGAATAGTCTGTACTCGAGTGTATACTACATGAGTGCTTGACCACCTGGTTACCCAAGGAAACGATGTGGTTCTTGTCCTGTAGTACACATACGAGTATTTTATTAGAGTACCTATTAAATAGCATTGAGTGAATAGTATATATAGTTCTTATTTGTTAACTTTACATTAAATGAATGGTTAAAACGACGAGAAAATATCCAAAATACTGCATAGGGACAACGGAAAATCATTTTTAGCCGCCGACACATTATTGTCGTTCTGAACTATTAGTTTATAATTATAATAATCCGAAACCATACCAAACCTAAAAGACATCTAATAATTAATGAGTTTTTTGAAGAACAACTTAGAGTACAGGTTGGTAAAAAACTGTTTCAGTTTTACGCTGTGAAGAAAAAGTCATTTGAAAATTTATTCCTCTTATCCCGAGCAAGAATAATTATCCCAGTTTAATTTCGTGGAAACAATAATTTCCCTCTCGTTTGTTTTAACCCATCCATCACACTGTTTACTGCACAAATCCAGCACATGAGATTTAATGATGTTGGCTCACATCCATGACGTTATTATGATTAACAGAAGCGACTATATCTAGGTAAAGGATTTTAGAACAGGTTAACTTTATATTTTTAATTAAAAAGTAAGCTAAACATGGTACATAATTTAAAATTGAGAACCTCTTTTTATTGTGAAGATTGGTACAGTGACTTCAATTTCCAACAAATACTTTAGGCTATATCATTCCATTAAAACAAGTTGTCTTCAGAAACATTTAAAAAATAATTTATTACACCTACAATGTATCTTGTAATAGCGCAGTTAATGGTGAACGCTTAATGGTGAATTCGGATAATGCCGTCAATATTTAAGAATGTTATACTGCAGAATCTGCTGTTATTAAATTTATTACTGCTACCTACTTATATATTGGTTAGAGTAGCATTTTGTTATATTTGTTAAACAATCTTTATAAATTACTTGAAATTATAATTACTGCATTTAAATTTGTTACTTCTGGTGAATTAAAAACAAAAACGGATTTATTCTTTCAGGAATATTCATCTAGACCAGTCCTGTTTGGTTAAACTAAACTTCTTCATTCCTTGTTTTCAACATTTTTATGTATGTTTTAAAGTTATTTAAAAATTATGATTATTCATATTTTATACAGATTTCCAACAGTTACTCAGACGAGTGGGGTTCAGTGTTCGAATCATAACTCAATTTACATGAAGATTTCTTAGAGCTCTGATTAAACCTCGTTGATCGGATCTCCTTTGGTTTCTTTGAGAAATATACAAGAAATGTAATCTTCAGTGTACGAGTTGTACACAAGTATAAATTTGCTTATTTAATTATTCTGTGATGTACTCGTTGCAATCATAGTTAACAAAAAAGCAATGTGAGTTTCTTTAATAATCCTCATACAGATCCTATGCTTTTTCTTGATGGTACCTGTACAAAAAAGAAGGTTCAAGAAGGTAATTTTGTTCTCTAGGTATCGTGCAGACTGACGAGATATCGTCCAGCCCTTTTATTTCCAAAGGTTGACCCAATAATGAAGTACTTTTGTTACAATATTGGTTACGTTACTGATGGATAGTATGGTTTAAAATGCAGTTATAGTTAAAATAAAACGACATACTAAACATGTATTTTATATTTCATTATTATTACATAAAATTATTTAATTATTTTATATAAAATTTAATACATATTTATATGCTGAGTTTTTCCATACATAATTCGCTTCATTTCATCACTCGAGAAAAAGAAAAAATTATAGCACTGGCAGTATTCATGTAGAAAGTAATTTATGCTATACAATATACACATTCCTTTCACCTGACAAAGTTTCACTAAGCGGATACAGTCACGATTGTTTTAACCGTCAGGCTCTCGATTTACCGAGTCTCTGTCTCATGGGTATGGTAATGACAAGATATTTATGTTTGGATAAATTGTTGTCTATGTTATAATGTGTTTATAAAAAATTCTATTATTTATATAAAATGCTTCTGTTAAATTGTTTACAAAATTGATTGGGTGGAGAAAAATCCAACTCCTAATAGTCCTGACTTCCCTTTAAGTTATGGATTATTACACAACACGACATAACGTGCGTGAGAGCATGCGCGCGCGCGCGCGCGCGTGTGTGTGTGTGTGTTCAGATTATTTATAAAATCTGTCACTGAAATAAATACGAAGCAATAGATATTCGTATATAATTCATATTATTTTACAGTAGTTATACATGAGATAATGTGTTAAAACAAATTATATGAAAACTTGAAAGAATATAGTACACCACCTGGATTGGAAATAGTCCTAAGATAACGTTATATGATTAAAGAAGGAACATATATCTGTGAAATAGACCCATAGATAACGCTTCTATTAGTAACGAAGTCCGTATTTCTGGGAACTCCTTATCTTCTGATACTCATAAGAAACTGAATGTGGTCTGATGACTGAACAGTAACTACTGGACAAACATAGATGAGTATCTCTGTTTATGGATAGGCTACTGTTTCAAGTAAAATTTAACTCTCAGCAACAAGGTTTTGAGGTCTTATTTTAATTACTTATTTAAGGATATTATATGTTTTGGATTTTGTCGACTAGTAAGAAATAGCTACCAATTCAATCGCGTATTTGCCTTTTTAAAACAAATGATGTCTATGAAGTCTATTATTCCTATTTATTTTGCTTACCAAAGGTGAAACTCAGTAGAGGATCTTTCAACTATCTTTACTCTAAAGAACAAAAAGAATGTGTAACGGGGAATCATTTGTATTGAAAGAACTCCTTCATTTATAATTTATATACGGATAATCGTCCATTTTTATTTGCACACAAAAGATATGAAAAAAAGTTATAAAAAATAACATAGTTTATATAGGTTGGTTCTTGTTTTTAAATTTGCCTGATATCAACTCAGTAATAATCTGATAAATTATTGAATGTTTAAATCGCACAATAATTAATTTTAAAATCAACGCAGTATACACATAAATATGATGACAAAAGGCGTATTAATATTTTGCATTAACTTTGAATACAGGCTCAAAGGGAAGACAACTGTATTAATAGCGGTTCAACATGCAAAGCAGTCAGAAAATTAGGAGGTTAAATGGGTGTCCTTAACCTGAATAATACTATAACACATTAGCAAATAGGCTGCACAAGAACCTATAAACCCTTCCGACTGTTAGCTAGCTAACTTGCCGGAAATTAGCTGTTGACAAAACTGGACTTGTTTACTTGTACTTCGTTGCTGTAATCTTTGGTGTAAGCCCAATGTTTATCTTCCTGAGTCCATAGTTTACTAGATACACGCGTTTCCCCTTAGACTGTTTTATAAACTATGATAGCCCACTCCAATTCTACGTTTAGTACAATAAGTATTAGTATTACTTTTAAATATCCTCCTTAAAATCTCTAATTTTGTAGAAATATTATGATGACGTGCAGATATTTGGATACACAATACATGGTATCTCCATACTCGTGTTAATTAAGGGTAAGGAAAGATAATGGTTTTGTAAATTATAACTTAACTCAGATGAAATTTAGTGTTAAGAAACAATCAGGTAGATTTGTATTAAAAATACATTGACAAGGAACCGATTAACCTCTGTGTTACGTACACAACTTAAAATATACCATAGTCTACTCACTAATATGTTATTTTTAATATAATTTTGGTTAAATCACATATATTCTTACTATAGAACATACTTAAAATAAAAAGAAATGGTAACAATATATAAAAAATGTGCATTGATTTACAATAATATATCGTGTTTGAAGCTAAGTGTGGCAAAATCAAAGAGTTTCTTATTAATTTTTAAATGTAAAGTATGGCTATAGTACTTAAAACGCCAAGTATTTTCAGAAGACACCATTTATCTAATAATGAATAGGGGAGTGGTTATAGAAAGAAGAAAAATACAAAAAAATATATGTTAAAAAGGTTTTGTGTGCTTTATGTGTCAAATTAGAAGTCCTGAGGTCGAATGAGCCACGTGAATTTTTAAATGTACCCCTGTAACGAAAATATATATCGTTCGAAAGGTTTTTAGTGGAATTTTTACAATTTTGTCTCTATTTATGGAGGAAATAGGAACATAGAGTGTACCATTTTCACTCATTATCTTGTACTGGATATTCAATAGCAGATACACTTTTAGATATAGAGTTTTGTGTTAACCAAGACGTCTAATAATTAAGTGCTTAGTATACAGTCTGAAGGTTCAGCCGTCCACTCCCGCAGACCTCCGAAACATCTGGCTCTTGCCTTCTCAGTATTCTCTTGTTTCCGATAGTTCTCTGGCGACTGTGTTGTTTATTCTTTAAGACAATCAACTTACTCGCTGCTAGTTACTCCTAGGAGAGCATCCATTCTCTGCACAGCTATTTGTCTCTGTACCATTCGTCTGCATTGTGTTACATTTCACACATGTTTTATACGAGCAGAATAAGACATGATAAAAACCTCTTTCTTATCGCAGGGCCACCATTAATTATCATTTCGTGGCCCAAAATTAGGAAATAATAACTCCTTTGTTTCCTGTATTTGAAATCATGCATAAAAATTGAGCCTCACAACAAAAGCAAAAGTGCAATTTATTATTATTAATATATCCATAATTTGATTTTTGCTTGATTTTTCTGAATTTAGCTGTATTATAACCCATCAATGATATATGGAATATAATATATAAATGACATAACACCGTCATAATGGTAAACAAAACCTTTCGAAATAGGTTAAACAAAATTGAATTAAAACAGTAGTTATGTTAGTTTTTATAATGTTTTAATTCCATTTTTGGCGCGGCTGTTTACTAACTATTTCTTGTTTTGTTGAAGTATAATGGGATTGTTAGTTCAAAATGCTTTTATCGTTTGTTTTCAATGAAAGTTTTCGATCTGAAATAGAAAATGGAAAACAATTAAACATTGCGTTATACGACAAATTTATATAACATAGCATTAATATTTAACTACAGTGTAAAATTTTAAATTAACTTTTGACTTCAACGTTAAGTGATATTGTATTAATTTTACAATCAATAAATCAATATTCTCTTTTAAAGAAATTAAATAGTTAAATTTATTTCACTATTCAAATTATTCATCGTAATAAATTTACTTTACATATAAGAAACAGATAAAGTAGATATTTCTCCACATTTAATTATAAATTTGAAAGCTTTTGTTAAACCACTGTGGTATCAATCAAAACTAATCATTTGGTTACTAATTATATTGGTGAATTTTTAATCCCATAATCCAATATGTAATTACTTTTAGATCTCCTTAATCAGGGAAATCAGAAAAGTTGTGACTAAATTTTCTCTTTGACAAGCTTTTGGTGTTTTTATATTTATTTTTTGCATTTAAATTGGGTTTTAATTAATACCAAGTTTCCTTAGATGCAACTGATGTAATGGAATTTTTATTTATTCATACTATTTTATAGCCAACAAATTTACAAAAATGTAGCATTCAATATTTTTGAATGAAGGTTTACTGAATTTTATATACGTACACTACAATCGTACATATATATTTTTAGTAACAAAATACAAAAACAATCTATAAAGAATTAATGAAAAAAAAAAATTTAATTGATAAAAAATACGTGTTTTTACAAAGATAACCATTTATTACCTCTCGAATCAGGGAGTAAAGATATAATGGAGATTTACTGAGTAAATATCATCATTATTAGGTCTTTCTTAGGTTATTAACGAGATACTAATTTTAAAACTTCTTTACAAGTCTTAATTTTGGAGACACTTGTGCAAAAATTTTACAACACTTGCCAATTTAAATAATTGCCTTTTATCTATTTTCTCACTTAGCAAAAAAAAGAGGAAAAGGTAAGGAAAAGGAAGGGCATGTAAAGCATGAGTAACAACCAGGAAGTAAATAAAATGACATTAAGATAAGATATTTATTGACATTATGAAATGACCAAAATTACAATAGGGCTTGTTAACAATAAAAAAGTACTAATTCTACAAACAGAAGTGGTACACAATTAAAGATATATAAAAGGAAGCTGACAAAAATGGCAGTGCATTGCCCCCTGGCAGATCCTCATTGTTCAAGTAATATTCTAAAACCTTAAATTTCAATATAAAATAACGACAAAATATCAATTAAAAATAACCAATAAAACAACAGATATTAAATTTAGAAAGTCATAAGAAAGTAAGTAATTAAAATATAGAAGAATATTAATAAGAACAGATACTTTAAATAAAAACAAGTTTGGTGACAAAGAACAGATGGCATATAGCTAAAATAAAATATTACCATTGAAAAACGTCCTATTAAATTAAAATGAATCAGTTTCACAATCAAGAAATTCATCAACAGATTACATAGGATGTAGTTTAATCCAATTAAACAGTCTGTCAGAGAACATTTTATCACATGTAACTTATACCAGGCACATTGGAAGCTTATTTATACAACTTTACAGCAAGGGCATTATGATAGTTTTGTGTTCTAGTCAATCTACATCTTGTTGTGTCAATTATATTTATAAACATAGTATTGTAGACATGAACATCAGACGGCAAGAACTATGATATACGAAATTTCCTGAACTGTGTTCTAAATTTAGAACTAATGTTCGAAATCCACTAATTTTCCAAAATAAAAACCTTCTTAGTTGTACAGAATTTTCCTGCTCTGATTTTAATATATATTTTCTTGTTCGGGAAACAAGGGAAATCAATTATGGACCAAAAAATAGTAAGAGCAGAGAAAGTGGCCATGTATTGCTACACTCGTTAACATATTTTATTAGTCGTTTATTAGGCAACACGCATGTTATTCAACGTATTTTATTAGGATACAAAGAATGCAAAGAACACTCAATTTTGGCATTGGAAATATAATTCAATCGAACCAGAAGCGCTCATACACGAACAAAACCTACAAATTAAGTGCTAAGCCATGGGTAATTGCTAGTCATTGATGTATTATAGAATCATATATGTAATGATATCACATACTAAATTATTTATAGCTAAAAAATAAGTAAAAGAATTTTAACATTCAAAAAATGTTTGTGAAATGTAGTGTGAATTGTAGTTTAAGTAAATTTCAGCGAATTCAGTAAAAAGCTGCTGATTTAGTGTTTAAAAGAGAAAGGAATATTTTCAGTCAGCAACGAAAAGCTTTTCATCTGTGTCTCCGATATGCTTCAGCGGCCTCATTCAAACTCATTATTTTTAATCCCACCGCCCGTTCTAAAATAATTCATACCATTTCAGACAAAAATCTGATATTGATCGGATTTCGTGTGACAAGATACGAAATACGAAATGTTGTATTTGAATAAGAGATTTGTAATTGAGAATGCAAATATAAGGAGAAAACCATTTAGAATTATCTCTATTGGTATTTATATTGACTGAGAAACCCTTAAATATATGTATGACATTATGCCTAAGTTCCTATGTAGAAAATATCTAACCTTGGGCTTAAACTCTCATTCAAATATGAATATATGACCTGCGACCTGGCTGAGACCCGCTCGCGCAATTATCTGATATGATCTGCAAGCTTTATTTCCTTATTAAACCTATAACACATAGGTTTCAACACAATTTGTTTGTTAAAGACCATTTTAGAATTTTATTTTATGAATAAAATATTGTGAATTATTGGAAAAAATCCATAAGAAAACAAAGAGCCTACAATCTGTTCCATCAGCAACGAGAAGCTTAAGAATCACTCGTATCTGTGATCTTTCTCTACATATTAAATATAATATCCTGATAAATATATAAAGAGAAAATGTTTCAAAAGAACAAAGGAACACACTGAATCCCTTTAAAGCCCATGTAAAGAAAATGTGGCGGAGCTTAGCCACCGATTGCGATGTGTATTATGTTTCTGAGATATCCCAGCAGAAACCAACGGTAATCATAAACCCTCACAATGGAGGGGGCTTTAAGTCGGTAGAGTCTCTGACCTAATACATTCGTAACCAAATAATTTTGTTGTCAATACACATCGCTATAGAAAGCAAAATAAGTCAGGTTATAGAAAACTTACAAACTCAAGTGAGGATTTTATGAGTTTTGTGTTACTTTTCTGTATTTGAAAGAGGTATATGATCCATGTTTATATGATTACAATAAATAACCGCAAGAGGAAAACTTTTGTAAATTTTCTTTTGCATTACTTGCCTAAGTATGTGTTCAGTTACAAATATAAACGTGTTGGACATCAATTATGAAGAAACTTTCTGTCATACAATTCAAACTAAAAATTAACAACCTCCATTTATATTTTCAGCAGACAAAACCTCAGTTCATCAAGTAAGAGGATAACGTGAAAGCATGACGCAGGAGCAGGATAAGGATTGCACAGATAAATATTTCGTAAGTTGGTACAAAAATCTATTTCTCTCTATTTTTAATATACAATGATAACGATTTATGGCAGTTCAAGATAAAACAACAAACGCTACATTTCCTTTAGCAAACACAAACAAAATAACAAAAATTTCTTCTTGGCTGTGCTACCAAGTTTCCAGAAACGAAATTAACTTATTTGTTCTTGGGTCATATTGTAATCACGCAGGCCATTGTATTCCTTTAAAATGTGAGTTTTTCAGGAAGATTCTTACCATTCCGATCTCAAGCTAGTATATTACTTCTAACACATAAAATTAACTAGCAGAAGTCGCAGCATTGTAGATCTTGACATTTAATAAATAAATTAGAAGATTAAAGTAATAAAAATGTGTAGATTGCTAATTAACACATACTATAGTAAAAATTATTGGCTCTTTTTACGAAATACAAGAATTTACACCTTCATCTTCAGATAAATCACGACCGTGATGACGGCAAAGAACGGCGTGGGCTGAAAATTAGGACAAGAAAGTTCCTTTGCAAATCTACTCAAACTCAACTAGCTGAGTGAGTAATCTACTACCGTTAAATAGTTCTGTGTATCTTTTATTGTACTAAAAACTAGGGGAAGCATAACTAGAGCTACTGTACACCTTATATTAATATTGACATGTAGGGAAAATTTCACATTTCGTATAATGTAGCTTTTCAAAGTCTCTTAGCTATAGACAGTGCAAAAAATGATACAGGACAGGAATAAATGATAATACAATAAATATATAATTATCGTTATGATATACCAGTCCTAACTCTTAAGAAGAGAAAGAGAGCAGTGGATGTTACACCACAAAATAGTAAGCACTGAAAAAAAAGAAGTAAGTGGCAGATGCTTAGAGGGAAGAGGAAAATAACAACTGTTCTTTTAAGGCCAGTAAACTTAGAATGAGTAATTATTAATAAATAAATAAACGTTAAGGAGAGTTAAGATCAAAAGCAGAGTCTACTCTAGGGATTCATTCATCATGAAAACTTCCGTTACAGTTGAGCCGCATCAAATGGAATGCAAAATGAATCTTATTACAAATAAAAGTGTAAATATCATAAAAGTTTGTACGAAAATATTTCTCTAAACATTAATTTTGTTTTATCAGGTTAATGAGTGTTAAACACATGTAGTTTCATGTATAATTTTCTGTACTTTGGGACTAATGCTCTTATTTCAAATTGTCACTCGATTGTTATTTTGTGGGCTATTAAATAATATACTAAAAATTAATATATTGGTATCAAAACGTCGACATTTATGTAACATTAATATGTGTTAATGCTTTATCTAAAATTTTAAAATAAAGCAAGGTTGTGTTCATAGTAACTTAACTGTTTTTCCTTTGGTGTTTGATATTTTCGTCGTATAAAATGTTTATGTTCGAAATTTATTATTTACATTAAGAGTTTATTACTAAACATGGACATGATATTTTCCCAATTATAAATAATATTATTATATTTTAGTACGTTTTATATTACTGACTCAATAGTTCAATAACTGTAGTGGACGGTAGCATAAACAAGTGAGTTAAAAAGATCAACAAAGAGACAAAGTTTCAAAATGTTTTTAACATCTAAATATTCAATAAATAAATATTAAAGGTAGCCCCACCTAAGAAAGTTTCAAATTAAAAATTCCTACTATTATTATTAGTATTAAAAGTGTATGGTCTTTGACGTACCAATTTTTGCACACATAAATGGACTCACTTTTAAAAAAACGAAGCAAATATTTATTTTACTGACTACTATAATATTAATTAAAATTACAACGAAACGCCTGATTAAGATTTTAGAGTTATTTATAAATACATATTCAGTAATTGTGGAAGTGACGATTGGGTTTGTAAGAAATTAAAAAAATAATAGTATGTTTGTAATACTGCAAGTAATAGTATCTTCACTAAAAATTCACATCATAATCTTGACTTATTTAGCACTTCCAGAGCTTTCTTAATCCTAAAAAATTTTCTACTAAATGCTCCTGCACTACGCAAAGTACAAATAAATAACCTTCACGTTATCATTTCTTCAGGTTAAATAGCTCGTGATTTTATTTACACTGTTTTACATATGAAAGGTTTCTTGAAATTCTGTCAAGAGAAAATGTTAAAACGATACATTGCATTTCATTTTGGAATTTAACCGAGATAATTTATAACCTTGTTTTCTTGTTATATTTGTTAAGAGAGTATGATCATTTGGTTGTGTCTAACAGTACGCCAACTTAAAACAGCTCTAACTTGAAAATGTTATGAAAACTTTTTTTGAGTATCTACTTGTGGTAAAGTAAGTTTCAATATTGAGGTATGGAATCTGTTCACTGCACAATGCGTTTGCTTTGTGATATTCTGATTGTTAAATTTATAAACTTGTCATGTTTTCCTGCCTAGTAAATTAGGTATGTAATAACATAATATGTGGATCAAAAGAGAAGGAGGAGGAATGGAAGTACGTAAAAAAGAGATTAGGTTATTATAAGTGATGAGTTTTTTTTTGTATATAACAAAAGCAAGGTTTCTTAATTAAGGCTTCAAATATAGAGTTACATAGCGAATAACATTATTGATTTTAGTTTAAATAAATAAAAGTAATATTGTAATGTGTTACGAGTACATTTCTATGTTAAGCAACATAATCCGGAACAAAAGAAAGTACACTTATTTCTGATATAGATGTTCTAAGAAATTATTTCAATAGTTAACAACTAAACTTTACTTCTCATAAAACCGAATTTGCAGGTTTCCACCTTATAATTAAAACAGTTATAATAGTAAAAACTAAATGGATATTTTATTTTTATGTATTTTATTAGACTCAACAACTCCCTGCAGTATTTAAAAGTAAAACTTAGAAAATATATCTCTCTTTCTAGCGACATACACAAGAACGCGGCTAAAGTAGGAAATAGAACAAACACCACACTGCAGCAGCATGGGACGCTAATTAACAAGCCTTTACGCATACCTCGTTTGTCCTTAGTACACTTCACTGCACAGTACTGCACCGTGGGTTTACACAGTGCACATGTGAGAGAAATTAACTTTCAACTACACTGTGTTATGAGAACAATTAGTGGTTATCCACAGCCAGCTCCACTACTATGGCTTCTTTTGCCGTCTAATATACCTCTCCTTATCGAAAGATGCAAGGAAGCGTTATTAATGTAATATGGAAATATCATACCTGTCCCACATTTACTTATCATGTAAGACTATCTATTTACATAGCCAACTCAGGTCACGGACACCACGTTTCAAGTCAGTGCAAGTCTCAGCTTCACAAATCTTTTCTGCTAAAACCAGCTGGATATTTGAAGTCAATCTCTGTTTTAGTGAGTTTTGTCCTACATAAAAGTATGGTGGCAACACAACGGTACCCCGCTAGCTAAATGTTTCCTTTGTAAACTCGACCCTTGTGGCATGAATTAAGCGTCAGTTCTTGTTATCAATCATACATTAATCCACTTGAGGCAAGTAAAGCTCTAAAATTACAAAGTCGAACACAGTTCGGAGAGTTCTGACCTAGATACCCAACACAAAGTTAACCAGCAATCGGAATAAATCACTACTATACTCGTACATCTTGTATGTTACCTGCTTCAGGGATTACATCAGTATGTTACTGAACAAACAAAGCTTTTATTATAAATCACATAAATATAATTGAAATCTTACATTGGTATTTATTTTCCAAACGTGTTCTTTACATAACAATAATGGAATATTACTGCTCGGAAACGTCTTCATCGTGCCACCTTTCGTTCTATAATCATATCAGTGGTTTGATATACAATCTTTCCTACACCTGACTACTATCGTATGTGTGGCTTATTTTATCTTAGCAAAGGCTCTGATTTTTTAAACCTTCTCTGGTATTCCGTACTGCACATAAGATATGTACAGAGAGCGAATTAAGCTGACAATCCGTAATGCAGATAAGACATGTACACAGAGCGTGGTAAGCTGACAATCCGTACTTCAAATAAGACAATGTACACAGAGCGTGGTAAGCTGACAATCCGTACTTCAAATAAGACATGTACACAGAGCGTGGTAAGCTGACAATCCGTACTTCGGATAAGACATGTACACAGAGCGTGGTAAGCTGACAATCCGTACTTCATATAAGACATGTACACAGAGCGTGGTAAGCTGACAATCCGTACTTCATATAAGACATGTACACAGAGCGTGGTAAGCTGACAATCCGTACTTCTGATAAGACATGTACACAGAGCGTGGTAAGCTGACAATCCGTACTGCCTATAAGACTTGTACAGAGAGCGAGGTAAGCTGACAATTTGTATTGCATACAAGACTTGTACAGAGAGTGTAGTAAGCTGACAATCTGTACTGCATATTATAAGACTTGTACAGAGAGTGTGGTAAGCTGACAATCTGTACTGCATACACGACTTGTACATAGAGCGTGGTAAGCTGACAATCTGTACTGCATATGAGACTTGTACAGAGAGCGTGGTAAGCTGACAATCTGTACTGCATATGAGACTTGTACAGAGAGCGTGGTAAGCTGACAATCTGTACTGCATATGAGACTTGTACAGAGAGCGTGGTAAGCTGACAATCTGTACTGCATACAAGACTTGTACAGAGAGTGTGGCAAGCTGACAATCTGCACTGCACATATGAGATTTTAACATGTGACATTTTTATTCAAGTAAAAAAAAAAAATAATAGAGTGGAAAGTCAATGTTAAAAATCGGCGACAATATAAATTTCAGATTATAATACTTATTATCAATCGTGTACGGTCCTTTTTAAATTTATATGGTTTTGTTATCATGTGTTTTGGAGTCTGATTTGGCTAAAAAAAGTATAATATTTTATCAAAGTTTTCCAAAATCTGATTTTGAAACTTGCAGTTTGTTTATAGCTCTCTATAAAGTTTAAAATTCTTCCAGCTAACAAATTATAAACACGAAAAATTTTAATCAAATATATAATTTATTCTAAGTGTTAACATCAATTTGTAATCTAATTGAAAAACAATATTTAAAAAAGAATTTATTCATCCTTCGATATTAATCTGAAGTGTAACTAAAGAGGACTTGTTTTGAAAAAGTTTACATTATTTTGTTTAAGTTTTTTATAGAAAATGAGCGATGTAAATTAAAACTGTTGAGAAGTTTGTAATTAGCTATATAGTTAGTTGTTATAAATTTGTTGAAAAAGTAATCATGATGTTTAGGACAGTAACCTTTACTCCGTAAAATATTGTTTCTCATGAAGTTACCCAGCCATTAGTGTAGTAACTAAGTTTTCGTCAAGTTTAACTAACTTTAAGGAAGAAGTGTTTAATTACAAAACTTAAATTGGTTTGTAATATTGCCGGAATTCCTGAAAGATGTAATTTGAAGTGTTGAAGGTTCAGATTAACGACCAACAATTTCCTGTAAGTCGTCAGCTACTGAAGTATGTTGTGCTTCCAGATGGTTCACTTGAGTGGTGAAGTTGGAATTTCACTTGAATTGAGTTAAAGCTTATTAACAATTTTCATCAGAAAATACATTACCGTATTTATTCAGTTAAATTGTTAAAAAAACAACTAAAACGGTTTTAACAAAGTAGTACGGAAGCAGCACTTTTATAGATGAAAAACTTAGTTTATTAATTTTGTTTAATTTTTTAATTAATCTACAACGATTCAATTATAAAGTTTATAAACATAAGATTAAACTTTTAATTTATAAAGTTTCTTATTATAAATAACTAAAACTGTAGTAAAGCAGTTATTCTGAAGACTTGATTATTTTGATGATTAAATTAACTTATAATGAAATTAGGTTTTATAAATTTACTTAAGTATTTTAAATATATTTATATAAAAAACTTAGCCGCGGATTCACCTGCATTTCCTCTACTTTGCATTGTATCTATCATTCCATGAATTTGATTGAACATTTCCAATGATTTCAGTAACACTGGAACTATTTTGGAACACTGAAGAAACTCCTAAGCCAACATTTTTAGCCTTCTTAGTGAAAGAATTTATAATGTAGACTAATACAATGGAATGCAAAATGGACACAGTGTTCGACAGTCTTATGTCGTTAAAAATTACATTTATTAACTGGTGTACTGATTTGTGATTCTAGTTACCCGTGGTTCCGCACTTAATTTCGTATGTTTTGCACCTGTATGAGCTCTTCTGGTTTAAGTGAATTATATTTCTAACGCTAATGTTAAGTTTCCCTTGTTGCCAGGGTAATGAAAATCTGTCAACAAGTGTTTATTTATGGCCATTGTAATTTAATCTTCTCTTAGTATTTCTGTTCCATAATTGATTTTGCCTTGTTTCGCAATAAAGAATACATACAGGGGTCCACGAAAGGGGGTCACAAATTTCTGTCTCTGATCATTCAAAATAAAAAAGTCTTATAAAAAGTCAATGAATGTTTTATTCAGCCATTGGCTGCCTCTTTATTTTTATAATAAAAATATCTCTAGAATTAGTAAATCTGCAGATACCCAACTTTGCACATACTTAATATTTACTGATAAATAAGATGTAAATTTACAAAAATATTAGTGCGATTTGATTGTTGAAAATGGAAAAATGGTGCCTGTTCAAAATTTTCAAAATACATGTGTTCAAAATTTTCAAATTAAATAACAAACAATCCAGTATATTTATACATAATTTATAATGTATCAAATATTTTTCAATATTTATTATAAATTGCAACTTTATTCAACGAAATCTGTGAACGCATAAGCGATCAAGACCACCTATATTAGTACGCGTGCACAAGCCGGGAGCAACAAACCTTATTGCCAATCTAGAGGAATCAGCTGTTTTGCATCAGTTAAACAATTTAAAAGATACAAACTTGTTACAATTCCAACTAAATTAAATAAAATCAAAGTTAAAATCCGTCCTTTTTTCAATTATAAAAAAATCAAAAAGTTCCAAATTTCTCTGTAAAATGGTTGAAATTTTTGAGATCAATATGTAAGTAAATATGAAACTAAATCTGTTTTTAAGTTTGTTACTGGCTAGGGACAAGGTTGGCCACGCCACACAGCATGTTGCATAAAAGGATTTGTTGAGATTGCTTGCTAAATATAAAAAAAAGACTTGATTCTTGAGATGTCCTGCAGGCAGATACTCTGACAGACAATTATACATAAAAGAAACATTTATATCCTCCAGTAGATATTGGAATTTTGTCAGCCCATTGAAAGCCTTCAATGACATTCAGCCAAATTCTGTGGGTGGACATGCATTATTATAGAACTCATTATTGTCAATTTAGAAATGAAAAGTTTTATGCAAAGTTTAAGTTTCTAGATGAAACTTTTCTTAAAGAATTTCAACATATTATATTCAAATTTTTGTTCATTAAGTTTGGTTTCATTGCAGCTAGTGTTTAAAGAATAAAAGCTTTCGTGAGTTAGAGAGGGTACTACCACGCAAGTGTGCGCGTAGAAGTAAATGTTGCATGTTAAAATCTCAAAATGATGTTACTAAGTTTGTTTAAATTTATAAATTAACAATTTACAATTTTACAAATTTACAATTTTCTCGTTGCCATCATGGTTACCCTTAATGCTAATGTAAAAATATTAGCTAACGCTCAGCCAAATCCTGGAGTGACATGCACCATCGTCGAACTTGGTATTACCTATATAGAAATGAAGCTGTGTGCAAACTTTAAAGAATATTGGCCAGTTCGTTTTAGTGATAAGGTGTGAACAGACGGACATAAATGTCAATTTTCCAACCCTTCGAGTGATAAGCTTCGCTAACGCTCATCCAAAAAGTTATGACGGACATTTGCTAGGACTGTGTTATTGTTTTAAGTTGTTACCACTTAAAGGAGTGATGTGGGCATTGGACATCGTCAAAATAAAACTCCGAAAGCCGTGTCGATAACTTGAATATAGTGTTTCTTCTCCTACTGTTTCATAAAATATAAAATTAAACACGCGAAAAGGTAAATGAAAAAAGAAACGTGATTCTTTGAACGCCACAGGTTCAAGTAAAACAACAAAGGGTCGTTTTCGTAACTCAGAAATCAAGTTAAATTTAAAAAGATAAACATTGAAGTCTTGTTGTTATATTATTTTTAGTTAATTTTATTTGAGTTCAGCGTGATTTCTTTTGGTTTTTAATAATTTTGCATATTTTAACTTTAATTTTATTTCTCTTTTATTTACTTGGGTTACACGTTGCAGAAACTAAAACAATCTATAACATCCGTATAGTCTGTTTTGTTCGTAATATGTTCAAACAAAACGATATATTGTAATATTAGATTGAAGATTGAGAGCCGTTGCTGTTTTAATTACAGTTAGCTGTTTATTTTGGAGTTGTGAAATAGCATATTCAATTCAATTACTAGTTTCGAAAGTGACATAGTGAATGCTATCGAGACCCGCAATAAAACTTTCGTGACGAGTATTAAACGATACTTTTCATCACGATGCAAAAAATACGCGAAGTATTTTACAATATTTTCTGACGTTTCATACTCTGGTTATTATTTTTCCATAAGGAAACGTACCTTCGTTTTATAATTAATTTTGGGGTTAAAATCAGCTGTTTGAACAGAGGACTTTCAAAACGAATAACGGAATCATACTGATTGTTTATATAGGGAAAGTATTGTTTTTGACATAATAATGTGTGGTAGAGGGAAAATAAGCTGTTTAAACATAGGGCTGTTAAACAAATAACGAAATTGTTTATAGAAGGAAAGAAATATTTATATAGGAAAATAATTGTATACATACGGAAAGAAATGTCTGGGAGAGGGAAAATTTACTGATTTAGCTACTTACTAGGCAAACGATGACTTTCGCAGATCACAGCTGTATTAAAAAGTAGCTCATGGCCGTACAGAGAGATGACAAATAATTTATTAAGAGGAAATATAAAGTTCAACAGATAAGAGCGAAGAGCGAGCTAGTTTAGTTTGTTATAATGACGTGGAGGCCTCTTCGACAAGATGATATTAAAAACAGATAGAAATAATTTAATTTTGGTCTATGAAATAGTGGAATATTAAAGTGAATGTCCAAAATGTAATAACAAAATTCAGACACAGGTGGAACAGACCAAGGAAGCTGGGACACATTTGGAATTTATTGCTCAATCTTCCCACCGCGTCCCGGCCTCGTATACCAACTCATATTTTACACTGTATAAAATTAAAACAGCAACAGTGTACAGTCACTCTCGGAATTTTGTCTGTGACGTGAATATCACAAACAATATATACGCCGAGAAATTTGTAAAATTTATATGAAGTGTGTGATTACTCAATAAAATATAACTTATTGGAAATTCAAGTTTAATACCGGCACTTATACGCTATATAATTCATTTTCAGATCAAATCTTCGACTTGGACGCTTGCAGTTTTGTACCTGTCAATACGATGAAGGCTTACTAATAATTTTCGAGACTAGCGTTCGACTGGTGGTAGGATTTATAATGGAAATTATGCTGTAGTGTAAATGAAGTTATGCACGGACGCTAGCTTTTTATGCCTTAAGGCTCGTAAGGAGTCAGAATAAAATTTGAAATTAGAGTATAGGTCGAGATTTACTTGAAATTAAAGGTATTTTTAGTAGAATTCAATACTTTACACCGATCCTCAAAAGGCTTACCCCATGCAAAACGCCGATATCAAGGACATACTTTAAGAATATCAATAAATACGATGAATTAGTTCTTATGTGTTAGCAACAATGATCACAACAATGGGATTCCCGAGATAGTGCATTATTTTTCACAAGTCTAAACACTCAAGAACTAATTCATCATTCAATGAAGAAACTCGGCAAATATCTCAGGATATGTTAACCAACTTTAAAATGCCGCCATTTTGAATAGGATAACTCTTTAAGAAATAGAGTTGCCGCAATGGCTTCTGCATCGTTGGTTGCAAGCTTTTAGTCAAACTTACACTACATCCTTTATTAAAGTGTTATTTTCGTTCTCAATTATCCCTAAAGTTTTCCTTGGAATCTTGTCTTTAACCGGTCACAAATTGGGCTGGCTTGAATACAGTTTTGAATTTAAGTATCCTTCCTATTTTGAAGTCAAATGTAAGGAAGATAGGCTAAGTTTTGTATTTTACTGTGCACCTCGGGAGTCTACAAAATCCTGTATGGCGGTGTTCAGTCTACAATGGAGTCTCTAGTAGACTAAATAGCGTTCACTCAGCCTGACGTGCTTCCGACACTAGGATGAAGATGGCTTACACTAAGGCCAAAAGGAATTATAGACATATTTTCGAGACTCTTTTTGAAGTCTTTTTGACTTTAACATAAACTTTATTCGTAAAATTTTGTATTTATATTTATACCTTTTCCGCGCCAAAATACACGTTGTCTGTAGAAGTAATCAGTTTGATTTTAAATAAATTAATAATTGGGCGTGAAGTAGAAACATGGAATTTATTTAAGTTTGTTCTAGTCTATCTTTGATTTCAACATAAAATTGATTCGTAAACTTTGTATTTGTATTTATACTTTTTCCTCGCCGAAAAACATGACTGGAAGAGCATGGACGGGGTTAAGTTATTTGGAGACATAATTAGTTTTATTTTTAATAACTTCTCAATCGGGCTTGAATTAGAAACGGCGTTTATTTACGTTGGACCCTAAGAAGGGAACAAAATAATTTTCTTTAATTAATCAAATAAGTTCAGTTTCGATATTATCAGTATAATGAAATTGTGATTACATCCAATAATATTTTAACTAGCCTAATACAGCTTTATTATTAGCTGGCAGATGGTAATACCTACAGTATTTATCAATTTGGAGTTTCTGGAAAAAATTAATTGAAAGTGAGTTTAAAATGACCTACTTTCTTTTTACATACTATTACTGTTGAAAGTAGATTTGATAAAATAAAAATAAAAGAGAGAGTATCTTCAATTAATTGCATGCTATGTCGCTTAATCAGGGTCTTCACACAAAGGATCCTTTGTCCTGATTTTACACCCGAGCTCTACAGTTAATTGCCAACCGGCCCATCAAAAGAACATTACTCACTAATTCTGTGATCACACTCCAACAGCGTGTTCATTATCAAATATATTGCATGATATTAACATATTTTTACAGAAACAATTTACATTTTGTCGTGTCTGTAAACGATCAAAAGTACCTGGAAATTATTATTGCAATCACAAGTAATTTATTTCAAATATTTTGATACATGATTAACAAGGAAATTTGGTGACAATCACACCTGGTTTTCTTTTAATCTTAAAATTAAATCAATTTCCGATGGGTTTTCGTATTATTTTTCATTGATCACGTAAATTTAGCGCCAGAGAAAATCCACACTAACTTTGAGGATTAATTTAACATTGCAACTTTGTCAGATCATTAGCTCGAAGATAAAGTTTACACCGACACACGTCGAAAGCGATTTTGTCGCCACGGAGTTACGGATACCATATGGGTAACCAATATGTGAGTGAATGAGATCTTCTCTCGAACTCATGTTTGTGGAAAGAAAATGGGGGGGGGGGGTGTCTAAACCCACTTTGGACTTGATCCTGTTTTCGTTCTATTCGGAACTCATCAGCATGGCGAAGTATAAGGGATACTTTAGTGAAGGTCAATAATGCCTATAACTATAAACAGTAGTGGACCCAGTAGCGAGCCCAGAGGTTTACTTTATACCCGGAAAAAAGCTCACCCTTAGCGATGTTATATAGATATGTTGGGAAATGTACCAACCACTGTAGATATTATTGGTCCCACTATGTCAGCAGCCACTTAACAAGTTACATAACTCTTTAGTTTAAAAAGGTATGAGAAGTCAGTATTTATTACGCTCAATCGCAAAAACTATTCTAAGTCCTATTGTGCCATATAATCTAAATCTTTACATCAGAAATGAAACACTTTACCTTTAACATTGGTAATTCATAAGATTCTTGTATCATGAAAATTACAAACAAATATTCTTTCATAAATAACACTTATAAAATATTTATCACTACTTTTCTTTTGTATGGTGAAAACCAAGTCGCTATATTAATGATGTTAGTGGTGTCTGAATTGAATGCTGAGAAGATGATACGACTGATTACAGATAAAAATGTTTGTGCTATAATTTAAAGCCTGTTCGTTTTCCCTGTTAAATTTGTATTAGTATCACTAGAAACAAAATTGTGATATCGCAGAAGTTACAATTCTTTGACCTAAACTGTGTGTGGATTTTCAATTTACCTATAATTTCAACGAAAAGAACAGTTTCTAAAATGCTTGATGAAACAACATAATATTCAAGGACCTTTATTGGTACTAAAGGGTAGCTTCATACTTGAATTAGTAGTACTGTGCTGTATGTTGACCATGAATAGATTAGTTAAAATACTCACACATAAATGCATGTGGACGAAATCCTACAGAGTAGGGTAACACGGAGAGAAAAGAAAGAAGGATGAGCTGCGCATGCGCGGCCCTGTCTATACCACTTGTAGCGGGAAGATTTAATATATTATTAACGCTCCATTTGGGACTGTTCCATTGAATATTGGTTCTAAATCATATTTGTGGCTAAAGTGATTATATTTTAAACTGATCTGAACTTGACAAAACATTATCGCGAACAAAGTGGTAGTTATAAACTTGTTTTCGAAGTTTCTTCTCCTTTTCGAACTAAAATTTAATAAAAACGGAGTAAATAAATTTAATGAAAGATCTATATTATATGAATTATGTGTATCCTGTTTATTTGGGAGGAAGAGTATATAAACCTTGACTTAAATATTCTTATCTATCTTTCTAAAATAGAGTTAAACTTAATGGAATGATATAATTGATTCCTATTATGTACATTTTTGGGCTTTGACAAAAGAAAACTTGTTCTTACATTTTATTAAAACAATCATAACATATAACACTCGCTTGCAATACTTGTCTTTACGGGGTTGCCGATGTGTATACACCGGACATGTAGCTCTGCATGAATAATTTTAACTTTATACATTGTAACTATCGTCAAGTTTTGAAACAAAAGCCTTTAAGACTTCGGTAATCTCAGGTAGAATAAAAAGTCTACCTATTGAATTTAAAACGTTTGCTACATTTCTGGTACAGCTGAACTATTGCAGAGCTAATAACACTTTTATTGAAGCTAGTTTTGATTGACAATACAAAACTGTGAACCTATAGTGTTTGCTTGGACGATTAAAACCCAATGGAAAGGACGAAAATATACAGTCTAACTACGTCGCAACCATACAGTTGCTCTGTCTGCACCAAAGAACGCGATAGAAACTTGCGTACTTCTTTTCTTATTTCTTTCACAGATGTCATAATTAATTAAATCTGAGTTTCAAACAAATCTGTATAACGCTTAAATACTATTAAAAATATTAAAACTTAAATACATATAAATATATTATAATTCTTATATACGAGTATTAGAATGAAATTTAAAAACTTCTATATTTTTCGAATGACAAGCTGCTAAAGGGAATAAAATTTAGGTTTTTCAACGCATCTATATGATTTGGTAGAATTTGATTTTCACTAGAGCTGCAGTTCTGCATCACTTCCTACCAATCACATGTCGATTTATAGAATGGCTTAAAATAAAATAATCCATTAGGTAAAAATACAAAGTAACAATTATAGTGGATTTACAGAAACGCTAAGAATGCAAAAACCCAAACATTATTAATTCAAAGAATATATAAAAATGCGAAATGCCACATTTTATAGCTTTAGAGAATATTTAATAATGCAAAATTAATTACATTATTGATTTACAGAATATATAATAATGCAAATTGCCATATATTATTGATATACAGAACATATGCTAGTGCAAAATGCCGTATATTATTGCTTTACACAATATCTGCTATTGCAAAATGCAAGATATTATTAATTTTCAGAATATATACTAATTCCAAATGCCATATATTACAGATAATGCCAGATTTACACTATATCTGCAAATGTAAAATCCCATATATTATTGATTTAGAGAATATATACAAATAAAAATGAAATATATTACCGTTTTCAGACTACCTGATAATTCAGTGTTGTAACTATAAGCAATTTAAAGAATAGCTGCAAATGTAAAATAGTAACACCATTTTCAGAATGATTATAATATATAGAGAACAGTTCCTACCAGTCATTTAAAGAATAACTACAAAACAACAATACTAGGTCTTTTCTGGTTTCTAAAATCAAAATCATTATACAAAAATGTTATTTCATACAAAAAAAAAGGAATTGGTTCTCTAAAATTCGTTGATTTATTTACTAAAGATTCAAAACCTCAATATTTATTTATCTTCTCACTTAATACTTGAAATACGAACTCCATCCTCTCTTTGTTAACCCACCGCTAATATATTTGGACAATCCACCAAGTTTTCTAATCCAAGTTTCCCAAGAGTGGTCCACAGGAGATATTTATATTATGACCAAAGTTACTCCTCTCGTAATTGAATTCGGTCTCAGTTAGAGTTTTATCAAACTGTTTATTACCATCTTTACAATATATAATTTAATTTCTTTTTCATTTTAATTTTCTTTCAAAGTTATTATAAATTAAGTTGCCATATTGGTTAAAATTTGTCATAACATTGTACTAAGTATCCCACCTTGAAGAACAAAACTGTGAATGTTTTGCACATAAGGTTGTCAAGACTGGTTGGCACCGTTAAAAATTTTACCGTTGTTAAATGAAATGCATAGGGATGGCACACTCTTCCCCTTATATCAGAAGCAGAATACAAGCGACGCAAACAGCAAAACGCCTTTAAAACTAAGTCGGATTCCAAAACCCACATATGTGTTTAGTTTCTTGGTGAGTGCAACAACATAAACTCAACTGTGGAACCGTAAATAAATTAGAGTGGAAGTGAACTATACGGTTGTATCCGACCCTTTTAGACCGTAACTTTTCAGTCATACGTAAGTTATATATATATATTTTTTTTAATAGGACAAGAAAGAAAATTATCACTATGCACTTGAACAATCTTAGCCAAAGTTAATTAAAAGAGACGAGAGTAGACGTTTTTTAATCAAAGTTTGGTTTTTGTTGGTATATATTTTTTTGATCGGGGCACAATTTTAACACAACTATGAAACTTGAAAATACCTTAGATAGAAAATTAGAACTAAACAGACGGAAGTTGACACTTTTTAACCAAATTAGGTTTCCGATAATTACAGTATATGTTTATATTTATGTATACAACAATTCGGTTTTACATTTTAAATCTCACCATGGAAACTGAAATAATATGTATCTGATATGTATACTTATGTTTTAAAAAATTGTAGGGCTCTAACATATTACATCATAAATGCTTTTACTAAGAAAGATATAGCCTCCGAATTTGAAAATTGCGTGTTAAGCCGCGGGTATCTGTTAGTGTATATTTTCTGAATCAGAGAAACACGATAAAATCAGCTATGGTCAAAATTATTGTGTCTTGTTGGACTTAGAATTGGTTTTCCGTATCTTGATGTGCCATTTGAGGACCTTTCTAATCATTTTGGACTCATGTTCTTATGCAATAGAAGACGAATTCACGGTGCCTCATTTCTGTTCAAGCTTCTTAACAATTTTATGGACTCTCGTCATCTCCTCAGTCGGATCGATTTCTGTATCCCTAATAGACCTTGCTCTAGATATACCTTTGGTCACAGGCAAAATGATGGAAACCATGAGTATTTTGCTCCTCTCCCTCGAATCCAACCCTGATAATGAACTTTCCCCTAAGATTGAAGAAATGAGTGTCATCAATTTTAAGACAAGGGTTCTCCAGTTTTCAAGTCGCACGTGAATGAAGACTACTCCCTCATTTTGATTGGTTTATTTTGTTATAACTGTAATGTCTGCCACTGGAGCTTATTGTGTTTCACATTGTTATTGTTGTATTTAATATGTTTATTGCTTGTTATATTGTTGAAAAATGGTTATACCGTTGATAAATAAATAAATAATATTGTTTAACTTTTCACCCATTTTTTAAATTTAAGGAAAGTCATGAAGATCTAAATTACTTTTCACAAAGATACAAAACATTTTCTGATCTCGCCTCTGTATGTGTTGCGTATAACACGAAAATGCTGTTCGGTAAGTAGCAAAGTGAAGCGAGAATCCTCCCTCTAGATTGACTCGCAAGGTAGACGATATGTTCACGTCACCAATATGATTGATGGATTTCTGATAGAAAAAGAGCTGGAATATTTATGTTAATGTGGAAGCCAGAGAATGTTCCAGCCGTTAATGGCAGCAGTGGAGCAGCCGTTAGTGCCAAAGGGATACAACAGTAATGGCATTATTGTCAATGTTTATGAGGTTATAATATAGCAGGGTATCAGACAATGTATTGCTATTATTAATACAACTCGCTCATTAAATATCAACCAGAGTACACTGTTTAGTGCCCTATAGCTCAACGATAATATTCCAAGGGGCAATACGTTGGCTAATGCTTAATAAAAAACTTTTTTCTTACGGGACTCTGTGTACGAAACACTAAATTATATTTACTTAGTGCAATAACAAAACAAAAAAACAAAAAAAAAAAAAAAAAAAAAAAAAAACAATTTGTACAGTTATATTGATCTAAACAATTCACATGTCGTGTACAAATTTGAGGATAGTAATTGCTTTCATCCTGTGATGAATATTTGGTATAGTGAGTTTAAGTCAGGCAATAATGACCCGCTGAAGATAATCTGTATAAATTACGTTTGTCTGGTTACTAATAAAATCACTGGTATTTTTATTAAATTTGTTTTGTGATTTTGACATAAACCTTTACATCACAATGTTGAACTTTGACTATTAAGACGGCGCGGCGTACAATTGATTCACTCTTCGAACTGTATCGTTCCTGTTTGTACAAAATAAATAAATTGATTTTATTGTAAAGCACAAACACATTAGTTGTGTACAAAAAAGTGTATGATCTCCCACATCAACGTATATAACTCTATAGAATTGATATTACTCTATTGTAAGCAACGTATTATGTACAGTATTTGAGTCATAGAAACAAACAAAGTTTATAATTTTTAATCATAGTTTTTATAAATACGGTACGATCAAAATATTCACGACAAACGCAAACATAACAAACAACTTACAAATTCTTATTAATAATACAAAACAAAATAGCCAAGATTTATTTTATATTATATAGTTAGAAAACGAGTTACAATCATAAACTCAAATAAGCAATAAAATGAGGTGATTAAATAAGATTAAATCTGAAGTAAAAATAAATAAAAAATCAATTTGAAAGAGGACAAACTAAAGCAGTTTGAGACATTGATGTTTAAAGAAGCCGCATTTCCCTGAATGCATTTTAACTGCTCCCTAACGGCTGTTTTTTATGGCAGTTCTCGCGTTCTCTCTACATTTCGTACGTTTTTGTGGTCGTAAATAATCAGGTTCACTCTCAGCAACCTACAAGCACTATCTTCTTGGTTCTACAATTCTTAGCAAGGCAAAAAACATATGAACAATAGTTTAATGTTTTGTTCTTTAAACTATAAAACTTTAAGACTTAGTATATATGATGATTTATGAATTACCAGCTTAAACACTGATTGTTGGAGATAAGTATTTTAAATGAATTAGTCGTACGTCTCAATAAAACAACAATAGAACACTATAAGGTACCTGACATTGAAATTCAAGTAAAAAATTGCAAATATCGATTTATAAAACAATAATGATACTGAGGAACTTCTAGGGCACAGCTTTATCATTACTATTTACTTATTTGGTTCGATGGTAATCCATGCCCTCGATTAAGTTGTCTTTTTATGTCCAGTACATCTTGTTCGGAATCACAGTCATAGTTCTTCCTTGAATTGACCTTTGTCAACATCACCACTGGATAGTAAATTATATACATCTTGTTCGGAATCACAGTCATAGTTCTTCCTGGAATTGACCTTTGTCAACATCACCACTGGATAGTAAATTACATACATCTTGTTTGGAATTACAGTCATAGTTCTTTCTTGAATTGACCTTTGTCAACATCACCACTGGATAGTAAATTACATACATCTTGTCCGGAATCACAGTCATAGTTCTTCCTGGAATTAACCTTTGTCAACATCACCACTGGATAGTTAATCACATACATCTTGTTCGGAATTACAGTCATAGTTCTTCCGTGAATTGACCGTTGTCAACATCACCATTGGATAGTAAATTATATACATCTTGTCCGTAATCACAGTCATAGTTCTTCCTGGAATTGACCTTTGTCAACATCACCACTGGATAGTAAATCACATACTTTTCTTGTCCGGAACCACACTCATAGATAATCCTTAAATTTACCTTATTCAACATCACCACTGAATTGTTTTTGTGGCTTGACAGGATATATGATATAAATTGAAACAAGCGATTACCATCTCCTTATATTGGCATTTCTTTTTCGTTATGTTCTGTTCTATATTCGTATTGAAAATAGGGTTATTGAAAAATAAAATTCATAACAAACCTGTCTCACATGATTATTAGATATCTGGCAAAAAGTTATAACTGTATTTTACTATTCGATAAGAATTGTGTCGAATCATTCATTTAAGACCGGAAGGGAAATCTGAGGAAATTTTATTTGAATTTTAATCCCATTTAATTTTACATAGTAATATTGAAGATCAATTCACTTAAAATTTAGTGTTTCAATTAATATATAGGAATATACGTTGTCTTTTACTGTATAGTGATAAGGAAAGTAGATTCCATGCACAAAGATTCAAAGATGGTTGAACTGTCGCATGGATTAACCTACCCATCAAAATAATGACAGTTGAGGCTTTCACGTCGCTTATTCTGACTCTTTTGACATCTACAGATGACAGTTCTCTGAGAATACTCGTTTAGAGAATGCACTGGAGATGCTATACGAAACTTGTCATCTAGAGATGTGAAAAGCGTCTGAATCAGTGACATGAAAGCCTCAAATGTCATTATTTAGATGAGAACGGTGAAATCAAGCGGCGCTTTCCAAAATCATTGTTCCACATTCTACCCAGTTTGTACAATAAACGATTGAGGATTACATTTCTAATCGGGAGCCTTTAATTAATTGTTGACTTGGTGTGAACAGAAGGACGTAGGGACCTAATGGCTTTCCAAAGGAAACTTTTGTGAGCGGGTGTAAAGGTGTAGATACATTGCGTGATACATAATGTGAGCATACATAAGTCCTCGTGTGCAATTTTGGGTTCGTGTGATAAACTAAATGAAATGAAATTAAGATATTTCAAACTTACCACAAGGGCACTAATTTAGATGCTGACTCAGAGTAAAAATGAGCTTGTGATAATTTGTATTTCTGCCTAGTATATTCTAGCAGTGCATCAACTAATGCACCTTGAAAGGATAACAGGAGTTAATTAAGACATTTGCTACTTTATATGTTACCAAACGTATAAAACAACGTTTTGAGGATTTAAATCCACCCTCTTCCTCAGGGGCAAAGGTAATTAGTACATAAACAGGAAAGAAAGAATGAAGAAAAGTACGTCTTAATTTGTGAATAAAATTAGTATAAATACAAATTTGCATGCATCGGTGACTTCTCCCCACAAATTATGATTAGTAATTAAATATTTTTGTTAACAATGAAATGCTTTAAAACGTAATCGAAGAGCAGCAGCGAGCGCAGTAGTGGAACACGCTTTTGGTTTCATCAGACTGAGGCCGAATAGCGAGCAGAAGGGCTTAGGGTTGTACCATTGTCTTATTTTAACAACTACAGATTTTCTTATTGTGACGTATAAGCTACTTTCATGTACAATAATCTTTCCTTGGAAAACAATTTAGGGAAACAAAGAACTGTTTCTTTGTAAATGAAGTTAGTCTCAGATAAGGATTATTTTGTGAAGATTAACAGACTTAGCGTAAGCACAAGAAGCGGAAAAGGCTTAACACAATTCGCAAATTCTTCTGCGAAACCGCAGCCTGTTTAGCTTTGATAATCTCGGTCCGCCAGTTAGGTTGCACAATTTCCGTTTTAAGTTATATAGAATATGTTGGTTTAATAAATTTATATGCAACCTGAACATATCATGTCTGAATTTAATAGACACAATAAAAAAATAAAATGCTTGGTGTTCTCAATGTTATGGCTGATTTATTCTACATCAAATGCGAATTAAAGAGAAGAGGTTTTACTGACAAAAGTTACATACCATTCTGTGTAATCTTTGAAAAGATTGTTTCAAATCCGGGGAAAGTGGAAGTGGATTGTTTGCCAAACAAACCGGAAGTAATTAACTTGGAACGTTATTAATCATGAGCGTTGCGGCAGATATAGCACATATATGTGCTTTCTTATCAATTGATGTTATAACTTCATTTTGTGATTTTGTGTTAAGACACGCAAATAAAAAAGTAATGAAAATAAACAAATGGGACATGAAATATGAACATGAGTAATACGTGACGTCGCAACTGGAAGTGTAATCTGTTATCTCTCTATTAGTGATATCATATTAGACGAGAGGATCTATAGAGCCCTCAGTATATGATCTGATCTGTGACTACAACTCAGTTTTATTACTCACCACTCACAGTAAGTTTTAATGTTAATCATATAAATTTTTCGAGTTTCCTTTCCAATAAAACTAACAATCTATCTAAAATTAAGCTTTTAATTTTATTAATGACAGTTATAGGTTATACATACAAAAGGTGAACGTACAACAAGATTATTGGGTATTAACTTCAACAAAATACACCTAAATGCAACGTATAAACAAGTCATTCGAAGTTTAAAAAAATATAATTGCATCACAACGACTAAAGTTCTTTACGTATGCTACGTAACATTAGTAATGACAGCACACATTTTGACTGTGAACGAGATAATGAAGAATTGTAATAACAATTAAATAAGTACAGGTACTGCTTTGTCATTATGATTCCAATGATACTCAGTTCCCCTCATTTGGTAGAAAAAGCAATTTGTAATCTTTGCATACACACTTTTAGAAACACTATAAGGAAAAGAGTGTGGAACATACATATATAAAAACATATTTCAAGTATATAAGTATCAATTAGAATTCTTAAAAGTAAAATCCGTCAGTTGGTAAGCAAAGTATCTGAAAAGAACGTACGGTCACCCGATTAGAAAAAAAAACATTTAAAATCGAATGAAATTGAGAAAACCAAAAGAAATTTAATGAAAACAGACATTCATCGGGGATATTTTGAGTGGATCTGTGATGTTGGCAACACTGACGAAGACAGCGCCCCCTGACGATCGTGAGACCATGGAACCCAGTCAAGTCGTTAGTCCTCAGGTGTGAGATACCAGTACGTAATACTTAAACTAATTAATTATAATGCATAGGGATGCTGGTTCGGATGGTGATGTCTGTGATGTTGGCGTCACTGGCGGAGACGCAGCTCCCCGACGCCAGTACATAACACTTAAACTAATTAATTATAATGCATAGGCATGTTGGTTCGGGTGGTGATGTCTGTGATGTTGGCGACACTGGTGAAGACGGAACCCCCTGACGCTTGTGAGACCATGGAACCCAGTCACAGCGGCAGTCCTCAGGTTTGAGATACCAGTGCATAATTATTAAATTATAAAAAACGTTTAACCTTATTGACATAATGGCATTAGTTGTTAAATATATTAACTATATTATTGTTAAATACCTACTGCGAAATACCATATTGCCAAATATATTCCAACCGAACAATTTTTCTTCCTGTGTTTACTACATATTATTCAAAAATAGGTGTAAAATAAGTAATAATTACGTATTCCTTCATATCGAAACTCACAGAACACTCGGCCAGAAAATCTCAGTCAACAACCATAACACTCAGTTCTGTAGCTTTATATATAAAAACACTCGTGAAAGGAAATCGTGCAGTCCCATCGTGGCTTGAATGGTCTGGATAATTATCCGCCATTTATCGTCCTGTGACAAGGACTCTTCATACGACAGAGACTCCACCTGAATAGATTTCGCTTAATACAAATTTGTGCATCACTTCTCGGGTAATGTTCGCGTAGAGGAGTATCCTGTTCTCTGAGGATTTATCATTCAACTCTTGTAACAACTCTTGTATGACAAGTTCTTCCAACAAACGTTCTCTCTAGAATAAGATCAGACTTTTTTAAAATAAAAAGTTTATTGAAAAAGACTATTGTATTCGATAGGAGGTACACATTCATTTAATAATTTTAAATTTATATAAAAGACCTTTCAACGTCAAAGATGCCTTCGTCATGTGAGAACTATATTTTCAAAATATGTTTTCCCAAACCACATCTCATTGGCTGTGACTTTAATTTGGATTTCTCTGAAATAACCATAATTAGTTAATTTAAACATTTATTGTCTTCTAAACAGTCTAGGGGTTCGATCTTATGTCTGGATAATATTTTTACCAATTTATCGAGTCTCGTTTTTAAAGGAATTTGAATTTTCTGACCATTCAAAGCAAAGTACAAAACAATTTAAAATCTCTGAATATAGACTCAAATCTTTCGCAAAGGGAGAAACGAAAACACACAATCAACATTTCATTGGACATAAAAGATTTCTGATCCCGTTAAAACCGCATATAGCTCTAGTGCAAAGTTTCATCATTTTGTGTCCTTCTATTTTCAACTTCCAAAATGTTAAAAGATTTGTTTTCCTGTTATTACCATATCGTACATTGTTTCACAACCCCCTCTGGTTGTTTTTAGCTTCAAAAATTGCAGAATTATATATATCTATATATATAAAAATGAATGTTTGTATGTTTGTCCTTTATGGAATCGTGAACTATTGGACCGATCATGATGAAAATTTGTACGTATATGTATTTTTCCACGGAGAAGGTTTGTAAGCTATGCCCATCCCTTTCCCGATTCAGGATTCCGCCCCACTGGTTACAGAAATACCCATAAGAAATGCATTGCAGCAAACATATGTTAACGTCTTTTCAAATTTTTAATCAGCTGTTCTTTGTAAACATATATTACACTTATAGTTTTAAAGCATAGAGTAAGCTTAAGAGAAACGACAAATTTTGTTTAAACTGTTTCTGCAATCACTGTTAAACATAGACTTTACTATCCAGATAATACAATTCAAATTTGACGTAAAAATTCACCTTTAACTGCAATATTTATTTAATATAAACCATGCTCATGCTTGATCAGAAGAGCAATGCAGATATCATAATTACTATCTTACGTTGGCTACAAATATAAAGAATGTTATAAAATCAACCTTAGTTGTTTTTTTTGACAGAAGTATGGTTCTCAAAACTCCGTGTGTACATATTCTCTCGATCGAGACAACAAAGCAAGCTCAATCGTGGCATCGGAGATATAACTAATTTAATCTAAAATTTATTATAGTAAAAAAAAAAATTTACTAAGTAATATAAGGACTTCGGTTCTTAAGAATTGCGTGCGAAGCCGTGGGTAACAGCTAGATAGAGGCAGGAATATGGTACATACCTTCATAATACGCCCAAGAGGCTCACGATGGAACGACTATCAATTATCTCAGCAATGTTTAGAATGTGATAGAAAAAGAATAAGTGAATATAGTGTACTGTTTTCAACGGGAAATTGCGTGCGAAGCCGCGGGCAACTTTTGCAAAAAATTATTGAAATGCGCAGCAAAGCGCGCCGGGCCCGCTAGTAATATATAAAAATGAACGTTTGTGTGTTTGTCCTTAATGGAATCGTACACTATTTGACCGATCATTATGAAAATTTGAATGTACATGTACTTTTCGACGGAGAAGGTTTATATGCTATACTTATTTATAAAACTCACCACGAGGTGACGCTGCAAAATACAAGTTTTCAAAGCGCCAGCACATTATAAACTGCAATTACACGACAGTTACGTGTATTAATTTGCCATAGACTATTTGAAGGCACTAAGTTAGGATATATGTTTGTCTTTATGATAAATATATGGTTGAACTTAAAGCTTTACTGTTAGTCCGCTTTATAATAAAATACATGTACATGCATGAACCAGAAATGCAAATATACGGGCAAAGTTTAGGTAAAGCGTGCGAAGCCGCGGAAAACAGCTAGTTATATATAAAAAACAAAATGTCAAAGCAATTATAAAAAACGGTAGAGTGTATATTACAATTAAATTAAGTTTAAACATCTGCAATATAAACATAAATTTTCATTTAATTTGTCAAAAGTGCAACTTAACGGATTTTGACAACACAAAATAAAATTCTGCTTATTGACAAGGATATTGATAACTTAAGGAATTTGTGAAGTTTCTTTTCAAATAACAACGGTGACCACGGTGGCATAGTAATAGAATAATTGTATGATACTAACAATAAATATTGTTCTTTTCGTTGTTCTAGGAGATTACTTTCTATTTAGTTGACCATCTGGCATGCTACAAGAAGGACCTCCACCATTCACAATCTATCTGCACAAGGACACGATAGTGAGCCGGTTGTCAGCGCACTTCGCTATCCTGGGCAGTGAGAGTCAGCACTTCACAGGGTTCATGGTTCAGGCGCGAGACGACTCCTCAGGGTTGCCGGTTGGGCAGTTCGACACAGGGTGTCTTGACATCAACACCATGAACTGCTTCGGCGGTTTCGCGGTACGGGTAATTATGTGGCCTTTATATGTTTATATCACACACTGATAATATATGAGATGTCAATTACTAACGTCTCGACATCAATACCATGAACTGCTTCGGCGGTTTCGCGGTACGGGTAATTATGTGGCCTTTATATGTTTATATCACACACTGATATTATATGAGATGTCACTTAATAACGTCTCAACATCAACACCATGAACTGCTTCGGCGGTTTCGCGGTACGGGTAATTATATGGCCTTTATATGTTTATATCACACACTGATATTATATGAGATGTCACTTAATAACGTCTCGACATGAACACCATGAACTGTTTCGGCGGTTTCGCGGTACGGGTAATTATATAGCCTTTATATGTTTATATCACACACTGATATTATATGAGATGTCACTTAATAACGTCTCGACATCAACACCATGAACTGCTTCGGCGGTTGCGCGGTACGGGTAATTATATGGCCTTTATATGTTTATATCACACACTGATATTATATGAGATGTCACTTAATAACGTCTCGACATGAACACCATGAACTGTTTCGGCGGTTTCGCGGTACGGGTAATTATGTGGCCTTTATATGTTTGTATCACACACTGATAATATATGAGATGTCACTTACTAACGTCTCGACATCAACACCATGAACTGCTTCGGCGGTTACGCAGTACGGGTAATTATGTGGCCTTTATATGTTTGTATCACACACTGAAAATATATGAGATGTCATTTACTAACGTCTCGATATCAACACCATGAACTGCTTCGGCGGTTACGCGGTACGGGTAATTATGTGGCCTTTATATGTTTGTATCACACACTGATAATATATGAGATGTCACTTACTAACGTCTCGACATCAACACCATGAACTGCTTCGGCGGTTTCGCGGTACGGGTAATTATGTGGCCTTTATATGTTTGTATGACACACTGAAAATATATGGATGTCACTTACTAACGTCTCGACATCAACACCATGAACTGCTTCGGCGGTTACGCGGTACGGGTAATTATGTGGCCTTTATATGTTTGTATCACACACTGATAATATATGAGATGTCACTTACTAACGTCTCGACATCAACACCATGAACTGATTCGGCGGTTACGCGGTACGGGTAATTATGTGGCCTTTATATGTTTGTATCACACACTGATAATATATGAGATGTCACTTACTAACGTCTCGACATCAACACCATGAACTGCTTCGGCGGTTACGCGGTACGGGTAATTATGTGGCCTTTATATGTTTGTATCACACACTGATAATATATGAGATGTCACTTACTAACGTCTCGACATCAACACCATGAACTGCTTCGGCGGTTTCGCGGTACGGGTAATTATGTGGCCTTTATATGTTTGTATCACACACTGAAAATATATGGATGTCACTTACTAACGTCTCGACATCAACACCATGAACTGCTTCGGCGGTTACGCGGTACGGGTAATTATGTGGCCTTTATATGTTTGTATCACACACTGATAATATATGAGATGCCACTTACTACCGTCTCGACATCAACACCATGAACTGCTTCGGCGGTTACGCGGTACGGGTAATTATGTGGCCTTTATATGTTTGTATCACACACTGAAAATATATGGATGTCACTTACTAACGTCTCGACATCAATACCATGAACTGCTTCGGCGGTTACGCGGTACGGGTAATTATGTGGCCTTTATATGTTTGTATCACACACTGATAATATATGAGATGTTACTTACGTCACATGTGTCTACTACAGGTTATGAGCATGTAATTTAGCAGCAACAACAACAGTAATGTTATCCTCATTATCTTTTTATTTAGTCGAAACAAAGAAAAAATAAGTTAGACAAAAGGACTATTAAACGTTAGAAAGAAATTCAACAGAAAATAAAAAAATGCACATCATTTTTGAACCGAAGGTTCTGAATTGGGATGAAGCCAACATAATACATCTGGAAACTAATTTCTTGAAAAGTATATCAATCGAAACTCCATAAATTAAATTAGCGGACCAACCAATCAGTGTACCATCAGTCGAAATCAGGCGTTTGGCGCAAATCCTAAAAATTTAACTAAGAATGAAACCTAAAGTATCAAACCGATTAGAGAATTATCATAAACCAAGACGGAATTCACAGTATCTTTCTGAAAAGTTAATCTAGCCAGTGGTTCCCAAAAACATTTTTTAAAAGATCCCCTCATTAGTCACTTTACTGACACACATTTCTCAAATCTTGAAACTTAAATTGTAGATTACACTCATAATGATCCGATTTACGTTCGTTATTACGTAACTCATGGTTTGTCTAACAGTTTAATTTAAGGTAGAGGCTGTTATTATGAAAATTTAATATGATGCGGGGCCAAGTTTATTATAGTTTATTTTACTACTGTTAAAAGTTTCATTTAAGAAACAAGCCGTCACCATCATTATGTCGGAATGTGTATGTCTAGGCGAAAATTAATACACTTTTATACTATTAATTTCATGTTTTAATGAAGTAAAAGCAAGTATCTTAAATCTGTTTTAATTTCAATATACAGAGAAAAGTATTGATCACAAATATTTAACAATAAGAAAATAAATAATATTATTAAAATAAAATTATTATGTATAAACAAAGTAATGTGATAACGCACAACTCTAAATATTGTCAGTGAGATACATTAAACCTGTTCTTACAGTTTATGATTTCTGATACTTCTTACTTGACACTTTAGTCTGGAATAATACTGCATACCTGTATTAAGTCGATTCCTGTATTAATTTTTCACGAAGCACATAGTCGAGAATGCCTATTCACATCGGTAGGTAGTTGGAAAAGGAAGGACCTTTATTACCTTATCTCTGAATGCTTTTTAGTCCTTGTGCTGTTTGCCTAAATTCCACGATATTTCGCTACTAAAACATTTTTCATTGTCTCACTGCTTTTCAGGTCTACAAGCTGATCTTGTCCCTCTTCTGAGTGACTTTATAAGATATTATCTTTTCAATTTCCGGGTAGCAGGACGGATTTCTAATCCAACTTTTCCTAAAGGTGGTTGCTAATCTTTGAAGGTGTTCAATGATGTTTTACTTTATTTGGTTTGTTAAGTTCTCATCATAAGATTCTAAAAATACTTTTAAAGTGAGAAAATTTGTAAAAAAGCATTTATTGCTCTTGTTGCCTACAACGGACATGTTTTAACCATCGCAATAACTTTATCCTTAACTTTGAACATGTCTATATGTCAAACTGTCCGCGGACAACATGTTGGGAACCACTGATCTTGATGAAAATAAATAAACCCATACCAGACCTTGGTGTTACTGTTTTCTTGTATGACGGAACTAAGGAAAATGTCTGGAAAAATAATGATTATTACATTATTTATTGCTATGTAATCAGCCAAACTTGACGAACATAACAGTACTGACAGATACAACCTACTAAAAAGAAGATATACGATCATTTAGTTGAATTCATTCTAGAATTTCACAACGGCACATCACCAACTCACATCATCAGAGCAGACGAGTTTAGTAACAGGTGGCGCTTCACACGGGCTTTGAACTGTTAGCAACTGTTTAAATGTTTGGCTGCCTCAGGGAACCTGTTGATTAGTCTGACGCCGAGTTCTGACAAATACACCGATACAAGCAGCCGATATTTTTGAGTCGGGTTTTCCTAAATCTTACATCGTAGTAGTGGTCATTCTTACTTTGAATGATATAATATTACTAATGAATGAAGCACATGAACTACTCGTACTAATACGTCGAGGCAAGACAAAGCCATGATGTAAGCTTCCCGTAAACCTTTGTTTAAAGTTTGTTTTTGACAAGAAAAGTTTGATAATGTTCCAGAGTTTTTACCAAAACTTGCCATTTTTGGATAATACAAAACATCAGAAAACTCTACATTTCTAGATCTGCAATCTAATCTCTTTCTCAATTTACTAAATAACATAACACATAAACACAATCTGGGATTAAATAAAACAACGCATAATTCATGACTCACAACAAATACAGGTATGAGTGTTAATGGTGTGTATAATATGTATAAATCATGCACTTAATGACTGAACTGATATGCAATATGTGTATTTGTAATAACCAAGTAGCGTAAATAACAACTTGGTTGCTTTTCGTTGGTAAATCAATCCGTATTGATTACGTTTTTAGACATTTGATATTGTTATATGGTAAAAGTAGAGAAATAAAAATAGAAGCCTGCATAGTTTTTATTTAACTTCTTTTTCAGAACTTAGATGTTTCGCTTGTACCTTTAATTTATGTGGCCAGTTTATAGTACGTTTTAAATCAACTAATGATCCCATAACAAGTTATATAAAAGTAATGTAAGTTCTTCTGAAGATGATTTGTGATCGTTATCACAACACTATAAGGATTTTTGAGATGGTTTATATTTATATATCATCCTCATTGATGTCTTGGGGCATATATTAAATACTTATTTTTTTGAGTTTTTATTACCCAAGTTAATTAATCATTCCAATATCGTCCAATCATGTTAATTTTGCATTTTTAGTGTAATAACTGATGCAAATAACTTTTAAAAGTAATCACAGCATATCCAGTCCAGTCCGATATTTTATTAGTAGTCAATTTCCTCACACTACTGCATCGCAGTAAAAAGTCCTGTTACCTTATATTTATTCTATCGTCCGAAGTCTATAATACAGAGAGAGCCTAGAATGCGTCGAATGGGTTTAGTTTTTTCTGAATCAAGGATCATGAACTTGTATGTTATTCTGTAGTGTTGTATCTGAACGTTCAAGTCATCGTTTTTAATAATCGATTAATGTCAGTGACATTACATTCAGCATACATTTCATGAAGTCATATTTAATAGTTTTCATTTTTTGTCAGTGCTGAGTTCATATCATTAATGTACCCAAAAAAAGATCCCTGTGGGACACCACATGTGACAGGTTTGTTGTTATCAGCCACAATGCAGTGCTTTCCCCACTCATGTATGATCCTTCCACGGAGGACCGTCAGCAGAAACTACTATTATCTTCAATTTTTAAATTAATAAAGTATAGTTAAAAGAGTCTTGAAGAAGTAAAACTCTGCCTTGTCGCGTATCCATGGTAACCTGAATATCACCTGGTGCTTGCAGTAACTTGATTCAGTATTGTGATACTGACTATATTCTGACTGAATAATGGCGAGAATATAGTATTATTTCAGAAACTGAGAAATTTTACAATGCACTAATCATTCAAGACCCTCAGACAGAGCATGCAAATGCTGATAGGACTGTGGCTTTGCGGAAAAGGTTGGTGACCTTATTTAGAGGACGCATTACAGCAAAATATAGATGAGGCTTCACCAGAATAACATCGAAGTTGGGAAATATATTGTCTAATCCTGAAATTAAATTCTCAATGATGCGTTGGATTATAGCCGGAGCTGAACTAATATCAAATTGTAGTATTTTGTCATTAAATGCACTCTTAAGAGTTTTATAAGTTTCTGAACTAGCCTAGACTTTTAGTCTACCTGTAACTGTTGATAAGCTTGAGCTAGGTCAAACTTAGCACAGTATTTTCCTTGATTTATCTGGTAAAATGTAGAGAAATTGGCGGAATAGGGTACACATAATGTTGTATAGTTTTATTAAGTTGCCCTATAATCTCCACATATACTTAGTATACCATAGCTTTTTAAAGAAATCACGATTGGTGTTGACCTCTCTGAACTGGTTTTAAAACCCGCTGTTTCACTATATTTTAATTCCCCTTTTACAGGTGACTGTAAAGCTTAAGGGTAAAGGAAGTGCTCTTATATGAATTGGTTTGTGATTCCGGTCAATTTTCCGGTCGAATTGAAACTCAAATAAATTAAAAACACCAGAGTATTAAACAGTTCCGTATTCTCAATAAAATCTTCCAAAGAAAACGGATTTATCACATATTTTCTTTACGAAACTGGTAAATGAGTTTTCTGTATCCAAATTGAGAATTAAATTGACTTTTAATTCATTGAGTTCTCACAAGTCTATGTAAAAAGCGGGTTTTAAAGAGTAATTTTTAATATCGGTTTAATGTAAGCATGTAAAAGACAGGTTCATTCCAAGTATTTAAACGGCTAACAAAGCGCACGCAAATTTCAGCGCTTGGAAAGGTGAAACATAAAACGCCACAGGCAGTTTTTTATCTCAAGCTTTATTATAAGAACTAGAAGTTATTCATGAATTCAAATCTTCTGATCAATTTCAGAATAGGTGGACTTAAAGTTTAAAGAGTATGTTTTGCACCCTGAAGTTGAACAGTTACATTGTTTTATGACTACAAATGAAATACGCAACTTTCTATACGATATACAGGGTGAGTGGCTCTTGGTGTGACAAAATTTTTTGGGTTATAATGCAATGTAAATATGATACAATGGCGGTTATAAAAAAGTCTAACTCCAAAAATTAGGTCTGAAATGAATTATTTTAAACTTTTCTAAAAAACCCGTGTTTTTGTACATAAATCTGATATTTCTCAGCAACGGATAGACATATGTGAGCAAACTACATAATTTTTAGATTCTCCGTTAAATTTTCAATTTGAAAAAGTTATCGGTTCAAACGGTGAGAAAAGAAAATTAAGCTTCGGGTCGATTCTAATGGCAAAGTTGCTAAGTTTCAGAAAAACTGAAACACCATTGAACCCCATCTTTTACCACACCCTGTACACAATAATGTGTCAAGTGATATTAAAAACTTTGCCATTTAATAGGCTTTAAAATGGTATGCCATATGACTATAGTTAAGTATTCGGTTACCTACTTTTATTGGTTTGAATATTAAAAAACATGCAAGCTACAAAAAGATTAAAACAATTTAATAACAACTGCACTTCATTTTTATGTTTTATAAAACTGCCTCATAAAACAAGGTATGCCATACCAACTATTTAGGTGTTTTTCCATTAAAAAAAATCAGTATAGGTTAAAAACACTGAGTAGTCATAGGACGGTATAATAAACATAATTTTTGAGCATTAGTAAAGATATTTAATAATGGAACTTTAATCAATTATCAATACGGTAAATGAAAGTTAGAATACCTCATGAACACAAAACATTAAAAGTAAAATCATTGCAGTTAATTCTCAAAATGGTGACCTTCTTTTCTCACACAAGCTCTTGCTCGCTTTCTCATTGCTCCTACGGTCATTTTAAAAGAAATTTTTCCCCGAAGCCTTTGAGCAGCCAGACCAATTCTGCCTCGTAATTCTTCTTCTGAGTTTATTGGGGGAGAATAAACTTCCTGCTTAAAAAACCCCACACAAAAAAGTCCATAGGAGTAAGGTCGGGAAATCGGGCAGGCCATGCGACAGTTCCCCCACGTCCAATCCATTCGGGATAGTTTTCAGTCAGTCATTGACGTACTGTTGCATTAAAATGTGGAGGGGCTCCATCCTGCTGGAATATAAGCTCGTCTCTTTCCACATTGTTCAAACCATCTAGAAGGATAGGTAGGTCGTATTGCAAAAAATCTAAGTAGTTTGTTCCATTTACAGTTCCATCAAATATGTGAGGGCCAATCAATTGGTCGCCTAAGACTCGACACCAAACATTAATACTAAAACGCGTTTGAAAGGATTGTTCCCTGGTCCGGTATGGGTGATTTGTACTCTAGGAGCATAATCAGTTGCTTTCAGACCTTGAACAGGCGTAAAATGGTATGGATGGAACTTATTCTTATGCAAAATGTCCAAAACCTTCCATTGTGATACATCTACGTCTTTAGCAAGTTGTCTACTACTATGATTCCGAACTAAATTTACAACTACTTCATCTAATCCTACATCATGAACAATGTGTCCTACTTCGTTAGGTCTTTTGTGAACTGTACCTCCCTCCACAAGACGTTGATGGAGTCTTGAGAACACAGAATGACTGGGAAGTCGGCGATCAGGGTAGCGAGCTTGATACTCTCATTGGGCAGCACGCGCATTTCCATTACAAAACCCGTAAATAAAGTGCATATCAGCGTATCCTCGAGTAGTGAACTCCATGGCAGCCTACACTTCACTAAATTGAGCAGAAAAATAGTTTATTGGAGGTAGAAGTAATTCATGTGGACACTGGTCTTATAAAACAAGTTAAGGAATGAATGTACAATAATACTGGTGAAAGTGATAAGATAAGAAATTAAAACATTGATAAAGGATGTGACCATTAATCCGTAACTAGCATCCACAAATTATTTAAAACTGCTTTACTTTTTTGTAATCTTCAATTCATTGTTTTATGAGGCAGTTTTATAAAACATAAAAATTAAGTACAGTTGTTATTAAATTGTTTAAACTTTTTGTAGCTTGCATGTTTTTTAATATTCAAACCGATAAAAGTATGTAACCGAATACGTAACTATGGTCATATGGCATACCATTTTAAAGCCTATTAAATGGCAAAGCTTTTAATATCACTTGACACATTCTTGTGTACAGGGTGTGGTAAAAAGATGGGGTTGAATGATATTTCAGTTTTTCTGAAACTTAGCAACTTTGCCATTTGAATCGACCTGAAGCTTAATTTTCTTTTCTTACGTTTCAACCGATAACTTTTTCAAATTGAAAATTTAACGGAGAATCTAAAAATTATGTAGTTTGCTCACATATGTCTATCCGTTGCTGAGAAATATCAGATTTATGTAAAAAAAACACGGGTTTTTTAGAAAAATTTAAAATAATTCATTTCAGACCTAATTTTTGGAGTTAGACTTTTTTATAACCGCCATTGTATCACATTTAAATTGCGTTATAACCCAAAAAATTTTGTCACACCAAGAGCCACTCACCCTGTATTTTAATGAACAGCCGTATGAATTTTATTAATACTAATATGACTAATACTTCTTCAACTTCTCAGTACATAATCTGCAAGAAAGATCTTGTTTGTTTTTGTTTAGTGTATTAGGCACGTGTAGTTTAAATTTCATCTTTGTAGGACATCGGGTTAAAAGAACTGTATAATTCTTTTAGATTTGCAACCCTATTTTAACCCTTATGGGTAGTTGATCTTCATGAAATACCTTAATCTCTATCGAAAGAACAAGACGCCTGAGTAAAATTTTACCTTAGAACATCGAAAAGTTGAAAAAATCGATAGTTCGCGTAAATTACCATGTATGTTTTATTTTCATGTAAATGCTTTAGTTTTTAAATTTAAGCCATGACCTATATATGTATATCAACTTTCTGAGGTATCCAGAAGTTTGTTATGAGGGTGAGTGAGGGCTCTGCCTTTTATGTATAAACATGTTTGATTTTAAGACGGAGGAAGAAGACCCTACAATGTCATCGAATGAGGCACCTTTACCTGATCGAGGAATTCTGCACAATCCGATAAGTGGTACATTGTTAGAAATTAAAGTTTAGTTTGTACAGTAAAATGTTACTAATTGTGTATAACTGTGTACTGCAATCTAATGTAACTTTTGCAGAACACTGCTGTCCACCTCAGTTCGGAGCCCAAGTCTGACGCTCACATGCGCTGGCTTCCAGATCTGGATTTTGTTGGGAACGTCACTTTCTTGTGAGTTTAATTTTTTCAGAAACCGACTGTCTAAATCTGTTTATAGTTACTATGAGGCTACGTTTGTTGTTCACAGGCTAAAAAGGCATTTTTTAAATGTGGAACATATCTGTTTCATACACCTATAGTCTCTCGGGTTTCTAAAATCTGCAAAGAGCGTATTGTAGTTGTTGGACACTTTTCTTGGATGTACAAGTTCCTCGTTTTAGGAGTACAGTTCCTCGAGAGTTGTTTCCATTATACTTGTGTATTCGTTGCGGGGCAGATTTAATAAACAGTACATTGAAAAACTGGTCGTACAAGAATCATCTATTCCAACGCACATATTATTTTATTCATTGTTAATGAACCACCTGACTACAAGTATAAAGTTTTACACAAATCTAAACAAAGAAAATTTGAATAGCCCTTCTCAGTGGATTGTTCAATTATCTTTAACTTAAACTTACTTATTCAGTAGGCCTACTTGATAACACCACATCTGATGCAAAATGCCAAACTAGTATATTAAAAACAAATTGTGTATAATACATATGCTGCTTATGTATATGCTGCTTACTAGAATTGATTCTAGAGCACGCGCCTAATAACCGTCTGCCATGCACCATTTGAATTACGTAGAAAATATAAATTTGAAAATAAATATTCATGTTAAATCTTTATCACAGTTTTATATACAAAATTGTTGATAAATTATAAAATAACTATTATAAATAAGTTTAATTACATTTATGATAAACTAATAAACCAATTTGTGGTCAGAAATTTAATTAATCCAGTTTAAGGCATGCAACCATAGATGGTAATGAGACTGTTCCATATTATCATAAATACTCATTATAATCTTCTATGTTACACAAATGGTTTATTAAGCCTCCTTTAAATCCCAAAAACACATTTGACGTTCACTAAAAGAAGAATAAAAAGTACAAGAACATGATGTAGAAAAAAGATCAAGACTAACTTAAACACTGAGAACAAAAATCAGAAAATAAAAACATACTTGCTTACAGCAGGTAGATTTCCTCTAGAGTTAATAAAACTTGAATATTTAATTATACCGTTCTAAAATATTTGTTTTAGGGAGCTATGTAATGTAAATTACACTAACTCTTTTTGGGCAACGAAATTTGGCAGATCGCGGTTTCCAGAACCCTCCGGCATCTGGCAGGCCCAGGTCTTTTCGAAATTATAGCCTTTGGTAGTGTAAAGCATCTGTCGGCTCCCGGCCTCTAAGTTCTCATGGTCTGAAAGATATCCCTGTTTCTGGCAGCTTCCGGCCTCTGGAGAGAGTCTTCCAGGCCTTTTCGATACAAGAGCATTTGGTAGTTCCCGGTATCAACTAGCACCCAGCCTATAAATGTTTCTGGTCTCAGAGAGATCCCAGCCCATGTCAACTTCTAATTTATGGCATCTTATGGTGTTTGGAAGCTCCTAGTATATTCCTCGGTTATTATTAGTTCTATAGAATATGCTTGTCAATTTTGGTTAAAGTCCACCCATCTAGAAGATGTCTTTAATAGTGGTGTTGTTTCTGATCCTCTGACACCTCCCCTTTCGTTCTGATTGGCCTTATCAATGGACTTGACTTTGCCATCCTCATGACGGGCGCTGCCCCTCTTGAAAGTTAGAAATTTTGTCGTCGAAAAATATGTCTTCCGTCGATTATTGCATTTGTCTATTATTGTGCTACCATATAAATAATTTGTTAAAATAGATGGTGTTCGATTTTTAAACTGGTTGTTTGCGGTTCATCTGTTGATTGTTTGTTTTCATTAGTTGCCCTCTGAAATGGTAGCGCGGAAAGATCGCATTCTTTTCTGAGAGTTTTATTAATTATGTGGAGAGAATACCCAATGAAAGTAAACATGAAGTGAGTGAGTGGTTATTTTGATTACGAAACTTTGAGCGAAAGTGACGATGAAGAAATTTAAGAAAGTATGGGCCAAAGCCCTTAAAATTTGGGAGTGGCCAATGCAAGCTAATGATCCACATAATTTTTTTTTTTGGTAGACCTGAAGTATATCTATTTGTTGCTAGGCAACTAAATACCTTAAATATATGGTAATACAATTTGTACAACATTTTATATGGTAGTTTGATATATTAAAATTAACTCTAAGGCCCCATACAACGATTTACCTAATACCTGAGGGTAAATATATTTGTATTTTATTTGTTAACCAATGGATGATGTATAGAGAATGTAAAAACATTTACAAATTGCAGATAATCCACATTATTCTTTTTACTGGTAGGCTTGGAGTGTATCTAGTTGTTGCTAGGCAACTAAATATTTAAAGTATAAAGTACGAAAATACAATTTTATCATGTTATATGGTTCTTTGATATATTATAATTGACTCTAGCACCAAAAAGCAATTTACATTACAAAAAAACTACAACAAAAAATTAATACGGTACTTGAGGATAAAAATATTTGTATTTAATTTTTAATCAATGGATGTTACATAGATAATTCAAAACATTTACACACTGCAATAGTTAGATTACAAATCTACATACAGCGCTACGATAGAGTAAAGTATTGAAAATAAAATCATTCTGAAGAGTAGCTTGTCATGGCAATGCAAAGAAAAAGCAGTGTTTTGCGGGCTCTTGTAGTATAACTACTCTGACTTTATAGACACACACGATTTTATGGGTTTGATTTTAAGAAAAGGGCAAATTATATTATTTTATCACTATGGCATCTCATAAAGGTCGTCTACTTTGTACAGATAGGAGATTAAGCACAGCTTTTAAACACTGGAACATCTTGTCAATAATTGCGAATCCGAAACCGAGTATTTGGAATATAAGTCTAACTCTTGAATTCCCTTCTGTGAAATGGAGTCTGCTGAAGATGTCAAAATAAATACTAATGTTGAGGATATGAGTGTGGCTTTGAGTGCTATATTTCAAAATTTATGGAAAATAACGGATAAACGTTATTTATTACATTATTTTCTAAATAATGTGAAATCATAGGCAGTCCTGTGCAGAAAAATTGTTCTAATAAGGGTTTTTGTTGCACTGCAACGGTGGCCCAGTCCCGGAAAGTTTTCTGGGTGAGGCATCCTGCGAGAAAATTGCAAGTAATCCTTGACGTCGCCTGATCCTCACTTAGTCCTCAATCTGCAATAAAAACTTTCCTTCAGTTATACAAACTAATTTAATATAATTTAAACATTCATTGTAAAGTATTAAAAGCTTTTGTTGTTTAAAAGAAAATATATTATCATTTAGCCCTGACAAATCCGTCAAGACCTTAGTATAAGTGGGTGGGGGTGGAAAAATCTGGTAGGTACATGGTTATTATATAAAATAATAAATCGTTTGCAATAGTAAGTACAGGGTGAGTTACATAAGTTTTCCGTAGATATATTAAGATAACAGTGGGTTCTATTAACTTCTCAAAAGAAATACAGAGCATGTATTTAAATAATTACATTCACATATAAGAGACAAGATGTGCCAGAACTAGAGGTTCCAAATTCTATTATTTAACTAGTATTTCAAAACACGATAATTTCACCTTCCACTTAGTGCAGGTCTGAAATCTGAAACCATTACTGATTGACTTCTGCAATCTGGACTGCACACCTGCCAGAAGAGATCAATAAAAACAGCGATGAAGACGCTCAAAATTAACTTGCATTTTTCGACATTACAGAGACACATACAGTAGGCTGCAAATAAGCTCAGACATGTTGGCTAGGAGCTGTACAATATAGTCTAGATGAAGAGTTGTTCTCATTGTCTCATTAGGTGCACAATTGAGTGTATAACGACGTTGTAAACACCATATTAAAGCACGACGAGGTGACAAAGACGAGGGAGCGTGTTTAAAATTTAAAATGAAACACAGCAATGTGTTAATATAGTTCAGCTCGCACGGTGTGGCCCAGCTAGATTTATTCTTTTGTGAGTTATGAAAGGCGTGGGACCGTGTTTTCACGTTAACACGAATGTAACAACGTCTTAATATAGTTGAGCTCACACGGTGTGGCCCAGTTAGATTTATTTTTTGTGAGTTATGATAGGCTTGGGACCGTGTTTTTACGTTAACACGAATGTAACAGCGTGTTAATATAGTTGAGCTCACACGGTGTGGCCCAGTTAGATTTATTCTTTTGTGAGTTATGAAAGGCTTGGGACCGTGTTTTCACGTTAACACGAATGTAAAAGCGTGTTAATATAGTTGAGCTCACACGGTGTGGCCCAGTTAGATTTATTCTTTTGTGAGTAATGAAAGGCTTGGGACCGTGTTTTCACGTTAACACGAATGTAACAGCGCGTTAATATAGTTGAGCTCGCGCAGTGCGGCGCAGTGAGATTTTATTGTTAGAGAGGTGGCAAAGGCGAGGGAGCGTTCTTCGGCATTAACATGAAATACAATAATGTGTCAATATATTTCAGCTCGCGTGGTCCGGAGCTGCGAGATTTAATCATTGGCGAGGTTACAAAGGCGAGGGAGCGTATTTCCATATTTACGTGAAATACAACATTTCACTCTGTTGCTTTGTTTTGTATGAAAAACACGAGCACTGCCGCTTCTACTGGTTTGCTTTATGGTTTGTGCAGCAACGATAAAATTACAATATCGTTCACCCTGCCGAACTATTGTAATTAAAAGTAATGTATATTAACAACATTATATTGTTAATATACAGTTTACAATTTTTATAAATTTTACACATAATAGTATTTAGCCAATAAAGGGTTAATGAACCTCAAGGATTCATTGGAACTGAAATGCAGCGTACAAACAATGTCATTGTAAGATTTCAATGATCCCAGTTTCCCTCGGGCCCTGAAATACTCCCAAGGGCTCTCGGGCTTCCCTACTTTGTTCCCGATGTGTTTGGATTGTTTCTGTTTCTGGATGACATTATTTCAAAATCAAAGTTTGTAGTCTTGTTAGTAAAAGATGTTTGATAGAGCCCTTTGAAATAAAAAAAAAATTAGGCATATATCTGACTTGTACTATGTGGTGTCCATGGTTAAGAAATGTACGCATATCAAGTACGAATAAATTAGATTTCTGTTACTGCGATGAAGAAAATATATACATATGCAGGTTTTGAAACCTACTTTGGTCCAGTTCAATACGTTGATTTTGTCTTGTTGTTCTGATAAAGGAAATATCCAAATATATTGGGTTTCAAGGCATATTTCAGCCAATAGACTTCTACTACCGGAACCTTTTTTTAGTCTAAAATTTTTCAAGTGCAATAGTTGTGTTTGCTTTTTTATAAGCAATGAAGAAAATATACATACTTACGTATGAAAAAATACTACAGTAAAAACGTGTTTTTTCGGCCATTCACTTTCAGTCTAATTTATTTATGGTTACACAGTTGTTTTATGTTATTGACCGACCAAAAAAGGTGTATGTTTCGAAAACAAAGTAATTTAAAATATTTTTGTACGAGTCTTCGTACGATATTTCTAGTGCTATAATTGATTTTTATTGTTTATCTAGATGAACAATAGGATACTATATACTCAAGCAAACTTATAAAACTGCTAAGATTAAAAAGCATTCAATTTACATCGCTTGTGGTCTGCTTCTGGCCTAAGGGGATGAGTTGAAAATCCTTTAAACTAGCTTCGATCAAAATTTTAAAACAATCCTTTGTTATAAGCTTTATTTAATAGGAGTCTAGTTGTTTATTGCATTGTATGCCGAAAGGCCTTGTGTGAAAACAATTAAAAATTATTGGATAATTGTGAGTTTTCTTTTATAAATATAATATGAAATATATTTTTATAATCAAATAATAGTGCCATAAGTAATAGTTGATAACATGAAATGCACCATTGAAGACTTTAAAACATCTAATGCATTGAAAATATATCAACACTCGTAAACCTCCCCCCCATAAACGATAAAACTATGAAAGTTTGCACATATGGTAAATGGTTGGCTTCATCGAGATCCTTACGTACTATTTTTACTATGGCTTAAGGCAAAATAGAAGAATAAAAATTAACGTGCCTTAATGAGCCATTCTTTCCCTGACTTCAGTCCGAAAGGCATCACGACTTATACTGGGTGCATTTTAAAATTAATGCACATCTTCTAAGAAAAATATATTTATTCATCCAATTGTAAAATATTGTACGTACGGAGCCAATTCGGGCTTTAAGAACGCTGTGTCACCACGGGAGTCTTATTCTGGATCAGGTAGTGTTTGACGACGAAGGCCGTGTTGCCGTGGACATTGTTGTGGTGAAGCTTGAAGACGATTCTGATTTCAGGCCTGACGCGCGCTACTCGTCGACTCAGTCTCTTGAGCACCTCCAGGTAAAAGGCTGCGTTGTCAGTTTGTCCTTACGGTGCAAACTCAAAATAGACAATCTGCGAACGTGAAAGAAGACAATTAGGACTGTTTTAATACGAGATTTGCCCATTCATGCTCTTTGGGGTTTGGGGGAAGACTGTGTGTGCCACCTTTCGTACACCTTTGACATCTCGAAATCCATCCCTTCTCAAAGATCTCTTGAAGTATTTGATAAGTTCCCAATACATTCTTCCCAAACCGCACCATATTATCCGACCGCTGCGATAAATAGTCACGTCAAAATAAAATCATGTGCATTACTTTCGTAATACACCCTGTACAACGCAAAAGCTTTTATAAATTACTATTTGAAAATTTTGCATACAATTAGCAAGATTGCCCTCTTATACCCAACGCCGCTTCCTGTCAGTAGGTTTCTAAGCCCTATGTATATTTTCTTCGATTGAATAAGACAAACTCAGCTATGGTACTGAAAATAGCATATCTTAGACTGGAAATACATTTCAAGAGCCGGAAACAATGAATTATGTTCGTTGGCCGGAAATAGACGCTTTTCGCATACAGTAGATTTTGGCGAATTACATAATTAATATTAACTGTATGTATACACTTCTTGTTCGGGGTAATGAGCATATAAACCTATGTTTATGTTTTTCTGATCTAGGCAACAAGGCAAACTCAGCTACGGCTTTGGAAATAATGCCCATTGGAACCAGAAATACTCCTACACGCGCAAATCCTGATTTAAGAGCCAGTCAGAATTTCTTTTAACCTCTGATCATCTTAACTAAGAACACTGAAATAACATGTATCTGATGCATATTTATATACGTTTGAAACATATTATTGGTTCCGTAATAATAGATAATAATAAGAACCAAACTATTACTAAGTGCCTCGATTTTAAAAATTGCGTTGGTTACAGCTAACCATTTACACAAAAAGTTATATTTAAATAACAGAGAGGTTTCTTCATTACAATAGTTGGGCGAGGTATATGAGACAGACAAAACGGTATTCAGGAGCAGTTGGAGCACTAAACAAAGCCAGCCACTACAGTGTTGTCGGGACTCATATTTTTCACACCAAAACGAAGCAACAACACGGAATTGTTATTGTATATCATGTGAATGTGAAAATACTCGCCCGCGTCTTTGTCACATCGCCAAGGCGTTTCTTATTGTGTCGCACCGCGCGAGCCGAGAGTTAACTGTTTATGAAAGTATTTTAGGAACCGATTCTACAAAAAACAATTCCAAATTAATTCATATAAAACAACACATTAACTAAAATGCTAATTGGCGTAGTCTTTGTAATCCAGTGCATATATTGTTGCTCAGCGGAAGGTGAAGTGGAGATGAACACATTCCACTCCCACTGTCATTTTTACTTAGTCATATTGAAAAAAATATATGCACTGCTAAATATTATTACTTTTCTTGTACAATTATTTGAATATCTTTGCATATAAGAATTTACATTTCAAATAAACATATAACAATATGGAAGGTAGAACCGAAATCAAAATACAAAATATAGAGATATAGTGGTATTAGATAACAAAATTTTATTGCAAATGTATACTATAATTTATTTCATAATGATATATATATATATATATATATACATATATGCGCTGTAAACACCCTTTAAACCGAAGGGTTACTCAACATCTTGACCGTGTCCATGCGCTGAATAAGCACCCTCTTTAAACCGGAGGGTTACTCAACATCTTGACCGTGTCCATGCGCTGTAAACACCCTCTTTAAACCGGAGGGTTACTCAGCATCTTGACCGTGTCCATGCACTGAATAAGCACCCTCTTTAAACCGGAGGGTTACTCAGCATCTTGACCGTGTCCATGCGCTGAATAAGCATCCTCTTTAAACCGGAGGGTTACTCAGCATCTTAACCGTGTACATGCGCTGAATAAGCACCCTCTTTAAACCGGAGGGTTACTCAGCATATTGACCGTGTCCATGCACTGAATAAGCACCCTCTTTAAACCGGAGGGTTACTCAGCATCTTTACCGTGTCCATGCGCTGTAAACACCCTCTTTAAACCGGAGGGTTACTCAGCATCTTGACCGTGTCCATGCATTGAATAAGCACCCTCTTTAAACCGGAGGGTTACTCAACATCTTGACCGTGTCCATGCGCTGTAAACACCCTCTTTAAACCGGAGGGTTACTCAGCATCTTGACCGTGTCCATGCACTGAATAAGCACCCTCTTTAAACCGGAGGGTTACTCAGCATCTTTACCGTGTCCATGCGCTGAATAAGCATCCTCTTTAAACCGGAGGGTTACTCAGCATCTTAACCGTGTACATGCGCTGAATAAGCACCCTCTTTAAACCGGAGGGTTACTCAGCATATTGACCGTGTCCATGCACTGAATAAGCACCCTCTTTAAACCGGAGGGTTACTCAGCATCTTTACCGTGTCCATGCGCTGAATAAGCACCCTCTTTAAACCGGAGGGTTACTCAGCATCTTGACTGTGTCCATGCGCTGAATAAGCATCCTCTTTAAACCGGAGGGTTACTCAGCATCTTGACCGTGTTCATGCACTGAATAAGCATCCTCTTTAAACCAGAGCATGTTATTCAGTATCATAGTCGTGTCCATATGCTGAAAAAAACGTTCTCTTTAAATCGAAGAGTGATAACTCAGTATCGTGGCCGTGAACAAGTGCTGAATCAGCATCCTCTTTAAACCGGAGGGTGCTAAATCAGCATCTTGACCACGTCCGTGCGCTAAATAAGCACCCCCAAGTGTGATGTAAGAGCTCCGAAGATGATAAATTAGCTACCCCGCTGTATGTGCAGCCTATCCTGATAGTTCGTAATGAAGCATCAAGATATTATTCTTTGAAAAAACTGGAGTGGAAGACGAGTATTATTTAGATTACAAGTAAGTTTTAATTCATCATGTCTCAAACCTCATTTATCGACTGTAGTTTTCCTGAGCAAATGAAACATTACATTAACAGTTCACACTTTTGTAATATTACGGGTGTCCAAAAGAAGAGTATCGATTTAAGGTTTATAAAACAGAAAAAAAAATTCTAAAGAAAATTGTTAGTGGCTTTAATAGTAATGTAATTATTATAAGGATTTCTCATAACTTTTCCTTTGAGTAAGATCTCAGAGAGCACATACCAATAACTCATATGTAAAGCAATTTCAATTAGCCTAGAGATAACTCATGTTTGGAAACAGTGTCCAGTGAACAAACCAGGGAGACTAGTGCAATATTACCGTGTTATACAACGCTCTGTCATGAACTATGCTTAATATTGAAGAAAATCACAGAGTACTGTAAAGATAATTTATTATACTATATAAGCGGTTTGAGCTGATAAAATTAAATGTAAACAGTGTTTTAGATTATTGATTAATAGCAAATAAAATTAAAATAACTATACACACTTCACTAAGTTTTTCTGCAGAAGGAAATTAGTTCGAACTTCCTCAGATGTAATGAACATTGTTAAAGTTATGAACAACAAACTTAGCGTAAGTGGAAATGCTCGAAGCAAACTTAACACCTTCAAAAGTATTTTCGAAGCTTGTAAGTCATTAGCAGAAAATGTTTACAGCCCTATAATTATGTAATAAGAAGTTTGGCGAAGATGCCATTAAAGTTTAATTACTAACTTCTTATTGTTTTTAAAAAATATTGGTTTTTTTCAGAAAATAGGAGGAAACATTAGCAATTGTGAAATGAGAATTTAGTATTCTAGGTTAAAATAAAAAATCATACCATATCGTATGTGTGTCACACTGCTCTGGTATGATTTTTTTAAAATTTTAACCTAGATTGTAATTGTGTTATTCACCTGAAAAAGAGATCAGATTACACATCTGGAAACGTAGTGTTACTGATATTTTGCATTACTAAAAGATGGCAAATGTCCGGAAAATCCTTTTATTTAAACAATATAAAATTGTAACACACTGAACCCAATGGGCAGTTACAACACCTTAGCTGAGTTGAGCCCTGAGGCCATATATTCTGATAGTAATTGTGTCCACATTAAGTGTTATAACGTATATTAGACGGTAGTCACCAGCTGTTTGATGTGGCAACGAATTTTTTGAGGCAATTAAATCAACCCTTTTCTACATAATTCTAAGTTAATGAATCACTAAATGTGTTGCTAAGCGCTAATCTCCAGAACAGGTGAACCAATTCGGGTAATTCTTTAGAACAATATTCGTTGAAGTCCGACCAAGGTTTTATAAAGGGAAACTTTGGGAAATATTCTTGGAATGTTTTTTAAATTTTAAAATATAATGATAAAGTTAATCCCTACTCGAATAGGAATTATTTTAAAATTGTAATTATACATTCAACTATCGTAAAACACAAAAATACTGATTTGATTTCTATCCTTGTAGTTGACATTCATATTAGTGTCTCATATACAAAATAAGCCTACGCAAGGATACAACTTTACTTTAGCTGTATTATTAATAATGGAGCACTACTAAAATTCCTTCTCATATTTTAGTAACATATTTTAAAAAGGTTGATTGAAACTTTCAATAACTTCAAATACACACTTAGCCAGTCCTCTTAAATATTGCAATAAGCAAATGGAAGACACTGGAAAGCGATGTAATGAACAGCAACATACCGCCAGCTTCAATAGGCAGCGTGTCGAAGAATAGAGTCGTGCTCTTTGTGTCTCTCCACTCGTAATTATCATTGCTCTCTCGCTTGATATTAATTGTTTAGGTTCTCGACAAATCTGAATAGAACTATATCTCTTCATCTCTATCTTTAATTATCATTTGTGTTTTTCCATTCAAGCAATGAATAAAGAATTTTACAATTATATTACCATATAAAGTGTTCATTTTGCTTTCTGACAGAAAAATTGTTGTCAACCTCTAAAACAAAACATAACTTATAAGAAAGTTAAACATTACATGGGAAAATCCAGAATCGACTTTGTAACGTAGGAAGTACAGAATAACACTCTCTGTCATCTTTCCCTCCTTCCCTCACTCCCTCCTCACAACCGTCTTCCTGTAATAAACAAGTTTCTGAAACCACAGTTCTTGTCGGTGTTGACATAGATATCAATAAAGTCGTAAGTCGTGTCTTTCTATCTTCTCAAACCATTAAACTACTGTACCTTAATAATGTAGCTTGAATATAGGAAGTTTAACTACTGTCAAATAAATGTCTAGACTACATGCAGTTAAACCATTTATATTACATTAACAACAAACCCATAAATTAAATTTTGTATTATTTCAACATTCAATAAAACCAAGGGTAGTTAACTTAAACATCTAGTATATTGCAATAACATCGAATATTTATCATACGTGAAATCTCAAGAATTTTTGACCAAGATTGAAAATATGCTAAGGAACTAAAATGCATACGAGTATGTTCAATTAAGGGGCCAATACTACAATTTAGTAGCATACATTTTATTATGATTGCATATTAAGGTTTCTGATGTATTATGAAGGATTCACCCTGTCATACGATGCTCTTTCGACCAACAACGATGTACAGAGTTCCACTCTTCTATAGTTTCCTTCTCGTGTTTTCTTGATGTTCTTTCATATAGTGCATATGTGTCTTGTAAGACATAGGTAGAAACCGTAAAAAGTATTTGTCTTATTTCCTTACGTTCTGATTACGCTGTTTTAAAAGGGACGCATTTGTGGCTTTATCTTTGCAATGGTGATAGGATTCACTATGAAATAACTCATGTACCAGATGTACTGAACGGCTTTTAGACCTTAGTATATAATACCGTTTAAACAATTGGGTTTTTCTTCTAACATACACATTTTTATTTTATACATTGTGAAAAAATTGTTTGAAGAAAACTGGTGATTATAATAAGAAGATCATCATAACACACTTTTAGTGGTAGGAACTATTGGAACATCTAAAAGTAACTCAGCCCGTTATTAGGGTGTATGAAGATATTTTCTAATTTTAAAAATAGTCTTCTTGACAACTACATATCCCAGACTATACAAAATGTTCCACATTATATACTGGGGTGTAAAAGTTTTGGATTTGAGGTGAAATTATAACACAATTTAAGTTTTCAATTTATTGCGATTTGTCAAAGTTCCCAAAAAGGCTGCCTCTCAGATAATCATGGACATTGCATTCATTGTTATTTACTTCAATTGAAAGTTTTGCAACTAACTTAAACAGTTTTTTTCTGTAATCATTAAACTAAACAATGGTAAATGGACATTACGACATTAAAGATCACTCTATGCACTGAGTCATAGTATAGTATAAACTTTGGTACAGTATAAATTTAACACCTTGTTATAATAAAAATAATCATGTAAAAAAATTGGTTGTATATACTATTAATACTCCAAAATGTTTAGAAATATTTTCTCAGCTAGGTGCACCACCTAGATGTGTAACCAGTGTGTGAGAGCATGATTCCTATTGTTCAATTTGATTATCTTACAGAAATGTAATTTTTAGAAAAGGTCTTGATAACAAACACATAAAAGACAAAATTACCAGAACTCAACAAAAATTACTAGTAAATTAAGGATTGTGATACTCAAGAAGAAGACAGCATCAAATTAAATGGTTAATATCAGATTTTTATTCGACTTCACTAATTCTTTGTACTGAGCTCTATAAATTTAGAATTTACCTCAAATATTTACAAGTAGTTCCTGAGATGAAAATATTTTATAAAATAATGTATAGGCAATTTTCTCCTGGTAGCAGGTGGTTTCCTTGGTGATTCCTTGCTAAAAAAGGAGAAAGAAAGATTTCCATATTGTTCCATCAAATACTATACTACATTTATCTGGAACTTATGACTGAATTGAAAATATAAGTAAAGCTTTGCTTACCACTATACCAATAAGTATGATGGTAAAAAATTATGTCTGCAGTAGCGACACACTTTTGTTAGTTATTTTAGAAAAAAAATTGTCCCTTACTAAGAAGTTATTTGTTATGAATTTAATATTTAAAAAAATTCATTGTAGAAAATTATCAAACTGAAACATATCCTCTTAGGATTTTATAAATGTAGACCTTTCCTAATTGCTTTTAGATGGTTGAAAATCTCATTTAAATAATTGTCAAGGGAATACTAATACCGAGTTGTTTGAAAACATTGGTTTAAAAATATGTCTGTAAATAATGTATGTGCGTATGTGAAACATATATAACTAAACACACACATACAAGTGACCATACATACGGTGATCTAGAGACAGGGTTCAGCATAAATTTCGAATCCCCCTCCAAGGCTCGAATGATACTTCGTCTGTGAACTCAGTAAATTTTTCATAATGGAATTGTGTAATTAGTGAACTATAATATATTTTAAAATATACTTTCTACAATCTGTTTAGAAGAATCAAAATAAAAACCAAACAAATAAGTAAAAACTAAGTTTATAAATACCACACAGCTGTGTAATTTAACAAACTGTACGAGAGCTTATAACACAGTGTTTGTTTTTCACATACAGCCAATGTATAAATATTAGCTTTTAGTTCACTTAATCCTCCAACATGGGGTTGTTTTATTCTGTATGGTGCCGATATATAAGTTATTTATGTTTAAAAACAAAGGCTGGATTTTCTCTGCTGTGTTACATTACAGCAAAGCGATCGGTTGTGTTCAATAACTTGTTCAATTTATCTTCTGTAACTGTGCAAGAGGATTAAAACATCATAGAAATTTATTAATGCTCTATAACGGGAATATTTTAAAATATATATGGAAAAGTTTAACAATATAAAACAATTTGTTAGAAACAATAGAACTGTTTGTAAGCAATATCCACGGATACGCGTCTTTATTTAAATGCTATTCTATTAAAAATAGCAATTTAAATAATAAAATTTTTTAAAATAACAGGGATTTTCTATTGATATTAAATATACTGAAACACGTAGTTGTTTATTCTCTTGTTTTTGAAATGACTCTCTGAAATAATAATTTTAAATTTATTTTGGCCATTTTTGTGCAGCAACGCACTTTTTGTCTGCTTTGTTTATAAAACTTGTACTCCAGTTCCTATTCTGGATTCCTCGTGAAGGTGTGGAAAGTGACTCATGGTGTTGGTGATTCTTGCTGGTTGTGGTGACCATGGTGGTGATTCAAATTGTTGGTGGGGGGCGGGTGAGTCATAGTGTTGGTGATGACTCATGTTGTTCGTATTGACTGGGCCTGTAAATGGTTAGACGAGAATATGTATTATTAAAATAATGTTTGTGTAAAATAAATAGAAAGATGAAAATGCTAAGTAATAACAGCAGAAACACAAAACTATTTCAAACTGTTATTGTCGATTGTGTCTCAACTGACTCACATCAAACGGTTTGATAATTGAATTACGAAATATTCAACTAATTAGGTATATATTGCATAAATTACTGTCGAAAAGTATTGTCATAAAATAATAACCTAACCATCAACGCCATACTTGGGATTTTGTATGGTAAGCCGTTAAAAACATATTTATCTGTTATTTTGTAAATAATAAATTTCCCCAGGTTAAATATTGAGTGAGATTTTAAATTATTATATGTAAAAAATTATAAAGTATGGTATTTGTTCCCCTAAATTTGGACAAAAACGTTGCCTTAGTCCTTATCATATTTAAAAAAATAAATAAAAATACTCGTATGTTTAAATAATAATTATTATTAATTTTACAAATATTACACCTATGTACAATTATTTTTAATTTAAGTTTACTCTACACCCTTATCAAATAAATGTCTAAGGGTTAAGACAATCCAGTATATATTATTCCTCTAATACAGTAAGGCATACCTACGGTTCAACTTCATGCTTGTCGGTCATAGATTGCTGTGGACATATCTCTGATCGTTCACTCTTATACTTATGCTGTACACATATTAAGACATATTTTGCTTACAATCAATCATTGCTTATTTTGTTATCGACTAACCATATGGATGAGTTCGAACACGATACCGTAACAGCAACCCATGTATGTACTCGGTTCTCGTGACGTGGACGAGACCAAACAGTCTACCAGGCGTAGCTGAATGATGGAGAACAATCAACCATCTGTGAAATCTTGAAAGCGTGCGGGAAGTTGCGTCCGCCCAGGAGGTAAATCGTGATATGATTCAGGACAGCTTTTGGGACAAATTAATTTATATACCTCAATTAATATTTTAATAAGTTTTAAGCAATTTTAAAATATGTGCATGTAAGTATTTTGCAGAAAGAAAAACACTAATCAAATTTTGTGACTCCGAGTATTAATATTTTTGTAAATAAAATAAAATAAATATTGATTTATTATGGTCTAAAAGGTTAGATAGGTTTGTATAGGTATTATTTAGAAGGTAAACAATACCAAATTCTAAGATCTTATACATCCTAGAGTGACAGTTTTCTTTTCATTGTTTTTATCAAACAAGATCCATAAGTGCATTATTTAAAAGAATGAACAGCAATGACTTTGCAATTTAATTAACTAAATATTATTCATTCATTATTAATATTTTAAGTATATTTTATGAGAGGTTCGTATAAGTATTATTTAGAAGGTAAACAATACCACATTCTAAGATCTTATACATCCCACAGTGTCAATTTTCATTTCATTGTTTTTATCAAACAAGATCCATAAGTGCATTATTTAAAAGAATGAACAGCAATGACTTTGCAATTTAATTAACTAAATATTATTCATTCATTATTATTATTTTAAGTATATTTTATGAGAGGTTCGTATAAGTATTATTTAGAAGGTAAACAATACCACATTCTAAGATCTTATACATCATAGAGTGTCAGTTTTCATTTCATTGTTTTTATCAAACAAGATCCATAAGTGCATTATTAAAAAAAATGAACAGCAATGACTTTGCAATTTAATTAACTAAATATTATTCATTCATTATTAATATTTTAAGTATATTTTATGAGAGGTTCGTATAAGTATTATTTAGAAGGTAAACAATACCACATTCTAAGATCTTATACATCCTACAGTGTCAATTTTCATTTCATTGTTTTTATCAAACAAGATCCATAAGTGCATTATTTAAAAGAATGAACAGCAATGACTTTGCAATTTAATTAACTAAATATTATTCATTCATTATTAATATTTTAAGTATATTTTATGAGAGGTTCGTATAAGTATTATTTAGAAGGTAAACAATACCACATTCTAAGATCTTATACATCCTAGAGTGTCAGTTTTCATTTCATTGTTTTTATCAAACAAGATCCATAAGTGCATTATTTAAAAGAATGAACAGCAATGACTTTGCAATTTAATTAACTAAATATTATTCATTCATTATTATTATTTTAAGTATATTTTATGAGAGGTTCGTATAAGTATTATTTAGAAGGTAAACAATACCACATTCTAAGATCTTATACATCCCACAGTGTCAATTTTCATTTCATTGTTTTTATCAAACAAGATCCATAAGTGCATTATTTAAAAGAATGAACAGCAATGACTTTGCAATTTAATTAACTAAATATTATTCATTCATTATTATTATTTTAAGTATATTTTATGAGAGATTCGTATAAGTATTATTTAGAAGGTAAACAATACCACATTCTAAGATCTTATACATCATAGAGTGTCAGTTTTCATTTCATTGTTTTTATCAAACAAGATCCATAAGTGCATTATTAAAAAAAATGAACAGCAATGACTTTGCAATTTAATTAACTAAATATTATTCATTCATTATTAATATTTTAAGTATATTTTATGAGAGGTTCGTATAAGTATTATTTAGAAGGTAAACAATACCACATTCTAAGATCTTATACATCCTACAGTGTCAATTTTCATTTCATTGTTTTTATCAAACAAGATCCATAAGTGCATTATTTAAAAGAATGAACAGCAATGACTTTGCAATTTAATTAACTAAATATTATTCATTCATTATTAATATTTTAAGTATATTTTATGAGAGGTTCGTATAAGTATTATTTAGAAGGTAAACAATACCACATTCTAAGATCTTATACATCCTAGAGTGTCAGTTTTCATTTCATTGTTTTTATCAAACAAGATCCATAAGTGCATTATTTAAAAGAATGAACAGCAATGACTTTGCAATATTTTATAAAATGCGAAATTATTAAGTCGAGAAAAATGTTTAGAAATTGATTTTCGTTATCTGCGTATTATAAGAAATAAAATCCTTTTGTAAAATTATATCTGAGGCAGTTAAACTTGAATTACTACATACTAATTTAGATACTAATTTTCAAGGAGTGCCTCTACTAGCTCATCTTAGATCTTAAACTCTCTAGTTTTGCTACTAGTTCTGAAGCTACTATTTTCCAGAAATGGTTGAAAAATAGTAACTCATTTCAAATTATTCTTAAAAAATTCGTTCACATGTAGAGTACTAAACTAAACAAGCTAAGCAACACCTAGATAACCTAAAAATGTCAGAATCCAGTGAACGAGCGAGGTTACAGCTAATAAATGTTATAAGTGTCACAATATTTCAATGTAAAGCAATTTCATGTTTGTCCGTTTGTCATCCTCAAGACCTTATCCTACATTATCCACTATATTTTAATAAGTTTTAAGCAATTTTAAAATATGTGCATGTAAGTATTTTGCAGAAAGAAAAACACTAATCAAATTTTGTGACTCCGAGTATTAATATTTTTGTAAATAAAATAAAATAAATATTGATTTATTATGGTCTAAAAGGTTAGATAGGTTTGTATAGGTATTATTTAGAAGGTAAACAATACCAAATTCTAAGATCTTATACATCCTAGAGTGACAGTTTTCTTTTCATTGTTTTTATCAAACAAGATCCATAAGTGCATTATTTAAAAGAATGAACAGCAATGACTTTGCAATTTAATTAACTAAATATTATTCATTCATTATTAATATTTTAAGTATATTTTATGAGAGGTTCGTATAAGTATTATTTAGAAGGTAAACAATACCACATTCTAAGATCTTATACATCCCACAGTGTCAATTTTCATTTCATTGTTTTTATCAAACAAGATCCATAAGTGCATTATTTAAAAGAATGAACAGCAATGACTTTGCAATTTAATTAACTAAATATTATTCATTCATTATTATTATTTTAAGTATATTTTATGAGAGGTTCGTATAAGTATTATTTAGAAGGTAAACAATACCACATTCTAAGATCTTATACATCATAGAGTGTCAGTTTTCATTTCATTGTTTTTATCAAACAAGATCCATAAGTGCATTATTAAAAAAAATGAACAGCAATGACTTTGCAATTTAATTAACTAAATATTATTCATTCATTATTAATATTTTAAGTATATTTTATGAGAGGTTCGTATAAGTATTATTTAGAAGGTAAACAATACCACATTCTAAGATCTTATACATCCTACAGTGTCAATTTTCATTTCATTGTTTTTATCAAACAAGATCCATAAGTGCATTATTTAAAAGAATGAACAGCAATGACTTTGCAATTTAATTAACTAAATATTATTCATTCATTATTAATATTTTAAGTATATTTTATGAGAGGTTCGTATAAGTATTATTTAGAAGGTAAACAATACCACATTCTAAGATCTTATACATCCTAGAGTGTCAGTTTTCATTTCATTGTTTTTATCAAACAAGATCCATAAGTGCATTATTTAAAAGAATGAACAGCAATGACTTTGCAATATTTTATAAAATGCGAAATTATTAAGTCGAGAAAAATGTTTAGAAATTGATTTTCGTTATCTGCGTATTATAAGAAATAAAATCCTTTTGTAAAATTATATCTGAGGCAGTTAAACTTGAATTACTACATACTAATTTAGATACTAATTTTCAAGGAGTGCCTCTACTAGCTCATCTTAGATCTTAAACTCTCTAGTTTTGCTACTAGTTCTGAAGCTACTATTTTCCAGAAATGGTTGAAAAATAGTAACTCATTTCAAATTATTCTTAAAAAATTCGTTCACATGTAGAGTACTAAACTAAACAAGCTAAGCAACACCTAGATAACCTAAAAATGTCAGAATCCAGTGAACGAGCGAGGTTACAGCTAATAAATGTTATAAGTGTCACAATATTTCAATGTAAAGCAATTTCATGTTTGTCCGTTTGTCATCCTCAAGACCTTATCCTACATTATCCACTTTATTTGTGTCAGTGCTTTACCGATATTAACTCAGTAAAAACCACAAATTACTGTATGAGAACATTTCTTGAACAGATAATAAAGATTTATATGCTTAAAACGGCATTTTGTGACCTTGTATTTTGTAACACTCGGTAGAATAACTGAATTAAGGACCTTAGTTCTTATACATACACGGCCAGTGTATTGTCTACATACTGATTTCTCTGACATACAGTGTGTTTCAAAATTTATGCACACTGAAGAGATTTTTGAAATTATAAGGGATACAGCAAAGATAAAGTAGACAGTTGTGCACAATAACAAGATCAATAAATTAATGACGTCAAGTCGATTATTTGTTGCGTCGTTCAATCGGTGCGTTAAAAAAACTCGATGTACTCAGTTTTTTTTTTACATTTTCCGACTGTCACAGCTCTCTCATTAGAAACTGTATTGATCTCCAGATGAAATGTCCTCTAGTTTTTAAATATTATAATAAAACAAATTTCAAGACCAGCAAGCAAGAGGCGTAGGGTTCGAGTTCATTTTTTAAATCAACAACTATTTTTTTTAGTAAGTAAACTCCTTTAGATTACCATATATGATATACTTTCTTGATGGGTTTCATGAAATAATAGACAAAAATCCGTTTTTGTAAGCTTGTGTGAAGGGAATTTTTATTCCACTGCAGTTTGTAAAACTGAATGATACATCAGTGAACATAGTGCTAGAATCTGCTGTTTAGTAAAACATAAATTATATGATAAGGTCAGTCTAAAAATGACAGTTACTTATATTCCATATTGTACGATGTGTGATTAATATTGTTTCTTTGCTTTATAATTGTTTAAAGTATATTAAAATATATTAATGTAAATTGTGTACGGACGATATCCTTTGATTAAAAGTAATACAAATAGTAAAAATATTCGGTATAGTAGAGTAATAAAAAAAACAATCCTAACGTGCATAAATATTAAATGTATTAATTATTTATGTAATAATAATTGCATAAATACTGAATCATTAGTCGTTCTAAATGTGCATTGTACGCAGAATGCCAATGATTAGAATTTTCGTGCAATATTATAATATCTATAATAATATATCACAAATGTATATATAGCACGAAAATAGTATTTTCTGGTACGACAATGGCGGTTTCAGTAAGTATTACTGTTGATTACATACCTATATCAATTAGTGGTGTAATAATTCAGAACAAAACTTCACCACGGATGATTCAAATGACTGATTTCACGTTCTGAGCTAGTCAAAAAGTTGGAGCCAATATTCTCTGCCCGCACAAGTGCTCTCCATCAGCTGCCAAAACGTTCACTTCACTGACTCTGCTGATTGAGCATAGCTCGACGTGAACCCTTCCTTCTTCCAAAAATATTCACAGAATATAATATTTGTATATTACATATACTCTCTCCTTAGAGTTGATTGTTCTAACTTGTCCATATTTACCAAATAAGGTCGGTAAATCTCAATTGATTTCTAATTCTCAATTTAGGATACATCTAGTGAATAAAGTAAGTCCTATACGTTATGAGAGTGGTTTACGTATCGTATTCCAACCATAAGTTGTTGTGATAGATGAGATAATTCCAATCAGTACAGAGTTATACTCAGTGTTCTTTACAGGAACGGATAACATTGGGTTTCGATCATACGTAGAGTGCATAGGCGTGCGCAGGGTTCATGATTTAGAGGTGTCTGACGTACAGGGGGTTTTTATGGTTATTGAATATCCCCAGCAAAAAGGGAGGTCCGGGGTGTCACCTCTGGAAAATTGTACTCAAAATTATGAATTTTGAACGTTTTAAAATTTTTTTTAAAACATAGAACTCTTATAAATCACTGCACTACGTTACATGGACTATAGGCAATTATGTCTTAACAAATGTAATAAATATCGTTATTTGATAGTAAGCAAACATATTAAATTCAGAAAAAAAAATTTAAGACAAAATATGAGAATTAAATAAAAAAATGTTTATAAATTGTGGAAAATAACTTGCAATGGCATTAGCCTTTCTCCAGGAATCAATATTTAAAATTCCTCAATAATATCTGAGTAATAAACATCCATGGCGAGTTCTTGTTTAATGAAAGGCAGCGTCACAAAATCCAATCTCTCTCGCGTCATTTTTTATCCAAGAATTGCTTAATAATGCTTAAATATATTTTATATATAATGGAACTAAATAACGGAACTAATAATAACAAAGTAAACTTTAAATATATTGTTTTGTTCTGTTAGTTAATAACAAAACTAAACAATTCTCATTTCAGACAATGTTCTTATATAGTGTGGTGGACGATGGTTAGGTTAACGTATTGCTGAACATGTCTGGTCATATTTACGTTGTATCATAAGAAATAATTATAACATTTGACAGTACGACAAACAAGTTTCATGAACGCTTCTGTTTTACGTTGCTGAGTTTAAGACCCACTTCCGGTATAAGAGTGGTCATTTCCGTTGGACAAATTGGGCTGTCTCAGCTCGAGACCACATTTCCGCGAGCTGTCTCCGTAACTATTAATTTTCCGCATAATAAATAGTTATTAAAATATATTGAAAATATTAATATAAACTCATTGTGCAGTAAATGCTTTATTTGTAATATATTTAAAAGAAATTAGAATCATTTCAATTGATTTAATCCTTTAAGTCTAAAGATCGGAATTTCTACATAGGTAAAGTACGTGATGTTTTGAAACTGAATTGGATTTATTTATTTCAATTAATCGATGTTAAAATCGTGTTTGTTATTCGAAACTTTTGAATTTCTTTCGATTATTTTCAGAAAGGATGGTAAAATTGAAAGTCATCACTCAGACTAGAAACGTGCTAATGGATATTCAAGATGTAAAGTCTTGTATGCATATGTGTATAGTGTATTAGCGGGAGCACGGACTTGTGTGCCCACCAGATTTCGCTGCCGGCTCTGCAGATATAGCGGTGATTGCCAATATCGTCGAAAATTGCTTTCGCGGCGCTAATAAATAAACAATTTACTTCCATGACATCAAGACGTTCCTTGAAACCATATTATATTTATTTATTCTGAACGAAGATATCCGTTATCGCTTTCAGAGAGTGAGTGTGTTTGTGATAAATATAAACGTTGCTAGGTACGTTCTCATACTCGTACTAACTTAACCATTTCCGCAACTGTTTGGTATCGGAAACGACATCACATTTTTATAATGTTTTATTGTAAATGCCTTTATTAGGAAGATGTAAAACAGTTTAGGATTAATTTGTTGATTGTTACTGATACGTGTACATTTATCTCTAAATATGTATGAAACTTTAATTTTGTAGTATATTTTTAATTATTGTTTTATATAATAGTCATTGAATTTAATTATATTACATTATATAATACTATATAATAATACTACAAAAAGAAAAGAAAAAAAAAGAAAAGTGTGCCAAAACCCAAAAGAATAATAAACATTTGAAATACACATGATTTTGTATCACTGAAACATGGCAAATTTCCGGAAATATCCGGTTTCCTTCTTAACTGTAAGAGTCTCGTAACTAATCACTATTTAGTATTTTCCGCTCCGCCAGCACATTTTAGTTTCTTTTGCATTAACTATTCCCACTGCCATGTAACAGGCTTCTTATTAATGACTGAGAGTACACTGAACTTAAAAACTGTTAACTTATATTAAAAATTTTATTTGAATAATTATGACTATTCTAACGTTAATTAATAATAAATAAAGTTATGATTTGTTCCAAAAGAGAACTAAATTGTCATTGTTATAAGTAATCTTAGCAGAGCCAAAGTCTGTATTTTAGATACTAGTGAAAATTATTGGTAAATTATGCACGAGAGCAGAAACACCGAAGGCTTGTCCCTCTATTGAAAGGTAGATTGGTGTAAAAGTGAAGGAATAAGAACTTTTAATGACTTGTAAAACAAATAGAGTGAATCAATATGATTCCTTCATTATTTTGAACATAATCAGTACAAAAACCAATAACAAAATAAGATCACGCCAAATAAAGGAAAGGCACTTTTGGGGATTGGAGTGACAATAATGCAAATAAAAGTTAGAATATTGATTTTAGAAAGTAATAATAATTAAATAAGTTTTTTGTGTTGTTTTTTATATCTATATTAAACTAGATTAACTCCTACTTAAATTATAAACATAAATAGTAATTCAATGAGGTGAGCCAATATTATCTCCAGATATTGCAAGAAAATTATGTACATGATAATAAAGGTTTTGACGTTGAAACTTTAATATCCGCTATTTTATGATCGTGTCCTGACTGAAAGCCTCTCAACTGCATCCATCAACGATGACATTTAACTTAAGTGAATATAATTTTGATTGCATTACTATGACAGAAAATACAGTTTCCTTATACTGTTAATATATGTATTTGAGAAAAAACATACAGTTTACATAAAAGTAAGTTTTAATACAATTGTAAGAAATGTACATGTATATGGGACCTCTGGTATTGTACTGTAAATATTAAGTAATTTCGTAATTGTAACCATAATAACGATATTGATATTAATACGTGTATATGTTCACAACCTGTAACTGGATAAAATTAAGAAATGTGATATATTCTTAGTAGATGCGAAATACAACTATAAGACACACGTAGTGTAGCAAAATATTTTTCTAAGTATTAATTACGATATTTTTAACTCAAAGACTTATTTGAAGTTTTACCATTTACGAGAAATTTTTTTATATAGGGTGTTTGGTATTGTACCCGAATAGTTATAGGTGAACAGTTACCACTGCCGAGACAGGAGCTTTTCCAGAAGAAAAAACAAAAAAAATTCAATTTGTACTGTATCGATAAGTTGCTGAAATCAGGTTTTGGCGCTGTAATTGAACCATTTATCATCTACTTTTCTAACATTTAGTTGTCAAAAGAAACCTAGATAAAAAATCATTTTAAATAAAAAAAAAATTAGCTCGCCTAACGATTTCCTATTAAGATGCTTTTGGAAAAATAAAATTATTTAAAAAACGATGGTGAATAAATATTTTAGTAAACAAAAAATACATTCTAGTAAATAAATAAAAAAGAAAATTTTCACAATCTGGTTTTCGTGTATAGAGAATTCTCCTTTATAGTCCTGAAGGTAATGTGTACAGCCAGGGTTAAACAATATACGGGATAAGGTGGAAATGAAAAGTTGATGAAATGTGTAACTGGGGAATGAATTCAATTATGGGAGTACCTTTGATCACAATATAAATATCTCCTGTGGGTCACTCTAGGAAACTGAGATTAGGAAACTTGGGACTGCCCATATACAGTACGGAAGTGCTTGGTTATGAACTAAGTTTTACACTCTCAGTGTTTATTTTTGAGTTATTATCCCAATTTGTAACTAAAAAACAACAATTTTTTAATATTTGTATTGAAATTAAATTTTACTATTTATACAGGGCACAACTGTTGACTACAATCTAAATAATAAGGTAATTAACTCTAAAAGAAACATTTTTTATGCTTCACTCTTGTAATGTATTTGACCTCGGCTATCTGCTCTAGTGTTTTCTGTCTCCTAATACTGAAATGTTTCTAACATTTATTAATAAAAATCACTTATACTCGTATGTGGTATAAATGTCAGAAACAAAGGTATTACAGTTTAAGATTTTCATTAAATAAAAGATTTTTGCCGAAATCAGAAAAAATTAAACATATGCTACTAGTTTTTATTAAAATAAATAATTAAATTCTCAATTAATTAACACTACTCCCAATAATTAAGTTAATTGACTACCTTGAAATGTGATTAGTTTTCCATATTTCCCAATAATACTTTTATCTGAGAACTATTCCATGCATATACAGTTTATTCAAATGTACAGCACAAATTTCCTGAAACAAGTTTTAAATGCAATAGTATTTTTTAAGTTTAGTACACTTTAACGGAAATATACAACTTTACTTTTGCCTACAATAGCTCGTTTGCACAAAATTCGTAAAACAAAACTTGTTTAACTTACTGATGAGTGCATTTATATCTAATGGTGTTAATAACTATGAGTATAATTGATTAATCTAATATAAAAAGAAAATATAGTATTTTGAAACAATCAACCAAAAATAAGGAAAATGAGAGTACTTCTAAATTAAAAGCTTGTTGTTATTACATAGTTTTATATTGTAGTATCTAGTTTGATATTTTTTTTAAATTTCCTTATATACTTAAAACGAAATAAAGTTGACAATTGCGGAATAACGCATATCAGGACATATGCCGATGCAAGAATATGTATATACCTCAATAATATTATGTTCCTGAAGATAACAGTATATAATATCTATATGTGAGCTTCTCCTATATCAGTAACGACAGCAACAACATCATGAACTGTGGCCTAATCGTGACATATTTTGTCGTATTAAGCAACTGTAGAGACATTCTGATGATGTCCAGGTGAATATTTCTTTAGCATCTGTCCAGCAGTTTAGAAATTAAGCTTATAGAATATATTATTCTAACATATCAATCCAAATTATGCCAAGTAGTTAGGGTACAAATTTAAATTTAATTTTCCGAAAACTATGTTGTCTCTTCAGTAATAAAAGGCAAATCTGGGCATAGCAGCAAATGTTGCAATACTTTATAAGCATTTGGAGTTATTCCTATTGTGAAGTGAACCTAACCTCATACTCAAATGTGACAAGCATGCATTTTATATTATGCCTAATATTGTCATTAGTATTTATAGTTAACCATAAGGAAATGTCTAAAATTTCTTATATTTCATCAAAGGTTTCTAAAAATAAATCGTTTTCAATTATTAAATAAGTGATAAACTTTTATTTTTATCGTGAAAACACGCAGTATAATAATTTATTATATTTATTTTCATAACATGTACTTACATTAGATCATTAAATATAGGTAACAGCTGTTTAGAATAACACATATTTTCATGTTATAAGGATGTACATAACTTGTATAAGTTGATTTAAATCTACATTTAAAGGCTGTGAAATAAAAGCAAACTTTAGAATTATAATAAGGGGTATTAATAAATACTTCACAAATACTCTAGATCAAGACAATTTATAGATCAATTAATCGTCAAAGTACGTTCATAAATAATGGAAGAGTCCTGTTTACAGAAATTGCTGTACGTCATAAAATTAACACACACACACACACACACATTTATAATATATTCATTAAATTTGTATAAGTGGCAATGGCTTTATTTAATTTCAATGATCATTGAATCACAAAAAGTAATTGCTCCACCGGGAATCGAACCCGGATCTCTCTCTTGCCGGGCGAATGTGCTACTATTACACCACAGAGCCCTTTCTTTTTACGATTAATTTATTTTTTGGTTTATCATAAAATTTTTCGTATAAAGCTAAGTCAACTTAAAACTGTTCGAGTCTAAAGAAAAACTACTGTCCTCTTATGATTTTTAACACCTTTCTTCAAACACAAATTTGTTAGTGGAGTGAACTTTAAAACATAACACCAGCAGATATTGCGAGACACCACAAAACAAATTAAAGTAATAATAACATTGCCTGAGGATATAACATAAAACTAAAACTACAGGAGTAGGAAGCGCACGCAAGGCTGCCATGCAACTAAATATTTCCTTATCCTATTTCCTTGAAAGCATTCTCATGTGATGCGCTAAATTTGTAAATGATGTAGACGTCTACAGTTTCCCTATCATTCTCAGGTAAACATGATATTGCATGAATTATTTATTAAGCTTTGTCCAGAAAGCGCATTGGACACAATCTTTCTATTTACTTATGTCTCAATATAAATTGTCATATTTAAATGTATATATAAGTTAAAACTAGATATCAGTCAAAAACTGATTGACCGGTCAAAACTGAGTTTAACTAAAGATTGTAGTCGAAACAATTTGTGAGAATTCAATACCACCAAGCTAGGTAGTTAAACTTCACTAGGATTGTTCAGTTAGTATTGAGGGGTCAAAACTGAAAAAACTTATTTTAACCAAAAGATTATGGTCAAAACCTAATTTTTGTAATGTTCATATTTGTAAAAAACTACTTTACCCTGTTGAAATTTGGTCAAAACTAACGTTTCTTCTCAAACAAAGATATTTCAAATTATACTATTATTTGCCTCTACAATAAAAACATTCTATTTCATAATCAACCTTCTCCATTCATTCATATTTTCTCTCATATCCTCCAATTTTTTCAATTTATATTTTAATAATTAAAGTAAAATAATATAATTTAACTCAGATCCCCTAAATAACATAAGTGTTTTTATTTTCATTATATCTCGCATAATATTGTATCACATTATCTCGTGATTAAACAAGAAAGGCCACTAAATATTTTAATACAATAGTTCAGTATACGCATTGTTACATCGTAAAGGGGTTATGTGGCCCCCTGAATTGCAAAATATATTTTTTGTCTGTAAATACATTTCTTCAAACCAAATTTAGAATATAAATGTCCTGCTCCAACTGATTTGTTTTAGTTTGCAGTGACATATTCCTATCCTTGCTAATATGGACAGTTAAAATATCTGACATCAGGTCTGTTACTCACCATAGTAGGTGTGGTTTTCAGTGTCATTTCCCAGTTCTTGTTAATACAGTATGTCAGTACGAATAACTAAAATATTTTAACACCAATTCAGTCAGAAACGTACAAAATTATGTGCAGTTTGCAGTGACATATCCATGTTCTTGTTAATATGTCAGAATAGATAACTAAAATATCTTAACATCAGTTCTGATACTCACCAAAGTAAATGAAGTTCGTAGTGACATATCCCTGTCTTTTTAATATGTCAGTATACACAACCGAGAATTAAATTATTTTAACATCAGTTTTGATACTCACAAATGTAGGTGTAATTCACAGCGAAATTTCCCTGTCTTTGGTAATATTTTCATTATGAACAAAAAGAATCTTACAATCAGTTCTGACACGTACCTAACATTTATGGTTGCAAAAATATAAAATATTTCAATGAGCAAAGTTAAGTGTGTACTTTCAGATAATAACCCCGCTGTATACCTCACGTTTAAATTTTGTCGTCAAACTCCCCTTTCCTATTTTTCACCTCATCTTCAACCTTCATCATAAATTTAATTGTCTCTTTGAAGTTTACTTTAGAGATAGCTAGAAGAAGATAAAGAGAAGAATTCTTTTTATGTTTTTTCCTTTCAATCAGCTAGAAAGAGCTGATTTTATTTGGTTTGAACTGCGCTAATCACATTATATTATTATACTCCAACTGTCACAAATTAACAGGAAATGCAAGGAAAAACGATTAGAGAAAATAACGCTGAGGGGAGAAGATTCGTGAACAGACGATACTACAGAGTTAAACATCACGTAATAGATAAAAAAAATTGTTTGCAAAATGTAGCTCTATAGCCCATCCCAGGCCACACCACAACTGCCGAGAGTGCCTCCATGTTTAAAGTAAATAAGACGACGCGATATCTACGAGGCTGTACAACTACGATGAGTATCAAGCTGTAAAATGTTTATGCTTCAGTTTACGATCCTCCAATGGTATGTATTCTATTTACGACCACATTTACTTTGGTTGCTGAGAATGTGGGGAAGTTATGATTTCTACACGATGTAGATCTATGAGAAGTAGCTGTAAATGTTTTATGTTACAGGTTTAAATCACCAGTTTTATGTAAAAGCTGATATATGTAACTTACTGAGTCACTAATAAAATTTGCAATTTATATATTTAGTAGCCATTATAGGCACTTCATGAGTAGATTGTATTATTTAGTATATATAGGAATTATTGGAAGTGGCCCTATAAATCACGACAAATTCTGGGAATATAGAATAGTTCGTTTGTACAAGAAGAATTAAAAAATGTTTTATTCAATTAAAATGGTGATTAAAACAAGACTTTTATAACATTAACAAATATTTCTACCACTGCGGGTCTTCCAGTCTTATAAGTAAAGATAAATGAAAATCAGATTAAGCCTTTTCTTGCTTACCATCAAAAAGTGCTTGCTCTATTATATTTAACGAGTACGTATTTATTATGTGAAACTATTTTTCTGATATTCCAATATCTAAATAATTCTCGTGACATTAATCTGTGTGTATTCTAAACATATTTAACACACTTACTCTGGTAGTAAATTATTGTCTATTCGAGTCTACCGCAGAGAGAGCGCCCGAAGTAGCGATATGTTGTGTAAAGGAGTTAGATATATAAGACAATATGTTTTACACGATATATGGTTTGCAAAAACTCTTAATAGCTAGAAAAAACTGTTTATTAAAGAGAAATATTGCTAAAACTCACAACGTTATGTACAGTAAAATTGTAACTATGAAATCTATAAAGACTTTTTTCTCTTTACGACAAAACATTTGTCATTAATTTAATTGCTGTTCTTGTATTTTTAAAATTGTACGGCTTGAACTGTAAATATAGCGACTCTTAATAAACACAGCTCTGATGTACAGTACCAAGTGCTTCTGGAGGCTGATTTTGTGTACTATGCGTTTGGCGAATCCTCCTGATTGTATAACAATTCTTACTAAGCTATTACACTACCGAATGCCTTATATTAAACTTACGGTCGGTCTTTAAATATTAAGTCGGAATGGACTTTTCATGGCCTTTGTGTGCCTGTTATATACTTTATCACGTTTGTCATAGACCTCCTCCAGACAACCAACTTGCTTCGTTCAAGTTGATTGAGAGTCGGCCTCTTGACTCAACATCTCAGTTTCTTCGGAACTTCTGTCAAGATGTATAACATCCACCACATAATACAACTAGTATATACACCTAGCGCAAGGTCTCTCATTGCAGAACTTAATTCTTTCGACAGAACCCATTTCACACTAAACCTGGATGTTGGTCCTGGTATCTCTCTGTCCTAGATCCAAAATCCTCGCATCTATATCCTTCTTTCTTACACAGTGACAATCTAGCCCTGCCTTGAACTCCTAGCTACCTGTCATCTCGGGCTGCTTGGTTCATCTTAGAACATCCAATGGTACAGTTTTCCATCATAAAATTTCTTGAACCGAGAGCACCAACCTTATCCAGCCACCACCATCTAACATTTTTCACCTGTTGACGTCAGTAACATCATTTATAAATTGAGGAAACTTTCACCTCAAGTTACCTCCCGATCGAAATCTCAATCCAGAACACCTACAAATACCATACACAAACAACCACCACCATCTGTTATTTCCCATCTGGTAACTACTAAAATATCATTTATAAATGGAGCGAAATTTCACTTGGAGTTGCCTACTGCCCGACCCTTTGCTTCAATCATCGGCATCGTTGATCCAAAATCAGCCATAGCGTCAGCGAGAACCTCTTGACCCACAAAGGACGGGCCATCGTTGTACCCACAAGGAACCAATTGAGATCTGTGAGGTGATACGGACACACATATTGCTACCAAGCGTAACATTTAAGTTTCCATAGAACTCTTAAAATATTACATCTAACACGTTCCTTAGTCCTTAATACTCCCCGGAACCTCAAAACTAATTATTTAAACTTCTCTGGGTGTCAGTTTTTAAAAAAGGTTTTATGTTGAAAAGTTCATTATGAGCCGCTGGGAATATACTATTTGAATATTATAATTGTGAGAGAAGTGAATTGCTAGTCATCGTATAGAAAGCGATCTCCAAAAGCTTTTATTGATGGTATTATAGTTATTTATTTAATTATTAGTTATTTATTTATAATAATTTATTTTATTTTTTTGTGTTTTTAGTTTTCCCTTAACAAAAAGTCTTCTAAAAATAGTGGCTTCCGAATAATACCAATGTACCAACAATCCTGCGTTAAAGGCGAGAAATAATAAGGTGAATGATGAATTTCTAGATGTTGGGAAATAAATAATATTCTGTATGTTCGATAAAGACAAGAGTGAATACTCCTACACACATCAATACAAAGACAACAGAAATATTACAAACTCTTTTTCCTGATATTTCCTGTTTGCCCCTTGACACCATTTAAACCCGCTTATAAAATATTGGCACGTACTCTCGAAACTTCTTGGGCTTAAAATTCGTAACTCTACCAAAATTGTGGCAATGTAACAATACTGCACGCTGCAAATTTCCTTTTCAATGTCTAATATATCTGATATAACATAATTTGACATCACTTTAAACTTTGTATTGTATTAAACCTATGTAACAATTGTGTAAGTCTCTACAACTCCTTTATTAATAGTTAATTCAATGGCGGACAGCAGTAACAAGATTTTAATAAGGATCCTTAATAATGATTTTAATAATTAGCTTTATAATTTTTTGAAAATAATATTTTATAATAATGGAACTGGTTACCTAAACAAAACAAATATTAATAATCTGATGGTACATTAGAAATTCAATTTTGAAATAAAAATTAAAATTGAGATAACAAAATATGTTCAAAACTTACTATTTAAACAAAATATTATATTGGGCATACATAAATGGAACACTAAATTCTAGTGGCATCAGCTCCAAGAGCAGCGTGTGGGTATTACGTAGGATTTGGATTAAATGGAAGTGGTTTATTGAGACTCCATAACACACATGATCCTGTACAAGTGTTCCTTGCGGTCCTCTTCCATTATCCTCTTCGTGGAACGCGTGAACACATGAACACGCTCAACTTTCTAGGATAAGACGTAATTAATAATATATTGTTAAGATTCATCTTCAAGAACAAAAATAGTGTATTTTATCATCTCAGTACAAACGTTTAAAACATTAAAATAAACACTTATATTACTTTATAAATAATCTTTTACTGTATAAGCAGTGTTCAATCATATACTTAAGTACAAAACATTGTATTGTGATAACCAAAAATATGGAGGAAACAATTAAATTTTAAACGATCTCAAAAACAGAATATACTTCTAAAGAGTTTTTGGAGACAAAAACGGATGAACAGTGTCTGTCTGCTTCCTGGCTGGGAGTACAGTTTGTGTCTTCAGGCAACAATTATACCAAGGGTCTCTTAACTTTACCACATTTTTGATATACATCATGACTTCTTCATCATTTCCTTTTCATCATTATTATTTTAAAAGCTCATCAACATAATCATTATTTTAAAACCTCTGATTGTCTGTGAAAGTAAGTTATTGTAACCTATATGTTATTATTAGTTGACAGCTTACAATAACATATAGCCTCCTAACATTTAAATATGATAATTGGTAACGAATAAGTTATTATATCAGAAATATTAACCATTTACAGGACGTATTCAATGTGTAAGCAAACTTCACAGTATTATAAGTACTTATATTACCGACGTTAGATAAACATAATAAAATACTCGGAATACCTGTTGTATTTTCTTTGTTAGTCCCTTGGTATCTGCAAGATTATCGTTAGTTTTCTTATGATCATTATTGAGCTTTAGTGTGAAGTGGGAGAGCACATTTCACAGCATAAAATTTGGGTAATGAAAGCCATAGGCTGTTGGTGACTCAGACGTGGAACCATATCCTCGACTTACAAGAAGTAAATTGTAGTGATAATGTTATTTATAAAATGTTTAATGAGCTTAGGTCAAGTTCAATACAAATAAAAATGGCATGTAGAAAATTAAAAAAATACCCCTCCTTTGATTTGTATGATTGGATAACATAACAATTTAAATAAATTGTCTCAAAATTAATTTTTAAAACGATTATGAATCATGTACTAAATTGTATTTCAAGAAAAAAACTACTAAATTTGGTGGGAAAAATGTTTTAGAGCATTCCAATCCGGACTATACCTAGTTTTGAGTAAGCAAGACTCCGCACCGGGCAGAGACTAGTAAGCGAGTATGGTCTGAGTTGTATCGATCAATACACTGGTATCAGGTATGTACAGAGACTGTCGCCGATTATAACTAGTTTGAGTAAGAAAGACGCCGCACCGGGCAGAGCCTAGTAAGCGTGTATGTACTAAGATGTATCTATCAATACACTGGTATTAGGTATGTACAGAGACTGTCGCCGATTATAACTAGTTTGAGTAAGCAAGACTCCGCACCGGGCAGAGTTTAGTAAGCGTGTATGTACTAAGATGTATCTATCAATACACTGGTATTAGGTATGTACAGAGACTGTCGCCGATTATAACTAGTTTGAGTAAGAAAGACGCCGCACCGGGCAGAGCCTAGTAAGCGTGTATGGTCTGAGATTTATCTATCAATACACTGGTATTAGGTATGTACAGAAACTGTGGCCGATTATAACTAGTTTGAGTAAGAAAGACGCCGCACCGGGCAGAGCCTAGTAAGCGTGTATGGTCTGAGATTTATCTATCAATACACTGGTATTAGGTATGTACAGAAACTGTCGCCGATTATAACTAGTTTGAGTAAGAAAGACGCCGCACCGGGCAGAGCCTAGTAAGCGTGTATGGTCTGAGATGTATCTATCAATACACTGGTATTAGGTATGTACAGAGACTGTCGCCGATTATAACTAGTTTGAGTAAGAAAGACGCCGCACCGGGCAGAGCCTAGTAAGCGTGTATGGTCTGAGATTTATCTATCAATACACTGGTATTAGGTATGTACAGAAACTGTGGCCGATTATAACTAGTTTGAGTAAGAAAGACGCCGCACCGGGCAGAGCCTAGTAAGCGTGTATGGTCTGAGATGTATCTATCAATACACTGCTATTAGGTGTGTACAGAGACTGTCGCCGATTATAACTAGTTTGAGTAAGAAAGACGCCGCACCGGGCAGAGCCTAGTAAGCGTGTATGGTCTGAGATGTATCTATCAATACACTGGTATTAGGTATGTACAGAGACTGTCGCCGATTATAACTTGTTTGAGTAAGAAAGACGCCGCACCGGGCAGAGCCTAGTAAGCGTGTATGGTCTGAGATGTATCTATCAATACACTGGTATTAGGTATGTACAGAGACTGTCGCCGATTATAACTAGTTCGAGTAAGCAAGACGCCGCACCGGGCAGAGCCTAGTAAGCGTGTATGGTCTGAGATGTATCTATCAATACACTGGTATTAGGTATGTACAGAGACTGTCGCCGATTATAACTAGTTTGAGTAAGCAAGACTCCGCACCGGGCAGAGTTTAGTAAGCGAGTATGGTCTGAGTTGTAGTTCTCAAATACACTGGTCAGGTACTTTTAATGTAAGGTAATTTAAGAAATTCAAAATACAAACTTATTATTTAGTAGTTTTCAATGTCATTCTAGACATACTCACCAACATTTATATGAAGATTACGTCAGTAGGAGTATTCAAAGTGCCTTGAACAGATGCGCACTCAGATGTCAGATCCAAACTCTACAACAAATTATGGTCCAAGTTGGGTACCAAAGTTCAGATTGCCAACTACAGGGTGATAATTAAACCATTTCTGTCACACCGATTGAGCATCCTCTCTATGGTTTATATGTAAACACATTCACATGGTTTATATGTAAATACATTAATTACACGTATTCGATAACACTGTTAAATGCCCCACTTGTTAATTAAATAGTGCATTTACCGTGATAGCAGTCTAACGTTATTGGAATTACTTGGTTGTGACGAGTGTTGTCAAGTTTTATCCAGAAGGTAGTCAATTCATTATTAGAATTGTCGACTTATGTATTTTTAACTGTTAAGAAAAAATTTAAAACAGTTTAGAGTAAAGGTATCCTAAGTTTTCTTCGCGTGCCATAACCCAAAATGCATAAGCTTAAGATAGTTACAGGTAATAGGATTTTAGACATTTGCCGTCGTTATATGTTACAATAGGTATAGCACAACGTTTCGAGCATTAGAATCTATACTCTTCGTCAGGTTGGAGGAGCTTATTATTATATACTAATCCTTTGAAAATGTTTCTAAATTCTATTATCTTTTCAAACCTCAAACAATCTCTAAAGAGATCTATCTAATAATCAAACTGGTTGGTTGGTTGGTAAGTCTAGTTGGTTCTATCTTCAATATCAAACTTTAAACAAAGAGTCACAGATACATAGTTGTAAACAAAACTTAGCACAGCGGTTAAGTTGGCGATGGTCCGTAATCCGTCTGTGGTCCCAGTTGATTAGAACGAGATAAAACTATTGACGAGATATGTAACTGAGCGGACGAAACTCAGTATCTGCAGTACTTTGTATGCGAATATTGAGTTTGGCTTCAGTTCATCTTCCGCTTATGTGACACTTTCACAGACTTGACGCCTGGAAGTTTTCTTAGTCATATGGGTGTTATTTTGTTCATGTGTATTTAACTTTCTGCCTTATTGGTGAAGAGCAAAAGAATGCCAGTTTTCAAAATGTAATTTTACAGTATATTGACCATGATTTAAATTAAATGCCCAAAATTCTATTATATTTTCAAATCGGAGATCATTAATAACATTTCTAATACAAAATAACTGATTAATTAGAATCAATGGTTAGTTTTTAGGAAAAAAAAATACTTAATATTATAAAGTGTAACTAATACCTTGTAACTTGTATCTTGAAAGCTTGAGAATTGAAAATAGCGCTTTTTAATTTTAAATTCATTCTGTAAATGAATTTTTTTTAAATGCAATAGGTACTTCATTTGACGAAAGACTGGGATTACATTTAAATGGGATTGGCGACAACACTTAGTATGTGATGAAAAACAGGGGTATTAAACCTGTCAAAAACAGATACATATGTATAACGACTTGGATTATTGAAAATAATATTCCAGAATACTCTGTATAAAATTATAAATGAGACATCCAAGACGATATAATATATTGTTTGGTTAGTAAGCTCCGAGTGAATATTCAGTAAAATTTATTACTAAATTTTTAACTATTAAATATTATCTGGTTGGTCTAAAATAAAATCACAGGTCTAAATAAAAATTTTAGATTTATTTAAGATGGCAAATTAAATAGTTCAATCCTTCAGAATTTCATCACTCTCTATTTTCACCAAAGAATTGACAAACCGTTTAATAATAGTAAAAAGGTCCTTTGGCAACAAATATAAATTTCAGTCAAATATATCAAACTAAAAATCAGAGCTCTCTTCTTTAATAAAATAATAAAGTGTTCAAATTAAAATCAAATACCACTTGGAAATAAATAAAATAAAAATGTCCACTTCTAACTGAGTTCACTCAAAATAAACAAATAAAAATCAAACTTCTCTTTCTACTAGTTGTACCTTAACTTTCAAGTCTTTGCAATTCCGATACAACTCTTTCAAACAGTCATTAAGGTTTAATTAATTTCCAATAAAGAGTTCACAATAAAACAGTTCAAATTAAATATTAATATATTACTAAGTTTCCAAAATTCAATGAAAGTTATTAACAAAGTTCAACTTTAATTCACTTTTCTTGCAAGTTTGAACTTTCAAATGTAACTTGTATAATTCAATTGTGCTCTATTGTTCATTAAGAATCAGTTATGCTGATTGCTCTGTAATTTCTATAAATTTAATTTTTTCTATAAAAAAGACAACAAAATTCATTTAATATCAGATCTGGAAGACTATTTCCATATAACGTACAATAAATTTGGTGCTTACCTCAAAATCCCTCGCGGAAAAAAATTTAGAAACAAGGCGCGCACTGTCATTAAATAATTTACGATAATTACCAAAAACTGCCGAAAATTATGAGCTGGCAGTTTATATAGTTCCCCTTCCACCCCCTTTTGATGGACATCCGCGGAATTCTCTCATTGGCCCAGCCGTATCCAACTTGACAAACAATAGCCCTGTCAGATCTGACGTAAGTGCAATACACAAGACAAGATCTGATCAATTCAAGGCAATGAACCGCCTTCCTAATAATTTAGAGTTACCTGCACTAACTTGGCAAAGGATTACATATTCGTTTTTTTCCTAACTTTTCACAGTATAATTAAAATTAAATCCCAATATTTCTTACCAAAAATTTCATTTAATTTAAGTTTTAATAATAAAAATCAACCAATGTAGCTTTAAAATCGCTCCAATATGAAAACTTCAATTTTGAGTTAGTACATTCTTAGTAATTGTGTGATTTACGTAATTGCTCCTGGCCTCTGTCACGTAAGCTGTTTTATTAATACAGTTTGACTGTTTTTCTTGTACTGTGTAAAGTTGTTGACATCTTCTTTTTTATCGGGACGATCTTAAGGCAATGCCATTTTTATTTTCTTATTTAAGTAAAGGTTTTAGATTAATTGATTTAAAAATAATTATTTAAATGCAATACTTCATTTAAAAGACAAGGATTACATTTATATTTGTATGGTCGACCGAGTTCTTTGTATGTGGTTATAAGGCCATGGGTAACATCTTGCCACGTGTATGACTTTAAACGTGAGAACATGACGTAAAAATTATTAAACCAGTCAAAATCAGGACTTTCATCGTGACTCTCTTAAAGCCAATGCCATTTTAATTTTCCTGTTACCTGTAAGTAAAGGTTTTAGAGCTAAGGGAAGGGGAGTAAACTTAAATATTGAGTTTACTTACAAAGGAGGTCCTCTGTAAATGAACCTCCACTTCCACCAAGAGTCAGGGCAACGGACTTTCATTAGAGGGCCGCTACTTTCAGAGTACAGAGGAGAATGTGTTCTATTACAACAAGATTTTCAGAGCTATTTTATTACGATTATTACAATCACAATAATGGGGAAACATTGTTTTATTTTTACATAATATTTAATTAACATGAGTCAGTTTAAAAATATCAATGTAAAATATCAAAAGATAAAATTATTTTTGGATTTAGGAATAATAACCGTGTGTCACGATTAAATAAATAGTCATAATAAAGATTTTACTTAGGTAGAATAAATTATTCGGGTTTTACCACATTATAAGTTTACCATGTACCATGTATAGGCATTACCAATACTCGTTATCGGTAGGTAATTATAACAACGTGATTGATATCACTGTAAATGCACTGTTTAATTAATGAGATTATCCAATAACACAAATCACGCAGAATTAACAAGTGGTGCGTTTAAACAGTGTTATTAAACTCGTGTTATCTCTATGTAAATGCTTTTACCTATAAATCATGGAGAGGATGCTCAATCAGTGCGGCAGGAGAAGTGGTTTATTTATCACTGTGTGGTTGGCAATCTGAACTTTGGTACCCAACTTGGACCATAATCTGTTGTTGACTTAAGTTTGAAAATTGCATTTGACATTTGAATTTTCGGTATCGTAGTTAACACTATAGCATTAGTAATAATATTCTTTATTGTATGAAAAATCTTACGATTAGCATTGTATGCGTCAGTGGAATACAGTGTTTTACATTTATATGGTAGAAATAATGCCATCATCATAAGGATTGTTCAATAGAAATGAGGTTTATTCTTTGTTGCTACAAAATTTAAGAACTTTCTTCTCAATGACTTAACATGATCTCTTCAACGGAGTAAAACACCTTAAACCCCAGTAGCCCGTAGTTGTTTCACTTGAATTCTTCGAGGTTTACGATATTTTTAATGTACACTAATACATCAAATGTTCAAATGTCGTTCTTTATTGCCCAGTTTAAAATTTGTCCCTGCGTATACCCATATTGTAATTGCCTTTGAACATATCTTTTTAAAATTAACAGTAAAAACGTTCTCAGCAACCTAGATGCACGAATTATTTGACAAATTAATCTCAACTGAAGTTTACGACGTAGCCGGGAGTGTCAAATGCTGTACGGTTTGGGTTTCAGTGCTGTTTTATTGCCAGTTTTTTCTTGTTTATATTACTTTTGAGTTCCTAGTCTATGTTGAGCATTGCGTAGCAGCAATGTCAAATGCTGTAAAGTTAGGGTTCCCAGTGCTGTTTTGAGAATTGAAATTTCTTAGGTTCTATCGGTCGTATGCCTGTATTCTGTAAAGAATTGCGTAGCAGCAGTGTCCAGTGTCAAATTCTGTATAGTTAGGGTGTCAGCGTTTTGTAATTTGAATGGCAATACATTATTGACCGTTAGCGAAGCCAAACACTCGATGGGTTAGACAAATTCAATCACTCTTCTACCCCTCTGTCTGTATGACTTAGGCAACAATATATAAAAAAACTAACTAACCTAAAGAGTTGAAGCTTTACGTGAGCTTCATTCATATGAGAAATTACGAGTTTGACGTTGGTGTATGTTACTCAAAAGGATTTGTCTGAACGTTAGCTAATATTTTTACATTGGTTTTATAGGTGGCTTAGATGACAATGAAAATATGTTTTTTTCTGATTTTAATAGAAATGAACATTTTAATGGTAATACATAAATTTAATTCAGCCCAACATTCTAAAGCAATATATTTAATATTAAGACTATATATTATTAGTATATACTAACACAAGTACTGTACTTGCTTGGATAGTTTGCACCTCCTGTAACATCTTTGTTTAACATGTCAGCTCCCACCCACTGAACTCTCCTCTGAAACAACATTGCTCTTGTTGATGTTCCCAACACTGTTGTGTTGTGCTTCCAACCTGGGTTTTAATCGATGTAATTTAGGTCTTAACATTTCTTATTTTTCGTCTAATTGAAGTACCTATCATCGTTAAAACTACTCTACTACTTTAATACTGCAAATAAATTTTTTATGTCTAAATAATATTTTATCACATAAAAAATTAAATTTTTTAGGTATACGAACTTTGATATAAGCAATCTTGCAATGTTTATATTTATACGCAAATCTCTCAAGATTCAATATAAGAAATATACTTACTACTAATTTGTTTATATTTGTTTTTGTTTTAAATCTAAATTCACATACCCTTACATTATACGAAATTTACAATAATAATTAAATCTCCTATAGAAATAATAAAGAATAAAGGATAATACCTTATCGTAGTAAATATTTTTAAGTTTTTCAAATAAAACTATTGTACAGTACTATAACTATATTTTATTTGCACGTGAAGTTATTCTACCTTTAGGTTTTTAATATAAAACTAATTCACGACAAGTTAAATATATATAAACAAATAGCTTTGACTACATTAAGGATTTAATTTTAGAGAGTAATTTAAAATTTAAAGTATAAGAACACGTCTTATACTGCTATACAGATAATACAAGATGTTTATGTGCAAAACATTATATGTGAAATAAAATGTGCATAGTTGTAACAAAGCAATGCTAAAAGCTTTTTCTAAAACTACTGTAAACTGACGTAGTTATGAATAATAACTAATAAAAATATTTCAGAACTAACAATTTGTTCAGGTTTTATTACATGTTAACCAAATAAACAATGAGAAATGAGTATGTAAGAAAGTAGCTAATTTTATCTGGAAATGTTCTTTTTTATACACCTTCTTCAATCCCACGCAGCCACACAGAATGTGTTGGTGGCAATTTGCAGTTGCTCGATCCTGCTACGTGGCTTATCGAACTCCTCTCTCCCCATCATCAGTCCTTAATTTAATAGCGGGACTTTACCTATAGTTATATATTTGTCGTTTAGTATGGACCTTATGCCGTACTTTTGAAATACACGTTTTTAATTATTTATACTATTGACTGTAAGTTCAATCACTTCAACATGTTATTCTGTAATAGTTAATTTCAATATTTATTGTTATTGTATTTCTTGAACGACGGTGGAAAATGTAAGGAAAATTGTTAGCAACCACTTTAAATATGAATTATAACATTTATTATTATGGAGACATGTCTTCTGGATTTAGGCTTTGATAATATAGATCTTTATAAAAGTAAAAGAAAAATAGAAAATATGCTTCACTAGGACGCGGCTGTACAATAATGACAAATTTTATAAATGAATCACCGACACATCTGTGATTTCTTTATAAAATTTTATATTTTTATTTCACGAAACATGAGAACCTACACAGTGAATATTTTTAAGAGTAAGGTATCTCACATTAATAATAATAATTACAAAAGAAAATATAACATTTTTCACGTAAATAAAGATTTTGATACTTTTTCTGGATTCATGTTTGTTAATAAACACAATAAATTTAAGAATTAACATATATAATATTTCTCAATACATTCATATCACAGCTTTGGTTTAGGTTTATTACATTAAAACCGATATTGTAAATAAATTTTATTTATATTATATTTATACAAATAGTAACAAGCAATTATAATAATCATATTACTTTTTTAAAGTCCGCAATGAAATCGAGAAACTAAATTATCTTTAATCATAAATTTGTCTAAATTGACAGAGTTACAACTTTATCCCCTGCTCAAAAATAAACTCCGAACGATCAAAAATATGTTATTTAAGGAACACTTTGATGTTGTAATCCGCTTGAAGTTGACAGCCAGATTAGTCTATGCAGGATATTCCTGTTTACCAGCAGGAAGTAGAGTATTTGGTGCAAATATAACTAGTCTCATACGTCATATGTTAAAATTATAAAGGCTTCGTTATGAGTTCTTTTGAGAGAGCTGCAACAGTTGTTAGTGGAGCTAATGAATGTACGCGTAATAAGGTCAATTAAAAATCTGGAGTGTTTCATTAATCCTAAAATGATTGGACTTTTGCATAACACAGATTTTTTTAAGTATATTTTATATTTCCACATAAACTACTGTTGCTAGCTATTAATATTATAGTATAGCTAGTCAGTATATAAAAGCTATAAAAAGCTCACCATGAATATAGGATAGTAAATTGCCTGTACGTTCTACACACATAAATGTGTTCACGTTTACAGTTAAATATTTTAGGTTATTTAAAGTTATAATGCGTCTAGCCCCGATGGTGTAAAATAAAGTTAAACATGTAGTTGCACATAGCGTAAAGTTACAGTTATTTTTAATACGAATAGAAGTTTCATTTTCAATATTGAAAACAGTTTTTGGTTAGTGATTTTACTGTTTACGTTTCTATTCCTTGAAAATGTATATAACTATTCATTCGTGATGATAAAAACTAAAAACATATATAAAGTTGTTACATTTGGACTTTTTTTAAATGGAGATGTAATCTATTTTAATGAAAAAACCTTAAGCAACAGGAAGCTAACAGAATAAATTAACGTGAAAGAACAGTGTCTCTGTTAAAAGACCTCATTAATATTTAATTAAGTTACTTTGTATGTCCCACTGTTGCACCTTAGTATGTTTGTAATTTTTTTATGTTTAAAGCAATAAAGAAATTACATAAGTAATGTTAGGGAAATTACAATGGGAATACATAAAAAGTAAATTATACCACATGTTTTACTTATTTAAAGAATTTCCTGTTCATTAAAAAAACGTATTGTGAATTTCTGTGCAATATAAATATATTGTAAAGGGAACGAGAAAATCAGCGTATTTGGAATGAATGGCTTGTAAGAGACTTAAAAAGTCTAATATATTTTGCAAAACTGTGCCTTTAAAAGTACTGGCTGGCTTGCCTGCATGAAACAACAGGCACTTTTGCTAGATAACGGATTTGTAAATAGTCCTTCTAAGGCAAAAGGGACGTATAATTTTTGTTGTTATTAACACCAAAATGCTATCAGCATTAATTTTTGTACTGTATATATATAAAAGATAATGAGTCTAAGGAGGCAGTTAACTACGACTTTACGGCGCTTGCTTGTCAGTTCGCGAAAAGTAAGGTTTGTAGCGAGTGTGCTGTGACGGGCGCCTGCAGGAGCGCTGCGCCGCGTGCGTCACACCGGTTTCCTGTGATGACCATATAACCCTCCATCCACGGCCGAACCCATCAATGTGTTCACGTTTATAGTTAAATATTTTAGGTTAATTAAAGTTATAATGCGTCTAGCCCCGATGGTGTAAAATAAAGTTAAACATGTAGTTGCACAGAGTTTGTTTATGTTATGTTATTTATTGGCGAGCCTATTTTCTCGAGAAGTGAAGAGAAGACAATTAATATTCAATAAGTGTTGATTCGAACCCCAACATAACTCATCATGACCAATTAACTTTTATTGTTCACTAAGTATTCTGGTAAATTAAATTATGATAATATTTACTGAGATATAATATTGATCTCTTATTTAAATTTCGAGTTGTTACCCAATAATTTATCATTATCAGTCTTTCTGGTTAGATTATGATAATATATACATATAAAAAATAAGGTATTATTTTAATTTAATTTTATGTATATTAAATAGTCTATTACATTCAAATTTTAACAATGTGCAGACAGTCCCATTGCAAAATCGATGCCAAAGAAGGAGATTACTTAAAGAGGAAATTACATCGTAACTTGTCTAATACCGAACTTATCAGCCTACTCAAGTCACTTAAAATTTGTCGGTTTATCTATATAACTCAATATAATTTACTGAGAATACTGGGAAGTAATTACCATGTGAAAAGAATGAATTTTGGTTATGAGAACCGTTAGATAATATTTTAGAGGCTCGATTAAGAAGGACCACTTCACACTAGGCAGTGAAGACGCCGAACACACTGATTTTAACAAGAGTTCACCAGGTTACACATAATGAGTTTATAAACAGTGCATATTCAAATAAAGTGCAGAAAATAAACAGTTACCTTTGTTTTCATGAGAGGTACCTAACCGTAGACTGCTGTTGTTGAGGGCCAGGTTGTGATCAGTAAGTGTGGAAATAGGCTGCTGTCTTGTCGGCAGGCGTGAAGACGGAAGATGTCCTTCACGGATTCACTCACGCACAATACGACCGCAAACTAATAGTTCATAACACTGTGGCCAGTCCTGTAGAGCACGGTAGACGCGGGTGTCCGGGAGCAGAGACGTTCTGGTAGAGATTGCCAATCCAGAGCACTGACTTTAATGTTAATGTAAATGTACAACAAATAGAGATAAACTAATATTTAAATAAGAGAGTAACACATGGGGGAGAGAGTAAGTATGGTAAGCAGTGGCTAGAGAGTACATAAGTGCCCCAGGCGGGACCGAGAGTATAACGAGCAAGCGTGCCGTCGCTTGCAAGGTAGGCAATTGATAAGTCAACCGTTGTGATTGGTTGGTGAGTGTACAGTAAACAGCTGATTCGTGAAACAATGGTTCATTGGTCTGTCGCTGTACGTGAATATTTTAATCCAGTAATGAATGGTATTGTAGGCACTAGGCCGCAGAAAGAGATATAGAATTAATGCAGTATATACAGTTTAGTAAAATAAAGGCAAATATAGAGTATAAATTGCCCAAAAAAATATATACATAATTATTATTCAATAAAAGTAGCCTTTTCATATTAGGCAATAAAAAACAAGTTACAGTTGTTAAAAAAATACAGTTAACAGATTCAGATAAAAAACAATTAAAACGAGTTACTCGTCATAAAGCTATGAGACGTACTACTTAAATACTGTAGGAACCTGTATGTACTTTGGGGATATTTATTTAGTGAACAAAGAAAATTTACAATTTTTATAGAAGTAAAACTTTTAAATTTGTAAATACCATTATACAATTACCATTTTGGGGATTTTTTCTATATTTTAATAGTAACATTTGCTTTTTAAATAGCCCAAAATGTATCCCAAATGCACACTTGGGAATATAATTTTAGGAACTGAAGCTTCCCAAACATTCGAAATCAATCGTAAATCACTTTGTATATTTTAATGGTATGACTCGGTTCACTCTAAGTCGAGTTCAGTTACTGAAGCTATGCTACAAATGATTAACTGCAGTAAAAGCATCAACACAACAATAACGGTAGACTGTAATTCACTGTAATTAATTGTATGTTTCCATTAGTTGATATATTACGATGATGTATGTAGGGCACTTTATAGGTCATTTAATTACGGTAGGTATTTTTGAGTGATATGATTCTGACGTTTATGTTCGTCTGATTAAAGTTATTTTTAAAATACGTAAATTCCTCACTTAGAATGTTTTTTCCGCTTTACTTTGTTCTGCTCAAGCAAAGGTTATAACTAAATTAATATGAAAGTGTATTTATGATCTTTGAATAGGTAAAATTATTAACGAAAAACTGCGCACCCTTGAGAAAAACCTGTGAGCCAGTAAGATATCTTTTCTAAGCACAGATATAGTCGAATTTTATTTTAACAATAAGAACAGAAAATCTATATAGTTGTAAAAAGTAGAAAATTAAGAATTTTTATTCTACTTCTGCTTTGTACTTTTAGCTAAGAAATATACAACAAATTGAGTAATCAAGGGATCAAAACCCTCAAAAAATCTTTGGACCCGATGGATATCCATCAAAGGTTTTGTTTGAATATTGTAGGACTTTGGTGTCTTCAGCTGTACTAAGGCAATTGTTTCTTAAATTCACATAGTTTATAAAATACGAGAAACAAAGTTAACTAAATGTATTATAGCTATATAGTTATTATTTAGTAGTTTAACTAAATGTATTATAGCTAGAAAGTTATTATTTAGTAGTTTAACACAACTGCGGCAGACGCCTTACGGCACCGAACAGTGGGAAAACTAGACGGTCTCACTGAGTATAGAGCCGCATTGAAGGTGTTAACAAATGTTACATGTTTTTTTCCACAGGTAACATGAACTTGTTAAATAATGAATAACTCAGTGCAAATGCAGGCGTAATGATGGTCCTCTTCTCAGTCAATATTGACCGGGACAGGGTCATTCGTCCCAATACCACAACTTATAACAATACCTCAACTGAGAGTACTATCTGAAGATAGTATATTAAATAGATTATATATTAAATAATCAACAACATAGTGCAAAAGCAGGGATAATGATGTGCCTATACATAATAAATATTGACTATAACAGTGTTATTAATGTCCCAATACCATAAATTATAACTGTAACTGACAGTACCATCTGAAACAAAATTAACTACTCAGAGCAGATGCAGCCAATATTGACAGAGAAATAAATATTAATGCTCATTTTCCACAACTTATAACTCACCCAAGAGTATCACTTGAAGTTTGTGAACCTATAACAAATAATCAAGAAATCAGTGTGGACGCAGCGGTAATGATGTCACTGTATAAGTCAATATTGACTGGGACAGGGTTATTAAGGTTCCAATACCTCAAAGCGTACAGCTTTGTGTGGCTTACGAGATATTCAGTGTCTGCTCCTTGATGAGATTATTATAAAATTTAATTTACTATAATCCGTTATCTAATCCTTTAAACTCCTAAACCTTCACCTTTATTAATAGTATATGAGAGAATATATATTTGAAGGTACCTACAAGAGGACTTGTCTATAAATACATTTAAACATTCCAGTTTTAATATAATAGAAAATAAATTTAAAATAACACGTCTAAATAATTATTTTGTTTTATTTATGAGTACAAAGTATTTTCAGTTAATTTTATTTTGTAAAGAAAGAATAATTGCCCATTTAATAATTTAGTTTTTTATGAAACTATTCAATAATTTTAATTTTAATTTCAACAAAACCGTAAATAAAATTAATACTTTCAAATGTACGCTAAGCTCACGTATGAACTTGTCTGGTGGTTTACCAAAGAGAAGATAATTAAGGTTGATGAGTTTTTTAAACAACGAGTTGTCTGTACAGAGGTGTGTTAATCACTTTTACAACGCTAAAGTTGAGTTCAGCTCTATTTTACATTCCGCTCAGTTCAGCGTCTTAAATCAACACTGTTACAGACATGACTCCTGAAAGTCTGGAGACGCCTACAGAGTTTTAGAACGTGTTAGATTTAAGATACTGCATGGAACAGAAGATGACAGGGAACTAACATTAACATTGTATCAACCCTTCCCACCGCAGTTACTTTATGTGTACTTTTACAATGAAAACATATGTTTTATGTTAGATAATGAAACCTTTAGAAAATAAATTTTATTGAACTTATATTCTTTATATAGCTGGAAATACAATTGAAGACAGTACACAACATCACTTAAATACGAGTATCCATTGTTTTCAAATGTTCTCTTATGTCTCTATCTCTGATGTTGACGTGTTAGTGGTGATATTGAAGACCTAAGCGTATATTTATTGGATCATGTGCTCGTTTTTGTTGGTAATAATACAATTAAGCGTCTAGGTCCAGGGAATCGTTGTTGATCAAATTTAATTTTTTTCAATTGCTCCTCAAGGACTCTATTTTCAGTAATTATTTACTTTATTCTTACTTATGGGCTTGAAGAAGAAAAGGCAGTAATGCGGAAGGAGACAGGGAATTGTGCCAGCATGCAGGATTGCACCTGCTTCCGTGATTAAGGAAACCTCTCAAGTAATATAAAGGTTCGTGATATAATCTAAACAAAGGTAAAGAAAAGTAAGTCGTAAGAGCTTGATGAAATGCCAGCGTTTCCTCTCAAACTAGTTTAATCAATGACGTTCTAAGAGTGCATTCCTATTTCTTATGTTATAACTATGGCTTGTATTCTTGTAAACGATCTTGACACCAAAAAGACAACTACAACCTGAGGCACCAGTCTACAAGACACCAATCTACAAGACACCAGTCTACAGCACTCTAACCGATCCCGACCACCCACGAGACAGATGAAGTCTTTACAGCACTTCCTACTACTACTGACAGACTTGCCATGCCTCTTTCGACCACCTTTGCTAGCACATCAACCCACAACACAGGATAACCCAATAAGACTCTAGTACAAATCTTCACAGGAGCCTACTGTACTCCAATGCCTCAGACACTACATTATATCAGTTCCATCCCTTTCATATATAAAATTCATTTCAACACACAGCAAAATTTACCTAAAAACGAACCCTCTCTAAAATTTCTGCCCTAAAAACCTCCAACTTCCAAACCTATTGCAATATACAGAACAACCTTTCCACAATACATCAACAAATGGTAGTAGAACACCTCCCATTCATCCAAAGACAACAACCAGATAGAAACAGAAGATCGCTCACGTACGTCGGAGATTTCTTCGAACGGTGTTATGACATTGCGACAGAACACCTAATCATGACTTGCTAGACAACGAGGAAGATGTCTACACAGCATTCTCAACACAACAACACTACCTGCTCTCCGAGCTACCTGCGCATTAACCTGCTTGAAAACCCGATGCCTTATGTAACACAAGTCTCACCGAACAAATTTCTCGTAACAAACATCCAAATAAACCTGAAAGTAGTATGCTCACATCAGAAGACCCATCACTACATCCAAAAACCGAACTACACAGGAACTCTAGAATTCATCCTACCCTGTAAATGTTCTCTACACCAGAAAGAATTAACACTTGTAAACACAGTAATACCATGTGGTTCCGGAAACCCTGACAACTATCAAATAACAGATCTTCTGCCCATTCCTTGGTCAAAATTTCACTCTATAACTATATTACCCCTCGAATCAGAAACAAGACAAGAATTCCAACATCTCCATAAAATCTTAGATAAAAATAGGACCTTATCGACACCCACCTACTTCGTTCACAATCTACAAAGACAACACCACTTCCAGCTATAACTCAACGACAACAACATAGTAAACAACACGGAACTCATTTTGTACATTTTATTAGCCTAGACTTCTATATTAACACTACTTCTTTTTATAGCCCTCTACTTCATCCACATTAACAACATCAAAATAAAATTCATGAAGCCAACAGTACATGAACGTGACTACCCAATGGATAACCTAAATTAGACAATAAGTACGATTCGTAGGTAGAATCGTCATTAAGCCAGGGGAATGTAAGACATACGTAATTATTAGTATAACAATATTCATAGAATCAATATACAGATAGTTGCTGGAAAGGAAGTCTTGTATTACAATTCGATACAAATATCCTCAGGATGTAAGTGGATACGCACATCTGCCCAGACACCGATGATGAACAAACAGGAAATGCTTGTTTAAGCAGCGGAAATGCTTATTTTTAAAAATCATGCAACGATGTAAGGGACAGCCAATCTGCAGTTGCTCGATCCTGCTATGTGGCTTATCAAACTCCTCTCTCTCCATCCTCATTTCTCAATTTAAAGCGGGACTTTACCTATAGTTATATATTTGTCGTTTAGTATGGACCTTAAGCCGTAATTTTGAAAGAGGGGTTTTTTATTATTTATACTATTGACTGTAAGTTCAGTCACTTCAACATATTATTCTGTAAAAGTTAATTTCAATATTTATTGTTATTGTATTTCTTGAACGACGGTGGAAAATGTAAGGCAAATTGTTAGCAATCACTTCCCAACTCAATAATAAAATTTATTATTATTGATACATGTTTTCTGGAGTTAGAATTTGAAAATATATATATTTTTTATAAAGTAACAGAATAAGAGAAAATATGCTTCACTAGGACACGGCTGTACAATAATGACAAATTTTATAAAAGAATCACCAACACATCTGTGATTTCTTTGTAATATTTTATATTTTTATTTCACGAAGCATGAGAAGCTACACAGTGAATATTTTTAGGAGTAAGGTATATCACATTAATAATAACAACTACAAAAGAAAAAAATAAAATTTGTCAAGAAAATAAATATTATGAGACTATTTCTGGATTCATGTTTGTTAATAAACACAATAAATTTAAGAATTTAAATAAATAATATTTCTAAATAAATTCATATCACCGCTTTGGTTTAGGTTTATTACATTAAACCGATATTGTAAATGTATTTAGGAGTTCTGTTACTTGTAACAGTAGTTAATATACAATATATTTATACAAATAGTAACAAGCAATTATAACAATCATATTACTTTTTTTAAAGTCCACAATGATATCACGAAACAAAATTAGGCTCTCTTTAATCATAAATCTGTCTACATTGGGAGATTTAAAACTTTTTTTACAACAAGTTTGTGCACGTGAGTGTTTATACAAACTTTCAGTATGGAGTTTGTCCCAAAAACCTTAATTGGAGAAACCTCTCCAACAATATACAAAACAAATAAAATAACACGAACAACCAGTAAGTCACATTTTGATCTCCACATTGCAGACGACACAAACTTTTCTTTATGATTTACTCTAAAAGTTAATGTTAGTTGAGTAACTTTAAATTTACCTTGTATACTTTCAATTGAAATATGGTAATGAGACAAGTTTGACAATTTCTATAAATGAAATGCTGTAAAATCTCGCAAAACAAGTGCTATTTGATTTCAAAAATGGAAATACATTTTTATCAATTTAAGTTTATGATTTTTACCGACGATATAGCATAAACAGTTTTTTTTACATACATCCGTAAAGTTTTATTATAACATTTATATAGTTTGAATTATGGGCATGTAACTGATTTTTGATATGTTATATTTATTACTACTATGAAAAAATAGGCGTGTCTATGAATGTTTCGGTTATATATTTTTAACATAGTCTTATAACACTTTTCCTATGAGCATTGTTATTAAATTTTAAGTATTTTATCATTTCCGAATAAACCGACCTTCTCTCATAGTGTGACAAAATTTTTATTTAGAACAAAAATACTTATTTGTATAGTTAACAGATTTGTAAAAATTTTTGGCAAAATTGCAAAACAATTGATTTATAGATAATATCAGTGAATATTTTGTAAATTCGTGACAGAAATGTGTTTTAGAGAGTTTGCGTAAAAGTTCTACCTCTTTTACAAGGAATTCAAAATTTGTTTAACACAACAATTATTAATACCTCTAGATAGAAGTTTCCTACTTTATATTTTCTTCGCGGAAGCTGTAAAGTTTAAGTGAGGACATAAACTGTGGTATCGGTTAGAAAAATCTACTGTAAAAGAAAACTAAACTACATTTCCAAAACTTTTATTACAGTGAGACAGATTTATAACATGCAGCTGATGTTCAATAGTGTTCAAACAAGCATGTAAACTGCATTAAAGTTACACGGAAAATATTAATTTATTTTATAAACCCCTGTGGAATATTGTTCCTACTCAGGTCTGCTGGTCCCCAGTGCGAGGCTGGTGAGCGGTTTGAAGTGGTTTTGTGTGAAGTGTTCGGTCAGTCTGTGAACCTTAAAATAAAAAGTTGGAACTGTAATTAATTCTAAACGTGATGTAAATTATGTTGGAGGTTAGATAGTAGGCTTAAGCCGATTGTTGGAAATTTTGTCTATGAGTAGTGATATGCTCTAACTCTATGTGTGGTGACACCCTCTCACTGTATGATTGGTGAACCCTCTCACTCTATGTGTGGTGATACATTCTCACTTTACGTGTGGTGACTCTTGTCACTATACGTGACACCATCTTACTCTTGAAACAGCCTTTTCGATATAAAACTAGTTAGACATTGCATATATATTACAACTAAAGACTTGTAGTAAATTACCGGAATCATAAAGAGATGTATTCTTATTTAATTGTCCGTGATCGTCGTTTCTGGTTTCAGCACCATTTCAGCAGTTTTGACGTTTGTTTTGCAGGATGGAAGGATTGAGAAAGAAATAATATGTTCCAGACATTTGCCATCGTTTGGCGATACAGAAAAGTTCGCAATCTGCAATCTGATCCCATTGGTTTTCTTTCTAATCATTATGGTATTCTATAGTATATTATATCTAGTACAACATTTTTCTAATCATTAATAAAAAAAACCAGATATTCATAGATTAGTGTGAAAGGGCAGTAATCAATTCAATTGCTCAATACTCAACACTACACGTAGGTAGAATATTTATATACCGATATAATAACTTATTGACACATTTATACGCATAAATTGAATATTTATACATATGTTGAGATTTTTTTATTCATACATTGAGTATTTACACATAAATTATTATTACATACGTGGAGTAATTTATAATTACATTGAATATTTCTTCATACATAGAGTAATTTATTAATGCATTGAGTATTTATGCATATATAGATTATTTCTACATATATGCAGTAATTTATTCATACATTAATTATTTATGTATTCCTTGAGTTATTTATTTATAAATTCACCATTTATACATAAATACGGTAATTTATTCATACATAGAGTATTTAGACATACATTGAGCGAGAGGTTCTATTAGAAATTGTACGATAAACGTACAGGTAATTGACAGGGTGCTTTGTAAAATAACTATACTCCAGACATAAAATACGTTTTGCTCTTTTGAAATACATTACTCTCGAGCAAATAACTGTACGTAGGACCATGAAACATATATGCATTACGTATTATGTATATACATGGTGAATTTTATTGATGAGCATAAGAAGTTACTAGAGCAAAAGAATTTTGGAGTAACTAAATTTGTTGTATCGGAATTCATAAAAAGAATTCATTTTAATTAATTCTCCACGGTAGAGTACGCCTGAAAAATTTAAGAATAATCACAAAAACTTAAACCCGTCCCACTTGACGAGGCGGCAGTGACTTTAGTGTTCAAATGCAAAGAACGGTTGTGATTGGATTTTAGTATAAGCCTCTGGTTTTCGTACTTCACTGGCTTGTCGACAACAGCCATAATTATTATACTTTTTCATAATTTGCAAATCGTTATTTAAGTGTAATCCAACTCCAATTGTTTTATAGATCATCAACAATAGTATAATTGCAGGCTTGATGTAATATTCTGTAATACTGGCTTCTACAGGGATAATAGTGTAAATCACTATCTAAAACTACTCAAAATGCCTAAAGAGGGTGAGTATCCAACAGATTCTCAAGAATGACAATAAACCGATTTATAACTATTTTTAAATGTAAAATTTGCAGTTTGATAGATGGGGTTTTGAAATAACAATGTCAAAGCTGGGAATAAATATAAGAGATGAAATGAAGAAGAAAGGTCTATTAAAACTACCAACTCCTCTGACAACGATAACAAGCAACTTTGACTGAGCCGTGAGCAGCTGACAGATGTGTGCATCCCAAGTGCTCTAACTTTACCGTAAACATGATTCTTTAATTATTCTATGTCTAAACAACGTTAAAGGTGGTATTTTTGTATAATTAAAATTCTTCCGTTTATCGTATTCAAATATATACAATTTATCAAACAAATATTTCTGGAGTCACATTCATAAAGTTTAGATTTAAACTTAAATTTTATCTTAAACATAGTAAACAGCATAATTATTGGATGAATAAATGTCCATCATTTTTAATTTGTTCTTTATTTTTTCTTTTCAATTTAATCAAAAATTTATTTACATAGAAATATTTGAAGCATGAAACTTAAATTATGAACTGAGAAACGTAACACTATGCATATATGCATTTATTAATGTGATAATTTCCTAATATATATAACACTTAAGAGAGCACACAAATAATTAAAACAATGCTGTCGCTTAAACGTTTACTAAAATAGCTTAGTTAATTTAGGTAACATGTCGTCAAACTATTCGTTTTTGCTGTTGTAGGTTTTCACACTTTTAATACGTATTTATGAAATAAGGGTTTGTATGTTTCTTGTGTTATAAAATTTTCACTGCACAACAAAGCCATTTACCTGATTGAATATTATATTGTTACATTCTTTATTTTAAGATCGAAAATTGAGAACGGCAAATTGCTTTATAATGATGCTAAAACCTAGTATTTAGTCGTACATAAAAAAGATTTACTAAAACTAATAATTTAAAAAATATATAAAAAACACCATATTTTTTTATAAAACAGGTTTATAGTCACTATTTTAAAATACAAGAATAAAGGTAAATATTTGGAGAAAATAGGAGGAAATTAGTTTTAAAGTAAAGCATGGTTGTATATGTTTACAATTCTTGACAGTGACACACACCTATTTTGCGGTTGTTGGATACGGTGTTCCTCGGGAAGGGCTGCACCCCGACCCGGTACTTGCCGCCAACCGCGGTATTGCGGGGAATTGCCCCGACCCACTGTGCTCCCAGCCATTTAATGGGCCTCGGGACCGCCACGATCCTAAAATAGCCAATGGTATTAAGTTATGGCTAATGATATCACGTTAAAGAAAAATATGTAAAAGTTTATAAAAATTATGGTATAACGTCCTGTTCTCCCTTCAAATTTTTCAGTACTCGCATACTGGTTTATTAATTATACAGTTCTTTAAATATTAATAAAAACACTACTTTTCCAAATTGTTTATTTTTTCGGGCGTGGAGTTGCCTGAAGATGAAACCTTTGGTTTTGAAAGGCCTCGCCCGAAAAAATAAACAATTTGGAAAAGTAGTGTTTTTATTAATATTTAAAGAATTTTCCAATTGCTCCAAGAGTCTACAATACAGTTCTTTATTAATAAATTTGGATTTAGAAACAAAAAAAATTTGAATTTCTGATATTGGGTCTTAGAAAAAGTTTTACATTCGATTAAACAGGTTGGTGAATACATACTTAGAAAAAATCAAGTAAAAATTTACAAAAAAGGGAATATTTAAAATTAACATTTAACAATGGAAGATTAAAATATAAAAACCAAATTAATGGGGAATGGGGGTGTTTCAAAGATTTTGATCAAATGAACTTACACGATTCTTTAATAATTAAGAAAATTTATTTTTCTGAATAATATGATTAATACGCTCTAAGAATACAAAATAATAAATCGATTAAGAGAATTTGGAACAAAGCGTTAGAAACGGATTGAAATAAGAATGTGAAGACGTGCGGATGCAAATATGTTTAGATTTACAACACAAATTTCAATTAATTACATATAGCTATACATTTGACGTTAATACAGAAAAAAGTAAAAACTTCGTTAGTTACAGATGTAGGACGAGGGTGGAGTGTTCTGGGTAGTCCTTTGTCCTGTTGCTGGATCTCCAGACATCGGTAATGTGGATCACCACTTAATTTAGAAAACGCTGCAAACAAGGGGATAATGAGTATGAAGGAATGGTTAGAATTCCTTCTCTAATAAGATAGACATCGTAATTTCGTCTTCTCTCTGCTAACAGAATGTGGTGTTTGTCTCTTAATAGATTGTAAATAGTTAGAAATATTCCATTATGTTTAATTCTAAGTGCTATAATGGCCCATGTTGTAAGTTTGAATGCATGCAGCAGAAACGTTTTGTCCTGTCTGCAACCGATCTTATCCTTCGTGTACAGTGATATTAAATATATGAAAAATTATCATTTTCAAATAATAGGTTATATTTGTGTGTAGTTCTGGAGGTTTTTTTCCAAACGGATTATTGGCTAAAACCGAGGAAGTTTGAAGATTTTCATCTAAACCTTTGCTATGAGTAATTCAACGAATAAGTCAGGAATATAAATACTAAGCTCCACTAGGTAATACAGGTTTTTCTGTATTCGCATTGATTTATAAACTTCAACGATAAAGTATAAATTTGTACAAGATAGTATAATGTGTCTAGACCACACGGTACACTCGTAGATCCCAGGCCAGCCACACAGGTCGGGTCGGTTCGCACTCGCCCTATTGTAACAACAGCAATACGGAAAAATTACTGAATATTGAATGATTGTGCTATTTGGTTAAGCTATCTTTATAGAAAACGTAACCTATTCTAATAATTCTGACCGTCGGATAGTATACTTAATACAAACACCTATATTATTACACGAATTAACATGTGAAATAAATCATTTCAGAACATGCAGTAGGTAGTGGCTATAACCTAACACCAAACAATATCTTGCACAGTGTACAGGGTGGCTCATCTGGACTTGGCGACATAAAGTAGAACTAATATTTGAACGCATTGAATACTGCATGAAGGCACATTAATAATAGTTTTATCACTCATTGTTTTTTATTGCACAGAGAACTAATACGTGTATGAGTATAAACACTAACAAAATTAAGATTGGAATTTAAAATTTCTCTTCCGACTCAATCCGAAGATTACACGCCAACTCTAAAAGTCAAACAGAGAAAGCATTATTAGTTTACATTTTTAATTTGCACAACACCGATGGAACAATAACTTTCCATATTGGCGTGTTAATATAATCGTAACACTTTAAAATATTTAGAAACTCCATAATCCTCAAATATACAGATAACAGTTTTTATAACAGTATAAATTCTTTGTAAACACTTAGACTTGATTTTGTTACAATTATTCCAAAATGTTGTTTGGAAACATAATGGCCCAATGGTTCTGTAGCTTCAAACGGCCACCATCTTGAAAACCTAAGAGTTATCGAAAAATAAGTAAGTATAAATGTAATTTAAAATTGCTTTCCCGTTTTAAAAACTGTAAATTTTGATTTATGTTATTAAATACCCGAGATAAAAACCTGACCATCATCTTAAAATGTTTTAGCTTAAGAGTGGTTATAGAACTAAACCCAGCTAAGTAAAAATATTGCGACTGTACCAAGGTTAGCCTAAACCCATTAATAACTACGTTACTTCTTGTTTTCAAAATTATTCCCGCAATGTTGTACACTATTAAAAACTTTGTACACCCACTACCTGAAAATCTTACGAGGTATAAAATTGCGTAAGAACAAACATTACTTTAAAATATCTTACATTTATAAATGATATGTTTACGGTAAATTTTATAGTAACATTTATAGCCACCTTGAAACCTTAAAATATATCAAAAAGGGAAAGAATAATAGTTCTTTGTAATAGCCTAGTATATTAAAAAAATGTATTTTATTTATACGTTAGAAATTAGTCAAGAAATCTTTGCTCGAATGTGAATAGCTACCATTTTGCAAGTTTTTATTCTATAAGACTGACTAACAAACTCATTTATGCTATATACAAATATTGCTCCTGTACCAAGTTTAGTCTGAATTTATTCAGAATTATGGTAGTTGTCGTGTTCAAATTTACTTCCGGAATCTAGTATACTACTAAATAACCTGTAAGCCCTCTGTTTGGAAATATTACGTGACATCAAAAAGGACGTAGGAACAAACTTTATTTTAAATTACCTGAGAATTGTATAACAAGTTTTTCCGCTGTAATGCAGAAATGTAAAAATGTGTTTTACAAACTTCGATTGGCCGCGATATTAAAACCTAAGAGGTATTGAAACAAATTAAAGGATAAAAGTTGGTTGCAATAAGCTAATACATTTTAATAATAAATCGTTTTGGATCTATATTGGTAATTAGTCAAGTTAAAAGTTTTGATCGAATGCGAATGTCCGTCATCTTAAAAGTTTTTATTGGTGAAGACAGATCAACGAACTCATTGAATTTATGTGCTAGTACTGTCTTTGTACAAATTTTAGTCTGGATATTTAAAAAGTTACAGCGGTGATCGTGTTAACAATCTCGAGTTATATTGCATGAGCTTGCACAAAGTATAAATAAGAATTGTTAACTTCACTAATCAAATTATGCATTTATTTAGTAACGATAAAGTTTTATTTCAACTATACTATGATTTTTCCGTTCACGACCCTCAGGATCAAAAAATACGATAATCCGAATATATTTATTCGGGTTCGAGTTCCGACGGAGCAAGAACTTTTTTAAAAATGTTTATTGAAATTAAATTAGCTTATTGAATTTTATACAAATTTAATTAAATGTAAATAAAAGTCATGTGATAGCTATTTGGCTTTTAGATCGTATGTTGTTTTGGTTATTTAAACAAGTATGTGACAGAAACGCCAAAATATAAAATAAATCAAAAGTAAGGTCTCTACGGTGTAGTGGTAGTGATCCGAGTTACGTATAACATATAATCCATAAGAAATAATGTAGTTAAAATACCGTTTATATTATACTCATGGTATAATATAAATATTTGTGTGTGTGAGTCTTTTAATTAAATTATAAAAATATACAGATTTATATGAAATTTATCTAAAACTATGTTTATGACACAAACATGCTATTTAAGCCACACATTTTCCTGATAGATTTAATTTCGTACAAACCAAGTTTTGTAACAAAATAGACTTTCCATATAAATTATCAATCACAATTTTAAAATTATACTTTTATGATAATTAATAAATGAATTATTTGGAAATTAACAAATGATATTTTTAATCTGAATAATCAATAAACTATATAAAAAGATTAATTGAGATAGACGAAAATCTTCAGTAAAGTTACTAAGATCTTTCACCCCGCGCTGACCCCGCACAGTCATAGCGATGTCGGCGCCTACACTGATATATCAACAAACAAAAAACATCAACTCCGTAACTTTGATTACCGACAAACTTGACTCCACTTTTATCGCAAACCTTCCTGAATTTATTAGTCCACTGCTCTCTTCCTCCTACTGAGTAACGAGGGGAATATGATGACTCTGCTAGGACCAGTTAACTGACTTCACTTTAATCGTAATCCTGCATGAATTTATTAGTCCACTGCTCTCTCCCTCTTACTGAGTACCGAGGGGAATACGATGACTCTGCTAGGACCAGTTAACTGACTTCACTTTAATCGTAATCCTGCATGAATTTATTAGTCCACTGCTCTCTCCCTCTTACTGAGTACCGAGGGAAATATGATGACTCTGCTAGGACCAGTTAACTGACTTCACTTTAATCGTAATCCTGCATGAATTTATTAGTCCACTGCTCTCTCCCTCTTACTGAGTACCGAGGATAATATGATGACTCTGCTAGGACCAGTTAACTGACTTCACTTTAATCGTAATCCTGCATGAATTTATTAGTCCACTGCTCTCTCCCTCTTACTGAGTACCGAGGAGAATATGATGACTCTGCTAGGACCAGTTAACTGACTTCACTTTAATCGTAATCCTCCATGAATTTATTAGTCCACTGCTCTCTCCCTCTTACTGAGTACCGAGGGGAATACGATGACTCTGCTAGGACCAGTTAACTGACTTCACTTTAATCGTAATCCTGCATGAATTTATTAGTCCACTGCTCTCTCCCTCTTACTGAGTACCCAGGGGAATATGATGACTCTGCTAGGACCAGTTAACTGACTTCACTTTAATCGTAATCCTGCATGAATTTATTAGTCCACTGCTCTCTCCCTCTTACTGAGTACCCAGGGGAATATGATGACTCTGCTAGGACCAGTTAACTGACTTCACTTTAATCATAATCCTGCATGAATTTATTAGTCCACTGCTTCCTTCCTCTTACTGCGTACCGAGGGGAATATGATGACTCTGCTAGGACCAGTTAACTGACTTCACTTTAATCGTAATCCTCCCTGAATTTATTAGTCCACTGCTCCCTCCCTCTTACTAAGTACCAAGGGGAAGTGGATCAGTTTGCTTGGACCAGTTAACTGACTTTACTTTTCGTGGTTGTTTCAACATCAGCTCGTCGCAGTTGAGTCTCATTCTGTAGTGATTTGTTGCTTGTGTCTTATGATCGTTTTCAAGCATACTGATCGTCTCTAATTCTCGATTAAACATTTGTTAATATTCATGTAAATCATTATATTCAGTGGTGCTGATATGAACCTATTAACATTCCTTGGTCACGTTCTCGTATTAACGTTTTTAGAAGACTGCCTTATTTAATCTGTTTTCTTAGTCCCTTCTTGTTTTCGTGGGTAAATAAAAAACGGGTTTTCGTGAATAAGATGTTACCGTTTACCAATTTTGAAGTACAGTTCTAACTAGTTTCGAGTTATACGTCAATAATACATAAATATTGATTGCGTGAATAAACACATTTATGATTATTATCGACATGTACATGCTTATTATATGAATTAGTTTAACAAACATAGTTTTTTTTAAGTATAATATTATCTAAAACTAATAAACCCCATTTTACGTTTTAAGAATGTATACTTTACTTTTAGTTGTAGATTGATACTATGTCAATGCAAAATTTAATCATAATTGAATAACTAGTTATTGTGAGTTGTTGTTATTGATTTAATAAATAACATGGCAGGAGCGTGAAGAAGGATTATAAGAGGAATAATGAAAACATAACTACTCTTAATCCTAGTGGGATGTCGTACTATCATCCAATAAATCATCCAAGTTGTTTTCACAATCTTCTTCAATAACTGTTTTTATTTTCACTAAGCTTATTAGCGTTTTAAAATTCATCCAATAACAGAATGCGTTAGGTTACCTTTTACTATTAAAATATATGTAATTTCAGAGAATTACTCATCTTTACACTACTGAAAAACTCATCGCTGATCAATCCATCTCTATAAGAGCCATTTTTAATTTCCCATCTGAATTACAAACAATTTGATAACACACATAAACACAATCCCTTAAAAGGATTAGCACTTGGGCGTAAATTTAATACACAAAATTAAAATTAATGATTTTATTACAATAAAACATAAAACGTTTATTTAATAAAATATATGAATTAAGACATGGTAGAGAATATTACAGCTTACATTTCAACAGTAAAATTTAATTTATATCATATCCGCGACTCAGATTGACATTCTGATGTGTTTAACTGTTAGAAGCAGATTATAACTATTACTTAACTGTTACCATTTGTTACTTTGTCATCATTCTGTTTAATTGTCAATGTCGCCATTTGACTTTGACATAAAGAGTTGATGTATTTCCTCGTATGTTTCATCATTAATATTTATGTCTAAACTAGTGGTAAGAATATGAGATATACATTCTTAAATACAGTCTAACATGATTCCAATAAGCTTTTTAATGAAAATGAACATTGATATCCTTTCTAGCACTACTTTATATTTAAACTAGAAATAGTTATGTTCAAGCTGTTTGCTATAACTAAACCAAATCTAATACACAGAATGTAATTTGTTTAAATTAATAGACGTTTATTTCAACTTTGTTTGTACCAGTCAACTATATTTTAATCAAGTTCCTTTACGCCAGTCCATTCTATCTATATTCGAGCTTGGTTACTTTAGTCAATTGTAACTATTTTCAAGCTCGTTTACGCCAGTCATTTATATCTAATTTTTCTCAAGTTGTATCATACTCACTAAGATGTCGACATGGAACTGCCTGACATCTAGTTAATGTTCTATAAGACGTAACAGATATTTAATTGAACAAGTGCAATATATGAGGTATATCTGTTATATTACTTTTAGGAGAAGTACCTGCTAATTTATGGTTACCAACCATTAAAACATAGTTAACCTTGCATATATAGAATATTGATCAAAATGTATATACATATATTAAAGTTTACTTAACTGGCCTTGGAATTAATATATAGGCCCTCTCGTTTCAGCAAAGTGACGAAGATACAGGCCTGAAAGGCCACTGACTACGACCCATTCCCCCCGAACTCTATTTATAGGTGTCTCTAATGTCGAAACTGTGCAAAGATTCTTTTTAAGCGTCTTCGTCGCCTACTTTCTTAGGATCTCTTCAGATAAACATGATTTCAGATTTTAAGTCAAACATGAAGCAGCGTCAGTTACCAGAAGCTGCAATAAAAGGTAGGTACACTAAACCTGAATTCAACATTCAAACCTGGAGTATAGTTTCTTGCCATCAATCAGTTTGATAACTAGATCAGGTTAATTGGAGAAGTTACTTATCCTCTGCAGTAAACTCGGTCTGAGGACTTAGGAGGTCTGACATAGGATTGTATAATCACAACCTATCGTTTACAGTAATATATGCTGTTACCTTCAGAACTAAATAAGCAAAGAAAAGGATTTTGAAGTGGAATACTACACATTTAACTACGACAATAGTTTAAGTGCAATGATGCATTCCATATTTTTGAAATTATGTGTTTTATATGTATAGTATAAATTAGTTTTCACACATTTTCAATCTTAGAGATCTGATTTATTACTCTGTTTTCAAAATTAGTTTTGTGTTTTCGAAGTAACCACAACTTTTCTACAATTCCTCCTTTCTTTGTTTATTTTATAATAACGTCAGTATGAAAAAGAACTAAATTTGTTGAATGAAGCTAGACATATTGAACACTATGCTTTCCACCTATCTGCTTTTGTTACAAAAGGTAATTTGAAATTAAATATCCCTTCCGGCAATCTAAAAAGTTCATTTACGCTGTAATCTACAGTTAATTAATGAACGGAAGATAAATTAGTCGTAGGTCGTTAATTTGTATAAAATGTTATTATGAACCTAAAACTGTTGTCATAATTATATAAGCGTAGAAAAAATATAATTGAAATCAAATCAAAATAAAAATTCCATTTAATCTAAATAAGAAGATTACAAAAAAGATATAAAATTGAATAAAAATTAAATATTTAAAGTAGGCAAAAATAATAAAACTAAAAATTATCATTATCGTGTAACACATCTATATATATAAAAATGAATGTTTGTATGTTTGTCCTTTATGGAATCGTGAACTATTGGACCGATCATGATGAAAATTTGTACGTATATGTATTTTTTCCACGGAGAAGGTTTATAAGCTATGCCCATCCCTTTCCCGATTCAGGATTCCGCCCCACTGGTTACAGAAATACCCATAAGAAATGCATTGCAGCAAACATATGTTAACGTCTTTTCAAATTTTTAATCAGCTGTTCTTTGTAAACATATATTACACTTATAGTTTTAAAGCATAGAGTAAGCTTAAGAGAAACGACAAATTTTGTTTAAACTGTTTTTGCAATCACTGTTAAACATAGACTTTACTATCCAGATAATACAATTCAAATTTGACGTAAAAATTCACCTTTAACTGCAATATTTATTTAATATAAACCATGCTCATGCTTGATCAGAAGAGTAATGCAGATATCATAATTACTATCTTACGTTGGCTACAAATATAAAGAATGTTATAAAATCAACCTTAGTTGTTTTTTTTGACAGAAGTATGGTTCTCAAAACTCCGTGTGTACATATTCTCTCGATCGAGACAACAAAGCAAGCTCAATCGTGGCATCGGAGATATAACTAATTTAATCTAAAATTTATTATAGTAAAAAAAAAAATTACTAAGTAATATAAGGACTTCGGTTCTTAAGATTTGCGTGCGAAGCCGTGGGTAACAGCTAGATAGAGGCAGGAATATGGTACATACCTTCATAATACGCCCAAGAGGCTCACGATGGAACGACTATCAATTATCTCAGCAATGTTTAGAATGTGATAGAAAAAGAATAAGTGAATATAGTGTACTGTTTTCAACGGGAAATTGCGTGCGAAGCCGCGGGCAACTTTTGCAAAAAATTATTGAAATGCGCAGCAAAGCGCGCCGGGCCCGCTAGTTTTAAATAAAAGTACTCTGACAATATAAACGGAAACTAACTACTTAAACAACAATTATTTTGGATTTAAAATATGATTTTTTTTGGCCAAAATAAGATAATAAGTTTTAAATTACGACCAATAATATAATAATGTTTAAATGTATGTTATAATAATAACTTTATTTTTTTTGCAAAATAAAACATATTAACAACATATAAACACATTTTATTGATATAAAACAAGTTTAACAAAAATTCATGTATGGTTGGTAAAATTATGTATTCTTTTTTCATAACAAAATGTCAAAAACAATTTGTTATTTTATGAGTTATAATTGATTCGGGAGATTTTTTATATTTAGTTTAGATTAAGTTAATATTATGGGAGCACTTAACTCCGTTATCCTGAAACGTTATAAAATATAAATAGTTATAAACATAGTAATTTAAATATGTTGATATGAACATGAACTTGGGTTGGAGGTATTTAATGACAAATTATACTTTAAACGTACTCTCTTGTAATGATTTGAGTTATTGTATACTAAGTATACAATATCGTCTAAAAATTTATTAGAAGTTAACTTGAAACCTTACTTAATATCAAAACAATACATATACTAACGAGCAGTTTGTGTTAAAACCTAAATATTCTAAAATGGTTTGTATGTGTACTCTAGGATTCCTAATACCAGAAGCATAACAATTCTTTTTCCAAGTTTTGAACGGCCATCATATAAAACATTAAGAGATATCTAAATATGTTCCAGTAAACGTTAATTGGGGAAAATATACAAGATAAATCTGTACGATTTGGAATAGGCACTATTTTCTAAATCTTTACTGAATGAGTACTGCTAAAAATTCTATCTGAGCCATATATAAATACTAGCACTTTACCAACTACAGTTTTCATATTCATGAATAACTACGATAACTATAGTGCTAACGATTCCACATGCACACATACGTATATGTGGATTTTCAGGTTATTATAGTAGTTTTTGGCTCTGGATTCCATTAAAAGTTCTCTCAAGTTCCATCATGAGGGTTGCAATAAACACGTATCGAAATAAAATTATCATTTAAAACAAAAAATAAAAATTCTAGATTCACATGGTTTTACCCTCAAACCCATTATATTTAGCTAAAAATGCTTTTTATTATTTCACAACTCGTAGAATGTCAGCTTCCACTAAAATACCTGTGTAACTATTTTATTCAAGCAAAAGATGTTCCATTTTACTATTTCGCACATAAAGGGAACTTTGACATAAACTAATAAAACAACAGCAGTGTAATTTTGAACGAGAATACATGTAACTGAGGTAAACAAAATCGACTCGAGGCACAACGAGAGTGCTGTGCTAATGTCATTAACTCTGTTGTCCCTTACACTGCACTTGAGTTGTGCAATAAAGATATATAGGTGTTGTACAGTGTACATGCTCACTGTAGATTTTACTCGCAGCTAAAGCATTAAAACAAAGTTCATTTACATCAATTGAAATAAACTTAACAACATTTATTGACACTCAATAGGCTATTGCTAACATACAGTGTTATTCAACCTAAACTATGTTGGTTTTAAAAGATGGTTATAATTTAGCAAACGTGTACAAAGAGATTTTTAGATTTAACTGTCGTTATTTCAGAACAGCGTAATAAAAGTGATAAGACATTAAAATAGGCATTTCTAATAAATGTGATCGAAACTCATTCGAAGACTTAGAAATACAAAACAACAGGGCCTTTATTTGTGATTAAAATGCTCATAAAATATATTATGATAATAACACAATCTGGTTGCTATAAGATATAATGAGGTTAACTGTAATAAGTAAAAAAATTAGATTGGAATTTTACTACTATTGTTAATCCGTCGACATAGTTGTTCAACAAAATTCATTCTCCTCGTATCCAAAGCCACTTGCAATTGTTTGTCTAGCCTATGCAGTTTTCAACAGTGTTCTTTTTGCGGGTGCCAGTGATTCAATAATAAATACAGGCTTGTCCATGGCTAGCTTACATATCTCGTGGAAATTGGTTTAAACCTTAGTTTTGTCAAGTAGGGATGAATATTAACTCACTTGACAAACGTTAACATTACGCCAAGAGGTCCACCAGAATTTGGAATTAAGCTGGAAATAGTGCAGTATTAAAAATATTTTAATTTTTAAACATTATCAGAGGAAAAGTATATTAAGAATGAAGTATATTTCATTCTACTTATAGTAGATTATGATACGAAATCTTTTCGTGAGAAGGAACAATAATTTTCAACATTACCATCATTGACCCTTCAGAAATAATGTTTACGATATATACTTCACAAATCCTTGGTCAATCATCACTTCCTCTCTTCTTACATTAATAAAATCGGTTAACGTCATAATTTACCAGACCTGCTGTTGCGTGAAGGCGGATCATAGGTTTCAACTATGTTTAAGTTTTATCAATATATTCAATGCCATCCATGCACTCGGGGATATCCTAATGTCCTGCAATAAGACGAATTTATAAAATACTTACTACAAATAAAACATTGCCTGGACACTATAAAAAGTTTAATTTATTAAATTCAAACATTAAACACATACAAAAATGAACTACACATTTTCAATAACATATTTGTCTGGAAATCTCTTGTAGCAATAACATATATGTAAAGTTGAGCTGACATTTTTGCATTATTTAGCCCGTCATTTAATTTTCAAAGGTAAAAAATATTTACTATAATATTACACAATTATTGATAAAAATAAAACATATATTTATTGTAAAAAATATTTACGATTAATTACTGGATTATTCTAGGCAAAATAGTAATGAAGTCATTAAGCTGATCCTGAATAAGGATAATGTAGTGCTCTTTTAAAAATGTTAAAGAAGTACACCGTAATAATGTGTTGAGAAATTACAAAAAGCTTTTAGCTAAAACACCAAGAATTATTTAGTAACAATGACAGAGCAATTTACCTTAAGATCTCAAAGGATATTGTCTGTAACGTTCGGGGAATGTAAATTAGGTAAACGTTTTCCGAGTTTGTCACTTCATGGATGCTTTGTTTATTTGAATTAGAAGGTTACTTTTAGCATTAGTGAATCCAAATTCAAAGGATATGTTTTTCTTATTTCTCTGGTATTCATATTAAATACAAAAGTACAATGGCCTTCAAAAGACTAAATCCACCAATCTTGTTAAGGCTTTGTTCTATGCAATCATATCGAAGGCAGTCAATCTTTTTCGTAGTTACAAAAACACCCTTGTTGATAAACAAATACTTGTACTAATAATGAAACTTTAAGGTTGAAAATAATATTATAAATACGAAGTATTATTTATCTTGTGTATTAATTAAGATGAAGGCAGACTCATATGTACCAAATAAACAATCCAGTTAAATTAGATGGACATGCAAATAAAATGACTAAGAAGCTTTTTGCTGCAAATCTCGTAGATGTTTATTTAGAAACAACGATTGAAAAGAAAAAACTAACTTTATTGTCCATAATTGTTTAAAAACCTTTAATTAAAGTATCGAACTGTGCTTCTCTTTAACAAGAAATATGTAAATTTTCTAACGCGTGAATTTATTTAACCTTATTCGGGCTTAGAAGAGTCTACATGTACTTATAGAGTTAATTGTGTAAGTGTCAAATGTAAATTTCAGCATACCACAGTTCTCGCTATATATAGCACACGGCAACCACGAGAGTCCGTGTACGGAACGATGAATCCGAACTGCCGCTCTGTGATAGTAAAATAGTTTGGGAAAGGTTTGGGAGGTGGTTACTACCCCCTATATAGCAAAGTATTATACGAATAACACATTGAGAATAACAGCTTGAAACGGACAAAGACTTTTCACGGGTAAAAGTGTTATCATCTATTTTTATCTTCGTTAATTTTTCCCAAGTATTTATAAACCTTTCGGATATCACATTCAGCTTTACGAACATTTTAAACTCTCCGTAAAAGTTACCTTTCTGTTATAGTAAAAATATCGTGAGTTTGATACCGTATTTCTGGACCATTACATTCCCGTCATCACATCATAGATTAAATTAAGTATAGAAAAGTTGTCAATTCCAAAATGAAACGAATAACCCGTCTATTTTACAACATACATACCCGGAAAATATTTTGCATATCACTTATCTTTAACATCTATCATTAATTTTAAAATCTTTTTTACGACCTGCAGAGTTAGAAACTATCTGGAATCTCAAAGTTACTATAGGCAGAATTTGCAAGTGTATCCTTATATAATGGGAGTGGAGCTTGACGTGCGTGGCAATCTATGGAGTCAGGAAGATAAAACAGCGAGCTTACACAAAACTGATGTGATCCTTTACTTACACTTTATTCTCACACATCAACTCTCATTCGACTTTATTCCACTACCCACTTTAGCAAATAATAATTTTTATATGCGATAGTATTTATAAGAAAACTCTTGTATTGTTTAGGTATCTCTAAATCATGCAGAAATAAGTCATTTTATTTATCCACTGTTTCTAATTTTGATATACATTCTTTAATTATGTAATTTTATTCTTTTGATAATGTAGAAATTCTGGTCTGATAATGATTAAGGTACCGTACTATAATAATAATGCATTAAACGTGATATTGAATACAGTCTCTACACTTTTGTTTCACAATGTTTTTGCTCTCCTATCTAATTAAGTTGAAGTATCGAAGATAACATTGTTGATAACAGTGTTGGGAATTATTTTATTTATTAATAACTAACGATTGTATCAGGTTCGCGACATGAAGAACGAGAAAAAATAACGTTATCATTCATCAAAAGGCAGAGACTACCTTCACCAGACAGTTAGGGTGGGCATGGTTTGCCAACAAATGAAGGGTTAAGTTTTAAATTGCTGTATTTTTCCTGCATGATTTATGTTTGAACTGTATTTTAGCATCATTGACAAATCTTCAGAGGAAATAAATCTTTTATATTTCCTAGTCTTGGGTGTAAAACACAAAACAGAAGGATTGTTGATTTTTAATGAAAATGAAACAATATTTCTCCGGAAATTTGCCATCGTTCAGTGATATAAAAAACAGTAATACTGCGTTTCGAAATCTGGAATCTGATCTCTTCCTCAGGTGAATAACTAACCTAACACATGACAACAATCCAGGTTCAAATAAACATATCATACCAGAGCGCTGTGGCATGCGTAACTCAGGAATCACAACAACCATGCGAGTCAACTCTATGGATAACCATTTTAAAACACACACTTAATAAAAACAAAAACTAATTATTATATCTGAACACAGGGCTCAATAGGTCTGCATTTTTCCTGTCTTAAACAGGGCAAATAATTCCTTACAATTTGGTATGAGCAGTTACTGTACCATACCATTTAGTCGCTTGTTGAGACCGGAACTCATTGGAACCTCATCACAAACCTTGATGTTCTTGAAGCTGACCTGAAAATGTTCACGAATGAGGGTAACAGAGGCCAATGGGAACAGTGATCAGGGCTAACGTGGGCGATGAGGTCTGGGTAGTAGATTAATGATGAAAGACCACCATTCCATCCAATCAAAAGATAATGGTCTTAATTCAACCCTAACGTGCTAATCAATAACAAGACGTCCATAAAAAAGAATGATAAAATATCTATGCTCTACCTAATATAGAAATGGAAATATTCTTAGCTAGCCCCTCATCCTCACAAACCGAACAGGAAGCACCAACTGCGATGTAAGGTGACTGGAATAACGGGCAATAGCCGTGTTTGATACTTGACTCTTCGTTCAACGGTACATACAAGAGTAAGTAGTATCTGTAAGCCAGGAGCCAGGCTACCAGAAATCGATTGTAGCGACCTAACTACTCCAGACAGCTGCAGCGTCTTGATTTCTGGGGCGAGCGACATTGCAGCATGAACACAGCAACGTTTACCAGCTCTCGGAGCAGCGTATCTGGTCAAATGTATAATAGTTTATATCTAGTGATATTTATATTGTACAAAAGGAAATTTTAAAAAGATGTATTGAAAAATAATGACTAGAGGACAGTTTAACTATTTTAAAAATGAGATTTTAAACTTTAAAATTGAGAAAAGTTATACATTAATTTACTTTATAACATCTCAGAGATAAGAATACATTTTTTTAATATTTTGTGTTTTTATAAGAAGCGTCAAAGACAATGAAGAATAATAGGATTTATTTAAAAAATGCATCAATAAACCACTTATTATTTGATGTGAACTCAAGAATACTGTACATTAAAGTGAAATGAACGCATACAATTGATAGATTTCGTACTTTATTACAAAACTCATTATTCTAAGTATATTTTCTAATTCTATACTCATGAAAATTTTAGGGTGATAAATTTTTTGCTTAATTTAATACGAAATAAATGCGAAAGTAATTACGGAAATTACAGAATTACAGTAATGCGACAAAATATTACTGTAAAAATATTAAACAAAAGGCTTTTACAGGTCATTAAAACAGTTATAAAATCAGCGACCGTAAGCAACCGTTAAACAGAACCATCAGAATCCCATTACCATTCTTCAATCCTTCAGCAAACACATTAGTGTATCGATCACGATTAATCACTTCATACTCCACCATCAACCCATCACTAACCAGAAATTCCTTTTAACCTTCAAATATTTTATAAAGTACTAGATAGAAACAATTTGATAAAATAATTATGTCGATTCCGCATATAGCTGTATTTTATATCACATATACTCGTACAATATAGGTAGGGTTTAATACGCATAGTGAGAAAGATTATGACTTTTATAACTTTAATATTTTTTATGTTCAGCTTAGTAAATTATCTTTAGACTTATTTTCGGATATAAAATTATAAATACATTTAAGTAATAGACCTTTAATTTTGTGTATTACTCAGCCTATGCTTTCCTATTTAAGATACCTTCTGACTCCTTGCGGGCCATCCTCCTGATATAATAAACATATACAAAAAGTACATTTATAGGTGCAGTAATGATGACCAAGTTTTATTGATCTTCCTGTAATCGTTCAGAAATTATAAAGCCCGTGCAGGGATTATTTTACACCCTGTTTAATAGTCTAATGGTATATTTCCCTCTGCATAAGTGCGTGTGTTTGACTCCATCACGTAAATCTGCAGGAATGAATGAATATACTAAAATGTTACATGGAAAAAATACAGTTAGAATCATAAAGAGTTTTACTCCGGGCTACGCCCCATTGTTTCATGACATTTTATTTAATTAATCTAAACTTAAATCTCAATTTGTTTACATTTTTGGTCTTGAAAGCCCAGCGTAAGCTTGATAGTATCAAAACTTGTTATTTTGATCAACTGCTGTTGATCTTATAGTAAATGTCCGAATAATAACTTTGAAAGGTTCGGTGTTAACTATTCTCTCGAAACTGAAACTAAAATTAATTGAATCCAGTTCTATTTCTACCGTTGAGATGTTCAGTTTTATGCGCCACCTATTTACTCGGAAACGCAATTAAAATCAATTAAATAAACTTTTATTTCCGCCGTTGTATGTTGCAGTCTTATTCGCCACCCATTTACTTGAAAACAAAATTTTCATTTAATACGTTAACTTCTATAGCTTCTTGTTCAAGATATTTTATCACATATAATATAATCCATATATTTTCCAGTCTGTTGTGTTACTACATAGTACGCAAAACAGTTTGGTATATATTCTTCATAGTAAACGCTGAATGAAAGTTGTATATCAATTAACTATTGGATTTAGATTATTTCACCTATTTTACTTTTAAATATCAGCTTTCAATAATTAATTTATATCTGGAAATCATAACAGAAAATAAAAAAATGCCTTAAATCAAAGTATAGGCTAAGTTATTAATATAATGTTTCCAAAGTAGGCTATACGCTTGTAAATTTCGTGGATGAGAAAATCGTATTCAACTTATGTCATAAAAACTTTGGTGTTTAATAAAGCCTTGCGAGCAGAGCTAATGTACTATTTCGTTAAAGGCTAAATTTGTCTTCAAAACTAAAGTAATTTCTTCAAAGTTTTATATCTCAACTAATGAGAACCTCCAAGGGGCAGGGTAACTTTTATACGAACAATTTCTGTTTGCTGATCCAAGGTGAGACGATAATGCTGGCACTGAAGGATTGGTTGTTGGTAAATAAATCATTCGAGATTCTTTCAAGATATTGTAAGCTCCTGCTCGATGTAGACTTTTATATTTGTCTTTTTTTCTTGCTATCCTATATGAAGCGATTTATCTCCTTTACATTTATGAATGCGTTGCTTTTAAAATAGATTACTTGTACTCCGCAGTTATCATGACCATAATTATTGCGTTGATCTAAAAATTCATGTCAAAACATTCATGTGCCATTAGTGTGTCCTATCTACACTATATATCCTCCACTATTAGCTGTAATCAAAATGTTTGCCAGTTTTCGCTTCCAGGAACGTTCAACTTTCTATAGTTAACCTATTTAACACCACATGTTCGGAAACAATTTTTATAACTTCTTGAAAAGGTGCAATATGTTATAGAGTCTTATCGTCCCCATTGTATTGAAATAAAATTAGCCACAAACTATGATTAAAGAAAACTACATAAGTCAGAGTAAATTTTACTCGAAGACTAATCAGTATTGAGTACTTGAACCTTATCCAATATACGTCAACACGCGGTTTGGATTGATACAAAATGTTTATAAACTGATAATAAATCACAAGTAATGTTGCACAAGTTAGAATAATGTTCAGTCAAAGATATGCCAGATCGGTATTGCCTATTTTTATCGTATCCAATATACTCTATCACACCGTTTAGATTGATAAAATAACGTTTTGATGCTAGCAGCAAATAGAAAGTATTATTGTACAAGTTAGACTAAAGTTCAGCCAAAGATAAGTATTTGCACTGTATCCAATATACTTCAACATTCGGTTTAGATTGATGTAATCACATTTTGATGGTGGCAGTGAATTGAAAGTAGTATTGTACACGTTAGAGTAATGTTCAGTCAAAGTAAAGCTTGATTGTTGTTGCGTATTTGTACTGTATCCAATATACCCGTACTCTAACACGAGGGTTTTTGTGGATGTTGAGTTTAGCTCCAGTTCACCTTTTTATTGCTGCTCCTTGACTATGCCGTACATCAATATATGTGTTCTAATGCATTTATACAATTTTATTTACAATAAGACTTGTTTGTTTTAAAAATTATTTACTCTTGAAACAAAATCTGATATACTATTAAATATTTAGCACACACATATTTCATTTGCAGTTGCGGCTGTAGTATATAAGTAGTCAACAACGTATGGCATCTATACTATCGCAGAATTCTTTAAAGTTTACAACATGGTTTTATTTAAATACATTTCTTAGTTAAATATTTAACTTGAATGTCTACAATGGTTCAATACAACATTGAACTATATTTGGGATTCAATATTGGCGCATTTCTGGTTTAAATGGAATGCTTTGAAAGTTATAAGTTAGAATCTCTCCAAAAGAAAAAAACTTTTGAAAATATTCACAATAATAATTTGTTTTGAAAATGCGGAAAATATTGATCAGTACTTAAAATAGAACTAACAAAATTATATATATATATATAATCTTATATCCGTAGATATATTTAGAAAAAAAATTATTACTTGCCTGAAACTTTATCTCGAGAATATAAATCTGTAAATGTCAGTAATATGACTAAATGTGCCGTAACAGGCTTCGATAAATTTCGAGGTCAGGAGGGATGTCTTTAGTGGAATGGTATCGCTTTATATGATAAGGTGCCTTGACCTGAATGTCAGTAAAAAGTGTTAAAAGTTAGCTGTATCCATGCCAGGAGTGCTGCTGTGGGCGTATCATTGACTGCATGTCGACTGAAGAGATATATGTACCACTCGATCTAAGCTATGAGGAAATGAGCTTTCATACAAATCCCAAGTCAATACCTAAAATCATTTTTGAGATATGATGAGGACAGCAAAGCTTTGCAAACGCTCAGTAAAATTGTATGGATCAAGATATGCCATTATAAAACATCTATGATGCATATATATAAATCAGTGTTGCAAAAGTCTATTGCTTGTTTCGATCTCGAGATTTTCATTGCACTTACGAAAGTGTGTCTTATAGGATACAATTTTATAGTCCTCCGAGTGGTAGACTTTTATAAAAATCCACCTAAAAATTGAATGACTAAACTTTAATATGATTGTTTACGATTGCTTAAGTTAAAACTCTATAATTTATACCAGTATTAAGATAAAATTTAAAGTGGAAATTGATTATTATTGGTGTTTTCATGCTGTTATTTCTCATTTGAACAACAAATCTCGGAGAAAGATAATTGTAAATGACATAAACCCGAATAGTTAGATTTGGGTTGTTACTCTCAGAATACCAAGAGGTTCTAATAAGGGCATCAAATTACGGAAAGAGGGATTAATACTAAAAGTAATATGTTATTTTTCAGTGTTTTCTGACCAGTTCAAACTAAGGTAATTAATAACAAAGTAACAAATGCATTTGTCGGTAAATGAGCTCTGTATCGTAAAACATTTATTCTAGAACTATAATGTATATTCAGGTATCTTCTAAGACTCTAAATCAGCTGAAAATTAGATTCTAGGTCGTTGCTTCTCGTGCAAATAAGAAGCTAGTTTTTTTTTAGCCTTTTTCAAAATACTCTCAGTTATACTGAATTAAGGTCAATTTACACTCACCACAAGCTAATGTTTGGTTTAGGTAAAGTCTTATTTAACATACCTGTGTATTTTTCACAATAAATAGTTCAGGTAATACAATATTTTGTATGCATTAGTCTGAATTAAGGTCAATTTACACTCACCACAAGCTAATGTTTGGTTTAGGTAAAGTCTTATTTACCGTACCTGTGTATTTTTCACAATAAATAGTTCAGCTAATACAATATTTGATGTGCATTAGTCTCTTTACACTCACCAAAAGCTAATTTTGGGTATAGGTAAAATCTCATTAAACATACACGTGTACTTGTCACAGTAAATAGTTTACCCAAAGAAATATTCTGTATGTATTTGTCCCTTTATATTTATCACATCCTAAAGCTTGGTTTTGGTAGTCTTATTAAACATACATAAGTAGGCCACTGTATTTGTCACAATAAACAGTTTACCTAGAACAATATTTTGTATGTGTTAGACGTACACTAATGAAATATAATTTATGTAATTTTTAATTTATTTTGTTACTAATGCAACGTATATAATATTGAATTAACATCATTACTAAAAATACTGATCTTAATATGTGTATAAGAAAATTATAGATTACATCTTATTAAAATGTTAATGTTACTAGTGCTATGTTGTCAAATGGGGAAATGTATTTAGAACATATATTTACATGTTTTAGAACATGAGTTACACGTACGAAGTTTTAATTCTGGAATGTATTTAGGCTTGAACAACAAATTGATGCAGGATGACCCGTAGTAACTTTTTTAAAGATATAACTAAATATAATTTTTAATAGTCTTTTGTCAATAATATTCGATATATTTAAGGGATTTTTATACGTATTTACATCCACGTCTCTCGAGGTCCCAGATTTACCAGATACGCCTTGTCTGTACTACTGCTGAGCCTATAAGCCGATCACTCAATCTCATATACAGTTCTAACATCCCTGTAGAGCTCACGTATCATGAAACCGTATTTGCTCTAGTTCAAGTACTCCGTGTTACCTTGTCTGTACCACTGCTGAGCCTATAAGCCGATCACTCAATCTCATGTATAGTTCCAAAATCCCTGTAGAGCTCACGTATCATGAAACCGTATTTGCTCTAGTTCAAGTACTCCGTGTTACCTTGTCTGTACTACTGCTGAGCCTATAAGCCGATCACTCAATCTCATGTATAGTTCTAAAATCCTTGTAGAGCTCACGTATCATGAAACCGTGTTTGCTCTAGTTCAAGTACTCCGTGTTACCTTGCCTGTACCACTGCTGAGCCTATAAGCCGATCACTCAATCTCATGTATAGTTCCAAAATCCCTGTAGAGCTCACGTATCATGAAACCGTATTTGCTCTAGTTCAAGTACTCCGTGTTACCTTGTCTGTACCACTGCTGAGCCTATAAGCCGCTCAATCTCATGTATAGTTCCAAAATCCCTGTAGAGCTCACGTATCATGAAACCGTGTTCGCTCTAGTTCAAGTACTCCGTGTCACCTTGTCTGTACTACTGCTGAGCCTATAAGCCGATCACTCAATCTCATGTATAGTTCCATAATCCCTGTAGAGCTCACGTATCATGAAACCGTGTTTGTTCTAGTTCAAGTACTCCGTGTTACCTTGTCTGTACCACTGCTGAGCCTATAAGCCGATCACTCAATCTCATGTATAGTTCCAAAATCCCTGTAGAGCTCACGTATCATGAAACCGTATTTGCTCTAGTTCAAGTACTCCGTGTTACCTTGTCTGTACTACTGCTGAGCCTATAAGCCGATCACTCAATCTCATGTATAGTTCTAAAATCCTTGTAGAGCTCACGTATCATGAAACCGTGTTTACTCTAGTTCAAGTACTCCGTGTTACCTTGTCTGTACCACTGCTGAGCCTATAAGCCGATCACTCAATCTCATGTATAGTTCCAAAATCCCTGTAGAGCTCACGTATCATGAAACCGTATTTGCTCTAGTTCAAGTACTCCGTGTTACCTTGTCTGTACTACTGCTGAGCCTATAAGCCGATCACTCAATCTCATGTATAGTTCCAAAAACCCTGTAGAGCTCACGTATCATGAAACCGTGTTTGCTCTAGTTCAAGTACTCCGTGTTACCTTGTCTGTACTACTGCTGAGCCTATAAGCCGATCACTCAATCTCATGTATAGTTCCATAATCCCTGTAGAGCTCACGTATCATGAAACCGTATTTGCTCTAGTTCAAGTACTCAGTGTTACCTTGCCTGTACCACTGCTGAGCCTATAAGCCGATCACTCAATCTCATGTATAGTTCCAAAATCCCTGTAGAGCTCACGTATCATGAAACCGTATTTGCTCTAGTTCAAGTACTCCGTGTTACCTTGTCTGTACCACTGCTGAGCCTATAAGCCGATCACTCAATCTCATGTATAGTTCCAAAATCCCTGTAGAGCTCACGTATCATGAAACCGTATTTGCTCTAGTTCAAGTACTCCGTGTTACCTTGTCTGTACCACTGCTGAGCCTATAAGCCGATCACTCAATCTCATGTATAGTTCCAAAATCCCTGTAGAGCTCCCGTATCATGAAACCGTGTTCGCTCTAGTTCAAGTACTCCGTGTTACCTTGTCTGTACCACTGCTGAGCCTATAAGCCGATCACTCAATCTCATGTATAGTTCCAAAATACCTGTAGAGCTCACGTATCATGAAACCGTATTTGCTCTAGTTCAAGTACTCCGTGTTACCTTGTCTGTACCACTGCTGAGCCTATAAGCCGATCACTCAATCTCATGTATAGTTCCAAAATCCCTGTAGAGCTCACGTATCATGAAACCGTGTTCGCTCTAGTTCAAGTACTCCATGTTACCTTGTCTGTACCACTGCTGAGCCTATAAGCCGATCACTAAATCTCATGTATAGTTCCAACATCCCTGTAGAGCTCACGTATCATGAAACCGTATTTGCTCTAGTTCAAGTACTCCGTGTTACCTTGTCTGTACTACTGCTGAGCCTATAAGCCGATCACTCAATCTCATGTATAGTTCTAAAATCCCTGTAGAGCTCACGTATCATGAAACCGTATTTGCGTTAGTTCAAGTACTCCGTGTTACCTTGTCTGTACCACTGCTGAGCCTATAAGCCGATCACTCAATCTCATGTATAGTTCCAAAATACCTGTAGAGCTCACGTATCATGAAACCGTATTTGCGTTAGTTCAAGTACTCCGTGTTACCTTGTCTGTACCACTGCTGAGCCTATAAGCCGATCACTCAATCTCATGTATAGTTCTAAAATCCCTGTAGAGCTCACGTATCATGAAACCGTATTTGCTCTAGTTCAAGTACTCCGTGTTACCTTGTCTGTACCACTGCTGAGCCTATAAGCCGATCACTCAATCTCATGTATAGTTCCAAAATCCCTGTAGAGCTCACGTATCATGAAACCGTGTTCGCTCTAGTTCAAGTACTCCGTGTTACCTTGTCTGTACCACTGCTGAGCCTATAAGCCGATCACTAAATCTCATGTATAGTTCCAACATCCCTGTAGAGCTCACGTATCATGAAACCGTATTTGCTCTAGTTCAAGTACTCCGTGTTACCTTGTCTGTACCACTGCTGAGCCTATAAGCCGATCACTCAATCTCATGTATAGTTCCAAAATCCCTGTAGAGCTCACGTATCATGAAACCGTATTTGCTCTAGTTCAAGTACTCCGTGTTACCTTGTCTGTACCACTGCTGAGCCTATAAGCCGATCACTAAATCTCATGTATAGTTCCAACATCCCTGTAGAGCTCACGTATCATGAAACCGTATTTGCACTAGTTCAAGTACTCTGAGTTACCTGGTTGAGGATATTACTGTAGTTAGAAATTTCCCATAACATTAATTCCAGCGAACCAAGTGTTACTGTTATGTACGTTTAAAACCATTATAAAGCATATAATACTTTTTATTTTAGAAATGTTCTTATTTATATTCAGCACCAACAACATTTGATGTAGAAGTTTAACCAATAACGACCGAAAAACCCAATTATCTCATATCACAATCCGTCCTCAGTCGTGAATATGAGGATATACTGATTTAGGTTTTACAAATATATTTGTAACCTGTTTCCACCGAAATATGCAAAACAATCTACAACTATTACTTCACCTAATTTTATCTTTTTAATAAATAACAAGTTTTAGGGCTTAGTTGAAAACAGAATTTTGCGATATATTTTGATATGAACAAAATGCTTCTGTATAACGGTAATCTGTTTAGTATTTAATAAATTATTTATATTTTTCCTTCATTCAGAAAATAACTATTAAGCACCTTATTCTTTGTGTATTAGAATATACGCTTCATTTTGTTAATATGCTTGGATGTTTGCATGTTTGGAAGTGTGGGTATTTGGATGTATGATACTTAATCACACAAAACCCAGTAGACGGCTTTGTAGAAACTAGGCATGTAAGTTACCTAGGTATAGATCAAACATATGCTATTGCTTATTCGTAAATACCACTCGAAACACTTTTAAAAACCATTTGAAGAAATTATACTTACTGTAAGAAAAGACATAATTTGTGACAGGTATTAGAGTTACAGACACGCAATATAATATTATTTTGTATTTTCATAAATAAATGTCAACTGTGCAATGCATGACAAATGTCAAATAATATGAATAGTATTATCAAACACGTAGGTTACTTAGATTGTGTGATGCGGCATATTTACAGTAGGTGAAGCAACAAAATGAAAGGACGGGGCATTAACACAATTCAAGATAACATTTGCTCTGTAATTACATGTGGCCGCAATGAGTCCATGACTATAGCAAGTTCTCTTACTGCTTCTTCCTGGGCCACCAGTATGCGCTGAAGATTCGTACCCTAAACGAGGAGACCATAGAGGAGGTTGGATTCAAATAAGGCATAGTTAACCGTTTTGGCTATGTCACTGACTACTTTTATTGTTTAACGGTATACTAGCTAGTACTTAGTTCCCTAAACAGGATGCCAATGTAAGATGTCCACAACGGTTACGCGCCTTCACTGTACTGTGACGTTCGTGAGGGTAATTTTTTCTGAATACAGAACAGGTGTACACACGGTGGCCCGGCTGATTACGGACAGCAGGAGAGGCTGCTAGAGACTTCCATCATGCGAGTACTCCGCAGGACTGAAGTGGAGAGCATGGTCACATCTTTAGGAGAAAAATGGACTTTTAGAGGAGAGAACGGTTTAGGCCTAAAATAGGAATCTTTGGTATCATGAGGCGTTGAGTGGGTGAAAATTAACATCCTGAACGTCGGAGCATTCAGTGTTCAGGAACTATGTGATTTCCTGAAAACTGGGGAGGATGTGAATCTAATCACCTTCAATATGCGTGGGCAGAGTGTTCGAGTTTTTTTCATCAACCTGTGATCAAGGTTTCGCAACAAATGTACAGAAAGGACAACGTTATTTGCAGTAATATATTACTGCAGGGATTTAGGAGCTTCAGTATACTCATAGAATGAGTTGAAAAGAGGAAAAATTGGCTTGACAGCTCCATCTAACACACTAGGGCGTTTTATGACGTCAATAAGATGTAGGTCAGTGAGGCTACTAGAGTTATTATATCGTTCACGCAGTGAGTTAAACATTATCAAGTAGTTAGAGGCAGTGAGATTTAGAGATTTTACTCAATTTAAGAGAGTCACCTAAAAAGACAGACTTAGTTATCAAATAATGAAACTTAGTTACAAGGGGTAAACTAGAGTTCCGGCGGATAGTGGAGTCAAACAAGTTCAAGAACAAGATTGTAGAGGAGACCTGTCAAAGTGGTTCAGGTCTAGTTTGGGCAGTTTAATATTATGAATGAATGTGACAGGCAGCTCATGCTGACCTTGGGAGTGTACCGAGGGAGACTGAGCAATAGGCTCTATAAGCTTTTCTAACACACTATACATCTGTACATACAAGTAATTAGATTGATCCACATCCTGAGAGCTGAAACATAGTTTTGAGGTCACTACGCCTTTTAGAGATCTACGCATTGTAAGTCTTAAGAGTGGAAAGTTAAACTTGAATGAGCTATGGAGCGAGGATTTAATCTTTGACACAAGCTCACTAGTTTTAATAAGTCGTCCCTTAATAGAGTCAGTCGAATTACGAAGACTTTAGCTTCAGTTCACAAAGTATGCTGAACAATATTTAATACGGAAAAAGACACAATATTTATTTTGAAACACACTGGTTGGATTCACGATTTGATTGTTCCATAAAGGTTTCACTTGATTATCCTGTTAACTAAATCCGAAAAGACTGGCAATTGTAATTTTCAACACTGTTTATTGAATTAAACTCTCCAATTTCCACGGAAGCTTTGTTGCTATTTTCCTTCTTATTACTTTATAACTAATCCTAATCCTCCGCGAGAATTCCTTAACCCAATTAAATATTAACTTTACATGTATATATTTAATTTTAATTAAAACAGATAGTTGTATTTCTATTATGTGTTTGATACGGTTTCATGGAATGGAAATTTAAAGTACGAGATTATTAATAAATTTATACTGTCCGATTAATCCGTACGAAACACCGACTCAACAAAAAACTCTATTTTTCAGTATTGCCATTTTATGGGAAACACTAAACGCTAGAAAATATCATTTAAACTTACATTTTTAGAAAAGTTAAACAATTAGTGTCATAAATTATAAAATTATTATTTTATAGAAGATCAAATCAGTGATATATAATGCAATTATGTTACGTTATTTTAAAAGCACTTCATTCACTTGAAAATAAAGTAAACTCAACCTACACACTAAACAGGTCATTAGCAGCGGTAGGCACAAACTTTATAATGAACGAGAAAGTGTATAACTTTCAAGTGTACAACAGCGCACCTTAAGTAATCTGTATTTACTGTGTGTTCTTGACAGTGGGTTGTGCATTTTATCATATATACCACAACGGTACAAAGTGTCTAACTTTCAAGTGTACAACAGCGCACCGTAAGTAATCAGTATTTACTGTGTGTTCTTGACAGTGGGTTGTGTTTTTTATCATATATATCACAACGGTACAAAGTGTTTAACTTTCAAGTGTACAACAGCGCACCGTAAGTAATCTGTATTTACTGTGTGTTATTGACAGTGGGTTGTGCATTTTATCATATATACCACAACGGTACAAAGTGTCTAACTTTCAAGTGTACAACGGCGCACCGTAAGTAATCTATATTTACTGTGTGTTCTTGACAGTGGGTTGTGCATTTTATCATATATACCACAACGGTACAAAGTGTCTAACTTTCAAGTGTACAACAGCGCACCTTAAGTAATCTGTATTTACTGTGTGTTCTTGACAGTGGGTTGTGCATTTTATCATATATACCACAACGGTACAAAGTGTCTAACTTTCAAGTGTACAACAGCGCACCTTAAGTAATCTGTATTTACTGTGTGTTCTTGACAGTGGGTTGTGCATTTTATCATATATACCACAACGGTACAAAGTGTCTAACTTTCAAGTGTACAACAGCGCACCTTAAGTAATCTGTATTTACTGTGTGTTCTTGACAGTGGGTTGTGCATTTTATCATATATACCACAACGGTACACGTCTTTAACTGTACCATCGAGGAAATTTATGGACTAACAGATTACTTGTAATTTCAAATTTACGTGGTCTTTTTACTAATTCCAAAAATTGATTGAGGTGACATATGACTAATCCAACTCTACTCTGACAGATCATAGTTTTAATGTTGTACCGTGACATTATAATTTATAAGAAGTTAAGCATTAACGATTGGCAGAGTGTTTTTCTTAAAATCTTATTATTACCTAATTAATATTCTCAAATAGTGTGAGCCAAACCTGTATGAAAACAACTAAATTTCCTCGTTTCGAAAGCTTGTGTTTGTCTGTCAACAAGACTCGTCACATGTATCATCATTAATTTCATTCTTCCCAATGTAGAAGTAAAATTTCGTGCAAATTTTAACACCTGTAGATAAATATTTCTCGATATATCATGCAACATGATACATTAATATTTTCCTCATTAAATTGAGTTTCGTATAATCAATGTTGTGTGTGTTAGGATAGTTAGGCTACGTGTGTTAATGTGTCACATGTTAAAATCTCAAATAAGTGTTCTGAGTTTGTTTACATATTCGCTACCGCTTAGCCACATTCTATGGAGTGACGTGCACGATCATTGAACTCAGTGTTCCTCATGTATAATGAAGCTTCAAGCACAATGCAGTCTACAGGTTATTTATTTAGAGATACCGTGTGGTCACAGAGACAGACAGACAGAGAGAAATGAAATATGTACAGCCTTACGAATGTTAGACTTCGCTAAAGCTCAGCCAATTAAAACGTTACCACTTAATCTTTAAGCACTTAACGTATTCAAGGCGTGTACGCTTATGTGCTATGCAAACTCTGTAAAGAAATAAATTTATGTAGGCAGTGTTTGGTGTTCGTTACTGTATATACATATTTCATACATGCTGTACATATACATGCTGTACATATACATGCTGTACATATTTCATTTCTCTCTGTCTGTCTGTCTGTCTCTGTGACCACACGGTATCTCTAAATAAATAACCTGTAGACTGCATTGTGCTTGAAGCTTCATTATACATGAGGAACACTGAGTTCAACGATCGTGCACGTCACTACATAGAATTTTGTTGATAGAAAAAAAACCAAGATGGCCGACTAGTGCATAACAAGTGTTAATCAGCTCCAGGAAAAGTGTTATTTTTGTTGTGAATTAGGACAAACCAACAAAAGTCCCTATTCTCGTCAACACCACCAAGTATTGTGAGTCATATTATACTAAGATACTTAAAAAATTACTTACCATTCTGAAGAAATATTAACATAACTCAGACACTCAAGAGCTCTGGCCTACTTTTAATAGGTTGTAACATCAAGATTTTATTATAAACAGATAATTATACCTTTAAGTTCAGAGCACTAATCTTGCTAAGGAGAGCTAAAACATTTCTAAGCAACTAACTCAGTGAAGCTTAACTTATCACAGCTAAAAGAAAACAAATCATATACAGTGACGTCACAGGAATTGCCAACACTCAATTTGTTTGGAACACGTCAACTGATCCAAACACACATCCAACTTCCACATCGCAAAGTGTTGACACACAGCTGCCTGGCCACCTGTAAATGGAGCACTGACCCAGACACTGTGGTCAGCACTGTCAGCGCTGACCTACAGCAATTCAGCCAGCTACTCTAAGAATTATATTTATTTATAACAGTTGCAATTCTTTAAATATAATAACTACTGGAAACAGTCAAACCAGGATATAAAAAACTGAATCTGCTCATTTTCAGAGCACCTGACAACTCTTTAAATTAAATATAATAACTACTGGAAACAGACAAACCAGGATACAAAAAACTGATTTACTCAATTTTATAACAGTTGACAACTCTTTAAATATAACAACTACTTGAAACAGACAAACCAGGATATAAAAAAAACTGAATCTGCTCATTTTTAGAACACCTGACAATTCTTAAAATAATAACCATATATTGACTACTTCAAGATTTTAACTGAACCTTGACAACACTACAATAGCAATAAATATTGATTTATATATTTATTATTATATTGACAAAATTCTCTGATAAATACTTGTTATTTATTCTTACCTGTTGACAATCCCTACTGCAACTCAGAACTGCAATAACACCAAAAATCTGTGCTGTATATTGCCACCACTAAATTGAAGGAGCAGAAATCATTACTTCGCTGTTTTATCCGTTCACACAGCCCCAGTGTAAAAGGACACCAGATAATGCCAAACACCAGAGCAAAGGCTCGAAACTACCCCTGTGGAGAGTGTGGTATTGGGGTAAAATACTCCAGTATTTTATACACAGGCACCTGCAACCTCTGGTACCATGGTGGTTGTGTGAATCTTACAGAAAGACAAGTGACAAAACTCACAAAGAAAGAGATATCAAACTGGAAATGCAGAAACTGCAACATCTCTCCTCCATCCCCAACCAAAACCCTCCTCGACTCTAACCAAGTTATGAATAATCTCCCGAATCAACCACTATACTTCACATAGACCGTGCACCACTATCAGGAGCAGAGGAAGTTTTCCAAGGCACCGGGGAAGAACATTTCCAACCTAACATAAAAGAAAAGCTCTGCTGCTCCACCCCCAAAACACAAGGGTTAACTGTGAGCAGTACCGGCCTAGCAAACAACTCATTAAAAGAAGAATTGGAGCACAGTCTCACTGAAAACAAATCGTTTGCAAATGACACTCATATTATCGTGGAGAAAATACAAAATCTAGTAAATCCTGATGAAGCTAATCTCAATTTGACTTTATCTCTTGTAGCTGAGGCAGGTAGTGTCCTTCTACAGGAGAATACAAAGCTAAAAGCAGAAAACAATAAGCTGCTTGAAAAATGCATGAGACTCGAGGCGGAGCTGGCAGATACTTCAGAAAAGACAGAGAAAATGGAGCTAACTGAAGAAAAATATAGAAGCAAAGTCGAGAATTTACACCAAGAACTGGCAAAGTTACAGAGCCAGCTAGACAAAGAGAGAAATAACCAAACAAAGCTCCAAGAATTTTTTGAAGAACAAGACAACAACCAACGCAAACTTATTGACCATCTAGAGAAAACAATTTTTAACTTAGAAAAAACTATAAAAGAACTCACTTCCAAATCGGAGTCAATAAAATCAGTAATCCCTCAAGCTACCAATCGGGACGTTGGTATTCAAACATGCTCACATACAGGAGAGACTCTCTTACCATTGATAACAATTACCGAATTGACTGCCCTTAAAAGAAGGCAATATGAAATAGAGTGTGAAATACAAAAATTAAAAGAACAAGTTGGGAAAACTTGCTCTCAAACCCCAAATCCCCACAAAATGACATCACATCTAAGTCAGAAAAATAACTGCTCTAAATTTAATGTATCAAAAAAAATCTCCAAAAACAAAAAGAAGACTCAGTTCAGTGTAGCTTTGCAAGTTGCCAAATGCAAGGAGGCTGCAACACTTCAAGGACAGGACTCAAGAAAACAACCAGGGCGACAAGCCTCTGAAACGAGTCCTTTGACGACACCAACATCACCAATGCCTGGCCTTAAAATAACTTCACCTTCCACATCTTCCCATAAGATCTCAAGATCACCACCAGCTTTAGCAAAAATCAGAAAAGAAGGAGAAAGTATCGAGGAGTTCTTCAACCGTCACATTGATGAGTAAAAGGACAATATTAACATTTATAAAGACAATGTAAAAAAATGTGGCAAACCCTCTGCATTATGTGAAACTGCCACCTCATATATGCCTAACCAGTCTCCTACACAACCAGAACCTCAGACTTAAACCTCTTCACAGGATACGACCCACAAACTTGAAACTTTTTTAGACAAAACCAAAATCAAGTCCACAATGACATAGCTGAGCCGAAATTAGCAACAGCACAAGAACCAAAAATACATCAAAATCCCCAAAATATAAATTCTTCCAAACCTAGAAATAAGCACCAGAAACTTATGATTGCACACCAAAATATTGACGGCCTTCAGAACAAAACCGACAGACTTGCTCATTTTCTCCACAACAACAAACCAGACTTACTAATACTTACTGAGCATGGCTTAAACAACGAAAAGCTGGAGAGCACTAGAATCCTTGGCTACAGACTTATAGGCAGCTTTAATAGACAACAACACAGAAAAGGTGGAGTGGCTGTCTTTGCAAACTTAAACCTTAAAAATAAAATTACAGTAATATCCTTATCAGGAACCACATCAGAACTTATATGTGAAACCATCCTTCTGAAAATTGAGATGAAACAAGGATTCTTGCACCTTATAGGTTTATACAGGCCACCTAGTAGCAACTTGGAAGAAGCATTAGATATTTTATCATCTGAATTGGACAAAATAACATCTTTTAAAAACCCGGTACTCGTAATAGGGGATGTCAATGTAGACAACCTGGTGGCAAGCAACGACAGAAGAAACTTGGACGATAGGATTCACGGCTATGGACTGAGCAGACTTCACCTACCCCCTACAAGAATAACCAGTCACAGCAAGACTTCTATAGATTTCATATGCACAAACATTAACGAAACTGAAATATAAACCAGAGTGCTAAAAACAGGCCTCTCAGATCACACTGCCCAGTTATGCTTTATCTCTACAAACATGACAAGCCCCACGCAGACACAATCATACAGAAGACAATTTAACACAAGAACCGTAGAAGAACTGAGGTATAATCTGCAAGCACAGGACTGGTCACAATTTATGCTCACAGACAATGTGGATGCTGCTTATAAAGCGTTTCATGGGATCCTCCAATCTGCAATGAACATAGCCTGCCCTCTCAAAATAGTAAAACATAAAAGAAATCCCACCAAGAATATATGGGATGATGAAAGCCAGGCGCTAAAAAACGCATACTTAGAGGCACTAAATCGAGAACAAATTACGGGCCATCCTGACGACAAAAAAGAAACAGCCCAAAGGAAAAAATCCTACGACTTAAAACTAAAAACACTAAGAAAACAGCTTAACTCCTCCTACATTGAAAGATCTGACAACAGATCAAAAGCCATGTGGAAAGTGATTAATAATGAAAGAAAAGAGAGATTGGAAAAAACTCAACTTGAACGCTTAAACATACAGGACTACGCATCAGACTCTCCAGTAGACATTACCAATTACTTAAATAGCTTCTTTGCTACAATTGCTGACAGAACACTTGATACCAAAGGAAATGAACAACGAACAACACACACAATAGAACCAAATTACATACCCCAAATACCAAGACTAATTTTCCAGCAGACAAATGAAATAGAAGTCGGAAACATCATAGACACCTTAAAATCAAAAACATCAACAGGAGACGATGAAATATCTTCTAAATTGGTCAAACAATGCAAACATGAAATTATCACTCCACTAACAACTATTAAAAACAAATCACTTTTACAAGGGACTTTTCCCAGCGGGTTGAAACTCGCAAAAATTTATCCAAAATACAAGACTGGACCAACTGATGAAGCCACCAGTTATCTATCGGCCAATCTCACTTATCTCCACTTTTTCCAAAATCCTGGAGCGAGTAGTGCTAACTAGACTACTGAACCATCTCAAACAGCATCACCTTCCTACTCCGAGACAACATGGTTTTGTAAAAGACAGATCTACAGCAACAGCACTGGTCCAACTAATTGAAACCATCATTGATAAATTGGAAGCAGGATATATAGCCACAAGTATACTTTGGACTTTACCAAGGCCTTCGATTGTCTAGACCACAAGCTCATTACAAAAAAACTACAAACTCTGGGAATCATTGACAAAGAAATATACTGGTTCAAGAGCTACCTCAGCAATAGGACACAGATTGTGGAAATTACTTACACTACACACAACACGGTAAAAAAAGTAAAATCTGAACCACAACTAGTAAGCAGAGGAGTGCCGCAAGGCTCTGTTCTTGGACCCGTCTTGTTCATCCTTCTGACTAGCGACTTTCCAGAATACCTTCAAAACTATTGTGAATTGGTAATGTACGCCGATGATACAGCCCTTATTGTAGCAAACAAAAACAAAGATCAACTAGACATTGACTCCTTTGTAGCTTTCAATATGACTAAACAATATTGCAACCTAAATGATTTGGTTTTAAATGAATCAAAAACCCAACAACTAATTTTTACAGCTACTCAAAATAACTATCATGGTCTCCCAGAAGTAACTACAATAGAATTCGGAAAATATTTAGGACTCACCTTGGACCGAAATTTATCTTGGGAACCACACATCAACCAGGTCTGTCAAAAACTAAATAGCAGTCTTTACGCAATAAGGAGAATTGCACAAATCAGCAACACTGATGTAGCTATGACCGCATACTACTCGTTGTTTGAATCTCACTTGAGATACGGCCTGATAGCCTGGGGAGGCACGACAATCTCAAATCTCCAGAGGGTGCTGGTTCTACAAAAAAGGACAATTAGAGCTCTAAAAGGGCTAGGACCACTTGACACATGCCGAACAGCCTTCAAAGAACTGAGAATTCTGACTGTAGTAGGACTCTACATCCAAGAGACAATCCTCTATACAATCAAATCAGGGCAAGCAAGGACTGGAGACGGACACTCCTATAACACCAGACACAGGAGCAACTTTCTCCTAAATCAACATCATCTCAGCTTATTTCAGAGGAAACCTTTTTATCGAGAAGCAATGTTCTTCAACATTCTACCTGAATCCCTAAGAAGACTGCCAGAAAAGAACTTCAAAGCCTCCTTGAGAAACTGGCTACTGGAGCGACCAATTTACACCATCCAAGAATTTTTTCAATGTAGAACACACAATTCTTGACAAACACTAACTCATACACCAATTGTAACATAAACATGACTTTTGCCCTGTTCTACAAGAGTATGTGCAATAAAGAATATTCTATTCTATTCTACATTAATGACTATTTATTTCGTACTTTTCATTTATGTAATTATAAGCGAAAAAGAAATTAATTAAAACTTTATAAATTTAAAAACTATATTATTTTAAACATTTCTGGAACCTTTATTTACTGTCGTAAACAACTATTGGATATCCACAAACTCAGTAACGAGATCACGTGATTTACACCTAGAACCTTAAAGGCCTAAAAGGAAACTTTCCTTTTACGGAGATCAGTGATATAATTTTAGTTTGCATGTAAGTTTCATTCATTTAAATATTAGTTGATGGAATAATATTGAGCCTGACTCCTTGGTATAAACTCAGTAATTATTGTATAATAAGAGTGGTTAAAATGTAGCAAAACATACTATATATAGTATATATAATAACATTGTACATATTAGTACAACTCGTTTAAGAGTTATTTCTATAAAACTGTGAGTAATACGCTGTAAAAATTAACGTGCTCTTGTTGATCCAAAGTTGCAACACAGAACACTCCGATGTGTAATCTCCAGAGAGATCCAGTCAATGTCGCTGACACATGACGCTTTGAATAAATAATGACTCTTCCATTACGATGTATAGCCGGAGTGTGCGTCTGCCTCTTCCTTCATGTGGTTTACTACGCTTTGTGTCATCAGAATGGCAGAAAAAACATCTGAAAAAACTCAGCTATTCAATTTCTTACCGGTATCATGGCCATAAAATCCAGAACAAAAGAGTAATGCCGAGTGAGTATGCACTTGATTTAAGGACTGTTTAAAAAAAAAGAATTCATATTATATTCTCTTGCAATTCTAAATTTTAAAACGCATTTTCAATGTGCGCGCGTTTTTTTCTCAACCCCTCGTCAAAAGAACCATGAGAGTCGGACAGTAGGTCCCAGGGTGAGACCCTGAACCAAGTGTTCGCCTCTTAAGAAGTAGATGAGAAATGGCCTCGACAGTTGTATGACCGTCAGACCCCCCGCCCCTTCTGACCAGCTGTGTACAACATGTGTCTGTAGTGGCCTTAGTTCTGTGCAGTGTTATCGTTTTGTTTTATTCTCTCCAGGCTGGACTTACAGATAAATGATTGGTTTTATGATGTAAAGTGTATTCTTTCAAGTGTATTCTTATGAGAGTTCCTCATTACACATTTTAATCCTAAATGTTTGGGTGTATGTTTCATATTATGTTTCAAGGATTTTTGACACTTTAATAAAATAGATAATAATCTTAAAACGACAGGTAAGTTTGGGTATAATTAATTTAAGGACTTCAATATACTTGGAACATCATTGCTACAAAAAGTCATAGTATGTACTGATTTGTTAAATGAGGAGTTAGTAAAGAACTATTGCCACACTATCGTGATTGTATATTAACTTTTACACTTAGAATTGTATAAATATTGTTGTAAATTGTTTATCCTTCTCAAGAACCAGAATAGGTTTTGTACTTTAAAACTTGATGAAATTAAACAGACCTAATACCACTTAAACATACATAGAGATTCAGAACTCTGTACCGAACTTATGACGTTTTCTGTATTTCTGAAATTTATCACTATGAAATTGATAGATTTTAATTGAATGTACCACTCATTCTGACACCACACATCAGATACGGATTTTGATATGAATACGTCATATCACGAATCACGAAAAAACCTTCACGATGTTGCATGCAAAGTTTCAAATCTATTGCTCATTTCATTAGGCTGCATGCATTAATATGTCACATGTTAAAATTTCATAGTTACTCATGTAAAAATCTTCACGAACCTTTAGCCAAAGCTCATGCAGTGAGTAACATACACAGTTATTGAACTCGATGATGCCCATACGGAAATGGAGTTTCAAGTATATAGGTCAATCCGTTCGTGAGTCAACGTATGGATAGACAGATAAAAATTTAATTTAATCAGCCTCTCGAGTGACAGGCTAAGCTTTAACCAAAAATAAATAATGCTTAAATACCACTTAAATAGATTTTTATTTTAATGAAAACAATCAAACACTCGTTACATAATGAGAGATTGGATCTGGATGTGAAGTAGGATTGTATGAGTTGATTATCAACAGTCTACTACCAAATTTCCTCAGAGAGTGTGAAATAAGTCTTAAGATTCGTAATCCTTTTACAAATGCAGTTGGTTTCGTAATACGATACATAACAAAAATGAATCTAACAACAATAAAGGCTTCTAATGACTTTAATTAATTTTTAACAATAAGTAACTCTACCTATTTCCCATCAGCAGTTGAATTAAGAGATTGAATGATGGAGTATAATGAAGCGATTAATTTCGATGGACACTCTAATAGGTTTACTAACAAATTGAAAAATGATAATTGGTTTCTGAGCTACTTTGATCTCATTAGCTTTCTATCAGTTGTTTCAGTTCAACTCATTATCCACCAATGTTTCAATAACTTTACAGTTTAATCTGAAAAAAATGTATAATCTTAGTTTATTTAATATGTAATGCACAGTTGACGAACTATTTACATACTCGTAACTGTATACAAACTTTATATGTGTATATAAATTGTGTACTTTATATGAAAAAATTACACACAATATATTATGGTTTTAATGTTAATAGTAATAATATATTTGCCGTGATCCTTGTAGTGGGAAACAATAAGGAATTAGTGCAAATTTGAATGAAAATGTTATACGCACACACAATATAGTAAACGAGTTTCTTCTTCTGTTTTAGCTTGAAATTTTGGACAAGAGTAGCTCCTAGTCACAGTGGATAATCACCCTAATATTGTAAACTCCCGTTACGTAAATACGTCATTCATGTACTAAGATGGAGAATCAATTGTGGAACGTGTAGCTAAAATGTATCCTGCATATGACCGCCATAGCCACCAATTTTAACGCCCTCCAATATATAAATAAGCGAATTGTCGTCAATTGAAAATGAAAGACTATTGTAGTAAGGAGTATTTGTATTTACTCAGTGTCACTACTTGAGGTGATATTGCCATTTTCAGAACGGCAGGGCAGTGACTGCATAAGCAGGAATTTGATTGCCTCTGGCAATAAAGCATTGAATCTATAAATGCCCTGGCACTTTGGTTAGAGTGGGTGACAATCAGTGAAGGTGTACTTGCTAATCTAACATCATGCAGAGAATCACCAAGCAGAGAGTTCTGATCTTCTCACAGACTGCCAAATTCTCTCCACCCTGCATACCCTCTATTAAAGGTCGTGGTGCTGTGTGTAGAACCATGCATTTGCTAACATTCAGTCAGTCCATTAATAACCGACCTTTCGAAAACTCCCTCTGTCTTAGTTCACCTGATCTCTTTCCATCTGCCAAGATTCATAAAAAAATATGCAATTGCGAGTCATTTGCATATAAATGAGCAGTGGAATTCTGTATGAACACTGAAAATTAGATGTGAACAATTTTTACAGAGTTCGTCTCAGACCTTGCCGAACACCTTTTTTCTCATCAACTGTCCTTATATTTCACTTCCTAGCCTGGTAACCTGCTGCCTGTCATTTAAGTAAGACTTCATCCAATCGACCACGTTATCACACAATCCATAGTAATAAATTTTTGCAAACGACATCTCACAGTGCATGGAGTCAAAAGCTATAGAATAATCCAGTGGTAATAGAGAACTAAATCTGCGAAGCATATTATATAATTAATTTTTTAAATAAAAATGAATCGCTGATGTTGCTAAGCCCTAATCTCAAGAACGGCTAACAGATTTGGCTAATTATTTTTTCATATTTGTATTTTATATAAAACGCCATGAATCTTTGCACATACAGAACTCAAATCCAGTTGGTTAACTTTGGAATGTGATACTATGTGGTATTTAAATGTAACTTTCAAAGAACATGTGGATAGGCACTAACATGCCTCAACGAACTATTTTTTTCCCAAACTACAATCCGAATAGAATCAGACTTCTGTCACTTAACAATTATTATAAACAATTATTTTGAAATTTTTAGCTTAAATTGAAGCATTTTTCAATCTTTCCCATATACCGAAAGTGCAAGTGCCGGAAGTAGATTTGATTTACATCGAAGTAGTCTATTGAAGTTTATGTATTGTATTTTTTTGGACGGGTATAGAAAGAAAAATGATCCTAGTCCACTAGAGGTTGGTGTTTTTCAATGTAAGTAGATTTTATAAACCTAAATATATTAATTTCTTGGTGCAATAATATAAATTCGACTGTGGAACTGTAAATAAATTAGGCCGTAAGCGAATTTAAACGGCAGGAACTGATACAAATTGTCCGCATTAACTTTTCAGTCTTACGTAATAATGTATATTTTATCGATCGGGTTTAAAAAGCCATCTCTAACTATAATACTTAAAATATAATTAGACCAAAAATAAGCTAAAAAGCCGAAAGTTGGCGTTTTTGATCGAGTAAACATTCCAAAATTAATATGTAATATTTTATCAAGGCACAGGGCAGGAAAACTCAAATGTCCGAAAATTTTATTTATCCAAACCAGAAATGCATACTCCCACAAGCGCAAAACCTACAATTGACAAGTTAAAATTACGTTAACATTAAACACTTAATGAATAATGTGGACTATTTTTATTCAGGAAATAAGACATCTGGCATATATTTAAATGAATTTTATGCATGCATAAAATTGTTACTGTATGATTTATTGGTATGTTCTACGATAGAATGAGTTTAGAAATTATTAAAAAACGTATGAAGCTGAATCATCACATCTTTTGTCAAGAGGCATGAAAGTGATTCGCTTTAGGAAATAGTGAAGAAAACAAGATTCTCTTTCTTCAGAGATTGTAAGAAAATGTGATATAAACAAACAAGAGAACATGTAAATAGTGTCTTTTCTGCTTCACGGCATAAAGAAGCACTTGATACACCATGATATACTGTTCTTATAAAATAGTAGGCCAGTAATATTTTGATTTTAACTCAACCATTCAATATTCAATTATCAATGTGTATTGTATAGTGTATAGACAAATATACCACTCTCGACTGACTGGCATGTATATCATACTCTTAACACTACAAATGTTTTTACAGTTTAAACTTGTGTAGGATATGTATGTAAAAAATTGAAAATAATAACTCCTATGCATATAACGCCTTGATATGATGTAGTAGTCACTGCTCATAACGCGCTGAAACACAATAAAATACTTGAAATATATCTTCCATTAATTTATTTATACTGTACAATAACAATTACTGGCAGTGGGATCACAAATATTTATCAATTAAAGCGGACAACCTGAACGTGGAATTGTTAAAACAAGGATCTTTCAGGGTTTATATTTGTTTCTCGTGCTAAATCCTTTCAATGTATACCAAATATCTAAACATCAGGTGTTGCATAGAACGTCACAAGATCTTTCGGTAATTTGCCATAATTTAGTCATACGAGAAATCAGTATTCAAGATTTGCAATCTAATCTCTTCCTCGGATGGTTACGCTTACTTAGCGTAAAATAAACAAAGCTTACAAATTCGGTTTGATGCACTTAAGTCAAAAAGAACAATTTTGTGTATTAACAATTAAGTCATGCACATAGAAAAACAAACAATAATTATTAGAAGATACTACAAATACAATGTGGCTCAATCTACAGCACGAAAACGAGAATTATTTATCCACAAGAGATAGTATACCAATTAGAAAAACCAATTTTTAGGAAACATGAAATCTTCCAGATCTACTGATCAGGTGTTGTACCTGAAAGAGTAGCCGTGGAGAAGTGGTCAGGGCATATTGCGGTAATTATAAATAAAAATAAGATACTTTATTTATAAAGAATATTGGAGTTCATAAGTTTGATGTAATTTATAGTACATGCTTGATTTCATAATGAATTTGGTTATTTTTAAAGTGAAATATTTAAATCTATTTCGCTCAAAACACTTTCTCGAGTATTAATAATGTAAAAATTACATTTATGGTTTACAAAACTTTTTATTTCAAATATTGACTGGGGTAAAATTTTTTCCTTTTTTAGTCAATGAAAACACAGTTTAATTTATATTTAAATACATTCTACAACAAAATGGATTATGTTTAAAGAACTTTTTAATAAAAATACACTTAAGGGGTCTTTTTTTAAATAATTTAATTTAGAGATAATAATAGAGATTTATGTTATAAAAATCAGCTGATTAACTTATTTTAAAATAAAATTGTAATGTATATGAAATAAATCATGAAACACGTTTCGGACATTACTGTACAAAGAATTATGTTTTGTGTAAGATTATCTAGTTGCATCTCCGACTTGCTCTTAGGTACAGTTACTCTGTTCATGTATTTTCTGTAAGATGTTTTCACTTTCTCAATAATTGAGTTTAAACTTCTACATACCTTAGGATTAATTTAGTTTTGTTTTAGTATATATATATATATAATATATATATATATATATATATATATATATATATATATATATAATTTCAATAAACATTGAATCACAAAAAGTACTTGCTCCGCCAGGAGTCGAACCCGGATCTCTCACTTGCCGGGTGAATGTGCTACCATTACACACACATATATATATATATATATATATATATATATATATACTAAAACAAAATGTATATATATATATATACATATATTGGACTGAAAGTGTGAATTGGGTTTTACAAAAATGCATGAGTGTACTCAAATATTAATGAAATGAGTTTGGATACAGATAAATTATTCAATTGTTCAGGACATTTTAGTATATTTAAATTCTCTACAATAGTGTTAGTTGCTTTCTCCAAAAATGTTTTTCTTTAATTTTTTTAGTATAGGTACCAATATTAAAAAAGGTTTTTCTAAGAAAGACAAAAAAACCAAAAGGAATTGTAAATATTGTATAACTTTTTTAATTTTTATTCCAAACAGCACAATGTTTTTTACATAAAAAACCAGTATTTATTGGATTACTTCATTATAAAGCGTAATAACAAAACAATCAAAATTCTCTTACATGTACAAGCCCCTGGGAGTTAGTTGTATGGGAAGATGAGACAAAACTGCTTGTTTCATTCAATTTTGATTATTAAAATGATAATTTAAATAAACTCTTTACATTACAAACAATGAACATTCATTTACATTTAATAATTCACTTTTGAGTCAGTTGTTTATGTATAAATATCAATGTCTAAGCATGTGTCTAATTCTTAAGTACGAAAATTGTCTTGTTCCATGAGGTAGCGGAAGAACTATAATTCATTCCTACAGTTAAACACTAAACATATAAAACACAATACATAGAATGAAAGCAGAAGATTGCAGTGACCGAAATTGAACATATGGCAAAATGTAAACAATAACAAAACAAGATATTAGTTGTGCTTCCAGTGAGCAAACATAACGAGTCTAAACGGAATAATTGCTTATAAGCATTCACGAGGGCACATGACTGCGATATAGTGGAAAACAAATAAATACGTGATCGTTAGCGCTAAAAAGAGCACACGGAGTGCCGCTCGGGCAAGATTATTCAATCCCGCTCGGCCGCAACGAGTGACGCTCGGTCAAGTTCCCCAATGGGTTAATTAATCGATCTGATAGTTCGTCTGCTTCGGATTTGGAGACATAATTGAGATGGTATTCAGAAATTTGCTAGAGATTTGTAATGCCTTTAAATAGGTTTAAAATTATTATTCTTTCAATGTTTTCTCAATTGATGTAACGACGAAACTCTCCCTAGCTTGTTGACTGGAGCACCAGCAGTATACAATAAAATTGCGTTAAAGATCATTCATGTATTGGATCGCATTGTTGTGTTAGTAAATAAAAACACATTATAAGGTACAGATGTACTACGGTATAGTGTTCATTTTACAAACCTAAATAATCGTGACCTCGTCCACAAAGCTATCAGTTTCAATATCAATAGTCGACACAAACACGTGTCGCACATACTAAGCGGAATCATATGTTTACCTTTGTAGCTTTGATGGAAGGGTTCAATTAATTATCTACGCCTCAAGTGATGTATCATAGTGTTACAAACAATAGATGACAACCGTACTTTGCGTGTTATGTTGTGGTCACATGAACCTTCATTAGCAGCAGCTGTTCTCTTTGTCCTCTGACATAGCTTTAGCAGATTTTCGTTAAGCCTTTATCTTTTAATAGTCTGACATAACGTAACCAGTTCTTAGTCTCCAGTTGTGTTACCTCTGCTCATTCGTGCTGTTTTAACGGTTTTTGGTTTAATATTTCCTTAAGTACAGACCATGAACTCTTATAAATATATAATACATCAATAGTCAATCAATATATGTATATTTTTCAGATTTTCATGTCAAACTAACTATCTGAAACGCGTTTCCTAAAGATATCCACAACAGTATGAACGATATTTGAAAATCTGTAAAGTTATTGTACAACATTTTTAAGGCATAGAGGAATTTGAGTATAAAATTAAACACACACACACACACACACACACACACACACACACACACACACACACACACACACACACACACACACACACACACACACACACACACACACACACACACATATATATATATATATTTAAACGCATATGTGACAGATACGGCCAAATACAAAATAATTGAATCGGAAAAAGTAAGCGCTCTGTGGTGTAATGGTAGCATATTCACCCGGCAAGTGAGTGATCCGGGTTCGACTCCCGGCGGAGCAAGTACTTTTTGTGATTCTATGTTTATTTAAATTAAATAAGGCTATTGCCATTTATACAATTTAACGTGTATATATATATATATATATATCACAGTCTGATTTCTTTGTGATTGCAAAAGTTTATGTCATCAAATTATTCTATACTTTATATACGAGTACAATGATCAGTGTTTTTATTTTAATCTTCTTTATTATGGTTGATGTCTTTTATTGTGGATATATTCTAACGTTTAGAGGTCTATAAATGCAATGGTTGGCTGAGATTTTCCGTGTTGCGCGGCACCTGACTGAGAGTAGCGAGGACCGGCTCAGAATAGCGGTAGACTAGTAAAAATACGACTGGCGCTTGGCCATTGCCAATCTTCTACACAACATATAAGGACTACGAAGAAAGAAGTTGGACAGGTAAAAATGTGTTTGTTAACCAGTTGTTAAATGCTGTTATGTAATTTAATCTGCTATTAAATGACTAAATGCTTGTAATCTAACATATAAACATGAACATAACCTTAAAATGTAACTTAAACGACACTACCTATGATGGGTGTAGTCTGAGGTTGGTGCAGCTGTCTGCTATGGACAGAGGGGGGAAGCAAGCACACCTACAGGACTGCTGCTATTTACTTTGTTATTATTTACTCTGTTTTTTTATTGTTCTATATTTGTTATTTAATTGTTTTTTCATTATTAGAGCTACCTTTTTGTTATTTCTTCATTCGCTTTACAATATTGCAGAATGTTAAAAAAGAAAGAAATAAATAAAAATAGTGCCCTAGTACAGAAGTTCAATAGATTTTCCTGAATAAGATGAATTCAGGGATCTTCGAGAGAATTCAAGCTGCCGTTATTTAAAATGGCCGAGTTGATGTCTGTGTTAAATTCTTAGTTATAAATGTATTAAAACCCGGTTTGGCAAAAATCAGAGCCTATTTTACTGTAGTCTTTCGATTAGACTCTCTTTATTCTGCATTTATTATGTTACATTTAGAAGTGACAAATTATCGGACAGAAAATTTGGGAGTTTCTGTAGTTTTATTCTACCGATTACAAGGAATTTTCTGTGTGTAAACATGTTTAAAGAATCATCCTCAGTGTTTTTTAAGTATGGTTCAATATTTTTGGTTCATACTGGTTTGTTTATAAATTTCCATTTTTTGTAGTGACCTTTAGTGAAGCTTATCAGTCGATAGGCAGGGAAATCGACATTTCTGTTCGCCTGTTTGTCTGTATATCTGTCTGTCCGTCTGCATGATACATGAAAAGTAACTGACTTGAGAAAGTTTTAATTTAATAAACATACAAAACCAGGACATTTAGTGGCGACCACGGTTCGTGATTATGTCAGGGACTATCGTCTATAAATACAAAATTATATTTATATTTTATTTGCATAAAATTTGCTTAAGTGTAATTTTTGTATAATTTCTTTCTGTACGATTGAAAGGTTGTTGATGTATTCGCAAGACATCTAGTGAGTGAAATTTTCTTTAGATTTACTATTTTCCATGCCCCCTCAGCGAAGCCTTGTACACGTCGCGAGATGTGGCGTAGTCCTGCCTTGTTTATTTTATGTATGATACATATGAACCGAAGCAGTGAAAAGTGAATGATTTTATGAGATATTTAAGAGCAACTGGTGTAATATTTCACAGAACAGCTGCCTATCTGAGGTCATCAAATCTCCAGGATAGGAGAGGAGAGGCATGGCTTGCAAATAATTTATTCAAATATTGTTATGTTTAATTGATACAATAAAATTAATTAGACATACATTTCCATCCAATTGATCTGTAAACAACATGTATAATTAATGTCGCTTTAAAACAGAAATTACAAAACGAAAATACTAAATACTCTAGCTAAACATGAGTCGGTCAAATTCATTGTCCAAGGATTCAATAATCCAACAAAGACTCATCAGTTATAACCCCACTTTCTGTTTGTTGGTGCAGCAGCTGACGCCTGAGATCAGACTCAGGTGCTCAGTTGTAGGTCGAGGAAGTTCTTGTATTACTTTATACTGTGCGGCTGATACTGTCGTTAACTGCAACACTTCAAAGGAAAAATAAAATTCTTTCAGGCCATTATGTGACCAGATATTGTTCTGAAAATTTCTTGTATGTAAACTAGCCTAATCTAGCTTTGATTTAATCTTAATACACTTCATTACTTATTAATATTTGGTGATGTTACATTTAAATACAGCATTACACAATACAACTTGGGTAACTCAACTTCGCCCTATTAGTTACATTTAACTGAATCGATTCTCCGACTTTAAGAAGGCAAGGTAACTTTAGTCTCGTGGCTGTTCAGTACCTCTAAAATCGCCAGATTATAACAATTTATAAGGTCTTCATATTGACGCAGGATAGTATGGTGGCACAAAAGAAACGAAAGTAGGCCTTTTATATCTTTAGTGTTTTCTAGATGATTTGAGTTCATCGTATTGTTACTCCCCATTTTTGTGCTACAAATCTGTGATCTGTTTCATACTTTAGTAAATTGGCTAACTTGGCTAGTAACCTTGTAACATGGCTAACTACGAGGATTTATCAGAGTTGGCCATCAAAGCATCTTAATTTCAACTGATGGTTAGATCGGTTAGTCTAATGTAATGGTATGAGGCCTTGGTTAATTTCCTTTTTGAGAAATGAAGTTTCCAGTGTATAATGTTGGCTTCATTCAAATTCATAGACGGTCTTCGGACTGACAATTATGAGGTTTGTCCGAATAAACACCAACCAATTCATTCCGTTTTTTACTACAATCCAAATTTCTAAATAACTGCATAAATGCAAAATTCCTTTGGTTGTTTCTTTTGCTTTCACTCGTAAAGTAATCAACCGATATACTGAAATTTTACGTGGCCATTCTTACGGTCCCTTGGATGAATATAAGTCTATTCTTATTTCGAAACTCCCTCTGGGCTACGCCACACTGGCCTTTAAAGTAGTGAAAAATGCCATATTGAACTAAAGTTGTGAAATATTAATTGAGCCAAAGCAGTGTAGTCTAACTTTTACCATACATTTAAACACTGTTATGAAACACAAATTAGTTGTTTTTTGACGAAACTATGCTTTTCAGAGCTGTGTAGACTAACTATATATTTTTTTACCATCGGGAATGAAGCACAATCAGCTATGGAACAACAAATACTAAGATCGGAGTAAATTACAAAGGCCATAAATATAAACTTTTTAGTGTTTTTTCTTGATTGTGGCAGCAAATCAAACCTAACATTGGCGTCGGAAATGCAATTCCCTCCAACGATAAGGGCTCATACAGTTGTAATATTTACGAAAGTGTGTACGAAGCCATGGGTAAATGCTAGTAAAAATATAAATATTTACGCAATGTCCGTGTTTAAAAGATAACAAATTTTACACAAAAACCAGAAAAGAAAGTGAGTTAACAGTAACTTCTGAACTACCATACATGAGATCCAAACTGCGTCCACTCATGTTAATAAGTGTTACGTGTTAAGTTTAGTGTTAATATAAAACACGTGTAGGGTAGAGATGGTATACACTATAAACTAAATTTAAAAGAAAAAATATATTAACTTTTGAACCACTAGATTATACGTAAGACCAAATAATTTTAAGATATAAAGTAAGGTAAGAAGTAAAAGAACTTACTCAGTTTCAAATTTGTTTGTCTTTGCTGAAAAGTTCACAACCTCCATATGCCGACTTTACAATTAAAAAAATACTAAATCTTTTGTACGGATCAAAGGTGTTTTCAGTTCAGATAAACATATGTTTTCTCGCAAACAGTGCTACTGTAACCAAACTTAAACATGTTTGTTTTCTAAATTATAAGTTAAGCAACAATTTATAGTTGGAAACAAATTCTAGTAAATTAATTACCTGTCTCATTCGTTACATTAAGTACGTTTTCATTAATGGTACATAATATGATGGAGATTACAGATACAAATCTAAATAGAATTCCAGAAGACGCTTCACAAGGCAATATTCCAAATGTAAGTATTTATAACCTATTCTTTATATCTATGATATGCTTTATAACTAAGATATGATTTATGACTAAGATATACTTTACTATCTAGTATTGCAGCACAGGAAATCTATAAATCTGAGCAAGGAAGAACTTGAATAGCTTATTTCATGTATATATGTAGGCTCATGATTTAACCTACGTAGTATATAAATGTTACGGTCTAAGTGGCTCTGGTGGTCGTGTCACACTAAATCATTATGGAAGCCGTTGACACGATGTATTTGTAAAAAAAACCACCGACCTGCAATGTCGTGTTGTTCTTTTATTTATTTTTTTTGCACGTGCTATTAAAGTGATCCAGTATTTAAATAAAAAACCAATTTTATGATATTTCTTGCAAACTCCGTGTCCTCTGTTGCCAAACGCACAATATTTCAATAGTCAATCAAATATGTCACGTACAGTACAGTTTTTTGTTACATTTTTAAATGTTAATACAGAATGACTTTTAGAGAACTTTTATTATTATTATATTTAAATAATATGGGTATTATATTTTTGTTAGACAAATGCCTTAAAAGATTTCGGCACTAAAGACACAACCTATGCTAAGACCATGTTAAAGGAACTGCTGAGATTTGACGTTGATCATCGAACTGAAAAGGACTTACGGGAACACGTCTCTCGACTTCACTGTTTGGTTAGAAAGGTATTGTGTCATCTCACAACACTGTTATCACTACCAAGGGAATAAGTTCGTCATTTACAATCCAATTTCATGTTTACAAACATTTTTTGCACTTTAATCACAAAAGTTAATACTATTATATACCGGAATACACAGGATTTATAATAATATTTTTAGCTATTACGAATCTTCCATGATAAAGTACACACAAGTCAGAAATTTAATATTTATGAACTGATGTATTTATTTATATTAAAACTTTATATCCTCATTTATGAAAATGTAATGGATATAAGTACAAAATTCACTGTATTACGAACATGAAAATAATTTACTAAGCTGGTTTTTAAAAAATCGTTAGGTTAAAGTATTGTCAAATATAGTGTACTGGTAGTTCTATACTGTTTAATTACGTACAACTTTGTTTTTATCTTACGTTGTATATGACTTGCCCAATATGTGTTTTCCTTACAAGAGGTACTTATCTTGCAGGTAGTTTTATTGTTGTTGGAGAAAAGTTCTCTTTGCAAAAATTTGGAGGAACAAAGAACAGTTCTTACTCAACAGGTAGTTATGTCGTACAAATCTTAATTTTTTTCGGCTTAAGTTTAATCTATAATGTTTTTGTTTTAATTTCTGAATTATTATAATATACCAAAATGCTTATTAATTATTACCATTTTAAATTAAAGTTATATTAAATTATCAAATTGTTTGTTATATTCCTATGTTGAGTAGTTAAATTTGTTAGCAGATACAAGCAAAAAATAATATAAGTTACATGAAATTATTATTTTCTTTTAGAATTTGGTATATTTTGAACTACAGCATTACTGAAATATCTGTTCTATTAGCTATGAACCTCTAACATCCTAAGTTTGGGGCCATGTAAGCCGCTGCGATAAGTCAATATGAAAGGTTTTGGCTTATTTTGAAATAAGAAGATGAAATTAGAAGAATATATAGTAATTTTCTTTATCTATAAAATCTATGGTACTGATGAGATCAATACAAGGTCTGAATGTTTGGAATATAAAACTCAAAACATAATAATCTGATTTCAAAGTATATAAACCCTATAACTATTTCGAACAATTAAAATAAAATAATTACACGAGATAAAAATATGAGATTTGTGTGTATTATTTGTGTATTAATATAACACTAGTGTGGTCACTAGTAGATAGCTGAAAAATGCTTGTTTGATAACAATGGTAGTATTTAAGCAATGAGCAGAAGAAATTCTACGTTCTACCCTCTATTCTTCTCAAAATACCTCAAAATCAAAAAATGTTTCTTACTTCTAAGTATAAGTTGAATATTCACAATTAGATCATACATTTTTAGCTTAAAACTTATTAAGCTCACTTTATTCATTTTAATACTTAATTTCAAAAACAATATTTTAAATAATTTTGTAAAACAACGCATGGGTGTTTGAAATTGTATGATTATTCTGGAATATCATGCACGTATATAACAGGTTTGAATGTATTTTTTAAAGACTCATTAATATGATTAGAGGGGATGCAAAAGCTCTGAGAGAAACATTTCAAAATATTTGTGTGTCTTTATTTTAATTTAGAGTGGGATGACTGATACACACAGTGACCGCTCGCAGCGTGTACACCACAATTCCAATATTTGAAATAACAAGCATGAATACAACCACTTTGTGTAGATATATTTTGTTGCTTAAAAATACATCATAGATTTATAATCGTTGCTGCGTATTATAAAATAACTTTGTTTTCGTTTTAGCACAACATGACACTTGAGTTACTGCATAAACTCTGTGTAGTGGAGTTGATTGAAAGTACCCTGTAATCTACAAAGCATCTATCTATTTTCTTTATGGAAACAAAACTTCCATTAATTTATTTACACTCACCTGGTTTCCTGCATTGTTGTTGATAATGTTAATAACTTGTTAATCTCGTTCTAAAAACGATTTCTGAAATTAAATATGTAACATAATTCAAATAGAATTAAGCAACAGTTAATTATTAAAATTTAAAGGAATAAATTGTTCTTGTGTTTAAAATTTCTACGGAACTAAACTTTGTTTTTAAGGTAAATAAATGTTTGTTAAAAACATAGATATTTATTTTGGTTTTATATGATTTATGTTACTTCACTTTTGTTCAGGAAAACTTTAAGTTTTACATCTATTACAACCTAATTAAAAATTCAATTGATACAATGAGATTAAAGAAGCTTTGTAATAACAATTACTACCTGTCAAATATACATAATAACTGTGTCTGATTATGATCCATTATTGTTACTTAGTGTTAAACATAGGGTGTTACACATACTTAGGTGTATATACTGTTTGCACAATAAGAATAATAACTGTGTCTGATTATGACTGGTTATTATTGTTACTTAGTATCAAACGAGGTAATAAACTGATATGTATGTTATTAATGCTTGCACGGTGTACATAAAAACCGTACATGAATATGGAGCATTATTATTATTTAGTGTCATTTTAACGTGGTGTAACATACTCATATACTAAGGTGTAATTAATACTTACACTGTGTACGTTTCATGTAGTTTTTTTGAAATATGTACTTATAACATTCAAGTCAGTGCATACCTGTTCAAAACACAAGACGCATGAACTATTTTATGAAAAAGTTTCGCTTTAAAAATCAATTTTACTTGACTGTGCAATGAGTTTAATTCTATGAATATAATATATACAATGTTTTAAATAACAAACAAGGGGTAAACATGGTTATCTTTACAATTGCCAGAGAAATAATTCATAAATATAAAACACATATTTTATTAAAATTTTACTTTTATGACCATACACATTATTACCTTATTCATGTGAATTGTCTGAACATTTATCATTGGTGAACAATCGAATTGCAGTGCACCTCGCTGAAGAATCTAGTAGCTGTCACGAAGGACCTGTTGGCTTTGAGAAACACTGAAGTCGAACAGCTCTGTAAAAATATAAAAATTATGGAGGAAAGAATTCATTTGGAAAGAAATAAGCAACAAAACGTTCTTAATACTTTGTCTGAGTCTGCAAGGTAGGTATTGTAACTTGCTAGTAAGAAATAGTTATTACCTATTGGTTGTGTGATGAATATAGTATATTATACTTTGCGTATTCGTGTTGATGAATGTTATTAATTAAATTGGGAATCTGTATAGAACTGTGAGCCTACCATCACAAATCATTTTAAAAACTATCTCAGAGTTTTGTACTACTTTTTGTACCTTTTTGTATTACAAAAATAAAATGTTGTACCAGTCACTGAAAACAATTATTACCATTTAAAAGTCGGCTCACAGGTCTACGATATGAAAAAAAACAACTTTGTCGTAAATTGAAATAAACTACACAATATATTTGTAACAATTTCATAATATTTCGTACCACCAATTTTTTATTTGTATCAGTCTAGTAACAGCTCAGGAAAATATATAATTTTTGCTTACCATGATGTAAACCTTTTGCTATCATTGATTCTAAATTTTAGAGAACAGGTCGTGCCGTTGCCTATGCACTAATGGTTGCAGCTGATATGTTGTAGGCGCGTGATCGACTTACCGCACTGTCACTTGCTAGCCGTGGATAACGTTTAAGTTTATTGTTACTCATTATACATTTTTTTGTTGTTTAAGTTTTTTAGTTTAGTTTTTGTGCACGTGAATAATATTCTACCATACCGGGTCCTATAATATAAGGAGGGTTTTAATTGGACGATTGCACAAGATTTCTTTTGGCTATGATTGGTTTTGAACATTTTACAGAAGACTGCTTTGAATTTTCTTAAACACCGTTTAATGAATTACACTCCAAAATCTTACAGAAACCGAAACATGACACATCCCAGACAAGAACAGCATTTAAAAGTCAGAACTCTTTATACTGGGCAACTCCCTTACACTCGCGTTACTAGATAAACACTTACAGTTATTCCAGAGAGAAAAAATATTTTAATATAAATGTTGAATTGTTTATTAAGTACTTATTTTCAGTCATGTATCTTTTTGACTGGTACAATGAGTTTACAGACCCAGAATTATATTCCTAATCGCTGTGAGATTTAAGATGTATTTCTGAATACTGTGGAGTAATAATTTTTTTCACGCAAATATACATGACTATTTTATATTATCATACACGTTTTAAGGCAAACAATAATAAGGATATAAAAGTAAATAAACAGTTACAAGAATTTTATTGGTCACAGGTTGAATGAAGACATTAAAGCACAATACCATTGTCAAATAGAGATGTTCAACGACCTGCGAGCTCGGTACGAGGAGAGGGTGGCGCTCCTGGTGGCCGAGAACACGCACTTGTCAGGATTGTTCGCGGAGCAGAACACTAACATGGTAGGAGATGGAATGGAGGGTAGACATTGTAACAGTCCAGAAGAAACAAGAGAAAGTAAACAGTTATCTGATGTATTCGGTCAATGTGAACCATACGAGATATCTACTGATCTAGCAAATCACTTAAGTGATATAAAATCGCTATGTGAGATTCTGACCAATGAAGAAGAAAATATTGTACCGAAATATCCTAGTATTGATAAGGACTCTAAATCATGTCCTAATGATGTAACCGACACAGCAGAGAAACAAAAGGGGTATGGAGAGGGAGAAGTCCAATTAGGAGTAATAATGAAACCCAAGGGAGATAACGAAGAAAATATTGCCACACCAGGACCAGAGATCATTCAATCTCTGCAACTCACAGAAAATATTATAGACAAGGAAATATCAGAACACACAGGACAGGGGGAGGGGGAGACGTCTTGACTTACAGCTGATATATGACATATTTACACAGTATTGTAAAACTCTTTAACTGATTAAAAACTATCACCTATCATTGATGTCTTTTATCACCTATTACTCAGTTTTATTATTTAATAATGTCTGACAGATTTAATTTTTAGGAATGTTAGTGGAATATTTTTCTTCGATCTATGCAACCTTACTTAATATAAATACTGTTACCTGCGGCAATCGCTTGGAGAAAAGCATCGTGGGCATATTCTGTTTAAACGACATTCTAAACTAATTTTTGTGTTAGGTGATTATCACTGAACACTTTTCTTGGGATTTATTTTAGGCTTTCTTTTTTGGGGAGTGTTTTGGGGTTCGTCGGAGAACGAATCGATTGTTATAAGTACAAAAAATAGCTCGAATGTAGGCAAGATATTTCATGAGTACTTGTTACTTGAGTAACAATTAAATTATTCAAACAATTTATGTCATCGTTGAGATTTTGCAGATGCTAAAGTCGAAGTTCTTATCTTTTCAGTTAACACACTCATGACATAATGAATAATGGGGCTCTATGTCATTTTGAAACGGAAATTGATTTTGCGTTGATGCCTCTATCTACAATACATACACGTACATAGGTTAGAGAAGTCTATTTTAGTAAAACAATGTATAACTTTGTCCGTTGTAGTTTATCCGGTCTAGGGTGTTTCTGGTACTATAGGTGACTTTATTCAAAAGGCCTACTTCACTAAAAAAAACTACAAATATTTGTTTTATAAAAGTTGTTAAAACTGTGACGAAATTTTGATAGTAACTTTTCCTGGATATATATCCCATGTTTTTACGATACTAAGTGATTGGATGAAATATTCTTTAATATAGTAAATATGACTGTATAATAAATAAATGTGTCTGAAACAAAATGCTTAAATATAAACATACTTAACAATATAGAAAGAAATAGAATACCAAATATTTATTTTACGATCAGCCTGCGGGGCAGTAATTTAAAACGGTAGCTTGAGTGAGTTTTTATGACTGTTTTATTGCTGTTTCCAAGTGTCATTACCTTCAGTTCCTGGGGATAGAAATACATTTTAGTATAGTTTATTTGGATAAAAACATGTTCAATTAGCGAATTTGTAATGCATTTGATTTTGATTTTTTGATAAGAAATGGGTATCCAGAAACATATCCCCATCTTTTTGAGAAAACTTGGTTCTATTCTGTCAGCAATACTTTTGTGTACACGTGATGTGTAAACACTAAGTTTCCGTAAGCTTCAAAATACTAACTCATCACTGTTAAGTGAAATTTAATATTTCAAATAAATTTGTCTTACTTTAAGTATTTTATTAACAAGAACATTAAGTTATTTCACGATCGAAGAATACACATTTTCGTATTAAGAATGCTTGTAGTCTTTACAAAAAATAAAGTGAGAAATTAATCTTTGTCCTTTTTACTTTTTTGGAATTGTTCTAATCCTTTAATTATTTCAAGGAATGGTTTATTGGTTAGTTAAGCAAGCAACAGGTTTTAAAATCAATATGTGTATGTATGTATGTATGTAGGTATACCTGAATAAGAGTTCCAATTTTCACAATAGAGAGTTACAGGTATAATTTATTTTATATAATAAGCTAAATAAATTAAAAATATAATTTTTAATAAATAAAGAATAATAAGAAATGTACTAAATCTAAAGTTAAGGTTGTCCTTTTTGTTTATGGCACAACTGATATTTAACGACTAAATTTACAGTAAATTTTAATGTTATCCAATATGCTAATTAACTTTAAAATTACAGAAACAATCCTAATCCTTCTTAAAGTTAATACGGAGTATACGACGGCATTGGGTCTAAAATTCTGAACATTGAGTAGCTATATTTCTAGTGCTAAAATTATATGATAAATTATTTTTTATTGCATTTAGTCCACAAGTTCTCAGCGTCAAGTACAGCAAAAACATCATCTAGGACGATTTTTTAGATCTTTTGTCGTTACTGAGCAGTTATTTTGAAGATGTTTAGGTAAATGTTTTTTTTTGCTTCTTCACAAACAGATTGGGCTTGAGCAGATGAATTAGTCTGTTAAATATATTGGATATACTGAACCTGCCTTGCAGTTAGGACACACGTTTCAATTTTATCTTCCAAGTAAAGTTTTACTGCCTCTTGAATTACAATAAAGTTAATCTAGGCATTGCTTTAAATGCTGCAATAGTTCATAAGCGTATAGAGTTAATCTTTATTGTGAGGGGAACCTGACTTCATACTCAATGTGGGAAGTATGCATTTTATATTACGCCTAATATTGTCATAAACACTAACAGGTAGTTGCAAATGAATATTACAGTTTCTTACATGTGAACGTTCTATTTCTATTGAAATATTTTCAGTTCTTAAATATTTCATAAAATTCGTTAATGATCTTTAATCCAAATTTTTATTGTGGTATTACGCAGTGTAGTATAATCTATTTGTTTAGATTTGTTGTCGCAAAATGTACTCTCATTAATCGATGGATGTAGGTATTTCCTTCGAGGAGTTCTGCCAGTTTGTACATATAAATGACCACTAACTAAAATAACATAGTAGTTTATAGATTTTATAATTTGAAAGGAGTTGTAAAAATTTAGAGTCATGTGTTGACGGATTTCGTTGAAAAAAGTACCATTTAAATTGTTATTAGAATTTCAACATAGCTGATATGTTTTATGTTTCTTATAACGGATGCAAAACAGCTTAAGCCTTTCAACTGACAAAATTTAGGTTGATTCCGGGATTGTGGAAGCATACTTCTAAAGTTATTGTGTTTGCTTATGCGTTGACGAATTCCGTTAAAAAGTACAGATGGAATGATGATGATAATACAAATTTCAAAGTAGTTGGTATATTATAAATTTTAATAACTAACTAACTTAATGCAACTTTACTACTTCGATAAATAATAATTTGTTTCAATAAAACACAAAATGGTCACCTAAACTACACACTTTCCGACCTTTGTTTGAATAATCTTCTTTTTGGAATCATGCGTAATATGATCACAGAGGTTTGTGGCAACCTTTTCTAAACACTCTGTAAGTCGTTAGAGACGGAGTACATTTATTTTAAACAGAATCAACCGTGGAAAAATTTGTTTTAAAATCGATATATGACCCTTTCATAATATATTGTAAGTGCACCCATTAAAACACTACCCACTTTGTTTTGCCTCCACACTGGCCTGTATATTTCAACTCAAGTAATCTATAAAAGACCATGGAATGTTGCAGAGACATTCTATTTATTCCACTGGTACCTTCAGGCCCTAAAAATCCTGTCATATGAACAAAGAATCAAGCATTTACTACTTGCTAAAGTCTAAATTTGGAAAATGGATCAGGAGATTAGAATATCTTCCATTGGCCATTACTTATCATACGGGTGTTTGGTGTGTCGTTTAAAAATGATAAACTTATGATGTCAGTTGTTCAGCAGGAAACTGTGTTCGAAGCTACGGCTTCCTACCATATACTTTCTGATATTGTATCAAGTAATAAATTATTTGCTTATTGTTGAGTTGTTTAGTACTGAAATACAGCTGTATAAGGTAGTAACTGAATTAAAATTTATTCATTTGCTTGTCGCTTGCATTGTACTGAATATATAGCCGTTTTAGAATACAAATTATATATATGTAATCATTATAGGTAAAATCTAAATTTTAAAGCTGACTTGTATTTTTTAGAAATAAAATAAGAACTACACATTTTCTTTATACTCCTCAATCGTCAAAACCATATATTTATTAATCAAAATAATAGAGGAGTCTGTTTAGAAAAATTGCCTCAGTTTATCATAGAAAGATTATAGCTGTGATAGAGCTAATATATTTTTTTTTATTAAGAAACTTTTTTAATAGTTCTGTATGAATGTGTAACGACCGAAAAAATGCATAAAAGTATACACAATCAGCGACATCGGTCAGTTATGGCAGAAGTGAGACAAGTGACATTGATATCAGATGGAGAGGTCTGATAAAACTAACATTATACATTTACGTGGGCATTCTTGTGTATCGTTGTGTTGGTTTAAAATGAACTTCAAAGTTTCTTCTTAAGTTACAGTGTCCCTAAATAATACAGGTAAGCCAACACCAGTCACTACCATGTAATAATTGTATTATACTTTGTAGTAGTGCTGATCTGTTGCGATCATCACAAAGTGGGTTACACAGGTTAATGTGAAAACTTACAATAAACAGGAAAGTGATTGTGAACTTGATATTTATAACTATATCGGTTCACTAACATTTTGTGGTACAACAATAATATGTTTTGATTAACTATCAGTTGTATGCTAACTTGACTTTTAGTTTTCATTGTAAAGTGGTTACTAAATATTCTGCCTAATATCAGGTTAGATATATTATGCTGGTCATGATTTAAGCCGGTTTTAATTTTTGTATTACAAAATAGAAATTGAATTTTGGTTTGAAATTTCTTATTGTTTTAATTGAGGCAAAGTAAATATTGCACATCGTACTACCATATAAGAAATTTAATAATTGTAAATAATTCTAAACGTTATCTAATAATAAATAAAACATTAATATGATAGCTATTTTGCATTTCTTGCAATAATACTTTATTTGTATCAATTGTAATCAGGTTGAATTCATAAACAGTAATAGGTTTTACTAATACATTTTACTGCGTCGAAAGTTTTTGTAATATTATAGTTCTCATGATGGATCTGGCCAAGAATTTTTGTTTATAATAAAATTGTAAATTCCTGTAAGGTACTAACTTCAGACCAATATTTAATAGAACTAATGAAAATAAATTTTAATTTAATAAAATTTATATTTCTTGAGTTCATAAATTTTCGTAAATTATACAAAGACGTGATATATATTTCTTTATATTTCATATAAAAGCTATATTTATCAAAATAACGCATTATTATTATTCATAAAAGGTGGTCTACTGCACATAGGGTAAGGCTTGTCTCATCAGTTTATAATGAATACATTTGAAGCTTCATTGCAATATAACATTTGAAATGGACAAAAACACCTATAAACTGAGAAAGTAGAAACTTGTTACAATAATAACATTTAACGGTAATAAAAATTATATGGTTGAATGAATATGGAGATTTTACACAAATCACAGAGCTTTCACATACAGTATACAATTTTCAAGGTCATGGAGTATAAAAAAACGTTTCAGTTCATTGGCCTTTCTCTTGCGTTCGTTAACTGCTGAATTCATACCGATAATATAATACGTGCTAAACCAAAATAATACCTGACACACCAATATAGTAGTACTAAATGTTAATAAAACAATACTTTTCCAAACAGTTTATTTTTTGGACGAGGCCATTCGAAACAAAAGTTACCAGGCGAGTCCAGAAATAAATATTTACATTAATTTTGTATAATTAATATTAAAATACTTTATGCCAATATTTTTTTTAAACTCTGTGCATTGTTTTGTATCGCACACTGTTCATCTGTTAAATAGTTTAAAGGTCCGAAAATATTCAACAAAAAATCTACCAAAAACTCCTTAATATTAAAAACATTATTTTTGTAAAATAATTTCAATGTGCCGTGACAATGTTTCGATCTATTTAAGGGAAATTCATAAGTTATATTGGTTGCGTATTGAAACGTAAATGAAACGTAGTTTTGAATTAATTAAATTTGCCATTAAATCAATTGAGTATATTATTTTACCAGACAATTCAAGATAGGCATAAGACAGCCGAGCAGGAGTCAGACAAACGTGACGTAGATGCTGCCAGGAGTAGGAGTGACTGTCTGGTTAGCGCTTCCAGCACTGCTGCTAGCTGCCGAGGACCTGGACTCCAGCACCTGCCTCACCCTCGACCCATTCGACAGCGCGCTGCCCCAGACAACACCCTCGCCCTACACCCTCTCTTGTAGCAAGACTGGGAAGATCACGAACCAGGACTCCATTATCTTCACCATCAAGTCCTCGCGACCACGGGTCGACTTCCGACGGTTCGTGGTGCAGGCACTGGACCGCGTGAGCGGTGTGGCCGTGGGCATGTTCGTGGACACAGGAGACGCCGACATCACCGTCGTCAACTGTTTTGGTCGTTCTGAGGTAATTTATACCTGATTTTGTACGCTGTATTGAAATACAAATAATAGATTTGACTGAGGATACCAACCAAGTGTTTAGCAATAACTTATGGCTTAAAATATTATAACAGTTAACGATCACATCTATATTACAGCTGTTATAATATTAATCCTTGATATAGCACTAAGAAATTCCTTTGGGATTTTAAATTTAACCCGAATAAACCAAAGAAAGATACACTAGCTCATTCAGTTAATGAAACAAATTTCCAAGGTTTTAATTATAGAGCATATGGCAGTGTAGTAGAACATTGTACTGGAACACATATGTATAATATACTTCGGAGAAGAATACTGGTCTATAACTCAACCTAATTGCCTCAGCAATAATTCTTTTATCTTCTCCGTTTTAGATTAAAGAAGTCTTGTTTAAGTTTTACGATGCTGAGCCAGTACACGATATACTGGCTGCTACATAAGATGTCGGTTGGACTTATGGGGAAATCCTCACTAGTAGGAATTGGGACGCTGAAACCTATTAGGAAATTTAGTGGTTCAGAGCGAGTTTTGTGTGTTAGTTTTATTCTCACATCACGGTTATAACTACAACAAAGAGTTTCGTGAGACAGCTGTGTGGTATACTGACCATATGATAACTACCAGAGCTGAACATTTAACACAGGGGCAGGTATATGATCTGTGATTAATGACCATTGCATGTAAGGCGTATAGAGCTACAGCTGGGGTTGGTATAACCTGAAAAGTTATAGTTTATAGTTAGTGTTAGTCTTCTAAATTATTTTCTTACCTATATTTTAATGTAAATATTCATCTTTACTGCAATTCTAGCAATATAAAAAGACACGAAATAATGCATGCAAACAGTATAGATATAAGTAGTTACAACACAAAGCATTGGCAGTGAACGTAGATTGTATAAATAAACACAAAAGAACAAAATAGTATAATATTTCCACATTGTTTCTGGATAAAACTATGTGCTTATGTTGGCTGAGCAGTATTAAGTGTGAGGTGTATATGGTACCTGTATATAAATAGTATTAAGCTAGATGTTGTATCATGAATTAAAATCCCCCTGTATGTAAAACAGTATTAAAGTGATAAATGTTTTAAGTGGTATTGTGTTACAGAACACTGCGATAGAGTTCGATACAGAGCCGAAGACAGAAGCTCGCATGAGATGGATGCCTGACTTTGACTACGCAGGCAATATCACATTCTTGTAAGCGATTCCATGTAATATATTAGAGATTTAAACAATCAAAAGTGTTATTGTGGTCCATATCATAATAAAACCAAGCCCGGGGAGGCCAATAAGAACTATTTTCAATTTCAAAGTTCTAAACACTTTTAAAGATTTATTTTCTATCTTATACGTATGAGACATGTCTCGTTAAAAAAAAAAATTAATATCTATCTGAATGCTGAGTTATTTTTACCAGGGTTTTATGAGTTATTTAGGCAAAATTCTTATCTTTTGAACCTATCGGTTAAATATTTTAAAAGTATAAACTTTACAATAAAAAAAAGCTTTTGGCTACGTACCAATCACTTCCTGTACTAATTCTACGACCAAAAATAGGGTGTTAAAGTGCTTAAAGTTTTACATTGTTTTACGGGGTAAAGCTCAGGGTCGTTTTACTAAAATCGGTTCACTTATGTTTCATTTTAATTAGTGAGAATATCGCCAATTAACTTTTATCTCAAACACAACTCTGTGTGACTCTCACCAGAGAAAGTGTAATATCGTGGATACTGCAGTGTTCCACTTATGCTGGTGCGTATGTGACGTATTGTTTATGCTCTTGATTAGTGTTCTTGTATAGTGACATCATTTGGGTTCATTTTTCCTAGTCTGGACTTCTAAGCTGATGATGTTCAAATTCAGTTATGATATTAAACCTTTTGATTTACAGTCTATGTATGCACTTTATATATTTTAAGTACATATTTATTTACTACGTGTTTTCAATTTCGGAAACCCCCATTAGGTGATTGTAAGCATACCCGACATTCTCAGGAATTGAAAACCGTGGCAGGAATTTTAATAGATTCTATTGCTCGATTATATTCTTGGTTGGAGTTAGAATTGATTACAATACTTACGAATGTTGGAACGCAACATTGCCTCTGCAGTACAAGTAATAACTCGGGACCATTACAATCTTTACTTCCAAGCCAGTGCTAAACCTCACTACGACATCATTCTTATACCGGGCATGTAGATAGGTCGACATGGTGCTGTGGACTAACCAGCTCGCTCCCTTGATCTTACCCATAGATTTTTCTTTATGGGGTTTTAGAAAAGTGAACTAAACCAGACTACCAAAACTTAATGATTTAAGAATGCCGACTGAACACTTCGGTCTATAAATAACGGCAGAAATGTTGGAGCTTCTGAGTCAAGTTTTCATTTCTGTTAGGAAATAAATAGGGTAAATATAATTTATTTTGAGTTCAAAAAAGGTTCAGGAAATATTTTTTATTTTATTACGATTATTTATTTTGAAGTAATTTTAAACTTACTAAATATTCAACAATTGTTAACAAAAGTATTGATTTTTAGTGTTTCTTAAATTAAAACTTTGAAAAGCAGTGATTTTAAACTGGATTGGGGTAACGACCTCTAGTTTGCGACATTGATCCTCTTTTGTAAGAGCCATTCATAATAAGATGTCTCGAAGCATGGATTGCGATTAAAAGGTGCGATTATATAAGAGCAATTGTTGTAGGTTGTCGAAATACCATACGTAATGTAAGGAAAAATGTATAACATATAAACATATGGGCAAATAGTGTCCACTTTTACTTCGTTGGTCTTTTAATCAATAGAGTTATTCTTTGGAACAAGAGACCCTGTATCATGTTGCAGATCACACAGACGAAGGACAGACAGACAAATAGACAGACAAAGTATGCATTCAATTTCATAGCATTTGAGTTCCTCTTTCCTACACAAGGAACCGGAGTTTTGTAAAAGTTCGAAAGTTGGGACTACAAAATGAAATGTGATAAACTACCGCCAGGCTGGGTGATCAATCACTGCTCAAGGCTGTTGACTGAATCCATGTTCTAGTTATGGAGAACTCATTACATTCCACTTAAGTTTGCTATTATCAATATAACTATAATGTAAGAAACTAATATTATAGTTTTCAGAAATTCACCATCTCTCATTGAATCTATGACAATCATTAAATGCTTCTCTTTATTAAATAACGTAATTATATGTAAACACTGACATATATGTATTGCAATGCATTATATGTATTGCATTATTTACATTTTGTATTAATATTTGTCCATACCAGCGCTATATAGCTATAACCGTGTACGCTAACGGCAGCAGATTTATAGAACCACATAACGTACATATAGCAACTTCAGGTTTTAAGGCATGTAAATAATAAACACAAATCAATATTATTACAACATTCAATTCTTGTAAGTAACATTAATCGTGTAGTCTCCATATATATATATATATATATATATATATATATATATATATATATATATATATATATACTGAATTTTTCTGATTTTTAACTTCTATTAGCCAGTAATTAATACATTGTACTTTAGTTTTGTATTATTTCCTGTTTTAGGGCAACAATAGTCCAGTCCGGAGAGATTTTCTGGCTGAGAGAGAAGGGAGATTCAATCTCTGTATACAACCCGTGGTAGAAATTTACATATTGATATTGTATGTTTGTATATTTTCTTTACTGTTAGTCGTACTGTATTATTATTTCTAACCCTTTTTCACGTAGGCAAAATCAGTTCACACACAATACACAAGGAAGAAATCTACTAAAAGTAAATTATTTCCACATCTGTAACAAAGTTGTTTTAATTACCTAATTCTAGACTGTATTGCTGGATAGAAAACATTTAGAACTGCATTTACAAAAATTATCAAACTTATTTATCGCAGTGTAATGAGACTAAATGAGTGTTGAAGCAAAACCGTCTTGCTGTAGTTCCCCGAGTGCTGTGTAAAAGTTATTTACTGTACAAAGTTTATTTTTCAATGAATAATAAATAAGTTTCCAATATGACTAAAATTCTTCTAAACAATACCCCTAGTGTTTTGTAGTTTTTCGTAAAAAAGGCAACAGATTCGTACTTTTAAGGAAAGACACATTAAATAATTAATTTTGGCTGGTTAAGTAAGTTTTTCACCGAGTTTATAATACAGTGCGGAATAAACAAGTGACGGAAAATGATGAGTCATACATTAATTAATAAAGGGTAGTCTAAAATGGCATTTTTATGAGTAAGATACACAACTTATTTCAAGTATAATATTTTGCTTGTAGAAAAATAATTATTTGATAGTATACTTATTACAATTACAAATATTCTTAGTGTTATTTTAGTATAATTTTCAGTACATTTTGCATCAGTTATTATTTTAGAATTTAGACATTTTAGTTTAATAAAATATCCCAAATATAAACTCTCAACTTCAATAGTTGTCTATTTGTCAATTGCAAAATTATTACTTAAAAAAAAAGTAATACCCCTTTATGTACTTTAAAAATACCATACACCACGTTTTTCTAAGCATTTTCGCTAAAAACTAAAATTTCAATTTATTTAGATTAAAATACATTGAAAATTGTTAAAAACCTACATGAGAAGTTTGCATATAATGAAATGCTTCTAGCAATCTAATTTATAAATGTCTTTAATAAATGTTATTTTCCAAATTTTATATTTTAAGATCATACAAAATATGTTTAATAATAATGACTTATGTGTAATGAAATTTCAATCATTTTAGGTATTAATGTGCAACAGTTATACTCACGATTACCCACTCAAAGTCAACTAATAATGTGATATGCCATACAAAACTTAAAAGTGTGATTTGTTTAAATAAGGCAAATTTTACTTCTCAGAACAGTTTGTTTACAATATTAAATACAAGGGCTGTTAGAACAGATATCCTAATCGAGTGAAACCTTTTAATAAAAAATAAAAACCGTTAAAACGTACAGAAATAGTAAACCAAACCTGTACACAGTGTTAAATTTATAATTTTTAAAAGGGAAATGTGTTAAAAATGTAACGTCACATTGAAAATGCAATATACGAGTGTTTCCCTAATACTGTTTGCATATTACACATAATGTGCAGTGACCAAACTGCACGTGTTGCTGGAAAAATGTGACATTTACCAGCAGAACGTCACCGAGACGCTTTGTGCAATTAATTGTAAATGTAACCAAATGCGTCTGTAATATACGTGACATTTCCATTAACTACGTTACATTATTGTGTGTCAACGCAAATAAAGTACATTTTCGTCTAAAATTCTAAATAATAATTTCACACTAGATCAAGGCAATATTACTAATTATGGAACAAGATATAATTGTTTTTTTACTATTATATCAGACCACTAATGTTATATAGTGTATAAAGCAGTTTCGTAACTCAATGCCAATAATAAACACGTCACAATAATTGACTCTAATTATTTTATTGTATTGAGTGGTTTATAATCTGATACATTTGTAATAAACATTTATGAAGGTACGGTTATTGGTCTTTAACTATAATAGAAAATACTATAGATTTATAGGATTAAAAAGGATAACTATATTATTATAAAAAGGAAGATGTTTAAATCCGAAATACATTTCAGAAACTCAAAATGTAAAACTTTTGGTATTGAAATTTATTTTAATCTTGCAGAACCTAGTTTTGAAAATCAATCTGTCCATACTACCCTACAGAATACATTTGAAATATTATATATGATCTTACTAAACCTTGCTTTTTGATCAAAATTATTGAAAACCTAAATCAAATTGTTTATATTTCTATTAGAATTTTTATTTATTAATTCAAAAAGTTGTTTATCTATAACGGGTCTTAAAGGAAATTTGTAACAAAAAATAATTAAAATAACTCTTTATTTAAGAAGGGTCAAAATATAATTTCTTTGATTTAAATAATAATTTTGGGTAATCACTATAAATAACAAAAAAATCATTATTTCCTTCATAATGCATCTTCTGTCACAATGAATCTGGTTACTATACGGAAAGGAAAAATGATTAGTGAAACCTTTCATATCCAAATATAACATATATCCAAATATTCATTCATTAACAAAAATAATATTGTTGAGAGAAATAATGAATATTTGTTCAAAAGTCATGATGTTATTAAAATTTATAAATGACGAAATTAAGAAAAGAAACAATTTAATTAAATGCTGACAACAGTAGTAAAATTTTGCATTTAGAATTAAATAATAAGGGGTGTATTAATATAGCGTTATAGGATGCTTGTAACAATTCATTAACACACTATGTTTATTGGTGAATATGGAATATATCCTCTAATTATAAGATCAAACAAAAATCATTTTGGAGAAAACCATTACATTACAATTATTACAGAAAACTGAAATAATTGCAAAGCACAGTGTAAAAAGTTAGTTAATAAACCTTACTAAGTTTCTAAAGAGTCTAGTGAAGATATTCATCACATATTCATCTAAACTAAAATGAATGAAGTATATGAATCTAATGTAATCAGTGCTTAAAATAGAGACTTACCATTACGAGAACTTAAAACAGAGTATCCCTAATTTTGAAAATTTACTAAGATTCGGTGATCCAAACAGTAAAAAAATTTTTATAACAAAAAAGACAAATCTGTAAATATTATATATATATTATATATTATATGGTTATTGTTTTAAAACAAATACAACAGAATACCTACTTATTCATGAAATAATTAAACGACCTCTTTTAATATTGAATGAGTTTCTTAATGTCTTTGTAAAAACCCATTAATATCTCCTCCAAATTTAAAATGAACAGCAAATTTTGACACAGTGTGCTGTTTGAATTCATATTGATATACATGAACCGCTTCCCTGGTTCAATATAGGCGGATTACTGCCTGGAACATGAGAACTACAGGAGAACCGAACTTTAAGGTTAGCCCAACGTCCCTATACCGCCCAGTTTAAATTGGCATATATTATAGTAGCGTTACTCGAGTTCATGACACACACTTGTCCCGGTCCAAAATGTGACTAGTAGCAATAACAGGACCCTCTCTACATGTGGGACATAGGTTTACCATTTCACGTTTACTCTACGAGCCGATATAGGTGGTAATACTGGTAATGTTGAGTGCGACACTTGTCTACGGCAGTACAGAGTGTGTGCTACCTTTCCTAAAAACTAATCATCATACATAATTTAAATTTACCAAAATTGTTTATCTATATCTAAGAAAGCTTTAGACAAAGAATTATGAAAATAATCATCATAAATAAGACCCTTAGGATAATGGCAGACTGAATATAATAATAACTTTGTAGTCAGTTTCTGCCGATAGTTGTTTAGAAACAGCTTCTAAGATTAAATGATGAATTCAGAATTCATAATAGATTAGTAGAAAAAACTTATGTTGCCGTAAATAAACTTTTAATGTGTGTTATTATTTTCATGTTATTTAAGATTTGTAATAGCATTATTTTAAATCTAAATATTACCGTTTTTTAACAAGGCACTATAATAAACCATGCTACACCAAAATATATTGTTTAGTGTTGCATGTTACATGAGTGTTTGTTGCCTGTTGATGATTAATATAATATTGTTTTAAGTAATAGTATTATTTAATAAGAAACCTAAGATTTTACTAAAGTATGTGGCTGTTATCTTAGTATAACGCTATAAACGATTTTAATAAGAACTTTAGTAGGTGCCATTCTAAAACCATTAAAACCAAGTGTAATTTAGTTACATAAATGTATGTAGCACACACTCTGTACTGCCGTAGACAAGTGCCGCAGACAACATTACCAATATTACCACCTATATCGGCTCGCAGTGTAAAAGTGAAATTGTAAATGTGTGTCCTACATCTAGAGGGTCATGTTATTGGTAGTAGTCACATGTTAGACCGGGACAAGTGTGTGTTATTGACTTGACTATAGCTATACAGTATTTCGGAGTCATCTTGTTCACTGGATCTCTCAATGTTTACTGTACAAAAAGCTTTAATATGACTTTTATAAAAACTTTGATTACTTCATACTTAATTATTTTAGTAAATATAAATAAAATATTTTACAATACAATCCTACTACGTAAAACAAAATTACTTTATTTGGCTCCAAAGATTATAGCGTGGCTGCCTATGTGAGCCAGTGCAATATCTGGCCATGTGTCTACATCCACAACAATTACGTGTATGCTACATACGTTAAACTATTATAATAATAATTAACATACAAATTGATAATAATGTTTGATAATTTTATGTTGATGGTGCATTTTAAATGTTGCTGCATTTTTAAAGTAGGTTTCCTTTACTTTCAACACATTAAAAAAATCGATTTGTGTCTTTACCCGACAGTTAAATTTCATTGAATGTACTTTGATAATTTATAACATTTATACATAGACTGAATTTATAAATATGTGAGCCTTCTAATTTCAAAAAAGTTGCTGCTAAAAAAGCTAGAGACGTTAAGAGGAACAACCATATGATAATATTAGTTTAAGCTTTGGGTTTCTCTAAGTTGATTTGTGTGTCTCCACTGTGGTACACAGGCATTCAGAGGTGTAATGAAACATGATAATATAGTTTAGAGTTTGAAAAATCCCCAATACTATGTATATATAATAAAATAAATTATTTGTTCCTTAATCGACTTCGAATCACGAACTCAAATTTAGGGGAGCTAAACAAACGCGTGACTAGTTAAGATTGGAGTACAACCCTCAAATATATAAAATAAAAAACGAATTTAAATATGTATATTTGAAATCATTGTATAGGGTTACACTAATTTTACCCTAAGTTACTCTAAAAATGAAAATCTCCTCAATATACTTAGGCTCTTTCCGAAGTAAAAGGGATGTATTGTGTTAGATAATCGTGGTTTTATCAGTCAATGTAAAGCCGGTTGTTTAATTACACAAACCTGCGTAAAATACAGTTATCTAACAATCTGTATTAATGTATTTGAGTGGACCTCAAAGCTTTGAACAGTTAGTGAATCAGGCCAGAAGTAAATGTTTAAATTTACCAATCAAAGACTTCACTCAGTGAAAAAAAGCAAGGCCTTTCACTGGTATAAATTGAACCATGTAATCGATACTGTAATCTCCCCCTTTTGTTTGTTTTTCATTCAAAATGTCCTACATGGTGTATGCATACATTCCCATATAAGTAGGTTTATGTCTACGTAGTGGCGTAGTATATATAGGATACAATTCGGTCGTAATGTTATACATAATAATGGCCACCTTGGATTTTTTGTGTAGTCTATGTCGGTAGTTTACAGTATTCAGCAAATATGTATTCCTGTAATAGAGTTTTATTTATTATGGTAATGAAGTCTGGAAAAAACGTGTAAATTTAACAGCCCAAAAGAAGAAATGCGACCTCAGTATTGAAAATTAAGAGAGAAAGTTCTTTACATACAAGGCTGGAGTACGTCACACCATATACAACAGGCTTGTCTGAGGAGATTTCCTATGGACAGATATCTATTTTTAGACATACAAAAACCAGTCACTACGATGTGATAGACACGATCTTTAAGCAAGGTGGGCCAACCGAGTATCCAACACATAACTTAGCTATGGTACGAAGGGTTGATTCAATTGAATTTGAGTTTAGCTCCAGTTCATCTTCCTTTTATTGCAGTGTATGGTATCTGACGCTGTCTCAGATTTGCCTCCTGGAATTTGGAATTATGTTCGTCTGAATGAATCCAGACAAATTCGACGACGAAACAAAATTACATTGTTTTGACATCAGAGAAACCTATAAATAAATACCTTCAAATATAAATTGAATTTGAGGAAGGTGAACTATGAATTTGAGGTCCTGAAATAGCTACGTCATGTGTTCAAAACAGTGTTGAAATAATTAAAGTTACAGTGAGTTAATGAGGATACTAGACGTCAGTTTGTGCTGATATCACATCTGGTCTCCAATTTATAACATAAAATATCTCCTTTATTGTTTTTCTTTTACCTCTAAAGAGGTAAATACAAATGCCGCATTTTGAAACGTCGTACGATTTTCTCGTTGCAATTATGGTTACCCTTGAGACCAATGTAAAAATATTTCCCAAAGAACAAAGCCAAATTCCAGAGAGTGACATGCACCTTTATCGAGCTCATCGTTACTCATATATAATATGAAGCTTCGCGGAAAATCTAAAGTATATAAGCCAATTTAATTTCGCGATATTGTGCGGATTAACAAAGAAACACAAACACCGACAGAAATGAAAGTTTTACAGTGTCTAGAGTGATAGATAGCTAGATAGCTAACGCTCAGCTAACAATGTATGAGTACGCCACATCCTGTGGCGCGTAACAGACTTCTTTGAGGTTCGATGGAAAATTTAATTGTACAGTAATTGCTGTAATTGATATAATTGCTGTAATTGATACGACAGACAATCATACAAAAATTTTATTTTTCTATACCTCAGAAAAAGATTGAACATGCAAAATGACATATCGTACTATTATCTAGGTTCAAGCCGTCTAAAATAAATGTTATGCCCAATATAAAGTCTATAGGTTAGTTCTTTTACATATATTGTGCTGACTGACAGGCAAACAGACAGACTGAAATAAATTTATCCAGCCCCACGAGTGATAGTGTAACAAACATATCTGCTGATTTAGAACAAACTATTCTCAGTCTGTACTAGCTCTGGATTATAGCTCTGTTTAATTTATATCTCTAATCTGGCCATGTTCCAAGCAACTACATAAATTAGTCGTTTAACAAGATGACGGGAGTACAATACAAACTGCACTAAGAGGTTGGGGAGGGGAATTTTTGATATCAAAGAAACTCGTTTTACTAACAATAGATGGATGGAGAAGATTCGCAAAGCAATTGTTTTTTCTTAAATATAATTCTTGCCCTCAGTATATCCTAATTTTCTCAACATTTGTCTTAAATGTTTATGAACCTTCATCTATTGTTACATACTGATCATGATTTGAGTATTTCGGACGTGAACTAAAAGGTCTATTGGAATTAATCGGAATCAATTAGAAACATTCATAGTAATAGCTAGAGCTGACTCTAACAGTTTACAGCTTAAAACATGTTTTATTTTATATAAGTTGTATTTTCAAGTTTAATATATGCTATTTTTCATAAAATATATTTATTTTAAAATAGGATTATAATGATTACGGAGAGAAATATAACAAAGGTAAGTAGATATAAGTAAATAGATAATAACAAATTTTTAATAGTAGCCAAAGTTTATACAATTAAACGGTTAAATTTACATAATTACTTGTTGGTTACAATTTCCTGTTTATTTAATACTAAGCTTAAACTATTGGTGGACTTCCTGATAAAACTGGCTCGTGTGATCAACCTAAGTAATTTCTCATCGTAAATAACCAACCATTATATAGTGTTTCCAAAGGGCTGATAAATATTGCAACAGTTTTTTAAGAAAAATTAAACTCTAAGCCGCACACACAAGATTTAAAAGTACTTTTCTCCGCGGTTCCTGATTAATTAAAAGGAAGTCTACTTACCACAGAGAAGTCTCATGGTGTAAGCATAGGTGATTTAACAAATATTTTCAAGGTTACAGTAAACAAAACCATTATATGCAGATGAGGATTAAAAAGTTACGGTTATTTTAAGTTTTTGAACATTGCAAACTACATTCTAAACATTATATTGATAAATTAGCGAATTCAAAGAATAAATGAAGTACAATACAAACTGTAACATTCACGCAGGTTTCACGACTGATCTCTAAAACAATATCATCGAGGGAGATCTGAAGGTTAAACATTACTCTTTATGTGAATTCAATTTGTAGAACAATATTTTTCTCCATCCTTAATCTTAATTGTTCTTATAATTTCACTTTTTAATAAACCTAATTCATAAAATTATACAAGCTGTCTTGTTAAAAACCTTTATTATAAAAAAAATAGCAGTCGTGGGACTGCCAATAGAAGTGAAAACGGAACTATTAAGTTGAGTGTAATTAAAACTATATGCAAAAATTATATGCAATTTTTTATGTTTTATTTATTAGTTACATATGATGGGTTAAACAAATCATGAACAAAATATAAATACAAAGTGGTTGAAAAAAAATTATATGAAATTTTTTATGTTTTATTTATTAGTTAAATATGATGGGTTAAACAAATCATGAACAAAATATAAATAAAAAGTGGTTGAAAAAATAATTAATATACAATTATCTTAATTATACATAGTATTTATATTTACACGAATTTCAATGAATTCAAGTTTGAACATTATTTTCATTATTTACATCATTGTCATCATTAATTTCGACAATACTTAGATTATCTGTTCGTTCAATCATTTCATTGTATTCTAAAAAAGATACAATAGGTTTATGGTAACTGAAATAAGAAATAAAAATATTTGATTGAAATTTATCTAAATATCGTATAAAAACAGCATCGATAGTCGTTTTATACTTTGTTGTACTGACTTTTTGATCATTAGACATAGTCAAACGTAATGTTTCATTCAAAAATTCAATTAATGATAAATTTTTGTCATCTGCGAAGTTAATATTAAAGTCTCCGCTTAATATCAATGTTTAAAAATATATTCGTTGTTTTCATTATTCATTTATCTGTATAAAAATATTAATATGTTTCATACTCACTTTTATACTGAAGTCAATGAATTTAAATTCAATAAATAAACAGTAATCCTTCAATTAAATAATTACAATAATAGTCAAATTAAAAATTCAGTTAAATAAACAAAATCCAGTACACACAAGTTGAACTTCCCACGTGGTCAATTTAACTTTACTTATGTATTCTACACTCTAATACTTAATGTACAACGCGTCACATTTACAATTACAGATGTACTGCTACTATAACGTATTGTTGACGTGACTCACAAAATTATACTTATCAAAAAAGCGTCCAACGCGCACATAATACAGTCAGAAATAGTCGATGTATTAGTGTATACGTGTACACAGGCTACTGCGCGTGCGCAAGTCTGGCTCTCCATAGCTATAGATATACTATTATCATTAGCATATTACATTGCGTAGATTTAGTATTAGGCGTTTAATATATCATAAATAGCACAAAGTTACTAAAATAGAATAAACAAATTTTCCAAAGATTATTAACGTTTCCATGGAAACCACTTTAGCATGTCGGTGACGCGAACCGAGGATTTTACCCTCTACCAAAACGCTCAACGCGCCTAAAGAAGTTTTCACTTCAAAAAAATTAAAATTAAAACTGTAGTTTCTCTCCATTTCATATTTTTTTATATTATTTTGGTCTGTCAAGACATATAAAATTATAAATAATATGACCTATACTTGCATATACCATAAGTTTTAATTTATCGTTTAACTTATGTTTACATTACTAATGCTTTAGTGTTTTAGACAAGTTTTCCGCGGAGCAAAATATGAATATAACCAAGATATAATAACATAGTTGTCCTGATATTGTTATATTTATAAGGATACTCAACAATTTGGAAATGATAGGTGATAGAAAAGAAGGTGAAATTACCAATTTAGTTTGTTTTAATAAAGGTAAATAATAGATTAACTATAAGCGAAAGGATGCATACGGTATATGTCTCTAAATCGAAACTATTCTATCAGTTTAGATTTTCAAACAATTATCTGTATCAACATAAATATAACGTATAAAAGAGAAATAATGCTATGTAAGGCAACAATACTACTGCTTTCCATATCTGTGAATCAGTACATGGTATATAAATATAGGAGAGACATTTGAAAATCGTGAAAAATCTAGTCTAAACAAACGCAAAGCTCAGGTCCACACAATCAGAGCAGCACCGGTGATTGCACTCAATCTGCCATCTCGTACCGCTTGGGGTTGTGTGGCTTTATTTCACGTTAAATGGAACCAGTAAAATAAATCTTGATATTTTCACCAACAATTGTAACGAAGACGACAGATGAAAACATACAATACTTAATATACTGTATATCACGATGGTTTATTAATTGTTATATATAGTGACATAATCACAGTTTGCCTTGTTTGACTGATGAAGGAAATATATACCGTACGTATGACTGAAAAGTTACCACGATCAAAAAGAGCTAAGTCCACCCGTTTAAATTCACTCCCGGTCTAATTTACTTACGGATTCACAGGTGAGTTTACGTTACTGCAGTGATTTGTGTGAATGTAAATGGATTTTTTTTATTAGATTTTATTAATATATTATTAAAAACAAAAATTACAATAATCATTGAGTTTTGATTCTGTGAAAATTTACACCACAACCACACAATGTAACCTTTTTGATTTAAAACGTGTGGGTCCGATGATTTTTTAATACGAAAGGCCTGACATAAATAAAATATGAATAAATTATTGGAATGTTTATTTATAAATGATTTAATATCCAGATTATTAAAATAAAACATACTTTACGAAATTTTAAGTTTTTAACTTGATTAAGTTCACCTAACTTGATGGGGTTTCAGGTAATTTAATTATAACTCTATCCGCAATGATTACATAGAAATATCTTGTAACACACTGTACACAAACGAGTTTGTTTAATCCATGCATTATACCTGTCCACCAATACTGTTCTTGTTATATTGGACTACTGCGCACCTCTGTGTTATAATTGTGAAGTCCAGCTGCGAGTATAAGGGAATGGCTACTTATAGTGTTAGCAGTCAACCAGCAGACAACAACGTATCACGTCTTTGTGAGGACTCTCCGTACTTAAAAGTTAGAAAGAAGTCCATACCGCGCTTGCCTAAGACAACTTACCTCACCATAATTTACGTAAAGAAATAATTTGCTATTAAAATACTAAGTTATTATAAGTAACAATAATTATATGCATAGGTATAGTATATAATTAGTGTATACATAGTGTTTACTTAGTTAATTTCACAATTAAAGTACAAATTATCAAATGCAATAAATTATATCATCTAAAAACCCTAAATAAATGTAGTGCCTACAAGCTTGCTCTTATAATAAAATTTAACGGCTCTTAATCATGACCCAGTTCACAAAAAAAAGATTTCTTAAAATATTATATTAATAATGTATAATTTAATGCTCTAATTGAATCCTAAAAGTATTCATAAATATCCGCGTCTGCACCGCAAAACTGATGATTTATACAGTCGATATTCTGTGGAACAATTCCCAAGTGGAGCGTTAATAATACATTAAATCTTCCTTCTCTAAGTGCTTTGGACAGTGTAGCTTGTCCCTGGTTTCTTTCTGTCAGCACTTTACTTCAACCAGTTTACTTTCTTCATAGTGGTTTACTTAAATTAATCTGCTTATATAAATATGCAATTACTCAATTGTTCTGGAAAAACAAAATCATGCGATTCTGTCACTGCATCATCAATTACTTACACATATCCTAAAGCGCAACTATTCAGTCACAGGCTGTAGCTCAATTTGTACACACCAACCAGCACTAGACTGACCTCAGGAAAGGTAAGTAACCCCGTGGACCGATTAACAGCGCACTGTGTCAACAGTTGTCACCGTATCATTAATTACTTACACATATCCTCAAGCGCAACTATTCAGTCACAGGCATCGCAAGGCTGTAGCTCAATTTTTACATGCAAACCAACACTAGACTGGCCGCAGGAATTGTAAGTAACCCCGGGGACTGACCCTAGCGCACTGTGTGTTAACAGTTGTCACCGCATCATTAATTACACATATCCTCAAGCACAACTATTCAGCCACAGGCATAACTACTCTCTACATCAGATTGTACATACCAACCAACACTAGACTGGCCGCAGGAATTGTAAGTAACCCCGGGGACTGACCCTAGCGCACGGTGTGTTAACAGTTGTCACCGCATCATTAATTACACCTATCCTCAAGCACAACTATTCAGCCACAGGCATAACTACTCTCTACATCAGTTTGTACATACCAACCAACACTAGACTGGCCGCAGGAATTGTAAGTAACCCCGGGGACTGACCCTAGCGCACTGTGTGTTAACTGTTGTCACCGCATCATTAATTACACATATCCTTAAACACAACTATTCAGCCATAGGCATAACTACTCTCTACATCAGTTTGTACATACCAACCAACACTAGACTGGCCGCAGGAATTGTAAGTAACCCCGGGGACTGACCCTAGCGCACTGTGTGTTAACTGTTGTCACCGCATCATTAATTACACATATCCTCAAGCACAACTATTCAGCCACAGGCATAACTACACCAGTTTGTACATACCAACCAACACTAGATTGGCCGCATATAATTTCTTATTCACTAAGCCACGCATCCTTATACCTTTTGGGTAGTACATGGGTTAGACCTTATACTCCTGTCACACCGAATTATTGCCAAATTATGGTTAATACCCTCCAAAGAGGCGTCTATAGTTACCGTTTGAAATAGGTTTCAGTCTGAAACCCTACCAAAACTCTCAGTCTACTCATACATTTTTCAATTATGCAGACTGAATTTTGTTAAGATTTGTTTAGAATTACTTAAGTAGCCGTGGTGACACATTGATATATTGAAATCTTTTTATATAACCATAGTGAAATATTGAATTAAATAACTTAGGTAAAAGAAATTTATATTTAAAGCGCAATTAAGCGTGGCTTAATATGCAGCTGCAGTATGTGCTTGTTTTAAAGGTGACTATCCTCACAAAGTACCATACCTGCCGATTGAAAGCAGAAACTTGAGAATAAAATACCAGTATTGCAAAAAGTATTTAATCTGTTTAACTAGAAATTACAGGCAGTTTTATAAAATAAAGAGTCTTCTTAGTGAAAGCATTTATAATGTAATATGATAAAGCTCTATGATATTTTCCAAACAGAAGCAGTCATATCAGGTACAAATGATTTCAGTATCAATGGGTGAGGGATTAAAAATTAATTAAGACTTTGTAACAAAAACTGTTAACATTCGTTTCTACAATATTCAGAAAGCTTAATGTTCACAGAATATTTGTAAAGCCTACTTTATTAACTGGGTAGAGTTTGAAAATCAGTCCATAATAAATGGGAAAGTAATATAAAATCAATCGTTTAAACCTCTTCCTGGGACACTCTGTACATCCAACAATTTTTATTTTTGAAACCGGTTATCACTTATACAGAAGAATCAAAATTTGCGTACATAAAACAGATCTCGTAAGTAAAAATTGCATCAAAAAGGAAATTAAGCAAGAGCTGTGTGGTGAATCTGAAGACCTAACACTGTCAACATTTTCAATGTTAACAACATGTAAGACATACGTAATTATTAGTATAACAACATTTATAGAATCAATGTACAGATAGTTACTGGAAAGGAAGTCTTGTATTACAATTCTAGACAAACATCCTTCGGATGTAAGTGATACGCACATCCGCCCAGACACCAATGATGAACAAACAGAAAATGCTTATTTCTAAAAATCATGCGACGATGTAAGGGACAGCCATGCTGATATGAAAAATTGGTACTCACCAATTATGATGGAGAGATTTGGCAGAGGCGTGGTCCTGAGCTGGCGGGAGAACAACATCAAAAATGAAGAAGAAGGAGGAGAGGAGGAAGTCGAGGACGGGATTCGAAAAGCGACGTTCGGGAGTGCCAGTGCTTGTGTTCATGTGCGGGAAAAGTCTCTTTTAGCCGTAATAAGTGTCAATTACTCGTATAAAAATGTAAGTTAAAATAATCTTGTATTTAATTTTTTTAGGAACGTAGTATTATACATTAGGGTTCATTATACATTTACAATTACAAGGTACCTGTACCTAAAGTAATGAAAAGAAAATATTATAATTCGAATGAATAGTTTAATATTGAAATTTATATTTTCTTATTTCATATATTTTATTTAAATGTTGAAAAGTCACTCATTTTGTTTAATCATGTAAATTTATGTAATTGTTTAGATATTTTAAAAGAAAGTTTTCTCACGTTAGTCCATGAACACATATTTATTGAAACACTACAAAAATTACTAGTAAATGTTATTATATAGTGAATTAAATTAAACATAAATTGTAATGAATAATTGAATATTAAACATGTGTTCAAAGTATTAAGGTATTAAAATTTGTGCTCAATATGTCAGTTGACGTTATCCATTGTTAATTACAATTTTAATCAATGTAATGAGATGCTATTACTAATAAAATGTGTGTTGGTTCATTTCAGGGTGTTGTATTGCCAAATCGAACCTATTATTTAAATCCTCTCACAACAGCCCTTCTCATAATACATATATATTTCACAATCTTTATCTAAACAAAACCAACCTTACAAACCTTACAAATATAATGTGTGTTATGGGCTGGTCACTTCGATAACCTATATTACTTACCTGGCATTAATAAAACACATAAATACATGTACCTAAAGTTAATATATACGACTATAATTACATAAGAGCTCAATATGTGTAGTAGAAATAAAAATTTTTTTATTTTCTTTGAAGTTATTTATTTAAAATAAGTAACAGATATGTTTTGAAAAGTTTTGAAATTAGGATGAAAAGTATTAGATTATTTATTACACAATATCTGAGTTTTAAAGTCAAAAAATTTGAGGTGAAGACTTCAAACTAATACCTAAACAAGTGTGTTTTGTTAACATTATTTTGTGTGTAACATTGTTCTTGAGAGGTCCAAATTATCTCGGACTTGACGACAAAATTACGATTTATTTCCATTGTAAGGAAATTGGTTTTTTAGGTAGTGTTTTGTATACAAAATAATCCTATTTTACTAAGCCCTGAGAGAGATTCACTGTATAGAGGAGTTTACAGTAACAACGCAAATCCAAATAGGTTACGTCGATTGGTAATTGCACCACGGTGTTTGAGGCTAAATTGTGCTGATCTTGTTTGCTTATACTATCAGGAAGTCGATTTCAATTTATCTTCAGTTATTCCATTCGATCAAGTTAAAGCGATGTTTAACTTACACTTACGGATAGTGGTATTTGTCAAGTATCAAAACTTTAAAGTTCAAACAAGTGCATTAAGCTGTATTAATTTAATATATTGCTCATTTCGTAACAGTTATACACATTCCACAGTTAGTTTTATTTTTACTTTGTACACTCTAGTTTACAACATTGTGTAACAAAGCGGATGATTCTACCTTTGTTCCTTCGTACACAGTCGAATTCTATTATAGAAGCTCAACTACTATCAGTCATCAAGTTGCTCATACTGTGAGATCAACACGTTATAGATGGAACAAAGCAACGTGCTTAACACTCTAGTGAACAAAGAAGAAACAAGTAACCAACTTGGCGAGAAAGTATTCCAAGAAGTAGTAAGTTGGGATAATAAATCATATCCTCTCAGCAAGTATATATTCCATTGTGTTGGTGATGACATTTTGTCCCGCACAAAGATCTTATATTAGTCTTGACAAGTTATATAGAGTAAGCGCATTTTTTGAGTGATTTTAACACCTAAATTAAGACGTAACAATCATAAAAAAATCTCTTAAAGATTTAACTATATTGCCTGAGCATTAGCAAAGTTTAAATTTTATGTAGGTAATTTTAGTTTTGATAATTTTGTGTGTTACTGTATGAGATTTGGCTAATAACCTTAATAGCAATGCGAAAATCAGAATAAACCACTTTATTAACATATATATATATATATATATTAATTAATTTAATACGTTTTATTATTAATCCATAAAGACCATTGATCAACGTTTTTTATGTTTCACTAAATGTTCAGTTTGAACACGAATACTACTATTAGTATTCATTGGTTTCAGCTGTTGAGTCTGAATCTAGTAAGCCGAAGCAGCATTTTAACTACCATCTAACGTTTTCGGTAATACTCGGATGGACTCGGCAACATTCGGCCCCTCGCCAAATCTTCCCCTTCACACTCACAATCCCCTCCCCAATTTCAGATGCTATTACTTACAGAAGTAGTGCTATTGCGCTGTTACCGTTCCGTTTTGAGGGAAGAGAAGGCCGTTCATTCGCTGTTTAAGGAATCAATGTACATCTGTTGTTCTAATTCATCAAGGAAAACACATAAAGACAAGAAAGTAACCATATGTGTTCTCGTATTGTTTAATACGCAAAAAAAGGTGTATTTAAATTCCTATACAATATATATTTAATGTATGCCAGTGTACTGTTTGGAAAATATGCTTTATGTACACCTATTACCTACATATTGAACACCTATTACAGTTGTTTTATGACACTTTAAACTACAAAATAATTGTAATTTATTTATTAACAGTTAGACATAATTTTAAATTACAATGAAAAATGCAAAAATAAACAAAACATATGAGTAAAAAAAATAAAAAAGAATCGTACAAGATTATTCTTAGTTTTTCAAAAATACACTTGATTGTGAATGAAATACAATAACTTACTCTAATGTATCAGATAACATGACATACGAGTGAAAAACTTAAAACAGAACTGCCAACTTCAAAAAATTTGCAAGTCTATTAGCACATTAGTAACAATAAGATTTCACAACTCAATCTAAAATATGTGCAATAGTAAGTTATGTTCTTGCTGTTAACTTCTTTTTTAACACTTTGCAAACTTTCTTTTAAAATTCGCCACCTCTAAACTACTTGCCCTAATTGTAGATTTATGCTTATCGTGTTATTTACTTAGAAAAAAGATTAGACTAATATTATGCTAAAACAGTTATTAATGAGAAGTTTACATATGTTTATTAGGTCTAAAAATGAAATTCTGATTAAATTTTAATTAATTTCGTATAAAACCACATTAAGGCATTGTATTTTTGTATGATCGTAGGTGTTTTGCAGGAGACCTAAAATTTACAAAGATGACCCTTTAATATTACCTATTATAATAATATACATAATTTATTAAGTACACAAAAGTAGTCACAATGATTAAAAGCATTACTATACAGTATTCGTTATTTAATAGTACAATAAATTAAACTTGGCATAATACAGTAACCCTTTTAAGCCTAACCAAATAAAAATTCCTTAATTTCATAAAACAATTTCTTGCTTTGGTAAGATTCAATTTCCAATACTCTAATGAGGTTCTAGTTAAAGTAACTTATTAGTAGTATAGGGAGTACATGTTAGTTGTATGTTTTATGGAGAACATTGGTGATAGTGTTATTTACCAATGGGTGGAGGCACTGAGGGAGTTTCTCCAAGATAAATATGTATCCAGCAATAACTTCAAATTAGTGGAAGACGTTGAAGTTTCCAGCAGCAAACAACTCAGCAATACTAATAGCCTGAAAATCATATTGGTGAGATTATTATTTACCAAAGGGTAGAAGCTTTAAGGGATTTTCTCCAAAATAAATATTCATCCAGTCACAACTGCGTAGTGCAAGACCTGGTTCAACATGAACATTCCAACCGCAAAACAACCAGCAACAGAAGCCTAAAAATCACCCATGGTGAACTCGTCATCGACCGGAAGAGCATATTTCAGGTTCATGCTGCTCTTATAACCCCGGTGGAGCAAGTCAATTAAAAAAACTTTTATTGAATGAGTTACATATCAATAATATTTTAATAACGTATTTCATTACAGTGTCGATTATTTATAATATAGTTTACAGACAAATATCGAAATTATTGTAATTCTTATAGATTACGAGACGGTCTAAACAAAGCTAATGTAAATTAGTAAGCAGAATTTGCAGATCATTTCAGTAGCATAACAGAGAGTTTGGTTTTCAGAGTCAGGATGTTATACTTTAAGTACTGGTTGAAAGTAGTATAGTTAATAAACGTTGATTTGAGATTATGCATATCACACTTGGAATAATGGATATTAGTAGTACAGGGAGTACATGTTAGTTGTATGTTTTATGGAGAACATTGGTGATAGTGTTATTTACCAATGGGTGGAGGCACTAAGGGAGTTTCTCCAAGACAAATATGTATCCATCAATAAATTCAAATTAGTGGAAGACGTTGAAGATTCAAGCTGCAAACAACTCAGCAATACTAATAGCCTGAAAATCACATTGGTGAGAGTATTATTTACCAATGGGTGGAAGCTTTAAGGGATTTTCTCCAAAATAAATATTCATCCAGTCAAAACTGCGTATTGCAAGACCTAGTTCAACATGAACTTTCCAACCGCAAAACAACCAGCAACAGAAGCCTAAAAATCACCCATGGTGAACTCGTCATCGACCGGAAGAGCATATTTCAGGTTCATGCTGCTCTTATAACCCCGGTGGAGCAAGTCAATTAAAAAAAACTTTTATTAAATGAGTTACATATCAATAATATTTTAATAACGTATTTCATTACAGTGTTGATTATTTATAATATAGTTTACAGACAAATATCTAAATTATTGTAATTCTTATAGATTACGAGACGGTCTAAACAAAGCTAATGTAAATTAGTAAGCAGAATTTGCAGATCATTTCAGTAGCATAACAGAGAGTTTGGTTTTCAGAGTCAGGATGTTATACTTTAAGTACTGGTTGAAAGTAGTATAGTTAATAAACGTTGATTTGAGAGTATGAATATCACACTTGGAATAATGGATATTAGTAGTACAGGGAGTACTTGTTAGTTGTATGTTTTTATGGAGAACATTGGTGATAGTGTCATTTACCAATGGGTGGAGGCACTAAGGGAGTTTCTCCAAGATAAATATGTATCCAGCAATAACTTCAAATTAGTAGAAGACGTTGAAGATTCCAGCAGCAAACAACTCAGCAATACTAATAGCCTGAAAATCACATTGGTGAGAGTATTATTTACCAATGGGTGGAAGCTTTAAGGGATTTTCTCCAAAATAAATATTCAGCCAGTCAAAACTGCGTAGTGCAAGACCTAGTTCAACATGAACATTCCAACTGCAAAACAACCAGCAACACAAGCCTAAAAATCACACATGATGAAGTCGTCATCGACCGGAAGAGCATATTTCAGGCTCATGCGGCTCTTATAACCCCGGTGGAGCAAGTCAAGTAAATAAACCTTTATTGAATGAGTTACATATCAATAATATTTTAATAACGTATTTCATCACCGTGTTGATTATTTATAATATAGTTTACAGACAAATATCTAAATTATTGTAATTCTTATAGATTACGAGACGGACTAAACAAAGCTAATGTTAACCCTTAAAGCGCCAAACAGTTTCAGCTAAACTCTGGATTAGCGCTCATTTATTATAAAAAATTAAAATTAGATTTTCTCAACGCTAATTTTAATTTCTTTTTTTAGGTAACAAAATAAAACAGAAACTGCAAAAAAATATCTTTTATTATATTTATTGCTCAAAATACACATGATTTAATACGTAGCGTTCCAGCTCCTTTATAAATTTTACCCAATGCTTACTGTTTCCTTTTATTATTATGTATATCAATGATGACATTGCGTGCTTATATGTACTAGAATAGAACTAGAAAATAAGTATATTACATATTTAATACAAAGTTATAATAAAAAATTAAATTTACATGCCAAAAATTTGAAAACCAAATATTTTCCAAATTATTAGTCCTCTAACGGGTGTTATTTTTATAATAATTACAAAATGGTTTTTTAGATGTTTATAGAAGTAAATAAAATATTGTAACACTTATTGGAGTAAAAACAAGCCTAAATAAAAAAAATAAACATAAATGTAGAATTTCGGAACAAGAGCTAAAATACATAATTATAAATATAAGGAGTAAAAATATTTCTATGAGGAAAAAAAGACTTTTATCGCCATTCAAGAAACTGTTTATTTCAAAAGTTTATAAATATATAACTTTCATAAAAAGATGATCATATAACACATAAAACCACACAGTAGTTTACCGATCAACTATTCGCACTGCTTCAACAGGATATGAAGAAGAACACAAGAGCTGCCCGGCGCGCGGCGAGGCAGTGACGTACGCATAAATGCGCTTGCGGCGTTGAGCAATACTACCAAATTGCCAGCTGTTCAACAAAAACCGGTTCAGTATCGATCGTTAAACACAAAGATTGTCACGTGATGTGGCACAGCCCCGCTACACTACTGTAACATACACCCCTCACAGTCTAGCGGACAAACTCTGAACTAACAGTGCAAAATAGTAAAAACAAGTATATTGCGCGTCTACGCGCTTACGGCGTTCAGAGCAAAGTCGATCCTCGCGCGCATATGCGCTTACGGCGCTTTAAGGGTTAATTAGTAAGCAGAATTTGCAGATCATTTCAGTAGCATAACAGAGAGTTTGGCTATCAGAGTCTGGATGTTATACTTTAAGTACTGGTTGAAAGTAGTATAGTTAATAAAGGTCGATTTGAGAGTCTGGATATCACACTTGGAATAATGGATATTAGTAGTATAGGGAGTACATGTTAATTGTATGTTTTAAGGAGATCATTGGTGAGAGTGTTAATTACCAATGGATGGAGGCACTAAGGGAGTTTCTCCAAGATAAATATTTATCCAGCAATAACTTCAAATTAGTGGAAGACGTTGAAGTTTCCAGCAGCAAACAACTCAGCAATACTAATAGCCTGAAAATCACATTGGTGAGATTATTATTTACCAATGGCTGGAAGCTTATGGGATTTTCTCCAATATAAATATTCATCCAGTCAAAACTGCGTTTTGCAAGACCTAGTTCAACATGAACTTTCCAACCGCAAAACAACCAGCAACAGAAGCCTAAAAATCACCCATGGTGAACTCGTCATCGACCGGAAGAGCATATTTCAGGTTCATGCTGCTCTTATAACCCCGGTGGAGCAAGTCAATTAAAAAAACTTTTATTGATTGAGTTAAATATCAATAATATTTTAATAACGTATTTCATTACAGTGTTGATTATTTATAATATAGTTTACAGAAAAATATCTAAATTACTGTAATTCTTATAGATTACGAGACGGTATAAACAAAGCTAATGTAAATTAGTAAGCAGAATTTGCAGATCATTTCAGTAGCATAACAGAGAGTTTGGTTTTCAGAGTCAGGATGTTATACTTTAAGTACTGGTTGAAAGTAGTATAGTTAATAAACGTTGATTTGAGAGTCTGGATATCACACTTGGAATAATGGTTATTATTACTATAGGGAGTACATGTTAGTTGTATGTTTTATGGAGAACATTGGTGAGAGTGTTATTTACCAATGGGTGGAGGCACTAAGGGAGTTTCTCCAAGATAAATATTTATCCAGCAATAACTTCAAATTAGTGGAAGACGTTGAAGATTCCAGCAGCAAACAACTCAGCAATACTAATAGCCTGAAAATCACATTGGTGAGAGTATTATTTACCAATGGGTGGAAGCTTTAAGGGATTTTCTCCAAAATAAATATTCATCCAGTCAAAACTGCGTAGTGCAAGACCTAGTTCAACTTGAACATTCCAACCGCAAAACAACGAGCAACAGAAGCCTAAAAATCACACATGGTGAAGTCGTCATCGACCGGAAGAGCATATTTCAGGTTCATGCGGCTCTTATAACCCCGGTGGAGCAAGTCAAGTAAATAAACTTTTATTGAATGAGTTACATATCAATAATATTTTAATAACGTATTTCATTCCTGTGCTGATTATTTATAATTTAGTTTACAGACAAATATCTAAATTATTGTAATTCTTATAGATTACGAAACAGTCTAAACAAAGCTAATGTCAATTAGTAAGCAGAATTGGCAGATCATTTCAGTAGCATAACAGAGAGTTTGGTTTTTAGAGTCTGGATGTTATACTTAGAGTACTGGTTGAAAGTAGTACCGTTAATAAACGTTGATTTGAGAGTCTGGATATCACACTTGGAATAATGGTTATTAGTACTATAGGGAGTACATGTTAGTTGTATGTTTTATGGAGAACATTTGTGAGAGTGTTATTTACTAATAGGTGGAGGCACTAAGGGAGTTTCTCCAAGATAAATATTTATCCAGCAATAACTTCAAATTAGTTGAAGACGTTGAAGATTCCAGCAGCAAACAACTCAGCAATACTAATAGCCTGAAAATCACATTGGTGAGAGTATTATTTACCAATGGGTGGAAGCTTTAAGGGATTTTCTCCAAAATAAATATTCAGCCAGTCAAAACTGCGTAGTGCAAGACCTAGTTCAACATGAACATTCAAACCGCAAAACAACCAGCAACACAAGCCTAAAAATCACCCATGGTGAAGTCGTCATCGACCGGAAGAGCATATTTTAGGTTCATGCGGCTCTTATAACCCCGGTGGAGCAAGTCAAGTAAATAAACTTTTATTGAATGAGTTACATATCAATAATATATTAATAACGTATTTCATCACCGTGTTGATTATTTATAATATAGTTTACAGACAAATATCTAAATTATTGTAATTCTTATATATTACGAGACGGTCTAAACAAAGCTAATGTTAATTAGTAAGCAGAATTTGCAGATCATTTCAGTAGCATAACAGAGAGTTTGGTTTTCAGAGTCAGGATGTTATACTTTAAGTACTGGTTGAAAGTAGTACAGTTAATAAACGTTGATTTTAGAGTCTGGATATCACACTTGGAATAATGGTTATTAGTACTATAAGGAGTACATGTTAGTTCTATGTTTTATGGAGAACATTGGTGAGAGTGTTATTTACCAATGGGTGGAGGCACTAAGGGAGTTTCTCCAAGATAAATATGTATCCAGCAATAACTTCAAATTAGTGGAAGACGTTGAAGATTCCAGCAGCAAACAACTCAGCAATACTAATAGCCTGAAAATCACATTGGTGAGATTATTATTTACCAATGGGTGGAAGCTAGATTACTAGACGGTCTAAACAAAGCTAATGTTAATTAGTAAGCAGAATTTGCAGATCATTTCAGTAGCATAACAGAGAGTTTGGTTTTTAGAGGCTGGATGTTATATTTAGAGTACGGGTTGAAAGTAGTATAGTTTATAAACGTTGATTTTAGAGTCTGGATATCACAGTGCGTGGAAATGGGAAATTTTAAAATGTTTATAATATTCTTTTGTGTTTCACTAGTATAAAAATGTATAGATCAGTAATATTTTATGTCTGGAAATAAACGCTTAGAATCTTATCTTTAAAATTTTATACGCTTATTTTGGTTTCTAATTGTATTGGACATCCAATCTTAGATAGAACGTTTTAGCTCCAGCATTTATCGACTATCATTCCACGAACTATATTCAGCTGACAAATATTGACGGTTTCTACTTCAGATTTCACGAGTTTTATAAATAAAGAACAAGGGGGCACTGGCGGTCTCTGAGTTGACTTCGTGCGTTATATTGTAATTATAATTTTAATTTTGGACAATCAGAACCCATTGTGGTTAGTGGCAGCGAAATTTTATTAATATGTGTGGTTACTTAACTAATTCTCCGAATTACTTTTACTGTGTGTTATTTTTTACAGCTATTAATAGGCTTTATAACTGCCCATATCTACAGTTTAATTCCAGAAATTTACGAAAACGATCTCAGGTGATCGTATTACGCATACCCTCAGGGTATTTTATATTCTGAACCATTTAAAAGTTATGGCGGGGGGCACTTTGTAAAGTATAGACAATATCAGCAAACCAAACATAAACTGTAAAAAAGGTTAAGTTTATAAGGTGATTTAAGCGTATGTCACGGTGGACACTCTTCTCAATAGAATATAAATGGTGTTGGAAACATACCGGACGCTCAATACACAAAAACTCAGTGCCCAGAAAAGGGGATATTTTATTATGCATTAGTATACTAAGACAGGAAGATATCATAGAGTATTATTAATTTGTTTAATGCTGGATGAGGCACACAGAAGCTCGAAAAGTTTGCACTGTTAAACCTTTTAAGGCCAGAACTAGGAATGGTTTCTTTAAATTTTAGTCCAAATTGTTTTTTTACATTTTTTATAGTTTTGAGACAATACTTTACTATATTTTAATAATTTTTTTTATCTACTAACAGTTTCACTAACCACTTCTGCAATATACATTATGGGTAGCATCGTTATTCCTCTTCTCAGTTAATGATTTTCGATGCTTAATATATTAATTTAATTATTTAGCTAAATGATATATAATTTACTTTAGTAACCACTACTGGGGATGTATTACCGACGTTGATGGAAAACAAGAAGATTGGCCAAGCAAAATATATATTCGCGTTCTGATTACTGCAGGAAAATGAGAACTTCCTCTTCATTCGTTTAAAAGAAACATTAAAAACGCAAAAACTGAAAACTGTTTATGCTCTGCAGCAGACTTTTATACATTAAAGTTTTAGTTGTTATTTGTAGATTGTTTTGACGATTGTTATTATTTAATTGTTAATTTTTTGTTATTAATTTCCATTCACCAATATAAATGCTATAAATAGTTTTTTCCATATTACAGAAAATTATTTCTATTAAAAACTGTACCATTAGTATGTGCTTAAAAGGATAGATTTAGTACGATAAATGTATTATTTTGCTTTTACCAATGTTAAATGATAGATTTAGTACACAAAAGTAACTATCTATAAGAAAAAACATCACGGATACCTGTACCGAAAAGTTGTTTGGCAATAAATGATTTGATTTCAATGTTACAGGCTACATGGCTAAGCACTGGAATAATGAAAGAGAGAACGCTGCTGGGGGTCACCTGCTTCATTTATTCCAGGTAGGCAGACCCAAACATTTTATATTAGACAGTAGATTGACTAAGCAACACACAATATCTACACATACCGAATGCTCCAGGACGGTGTGCCGGGCAGCACGGCTTGTAATGTCCCGAGTCCCAGTCGGTTGCATAGGCGGGGTTGAAGTAGTAAAGTCAGCAGGCAGTGTTATGGTTACTAGCAATACCAAGTGCAGGCTGAATGTAGGTTTTTATCAGGGCGCCGCCCCGTGGGGGGCCTTCTTTTAGGGACAATATGGGGACCTGTCCCTCCCGTAGTTGTTATAGCTCTCACTGGTAAGGCAGACTTACTTTAAACAAGTAACCATTCATGCATGCAAATCTCAACAACAAAATCACTTAAGTTATGGACCTGAAAAAATTTAAAATTTAAATTAAATTAAAGGCTTGGTTTTTATAACAAATAAAGAAAATTTTCTAAGTATCTGGCAGTTACTGTACCACAATTTATGAGTAGTTATTACCTATTCTCAGTACTTTAATACTCTCGGCATGCGCCAACTATAGTTATACTTTTTAGATAATTATAAGAAAAGGTTAACTTCAGTGACAACCAAGTTCCAATTATCAAGAACTTTAATTTATTAATCCTATTAAGATTATGATATAAATTTAAAACACGATTTTAAGAGCCGATTTTTATTTTTATATAAACTAAGTAATGAGAATCTGAGGTTCAAAATTTCACCTGAAATGCCGCAAGTAATATATTTAACAGATATGTTCTGGAAGTGCCAAACTTCACTTAGTTGTTATACCAATAAACACAGAACAATTGTGTAAATACTAAAGTTTCAGTTAAACCATCCAATTCTTGGTAAAATATTTTATAAATAAGAGGCATGAAAATTAAGACGTAGGTGGCCACCATGCTAGACTTACCATTAAACATAGACAATACACAAATAAATATAGGTACAAATTTTACACATAAATTTTAAGGCAAAACTAAACTAAGGTACGAAGGCAAAAATCTCTATCTGGTGTGAAGACACTCACTGACGAGCGAGTCCTGCAACTGTCCACAAAGTCCATAGCCCGCTTTTAATTAACGTGTAGACAAGTTCAATATTTGAGTATGGCCATACAAGAATTAAAAAAGTTTGACTTATCGTGTCGCAGTCACTTCTCAGGCCCGTGACTCCACAACCAGTCAAGTCGTGACGCAAGGAGTTAGGTGCGAATACTCCTCACAGTCAGCGAAGCTCCCAGTAGACCCCGCGTACAGTCTGTGCCGCTCAATGTCCTGGCGCGTGCAGTTTGCCTGACGTACAGTCCGGAATGAAATCCAGAACCTTATACAGTTCCTTATAAACAGTAAAACAGCATAACAGTGCTTACATACAGTCATACAATACAGTTTTCATAATTATAATTATATTGTGCCAATAAAATAATCAAAAATATCATGCTGACCAATCTACAAGTCGATAAAATAAGATAAGCATTTAAGTATTTAAGAATGCAGAATAAATTAGTTATCAAGATACCTTATCATTTTATGCTCCAAAATGTTCAAAGTTTATAACCAGCAAGTTATTTTTATCTTGAGTGTTAATCTTTATCACTCAATTAAGACTTTAGAGTTTATATTATATGAACTGATCGCCAATTAATTTTGGTCTTAGTATTACAATACATTTAGTAAACACTATTAACCGTACACATTACCAATTATATTTACTATCATTAAAAGTATTAAATTGAACAATAAAACACAAGGTTAAAACTGACTTACAAAAGTTTAGAATCATACATTTGACCTGACAGAAATTTAATACTTTGTACTTTAACTAAATAGGCCCACAACTACTTGATATTACTGTACAAGATTGTTATTCTGATTTGGTTTGAATTGTATGTTATTACTCTACTTTCACATTTATTGACATATAGTCTAACGCTTCGTTTGATAAACATAAATTAAATGGTAATTATAAGGTTTAGGTTTTAAGCAGATATAAAATAAATACATAGACTGAGTTTTACAATTTAACAATAACAACAAAATTGATTTAAGTCTGAATGTATTATTTACTTATTACCGCTATCAGACAACTTGGTAACTAGGGTGATCTAAGTTTATGATTACAAATGAACAATTAAAACAATAATGATTTGGTTGTTTGACAATTACCTAGACATTTGTATTCCATAACTACTACGTTACTCTCTTCCAAATTTAATAAGTACAATATTTCACCAATAAATAAATTAAAACCATACAATGGGTTTTAGCGCAAAGCATTACAGTATAACGTTCAAATCGTTAAGAAAAATAAAAATTGTCCTGAATTCAAAGTTTTTTTACACTCTAAAGTAAAAAAAGCCATACTATACAATTTGAAATAAAATGAATTTGTATTTCAGTTAACGTGAACATTATACATTTGTCAAAAAGCCGTTACATGTTCAAAATAAACTTTAAAATAAAACACAAAATTTGAAATAACATGAATTTATATTTTACTTAACGTGAGTATTATACATTTTCCAAAAGGCCGTTACAGGTTCACTTTACACTGTAAAGTAAAACAACCGTAGCATACACTTTTAAATAAAATGAATTTATGTTTCAATTAACGTTAACATTATATATTTGCCGAAAGGCCGTTACATGTTTAATTTACACTTTAAAGTAAAAAAGCCGTAGCATACATTTTTAAAAGAAATGAAATCATATCTTACTTAACATGAACATTATACATGTGCCAAATGGCCGTTACATGTTTCATTTTCATGCAGGAATGGATTTGCCGCTCGATCCAAGTTTAAATGAATTTTTGTGTTCAAACTGTGTAGTTGAATAAAAAAAGTTAAATTTCCTTGAAACAAAATTACGAAGATACTTAAAAAGTACAGTCTGCCTTACCTCTTAAAAATATGTAAAAATCACGGACAACCTCCCACGAAGCTGAAGAGGGTCGGTCATCTGTCTTAAACTCTGCACTCAGCTAAACAGACCAGGAACTCCTAAGCTCAACGTTCCGTTCATGACTCGTCACTCCCAGCGCTAGGTGGACGAACCTTGTACTTCAGCTTTCGTCATCTGGTATCCTACTTCATTGTAACATATAACAACTACCAAGTTATCTATCTTTTCAAGGTCGGGGCTGACACACACCGTTTCATTGGTGACTGACGAATTTTGCGTTGGCGCGTCACTACGCAAATATAACCTTCTTTAGTTGATCAGGCTAAACTTTCGTCCAGTAGACCAAGAAACGGTGTTTCAGGCTCAGCAAAATATGACGGGCAGAACGCTGCTGGGAGCCCGTTTTTCATTTACTAAAGGTAGGCAGACACAAACATTTTATATCAGACAGTAGATTAGCAAAGCAACACACAATATCTACGCATACGGAATGCTGTAGGAAGGTGTGCCGGACCTCAAACAACACTGTGATGATGACGGGGAGATCGCTGCTGAAGGGGGGGGGGGTTGTTATATTTACTGCAGGTAGGCAGACCCAAACATTTATATCAGACAGTAGATTGGCAAAAACACACAATATATATGCATACCGAGTGCTTAACGACGGTGTGCCAGGCTGCTCGGCACACACTGAAAAGATGTCGGGGAGTCACTACTCCAGTACTGGGGGGGGGGGGGCGGTTGTTACATTTACTGCAATTAGACATACTCAAAAATTTTATATTAGGCAGTAGATTGACAAAGCAAGATACTATCTCTACTCATACCGTTTGCTTAAGGACGGCGTGGCGGGCCGCACTGCTCAGCACTGTGAAGATGTCGGGGAGTCACTGCTGGGGGGCGGTTGTTACATTTACTGCAAGTAGGCATACTGAAACATTTTATATCAGACAATAGATTGGCAAAGCGCCACACAATATCTATGCATACTGAGTGCTCCAGCATGATGTACCGTCCGCACGGCCCAGCACTGCTGTAATGACCGGGAGAACGTTTGTAGGGGGGCGGTCATTACATTTACTGCAGGTAGGCAGACCCAAACATTTTATACATGAGTGTTGTTACGATAAAACATAATACAATGTTGTGGATTAAAATTTTCTTAGTTTCAGAAACTCTTCGGTCGTAACGTTAAACATAAACAAAAGTACATGTCCACAGCTAGACTAGAGTATCTTGAGATTACAATTTTCATAGCAAAGTGTGGGAGGGCGTGAATCAGAAAACTTCTGTGCATGCCTAATAATCAAGAATCCACTCTTATATTACGTTATAATGTTTTGTTGTTTGTAGCAGGCTACGGGAGCCACTAACGTAACGGTGGTTGTGTCTCGCTGGCGTGGAGGAGTAAACATTGGCCCAGACCGCTTTCGTCACATCCACAGTGTGGCGAGTCAGGGGCTGCTGCAGCTGGGTTTAGTGAAGAAAAAGTAGCGACCAGATCCAGCTACAGTATTGACCCACTCATATGCAATAACAAAAATTATGAACAAATTGATAGAAGTTTATGCGCGCGCGTGTGTGTGTGCGCGCGTATGTGTGCTTGTGTTTTCACATAATTCTATACTTAAGATAACTTGTGTTTTTGCGATAGGTGGAAACGATTTTTCTATGATTATATGTGTTTATAATCATAACTTTATAACCCTCTGCTCATAAGTGAGATTCCAACTACTATTAAATTTTGTGCTTGTTATTTTATTGCAAGTATAAGAATTCATAAAATTCTACGCAAGTCCACAAAATAAGAGAATGCAAAGAGGTTTAAAGAATGATTTTGAAAACACTTTTTATGCTGCCCTCTAACACACTAAATTACGCACTTTTCATTGAATCTGGCTCGGAAAAAGTTGTATTACTTTACCCTTCAATAAAATCTTCAATTAAAAACATATTCTGGTTCAGGGTGTGGAAGAGCTTACGAATTAATGTGGAAACGAGGTATACTTTACTATTGATAACAGCGTTAAGTTTGTGGGCCAGTAGACTAGAGTGGTCGAGCCGACTTGAACAGGCTGGTGAGTGGATCGTACAGACCGTGCGTGTACGTCTGTCTATCATCCACATTATTTAACAATCCAACTTGGAATTGAAGATAAAACATTCCTGAAAGATTGTTATAACGTGAATATTACGTCCTGAGCAACTAAGGCACGGGCAGGCTTGGTTGATTAGAATTACAAACCTTGGTTTCCTGATAAAAGTCACGTTTTGTTCTTTGTCTAACCGGAATGAATATCAGACGGTCTTTTACTTTGTGGGTATTTGTGATAAAAACTTTGAAAATATTTGAGATAACAGTTGTAAGGAGCCCAAAAAACTAAAAACAATTAACTATAACACTTTCCACTATATTAACCATAAACGTGTGTTCCAACATTTTACTTGAAACACTGTATATATTAATCCACAAACTATTTAAATTCCTGTAATATCTCATAATATATCGTGGTCTTACGTCAAACCTGTTAGATTCCAATCTTTAATTTTATAAATTAATTAAATTTTTTAACTCTGTTATAAGACTTCGAACCGGAAAACAAGACCTTACAGGATAGAGACTATAAACAAAATATTTTCTTTATCAAATCTTATCTGGGCAAATATTTATCTTTAGTGTTTGCCATAAGCCTTATCCACGGCTTGCCTACGTGTTGGCCTGCACTAAATCTAACAAAATACCACAAACCACTTTTCTTTAAAGAAAACTGTAGTCGTCCCCTTGAACCAAACTTGGAGTAATAAAGGAGCCTAATGCCTGCACAATTATTGTTATCAATCATGAAAAAGGTTAAATTATATACTGCAATTGCAATACTAGACAAATACATTATACAATCCTTACTTAACGAAGGTTAAGTATATTTTAAATAGGGCTAAATATATTTTATCAATTCAACGTTATATGTATATATGTTATAAATTTTGTTAGTTAATGCAATATTTTTATGAATGTTATATTTGTTATATTTATTGTAATGTAGGAAATAAAGTTAGACTATAATTTCAATTTAATGTAGACACCAACCAACGATCTTAGTTCATGGCTAGTGTTCATTTCTGTATATTTTTGTGAAACATGCAAGTAGTTTAATAAAACAAGTTTCTATTCTATCTAATACAAGTCTGCAATTATTTATTTCCATGGTAATGCAATTTTTCAACATTATTAATAAACAACAATATGGTTCATGAAATAATTAAGATAATTATAATGTTCACATTTCATAATATTGTTGTATACTGCTCACAACTGTATACTGCCTCTCTCTGAAAATTTCACGACGCATAAAAATACGTGTAAGAATAAAGACTACAAATGACCGAATAATTGTAGAAAAAAGATTTCTTTTAATCTACGATGTATAATAACAGAGAATAATGATTTATAATCCAAACATAAAACGGCTATCTTAAAATCTTAATAAAATCAAGCAATATCGGAAAATTACTAGCTTAAAAGTTGATTATAATGATACATCTTATTAATAATATGCAAGCGTTAGCAAAGAATGATCTTTAAAAGTTAGGACACTTGGATTTTGGGTGTTTATAGAGTTGATACTCAATGAAAGAAAATCTATTAGATAGATTTAGACAAAAGTTTACATTCATATAGCTTAGATAATATAGGAATAATGTATAGACACTTTTATATTAAAATTAAATTTTAATTAATTTAAAACACTTAATTCTGAATTTATATTATAGTGCAGAAATACCAACTGTCGTCGTGTGCTACAAATAATTGTGGTAATAGTTTTTTTATAACTTTCAAATATATGGCAGCAGAGATGAACTCAAATAATTTAGTTTTTATTTGGATAGTTATTATAATTGGATACTTTAAATTAATTTTATTTGATCTGTGCGATGGCGTATAACCAGTAGTGACCAGATACATATACGAAACTCAACAAACCATACTGTCAATGCAATTACAATCAGAGAGCTGTTAGCCCGTAACAAAGTCAATTTTAATGGCGGTAAAATTATTGAGAGGATCGTTCGTTCCTTTTACCGTGGAGAGACACAAGATACAAAATATATGGATAGGAAGAAGTATTCTAAAATTGATATAATCATTCCTTTGAAAATATGAATATAATTAAGAAAATATGATGATATAGTAACCCGTGATTAATAAGCAAGGGCGTACAGTATATGTACGAAATCAGGATTATAGATATTCATATTTTTGAAGTACTAATTTAAATTTTCAGTACTTGTAGCCACATTGACCAATAACCACATTGTAAATACGTCCATAGCTGTCAAGAAATTGTCTAAAAGATTTTATATCTCAAAGCGAGTTGTAAGTACTTTATTGTTTAGAGTTATATTTATGTAAATCACAAATATTACACCCTGCAAAACGATGCTAAATACTCACAGTGAAATACACCCGTTTGGGTACAACTGACATACTGACAAAACTGTCACGTCTTACAACTGTCATACATTGCAATTGTCATACTATAAAACTGCTATACCACTGTATTATTTACAATATGGCTCGATGATGGCTGATATTAAAAATTTTAATTAATAATATTATAAACGCAAAAGTCGATTTAGATATGGAGTGATTTAAAAATTATATGCACCTAAGATATATTTTATATTTTACAGATTCTTAGTGGGTATAGCAATGCATTAATGGGATTTTTCACTATACATAAAAATAAGATAGTAAAAATATTTTATGACAGTAAGTTAAGAGAAATGAAATCGGAAAAATTTGAATTCTCCTTCTTTGTGTTGAGAATAATACATTTATAAACTTCCAATTTGAACAAAGATATTTTATGTTGATTTGTTAAACATCTAAAAAAAGCAGTCCAAATATAATGAGAATTTTTATTTCTTTCGATAATTGACTTGAATTAATATTATCAATTAATATTACACTCGATCAACGTTATTACTTAAGTAAAACATTCAATAAACAATGGCCCGCCTCTTAGTTGATTGCACGAAGAATGGTTTACATCAGTGAATTGATTCCATTGAAAGAACCCGCCTCGATAGATTATGATAAATGTTATGTATTTACGCTAATGTGTTTATAGCTTCAGCATCTCCTCATAATCCGGCTCTGTTCTGCCAAATTATCAACATGTGTAAGAAAACAATAACCCTATATAAAATTTAGAACCCTCATGGATCTGGAACAATTTCTTTTCTGTCTGTATGTGCACATGACATGTCAAAAATAAACTAACCTATTTATAGTACTTGAAAATTTTTATAAAGCTTCATTTTAATAGGAAGCAATAAGATCGATGATTGAGCATGCCGCTCCGTGGTTTTCAATGAGCGTTAGTGAATATTTTTACACTGATTTTATTATTAACCATGAGAATATAACAGAATGAAAAAAACAGTATACACACTAAGTGCATTGATATTTTAATATGTGATATTTTTATTCGTTGAATAAACGAAAATAATAGAGTTTAAAGTGAAAGTGAAAATTCGGTGATGAGAACTTTTATCATTTAAGTACTGCTTTGAAACTTAAAACCATCAGAACAAACTCTTTGCATTGATTGGACATCAAAGACGGGCACCTATTCAACATAATATAGTGTAATGTAGGAGAAAAGGCATTTTTATTGCACAATTTATTGAGAGGACTAAGACGTTTTAGACTCGATACAAAAGCAAGGGTGTGTACACCAGCTTAGATCGTAGTATTCTTTAATTTCCGTGTATTAAAAAGTATTCTGAACATATATACTGAACAGTTATATTTTTAATGAAAATATGAGGTTAATTTGAACGACAGCGTAAATTTAACCCACAGTATGTACTGCGGCGCAGCATTCTGCTACACTGTTTATTTAAAATTAACTAGTCTTCTAAATTAAAAGAAAAAATGGGTAAAACGTAGTAAATATTAGAATCTAGAAGAAGGTTCTATGGTCGTAAATTATAACTGTATAGGCAGGTTATAACATGTTGTGTGATTCCTACACCAAAGATCGGAGTTCAGGCCGGGAGCGATATTAAAACAAAGGCTGTTGACTTAGACAGAACCGGCCTCCACGACAATCGAATTTGGCTGAACCTTTCCTCTCAACCTTTTATTATATTTATGGTTCGTCGTCAATAACCATGAGTGAGAGGGCCTTTCCTGAAACTTTGGGTGCTGGCCCAAAGGGAATAAAAAGGGTATCCAGCAATAAGATTTAAGTTCGTTTTGAGCTTTACTTTTTTATTTTAAATTTTAAAAGTCTGACTTTTATTTTAATAAACCTTGCAATGGGATATTTCAAAAATGGTTGTTTATCTTATCTTCTACTTTTTGTGTTAAAACTACGTGCTATTTTTCATTGCAAGTTTATTTGTACCAAAGAAACCCCAAGTATATGGTGAAATACGCCATATAGAAAGCAAGTTACCGAAGAAAAGGTTTCCTTAACATGCTGTATCGTACTTTATTTTTGTACTTTCCGCAAAGGCGTAGCATTATAAAAATGGAAGGGACGCTTCCCGTAAATTGACTTATAAAAGTTCTTTTTCCCAAAAACCTGCCAAACTCTTTCTCTATCGAGATTTTGCTACGAAAATACACTGGTGATTTAAAATTTATCGCGTTTAATATTAATAATAATTGACGCACTGTAAAAAGTACATGAAATATTAAGTCTACAACTGGCTATTCGCATTTGTATAATTGAATGGATTGTTTTCTGTTTGTTATTAAATTTACAATATTAATTTGTTTCCCCTCTTGTTACAATCATAGCATTCTAAATATCACTAACAATAATAATAATATCATCCTTCAGAATCCCATCTTATTTCTTTGCTAATTAATTACAATTTAGCTATAAACTACTGTTAAGATTATTTTTCAATACACCTTCAAAAATATCCCTGAAAAGTAATAGTAGCTGACTTTTAATTTTTGAAGGAGATTCATTTGTTTATTATTATATAATTAATGAAATGTACATTTTAATAAATATAACTGGATTGATATTTTTCTCAAAATAATAACTGCAATATTCCATTTGTCGCAATTTTTCGAAAAATATGTCTTAATCTATATTGCATTACCTTTACTGGTATATGTATAATTAAATTTAAAAAATATACAATTTTACCTTTAGGTTCAATCACTCTTGCTTAATTATTTTGGTGTTTGTAAATACAATTTTGTGGCTATTTATGAGAAATGTGTTTTATTGTATATAAAGCAGACTGTATATTTTTGGAAAGTGTGGAAGGGTTACTGTTAAATAAACAATTGTTGGCATAGTGTACAGAACTCTCCTAAGTACTTGAAATGTGAAAGGACGAAAGGGCTACAAGAAGTCACTTGATAATTTGAAGTGTTTTCGTACGCTGGCAAGCCCAGAACCTCCCTAGAGGGTTAACCGTTTCAGCAATTGTGACACTGCAAAACGAAAAATATTACATTTCAATAAATAATCATAGTAATTTATTATTTAATAATTTATATATATATATATACATACAAATATAACAGTCACCATAGTTATAATAGTTACTTTTTCATGAACGTGGTATATCGTTCAATGACAATCAGCAAAAAAATGGATATTAGACAAGATATATTTGAAAATCTATCCAATCTTCTACAATATTCAGGTGCAGTTTCTATCAAACCTGGTATTAGAGTATACACTATATTTCTTTTCTTTAATCCCCACCACTCAAGGTTTTTAGAGGTGATAAGTGTGTGTGTGTTTTTGATTTCCCGCAAATTGCTTATAATGTGTTTATAAAATGGTTCTAATTATAATAGGACACATGTGAACAAAATAACTCTTAACATACAAAAAAAACTAATAAATGGAACTAATATACAGGAAAATTAAGATATAAAAGCTATAATATACGTATCGACGGTATTTCCAAGGTTTAGGAAGTTTTATTCCAGCGATCAGTATGGAACCAAAAGTAGACTATATCCTTGTAATTTGGTATATAAAAGACATTAACGTCACAAAGCGATGTTAGAATCTTCTCCTATCATGCGGATACACACATGTGATGTACTCACTAAAATGTGACGGTAGCGTCATTGTCATCCTCGGGCGCCCATCTGGCCGTCACCTCCGTCTTGGGGGAATTGTCAGCGTGCATGGCCGTGCTCTAACCATAGAACATACTTAATATACTCATATTTGTCATATTTCATAATACCTATCTTACGAGACACCTCAAGATTTCTTTAAGTTTGTTTCTATGTAAAATATTTGAATAGAACATTGTGTGCAGCTTATTCACTATTCTCTTATCTAGGAAAATAAGAAATACAAAATAAAAATAAAAATGCATATAATACAAACATTATAAATATAAACTTGGATCTTTATGGAAAATCTCAGCCATTTCTTAATGTTTGCGTTACGGAAAAAAACTTTTTTTTACTACGGAACTAATTAACTAATCACATAGAGGAGATGTAATATTCTCATTCTTATAATAATCTGAAAGACTTTACTCATTCAATAAGATTGATAAAACTTAATCAGCTGGAATATATAAGAACCACAATATAAAAGGTATTACTGCATGTATTTTTTTAGTTATACATGTCTATTTATTTATTCTGTTCATGATTATTATATCTGTTTCTTTAAGTGTTTATACATATAAATGAAGCGTGCTCACCTGTGATGGGAGTATAAGTATTGAAGGCAGACCCTAGGTTTTGTATATATTGGAACCTAAACAGTACTATATTGCGTTGTGGTGGGAGGAAATTTGATTGTTAATCAAAAGTTCGTTTACAAAGAACATATTTCGAGTTATTGTCAATCTTCAATATCTGACACATGGCGAGGGCTTCAGTCGTTAGTCGCAATTTACTTAATAGCAAATTGCACATCTAAATTTGTAATCAATTAATTGATCATGAACTTTATATTTGTATTTTTCTATATAACAGTCGATTCAATACGACTATTCTGCTGAATGAAACTCATTTTTAAGAATTGTAATTTGTTATAATTATTTTAGTTTTGATATTTTCCACAATTAATTAATCACTTTATTCGTGACTTGTGTATAAATTATTACATATGAAGCGTTCAGGACTTGACGAAATAATGCAAGTTATTAATTTTATATGATATTGTCGGTCATGAAGGGAATATCCGAATCAAACGGTATTATGCCCAGAGGGTGAACTTAGTTTACTTCCCTCGTCAGGTTTGATGAACTGATTCTGTACCGTTACAAATTACAACTTAAATAATAATTTATATATTACTGATATAATAATAATAGTATTTAAATATGCAATAATCTTAACAAACCCCATACTGAATAACTATTCACGACCCGCCTCTTGTCTCGTCTCGAGACACGTACGACCTTTGCTCATGTGACGTCTACTTGGGTTATGGCGGGGTGAAAAGAAAACATCGCGACTAGCGCCACAACCTCCCTCTCTACGGGGACGAAACACGAGAGTAGATTGACCTTTAAGGGGTTAAGGGTAAGGTTTGATTAAGAAACCAGTATTTGTCAGTTTGATCATCATAGTAACTAAATAAAATGCCTATGCAGCAGACAATTCGGAATTTTGGTGGCCCCTCTCCTAGTGAGGAGCAGATAACCTCTGGTTGGATTTACGACGGGGTGACGCGATATTGACATAACAGAAGACGTGCCATGACGAGGCTCCAGGACCTCCTCGGGGAGACTCCCGGCGACCAACGCGACCGACTCAACCAGTCGTGAGGTTATCAGTAGTTGGTAGGTAAACGTACCTGCTAATACTGGGGGAGCATAGTACCAGATGCCGTGGACAGAGCAGACTCGAGTTTTATATAACATTTAACACATTCTGATTACCAGCGTGGACTCCCACCTCCCCCTGGGGCGAAATGTAATCAGAAAACTCATTAAGGAAGAGGCCTCTTAGAGCAGAGAGTAGTGAACCAAGGCAGGGTGTTTTGGTATAGGTTTTAATAGGATGTTAGTCTTAGATAAGTAATACTATTAGTCAACAATAGATTTTTGGGCCCACGATTGCAGGGGATGTTTTATTTGGGTGGTACCAAAAGGTGAGTCAAGGCGCCACAAATGGCAAGTTGCCATTAATTCATAAGGTTTAAAAATTTTCCAGACAGTTATAACAGTCCAGTCCAGACAGTCCAAACATTATGTATGATTTACGGTCTTCAATGTCAAATAAACTATTGGGACTCACCTTAAACTGCAAGTAATTGTTTTGGGAAAGTAACCCAATTACCCATTGCAGTCGAATTAAATTTAATTAATTTATTATCAATCTGTATTTTATATTTGTGAGAATTGGTACTGGGTAAGGATGGGGCTTACCGAAGGTGCACTCACATCTGCTCCAATTGTAATTTTAAATTTAATTGAGTGCATTAGACTTGTTTTAATTATTTCGGGTGCACGCTGGTAATCCGTTAAATAGAATTCTAACTTTCTTCACAATCTCAAAGCCTACTCACCTTCGGCATCTGTCATGCTACATTTTAATATATGGGAATTAAAGCCAACCGAACAAATGAAAGCACATGCAAAACCAAACAACAACATTAACCTAACTATGAAAACAAGTATTTGGCACAGAAGAAGGAGAGTTGGGGAAGGTCAATCACTCGTTTATGTACTAATAAACTAATTTACTAATAAAAAACGTAGTTTAATACCCGTTTGCAAGTAATTTTTTAAGACGCGCGCCTATATTTATTGGTGAAGGACGAGACTATTTAACGGGTTTCGCTTTTAGGTCTATTTTTAGATATTTACTGAACAATCTTAAAAGCAATGACAATAAATAAATAACAATATTATAAACCCTTAAACATAATACTACTACAAATTTTCTACTAAATAAAGGTAATATAAACTTCTTAATATACCAATAACAACATATTGTTAGACAGATAAAGAGTGATAGTAGTAGTACTGGTAAGAATTAGGTATTGTAGTGTGATTTGTTGTTGGACACTCCTCTGTCTGGTCTAGTAACAGACAGCTGCCAAAGGTTCATAAGAGTGGAAGGTGCCCTCCTCTATGAAAGCAAATAAAAATAATAATAATAAAAAAAAAATAAGTAAGAGTTCAAAAGAGGGGGACTAACTGCTTTTGATGAAAAATTCCAATGAAAACAAAATTAAAACTCCTTCCACCCATATAAATCCCGGTGATCTACAACAAAGAGTTTCGGACATTGACCGAACCCGGAGTGTCCACCACTCTAGGTAAGTCCATAGAAAATACGCACCTTAGACCAAGCAGTGGATGCCCCCGGCAGTTCGGCAATTAGTCCGTATTATGTGTGTAATAAAATGAGAAGACGAAAACAGAAACTTAATACTAATATCAACAAATGAAGGAAAGCAAACCAAGACTGCCTCTGGGCATAAAATGTTGGCAAGGAAATTCTTTTTAACTGTGATACAGGGGCCGAGCGAATACATACTTCCAGTTGTTGGATTAATTAGTTTAGATGCAACTGGAGGAGTAAAACATTTTATAACAAAAGGCTTAGACCATACCATAATGGCATTAGTGTATAACTGTTATTATTCAAGGGCAAACCCTTGAGGCGCTGTAGTGTACCTGAGCGGTCGCTACTTGAGAACCTACCGAGCTTGTAGTTGTCAGTATTAATTTTTTCACATTTGGTGTCGTTATCGTTGGAATTTGAATATTTGGTGTGCTAATATCAGTCTGTAAGTTAGTATCACCTTGTGGCACGATATCAATTTTATATTCCTCTCGGGAATTAAGTTGAGTATTTTTCTCTAGTGTGGTGTTACTATATTTGTACTAGGTGTATCGTGTTGTATAACGTGTGCGATAAAGCCTCTCAGTAACGTTCAGTTTTGATTCAGTTTATGTGTTTTTTTTGTAATATATGCAACAAATATTGGTATTTTCTAACGCGACGAACGTAATACCTTATATACAAATTTGAATATTGGTGGGGGGTGGTTGGGGGGCGGGTGTTTAAGCTTGTGCCAAATTTGTGAGTGAATTAATGCAGCTACGGTATTGAAATGGATCCTTGAGTGTTTATATTAATTTTCAATAAGTTGACCAGGACACTGTGCCTTATTATTAAGGTGAATCCGGTCGATTCTTGCCGAACGCAGATACTTGTGAAAAATTTTTCTGACTGTAAATACTCTCCTACATTAATTATGTTTGTAATAACTTCGCAAATTCGTCTGGAATATATTAACATTTTCAATGCGTTACAATTGTTTAAAAACAGTTCTCCCAAATTTATAGTTAAATTGGAAGATTTGGTAAAAGCATAGTGTTAGTAATACGTTTTACTTTCCTTGTTTCTAAGTTTACCGTGGTAATGGCAAAGAATTATAAAGAGCTTACAGAAATTAAAGTTTTAAATAAACCTCTGACTTCTAAACACTATTAACCTTAAACTTATGAGTGTCAGGGCGCAATTTATATTCAAAACCACCCTGTACAAATGGTGAATTATATGTTTTACAGTATATTTGTAGAGCTGCTTTTAATTCAATTTGTTTACACATATAAAAAATGAACCTCATAGTTTCTACAGTTGCAGGTAATCCCATAGGCTTTTATAACATTAAACATAACTACTTATCTAATAGTTAAGTTAGTACTTCTTTGCACCTTTTAGACATGTGTAAAACCAATGTTCCGACATGTATATTGTGATGTGATGATCTTAAAAAAATATATATATAACAATTTATTTTAAGTGAGAAAACAATAACATTTTTTATCAGAGTTAAAGTATTTCTAATCTATAACTATTAATTTTGTTGTGAAAATTTTAAATATAGAAGAATAAACGTAGCTATTGTGTTTTTAAAGGAAACCCAATGGAAAGTTTTATAAGTTTACATGTCTTCAATTCCTGCGTGTGCCCTTGTTATCGTAGTGCCTATCAAACTTAAAATTCAATAAAACACATCCGGCTTAAGTTGTCAATCAGTTTGTTTGTTGCGATAAGAAGTTAAAAATCATAAAATGTTTAATTTGGGTCAAGCATAATATTACAAATAGCGTAACAAGATTTTAGAGCATATTAGGAATAGATAAGATCCTTTCCTTATTGCCGTTATACTTTATAAATTCGATAAGATTTGCTAAATTTTTCCGTACGACACAAACAACCTTAAACAAAGAAATTTAATTTGTATGTACTTTAATTGTAATTTTCTCGTGATAATTGTATTACTTTAAACCTATGATAAAACAAGTTTTAACAAATTTAAGCAGCCTGTCTACAAATTATTCAATTAATTTCACCTTTAGAGCAAGACTGTGATTTAAGGATAATATTTCAATAAAATTATTAGAAACAAATCCAATTCATTTCCAAATTCTACCTATCTCAGTACATATAAAATAAAACATGTAACTCACTTCATGCAGTGTAATTTACAGTTAAAGTAGCAATTCATTATAAGTTTATTACTGGCCCTTATATACACATCAATATATTTATTGTAACTAGAATTCTTTAAGCGGTCACCATATTATTTGCAGGAATGTTTGACAAATAAAGGAACTTTGATTCAAAATTAATTACCACCCATTCCTAACAAAAAAATTAAAAATATATAATCAATAAATTAACATGTAAATCTTTGAAAATGATGAATATTGTAGATTTTTTTACCAGAAAGAGGATATCACAATCAACCTAAACAATCAGTTTTATCCACTTGTAAAATATACGCATTTATTCGTATCTAATTTCAATAAAGCAATTATATAATAAAAGCGCATTCCCTATTGTGGAAATCTGATAAACGTATTTCATTTTAAATTTTAGAATTTTAATCTAACCTGCAGATACAGCTTTTGGTCAATTATGAAAAAATTAGACCTTTGTTGGAAAGACCAGGTATAAAATTCAATCTCTTCTTTTTTTCTAAAGTTCTGTAACTATAAATTAAGAGAAACTTTTTTTATATCAGCAAGCTTTAATTTAATAATTTTATTATTTTCTTTCTATCCATACACATTATACATTTAAACAGGATACCAACAACTATTATTCGGGACTTATCACGTATGTACTTGCATGTTACAACTGTTGAATCCTGTTCATAATTAATAATTTTAAAGCTGGCACAGGAATAAAATAACCAAGATTTGCTACCACTTAAAAGAATTCAGGGCGCGAGGAAATGGTGAATGTTATTAATTGTATATTAATTAATATTGTTGGTCATGAATCGAATATCCGAATCAACCAATATTATGCCTACTCGGTGAACATAGTTTAATTCCCTCGTCATCTTTGATGAACAGATTCTAGACTGTTATAGTTAACAACTTAAATAAAAATTTATATATTACTGATATAATAATAATATTATTAACATATGCAATAATTTGGTCAAACCTCTCCTATTGAGTGAGTCAAACTAACGAAAAGACATGTTGGCACACTCTAACCTCCGAAAACCCACCGGATTACTTAATTAAGGCATATACAAATTACGGCATACATCGCGAAAAGGCTATAATAAAATAATATAACTGGTTATAATAATTGTACTTCCCCACACTGCTGCTACTGCTCGGCCAGGGATCGTCGTCGTCTTCTACCGGTGCACGTCCTCGTGAGCTCTACTCGCGACTGCGACCCGCCTCTTGTCTCGTCTCGAGACTCGTACGACCTTTGCTCATGTGACGTCTACTTGGGTTATGGCACGGTGGAAAGATTTGGTTATAATATTCGCCACTGTCTACATATGTGTAAGGTATACATCTTGTATTCGGCTTAATGTTTGCACTGAATCTTACCACTGCAAATAAAACCAATAATTTTTTATATTTAACCGAGAGATTTTTGTTAACAAGCGAATCATTAAAACTTTAACAAATTCAATTGTAAGAAATGGTGCTCATAATGTTTTAATTTTGGTATTATGAATATATAATTATATTTCTCTTCACAGCTGAAATACTTAGTAGATTAAAAAAGTGTCATTAATTTTTAATATTTAATAAATGAAAGTCATTACTTTCAGACTTCCAGTAAGCTTGTATGATTAAAGGAACATTATCTAAAAGTTGATCGAATCTTTAAGTTTGATAATACAACATGAAATCAATACAAAATAATCTAATTTTATTGTATATTATATTTTGATGCTTAAACGTTGCAATTTAACTATGAAAACTAGGTTATGAATTAAAATTACAGAAAATATTACATAAATATTTAACATTTAAATGTGTAAAAATTAAAAACAGCATGATTATTATTATGTTTTAGCTAATAAACTATGTGGTTATTGTTTATCATTATATAATGGAATGAGCAGCTGTTTTAAAATTCCACTGAATACGCTCACTATATGTTACTCAATAAGCAGGTGTTTAACAATAAAATCGACCTGCGCAATGCCCTTAAATAGAAACACCAAACCCTGAAGGGGCTTGTGTCCTTCAGAATTGAAATACGAAAAATTAAGAAACAATGTGAACAACTGCGACCCGTGCCCATATATTGACACCTCAGTTGTTACAATTATTTAAAAATTTAACGAACACATTTCTACACATAACGTGTCTTGAACACCAAGAGGTGAAATGGAGGTAAACGTAACGTTCCCGGATTATGTTTGTTCGCAAAACTTTACGTATTATAAATATATATTCACACCATATATTGAACTATCGCAACAACTTGTAAGGATATAGCATGCTGTGTTACTTAAGAATCTAGTAGCAACTCTAACTTAGAATATATAATAAGTCATTGTGGCTAGGATCAAGAGAATGTATACATCCATTTGTATCAACACTCTCAAACGCTTTTACAATTAAAGATTTCTATTAGATTAAGAAAATTACAAAAAGTTTTTAAGCAATACGGGATATATAAATGGTATAAATATTTCGTTTCGATTAAATGCGATTGAAATTTAAATCTATAAAGAGTATGAAAATCTATTAATCTGTATTATACATGCACCAACGTCATAAGTCTATGGCTACGCCAAAATAAAATACATGCAAACCTTGTGATGTGGACATTTTGAAATTTTTGTGCTCTCGAGTGTAACCTTTGACATCACTAATCGTCATAATTTACCTAACACTCTCAGAATTGTGTTAAGAATGAAATATTTACGGCGATTCTTTCAAACACTGATCATAATACGTACATCTGGCAGGGCGAGTAACGGATGATACTGATATTCCTGTTGTCTGTTTCGATCTCACCGAATGTCTGACCGGACTTGTCGTCCTGAGCCTGAATAATAAATCCCTGGAAACTGAGTACTAGAAGTGATCTTACACACACATATACTGATCATAACACTTACATCTGGTCTGCCGAAGCAATTAATGACGCTGATCTTCCTGTTGTCTGTGTCGAACTCCCCGACAGCCTGACCGGTCTTGTCGTCCCGAGCCTGAATCATAAACCCCTGGAAACTCAATGGAGGTAGTGCTCTTATATAGACGTACACCGCCTGATCGCTGTTGATGTAGGGTCTGTTGAGAGTAACTATGTAGGGCATGGTGTCGGTCTGGGGTTCAGTTAGGTTACAGGGGACCATGGACTCGCAGTTGTCTGTCCAAGGATCCCACAGTTCATCTTCTTGACCCTTGACCTCCAGAAGGATTGTTGCTGTCCACAAAACCATCGCTAGAGTCTGCATGCTGCAAGGTACCGTCTTAGTTAGTGATATGATTAATCATATGCAAACGGACTAAATATACGTCAATATTTATACTATGACAAATAACTTTTCAATGCCATATTTATGAAAATCATGTATATTTTAATTTCTCTTTCGTTAAATCTTTCTATTCTATAAGAGAGAGTAAAAATTGAACTGTGATAAATATTTGTAAAATATATTTGAAGTTGTGATGCACATCATGAATATTGTGAAGTATCATAAGGTTACATAAACATAAGCAATATTGCATAAAGATTGCAGTACATACCTGGTAAATAAAGGAATAAAAGTCTACAAATACTGTATGTACTATTTATTTTATATAGCAACTCTTCTGCACTGACATTCAGCAATAAGAGGGAATTATTCAGACGATATAAAAAATTAACTTTAGATAAATGAAAAAAACTTAACAGATGTAGTAACACAAAATCAGCTTGTTTATTAATTATTATTTACCTCTGAATGTTGCTAGAAAACTGTACCATGCAGCGTTCCTCTAAAGACCAGATTTATGGCAGCTACGGAAACGATATACTTTAATAACACGTAGTCAGGGCTAACAGTTTTACCGACACAAAATAAACATATTCACTAATGAGTATTTACCTGTGATCGTTGCTACAACAGTGCACCAGGCAATGTTCCTGCTAGGACAAGTTTGAAGGCAGCTACGGACACGATGAGCCACAACACGTAGCCGAGAACCATCGCTCAGATAGTGGACAACTGTGATACGAGTATCTATATCTAATCAGCTGCTAACGATACCGAGCTATAATCTGTTACTTCATTGCTATCACAATACGTATTTCGTCGATGTAACTTTATAACAAATACAGATTCGGCACCTTCAGTGGCTTTGAACTTTTTCCCCACCAATAAATCTTTTTTAAGATTGCACTAGTTTATATTCATGCAAACGCATTATTCCCTATTATTTTCAACATGAATCAAATCCACGTTTTGTACAAGTTATAAATAATTTAATACAATTTCAATAGAACCAAGATTTTGTAATATATCAAATTACTGTCTAAGACTTTTGACTTTGGGTCTGAGTTGGAGATAGGGCAGGTTCTAATCCTGTTTATGATCGTATCCCATTTTATCGGTTCCATCGTTCTTGTACCCTATCGTCTATCATCCTTATTATTCTTTATAAGTTCTTCACAAACAGAATACAGCTTAAACGGTGATCGGCACCTCTTTTATATATTTAAATAATACACAATAAATAAATAATGATATGTATATATATATATATAATATATATATATATATATATATATATATATATATATAAATCTTGTGTGAGTGTGTATTTCACAAAATGAACTCCTCCTTAACGGCTGGACTGATTTTCATTAAATATTCGAGAATGATTTATTTGAATATAAAAGATAGTTCCTGCACATTATAAACTGCAATTACTAGACAATTTCGTGTACTGAATAGCCAAACACTATTTGAAGGCGCTAAGTAATGATGTATGTTTTTCTTTAATATACATATCTGGTTGAACTTATAGCTTAAGTGTTAAACCACTTTGTAATAAAATAAATGTACTTGCACCATGCATTTTTTTATAATTTGTTTGTGATTTCTAGGCACCCTAGAATACTAAAAATTTTAATCGTCCATAATTTAATTTATAAATATGAGCAGTAATGACCATCATGAAGTAATTTTCAATATTTATTAAACGTTACTTGAACTATTGAGTGTTTGTAAAATTTACATGAATTTTGGTAATACCTTCTATATTAGAAATGTCGCAACAATTTTTTTTATAATTAGATATTCAAATTAAGCCAAAATCAGCTAGATCAAAGTCCGTCTGAAAAGTTTATTGGTGTCTAAGGTAATTTAATGAGTTGATGATTTATGGGGGCCGAGTGTTAATTTTTGTTAACACCAATGATTAGTTTAGTGAAAATAGAAAACAAAACTTTATGTTAGAGTGTAAAAGAAGTGAAACTCTTACAAAGAATGAGAACTCAGGTTCCTAATGTATACAGCTCACGCGATCTGCCGTGAGGCTTATCGTAAGGCAACAACACTCTCGAGTTGAAACAAGAACATTTGATAAAGATAGAGGTTTTAGTTCTAGTAATTGAATAAGAAAAATCGAAGTTAGAGATGTACACATAATTCTTCCTTTAGGCGTAAGGAAATAAATGTGTTTAACTCTCTCTCTCTCTCTCTCTATATATATATATATATATATATATATATATATATATATATATATATATATAAAGATGAATTTAGGACTTAGAATAGTTATATTTTATCGTATTTATGCGTGAAATATATTTGAAAAGTATTGTGGACGATCAGTTTATAGAAATATCACTACTAATATTATCTGCTATTATTTTAATACCTAATGAGGAGACCTTTGTTTGTTAGTAAATGAAAATTATTACATTAACAAAAATTTACAAAGTATGCCAAAATTTCCAAAATAATAACCTTCTTATGAATAAACAGGACGTAATTTACTTTGACCTATGTTGAAATGAGCAACTGAAGAGTTTTACATGTATGCAAATTTTTCAATTTTCTTTAAAAATGGGGTAGTTTTGGGTAATTTTACAAATTGAAATAAGAGCATCTAGCAAGTAATACCTCATTTTAAATGTATTATAAAATCGATAAGAATTGCACAAATTAGAGGTTTCTAATGTTGCTACATAAAATTTTTTTAGTTTCTATAATTTAGTTTAGAATTGCAATAAACCAAATTGTATAGAGTAACATTAGAGATCTCTAGTTTGTTATTCTTTTTCTTTTTATAACACCTTTACAATGGGGTTACAAATCCCTACCCCTTGTTTTTATAACGCACTCGTATGTGATATTTAAGTTAAATTTAAATACAGTTGTTTTAGGTAACACGTAAACTTGAATGCCTTGATAGAAGAGAAAAAAAAGAAAGCATATCACATGCCTTGGAGAAACATAAGTCAGGTCAAGAATATCATTAAAGACTAAAAAGACTAAAGCTTCCTAGAATACATACTTTTAGGCATACCTGTACAGTGGTAGAATCGATGAAACTAGAACATAACTTAGGCTTAAAATGTCATCTAAAATACCTGTGTAAACAGACAAAATTAAGTACAATTATAATACACAATTCACTACTATTATTGGCATTACTATTCTAGATTTGAAGGTGATCCTTATTATTGTTGTGCTAAAACTGATATGTCATAATAAATATTTAGTTTTAAATTTCAGTAAAATAAGATAATTGCTATTTTATATCAGATCATTTAATACTTATGGTCTTCGACAGCGAATATTTGTGCCACAATAAAACTTTAGACATATAGCTGTAGGATGACAGGTGCAATTTAAGCCAGCACGATCTCTCAAGGGATCTGAAATACCCGATTATTACATATAAATCCAGGATTATTTCTTACTCCCTGGGGGTTACCAACAGTGAACACAAACGTATTCTGCACTGAATGTTGTGTGTCGGCCTGAGCTGATGAAGATCAACTGACCTTGAATCCTAAGAGTCACACAAGTACAAACACGGATGAGGTCAAACCGACACATGTGACAGAGTAACAAAGAAGGCAATTACAAAGAGGAACACTCAAGTGTGAAGCGTCGACTTGTGTCGAAAGTACTTAACGGGTGAACGACATCGTGAGCGATATCTATTGTGTTGAGTGTACAGTAGACTGTGGTCGAGTCTAACAGCTCATCTATAATCACACGTATAATCTGTCCGATATATCTTACCATGTATTGTATAGTTAGATATGGTTTAAGAGATTTTAATAAAGTTAAATTAGTAGACTTATAGTTCACAGTTAACGACATCCGTTTATAAATGTTACATTTTACTTTGAGTCTACTAGGAGATTTTTTAATTCTAAACTGTTATTATTAACTTGTTTTAAATATTTAAAGTATTACATTAAAACATAGTGTTTTACTTACATAATTATAGGAAACACGTATTTATGTACTATTGACTTTAAAAGTATGTTACCATATAAACCCCAATGATCTACGTTTATTTATTTTAGACCCATGGAATAAATTCCACCTGATCATTTTATTATTATTAAAATATGTAAAAAAGGCAATGCAGTTTAAACAATATTTCCTTAAGATTAAAGAAAGCTCATGAAATCTGTTTATAAATATAGTATGTGCTGTGTGTTATATTCGTATTTGTGTTTTTATGAGGTTATTTTTATACCCTAAAGATGGTTTATGAATTGTTTGTTATAGTGTTGTTATAGTTATAATAACTATATTATTATACTGGCTTCTAAACGTGTGGGTTTTCAGCGACTTTTAAAAAACTTTGGTGGCAGAGAGAGGAGTACATTAATGCAATTAAAATACTCATTATGTTACTTGTCATTCTTAGGTATTAAAATTTTTTATTGCGAAGTAAAAATAAGATAACAACAAAATATTACTAAGACATATATTTAATAATGATAAAACGATAAGTACGAGCCCCTTTCGAAAATTTAAAAATCGCCTCATCTTGTCCTACTCTCCCAGATTTGGGCTTATCAGTAGGGCTATCATTGTTTATCCATACAGTACTACACATAGCGGTACTCATACTGCCAAGCATCAAGAGTACACATGATTTTCAGTATCGCGACGTCCTATTGTTCCAGCTCTTACCTTTTAGTAGGGCTATCATTGTTTATCCATACAGTACTACACATAGCGGTACTCATACTGCCAAGCATCAAGAGTACACATGATTTTCAGTATCGCGACGTCCTATTGTTCCAGCTCTTACCTTTCAGTAGGGCTATCATTGTTTATCCATACAGTACTACACATAGCGGTACTCATACTGCCAAGCATCAAGAGTACACATGATTTTCAGTATCGCGACGTCCTATTGTTCCAGCTCTTACCTTTCAGTAGGGCTATCATTGTTTATCCATACAGTACTACACATAGCGGTACTCATACTGCCAAGCATCAAGAGTACACATGATTTTCAGTATCGCGACGTCCTATTGTTCCAGCTCTTACTTTTCAGTAGGGCTATCATTGTTTATCCATACAGTACTACACATAGCGGTACTCATACTGCCAAGCATCAAGAGTACACATGATTTTCAGTATCGCGACGTCCTATTGTTCCAGCTCTTACCTTTTCAGTAGGGCTATCATTGTTTATCCATACAGTACTACACATAGCGGTACTCATACTGCCAAGCATCAAGAGTACACATGATTTTCAGTATCGCGACGTCCTATTGTTCCAGCTCTTACCTTTTAGTAGGGCTATCATTGTTTATCCATACAGTACTTCACATAGCGGTACTCATACTGCCAAGCATCAAGAGTACACATGATTTTCAGTATCGCGACGTCCTATTGTTCCAGCTCTTACCTTTCAGTAGGGCTATCATTGTTTATCCATACAGTACTACACATAGCGGTACTCATACTGCCAAGCATCAAGAGTACACATGATTTTCAGTATCGCGACGTCCTATTGTTCCAGCTCTTACCTTTCAGTAGGGCTATCATTGTTTATCCATACAGTACTACACATAGCGGTACTCATACTGCCAAGCATCAAGAGTACACATGATTTTCAGTATCGCGACGTCCTATTGTTCCAGCTCTTACCTTTCAGTAGGGCTATCATTGTTTATCCATACAGTACTACACATAGCGGTACTCATACTGCCAAGCATCAAGAGTACACATGATTTTCAGTATCGCGACGTCCTATTGTTCCAGCTCTTACCTTTCAGTAGGGCTATCATTGTTTATCCATACAGTACTACACATAGCGGTACTCATACTGCCAAGCATCAAGAGTACACATGATTTTCAGTATCGCGACGTCCTATTGTTCCAGCTCTTACCTTTCAGTTGGGCTATCGTTGTTTAACCATACAGTACTTGCACATTGCAGTGCTCATTATTCCAGAAAGCATTAAGAGTACGATGAGTACCGCGATATATTATCGCGGTATCATATGTAGCCTTATTAAATAAGCTTTAGAATTGCATACGAAATCGGTAAGGCTAGTTACGCAACACTTCTCCTATCTCGTCTATGTAGAAATGATGTTTCATGTAAAATTTATATATAAACATTATTTAAAAATCCCATAGAGGCAGCCACACATGCAGAAACGAAACTTTTAGAACCTCTATAGAAAGCTAAGCAAATGACGACATTTGAAGTTCAAGTTTTAATTAATTATCGAACTACCATTGTGAGTAATAGACTTTCCTAGTGCTCAGCGACATTTATCGGAAGAAAAGGAACCATCACCAAACACGATGTTGCCAAAAAAGGAAAGAAGCATGAAGCAAGTTTTCTAATTTACAGGTCAGTTTGTTTACGAGATCTCGTGCGCACAGATAGAAAGTCAAAAGAGAAATTGCCCCATCCCCTCGAGTGACGTTTTGCTGACACTCACTTAATATCAAATCTTTAACAACTTTTCTTGAAGAAATGTGCACACAAATGTGGACACAGAGTAGCAAAAAAGTTATAGGGCGAGGCTTGATTTTTATATTATTTTCTAAAACTTCTCTTATAAGTTGGTCACGAATAAGCCAATTTAACATTTCCCCAGTAAGGGCACCTAACTGGTAATGGCTCCGGGGAGTTGCAGAGTAAACTAACGATATCCGAGCGTCGGAAACTTTGTCAGGGACAAATGTAACATATTAAACATTTTATCAACTCAAACATAACAATGAACAATATTTTATAATGAGCACCAAATAAATGTTGCAAATATTCGTGTTTCAAGAGATGTTCACAAACAGAATGAGCAATCGACAGATATAAATCAAAAACTAAATTTGTAAATACAAATTTTAAAAAAATTGACCTCTAACGATGGCATCGTTATGGTTTTTTTATACGTCGAATGAGTTCTGGTAGTAAAGGATAGTAACTAAGTTTACTATCAAAGTTAAGCTTAAACTTTTACAAATATAATTTATATTATATAAAAGATCTAAAATATTACGAATCCTTCGTTTGCGTAGAAGAAATTAAATATAACCTTAAATGTATGTAAATAAAAATATATCAATATTAATTTATATATGAACATATATATTAAGAGTTTGCTGAAGGTATTCTGTATAGAATGTTATTTTCTACAAGCAAAGGTTTAATACCTACTCACTATTATCATACCATATTGATCTTATATTACCGATGTAATGCACATAATTTTAAAGAAAGTTTTTACGTTTGCTGTTCAATCTTCCCAGGCACATTGTTATGTCTTAATAACACAATATTAACGTGCACTATAAAAGTCTTGTACTAATAAATTTGACATATATTTTGGGATAATTAAAGCCCATCTTCAGTCAGTCATACGAAGCTTAAGAAGAATGGTTGTAAAACCAAAAAAACCCATATTCACACACACGAACGTGCTTTCACTAAAACTTTCAATGAATAAAACTCTCATGTTTACAGGTAAACACTCTTAGGTTGTACCCGCACTGACATATGGGTTTGCCATGGCACAGAAGTACTACTAACTGTTCATTGATCTAGGTGAAGGTCATGAATATTGTTTTACAGCTGACCTGTCTTCGATATATTTTTCTCACTTTCACCTGTTCTTATTATTAGTTTTTGCTAAATAAAATAAACTTTGCTAAATAAACTTGTTTGATAAATAATCTATTCAGTTCTTATTACATTTAGTAATGTTTTTTTTATTTAATTAGGCACTAAGTTTAATAAATGAGCGACGAGCTGGAGTCCCTCCAATCCCAATTATAAATTTACCACGGTTCAAACACCTGGTCATACGCCTGCGTCCCTCGGCTAGGAGTGGGATTGTGTTTCTCGTACCGGTATGGTCGCTGAGACCTACCTCTACTGTACTACTCCTGTGTCTATGTCTCTCCTCTCTCATACACTTCTCTGCTCATTATCCCATCTCACCGTCTCTAGTTACCCTTTCTCCTGTATTGTTTTGCCTATTTTGTTAAACTTTGTTTACCCTTTATGTGCCCCGTTGAGCGTCCGCACAGGGATTGACAGTCTATTCTTTGTCGGTACATTTGAACTTGAGAGTAGCCCATGAATGATATATTATAGATCAGACAAGTTAACAAATAATGACACATTACCAGCTCGTTCCGCTTAGTGATATCACAGTCTTCTCACCGCCATTCCTTATCCATATTAAACGTAAAATAAACGTTAGATATACGCTAAGTGTATTTGCCAGTCTTAAACCAATATGTCACAAGTAAATTTCTCGGGATCCACGAAGTTAACATGAGATGACAGTGTGTAAATATTTCTGATGTAAGCTCATCTTACATTTATGTGTAATATTTACCTAACCGTTGATTAGTAGAACACATTTTATAAATATCCTTACAGACACAGTCAATCCTTACAGACACAGTCAATCCTTACAGACACGGGCAATCCTTACAGACATGGGCAATCCTTACAGACACAGTGAATCCTTACAGACACGGGCAATCTTTACAGACACGGGCAATCCTTACAGACACAGTGAATCCTTACAGACACGGGCAATCCTTACAGACACGGGCAAGGCTTAATCCAAAATTGGGAGAGAAATGTCTGAATTCGTAGGCTATTTGGGTTAAGTAAGTAGTCTTTGTCAAATTAGTTCGCAGGTTAACTAATTTTAGTACGAAATAATGGTAATACAATTGTGGTAAATTACAAAGCTAGCTCGATAGAGGGACACCTACAATATAAACTTTCTTTTTAAAAGCCATAATGTTTTACAGCAGAACTTTTGGACCTACAATAACTCTTTATAGCTATTCATAAGAAAAGACAAAAAATATTTCAACCCAAAAATATTTTAAAATTTAATGAGCAAGAAAATATATCAAGCATTTTGTTCGCTTTACTTGATATATTAATTTTATGGAATTGAAGAAATCGTTATAAGGGAAGAAACTAGGGAGCAATTACATATTTCTTTAAAATAATTATTTATTTTTAATTGGTATAAAATAAACCCTAAATAACCTTTTAAACATGTTAGATATGATTTTAAAACGTGCATTAATCAGTAATATGCAAACGTTATGAGTAAATAAAATACAATTCAATTTATGTTTGTTATGGTAATTCTTGGAAAGTGCCCGGTGATATACCATATTAAGTATTTATGGTTCTCAGAAACAGTAACAGTTCGTGCATATATTTATCGAGCACTCCCTCAAGTTCCCAGGGCGCCAAAACTTATTCACAGTGTGGTGGCAATAGAGTGTACCTGACGTGAACTGATGAGCTGCCATTCCAGGTATCATCAGTGATAAGTTGATAAGTGATAGCCACTGAGCTATACTGCTCACACGTTAGTATTAAATGTCGATAGCGTGTACCTGACGTGAACTGATGAGCTGCCATTCCAGGTATCATCAGTGATAAGGTGATAAGGTGATACATGTTGAGTCGATAGCGTGTACCTGACGTGAACTGATGAGCTGTCCAGGAATCATCATGTTAAGTGATAGCCCCAGAGCTATACTGCTCACATGTTAGTATTAAATGTCGATAGCGTGTACCTGACGTGAACTGATGAGCTGTCATTCCAGGTATCATCAGTGATAAGGTGATAAGTGATAGCCCCTGAGCTACACTGCTGACATGTTAGTATTAATGTCGATAGCGTGTACCTGACGTGAACTGATGAGCTGCCATTCCAGGTATCATCAGTGATAAGTTGATAAGTGATAGCCACTGAGCTATACTGCTCACATGTTAGTATTAAATGTCGATAGCGTGTACCTGACGTGAACTGATGAGCTGCAATTCCAGGTATCATCAGTGATAAGGTGATAAGTGATAGCCCCTGAGCTATACTGCTCACATGTTAGTATTAAATGTCGATAGCGTGTACCTGACGTGAACTGATGAGCTGTCATTCCAGGTATCATCAGTGATAAGGTGATAAGTGATAGCACTGAGCTACACTGCTCAACATGTTAGTATTAATGTCGATAGCGTGTACCTGACGTGAACTGATGAGCTGCAATTCCAGGTATCATCAGTGATAAGGTGATAAGTGATAGCCCCTGAGCTATACTGCTGACATGTTAGTATTAATGTCGATAGCGTGTACCTGACGTGAACTGATGAGCTGCCATTCCAGGTATCATCAGTGATAAGTTGATAAGTGATAACCACTGAGCTACACTGCTGAACTGCGATTCTAGGCATCATCAGTTTGATTTTGCAGCAAACGTAACTAAGTAGCAAACAAGATGACGTTATAAGAGAGTTTAAGGTGTTAGTTGCCGACTTGAACATTATAGCTAGGAAATAAAACAAATAACACGTCACAACTTATTTCCTACACATATTGAAGTTCCAAGGATTTTATAACCTGTGGTGTCAATATTTTCACTAAATATTTGAACTCACAGTATAAGCGGCATTTTTTGCGTTGTACTTGTGTCAGACGTTGACAAGAAGTGACAGTGAAATAATGACGTACGTCGATATGGAGCGACTCCCTTGAGTTTCTTGGAGTTAATATTTGAACTAATTCAATCAGACTCGTTCCTTGGGTTTCTTGTTGTTTTGAGTTCATGAATTCTGGTGCTGAGTAATAGATTATATACAGTTATAATTATATAATGGCGTGATATGGTTCGTGTAACTGTAATCTTCATGTAAAACAAATTTTATGGTTCAAATTTTGTTGAAACTTTACTTAAACAATTAATAATAACTCCGCCTCACTGTGTATAACTACACTGTTTTTCAGTAAAATCTTTGCAATAAAGTTAAGAGAAAATCGTATTTTCCATTTCCTTTATAGTATTTAGTTTAGTCCATGCATATTCATGGATTTTTTTTCTTAATTTGAAAAAACCATATACTTTTAGATTTTAGTTTCCCTTAATTGAGCAAATGAAAATAATGTTCAATGTGTTTATATTTCAGATCAAAAAGAGATATTGCATAAAACGGCTTAAACCCTTTAATATACAGACTAATATGGGCATTAAACCGTACGAAAGGGCAATCAACTTAGCTGGTCTCAATGACTGAAAACCTAATAGGTTTTATTTCATTGAAGGGTTTTTAAAGATTTTAATAAAAGGTGTCAACAAACATCAAAAGTATCATTTATTATACATACCCCTTAATTTACATGTCAAACTAACATTCTATTCGTAATCGTTTGTAATAAAATTCTGAACTGTCAATTTATTGTAATTACTCTCCAGAAAAACCTAGTTCTATAATAAATATAATTTTCCTAAATTTTTACAAAATGCTTCTTCTAGGTTGAAAGGTTTTCAACATTGTCTTAAGTCAGCTGAGAGATTTTAATGGTCATAAAAAATTCAAGATTTTGTAAGGGACTCCCTAAAAATTCGAAAGGCAGCTAACTGAAGAAGGTAGGCATGTTCCCTATGTATAAGTAGATATAATTTAAATAAACGCTTCTTTAAGAGGCTTGGCAAATTGTGCTAACTTACGTGTCCAAAAACAAGTCTTACATTCCGTAGTAAACTCAGTCCTCGGACTAAAAGGCGCTCTTGCCGTTGTGAAGTGATCTTCCGTGCTGAAAAATCCGTGGTGCTCGTCTACCTGGTCTTACTAGGGATACCGCGAGCTGACCGTCTTACTGTGTTGCATTGTATTTGTGCTGGATATGGATTAATCGTAGGTAGCAGAAGTAGCGTTCATAAACATTATATGTAGGCTAAAAAGTTTTCTATAACAACAGTTTTTCTTTTTAAGTTTTCCTTATTTAACCTTTACCCAGCAGGTATCACAGCTTGGTCTATATTTTCCCAGTTAAACCTACACTGGGCACAGCAAAAAATCATCTATCGATGTGTCACTTAAATATGGACAATCATTATAGTTTTGTCCAGGAGCGGCAACATCCACTATCCGCAAATGTCGAGATTCTGGAGGTATCGGTGTACTTGGCAGGAAATGGACTGTTGAAAATCGGAGGAGTTCTTTCCATTAAAAGTCAAAGTTTCTTGTCCGGATAGACTTAAGGTTGTGCCCAATCCCCTGGGCTGCTTTGACTATGAGAGGCAGGTTTCAAAGCTGATTCGAGGGGATAATGAACTCGAGATTAGTTGCCCTAAAATTCTTCCTCAGGATCACAATAGGAGGGCCAATAAAGCGACCCCTGACCATAACCATCCTCATAACTCTTCCATAAAACTCATCACAGAATTTCTGTCTCTTCGGAAAGCAGTTGCCAAAAGTCCTTGTAGGTGACTCCAGGTGCAAATCTTTAAGCTAATTTTCCTTAAAAGAATACAAAATCTCCTGTTAAAATGACAATGTAACACATCATATATTGCATATAGAAACATTCGCATCATAATTTCAAAAACCAATAAAATAAAAAAAGTAAGTGCTCCGCTAGACTTTCGAAACCCGGTCTCACTTTTCGGGGTGAGTGTGCCTAGCCACTGCACCACAAAGCCTCTTACTTTTTTACGATTCAATTATTTTGTATTTAGGCTGTATCTGGTCACATATGAGTGTTTTTAAATAAAACAACACCCACACGTGTGTGCGCACATGTGTGTATTGTGCGTCGCGTTGCGTGATATTGTGATCTTAAAATTAACTTTAATTTACAGATTGAGCTCAAAAACGTCACTGTACAGAAACTAAAAGCAGAAATTTGAAGAGGGACTTTTGTTTTATCTTCGATTAAATTCTTTGTATACAAACTGAAATTTGCTTAACGTGATAGTTGTCCAAAAAATTATGAAATGAGGAGTCTACTATATAGCACACTCCCCCAATTGGAAGGCATTTATATAATTATACAAGTAAACCTTTGACAATTTGTTTAAATATACGCAAACTCAGAGGATTATTTAAATAACGTGACACGAGAGTACAGAAACAAAAAACATTTAAAAACGTCAACAGCGGAAATGGGGCTTGTGATATTTGTTAGTCAATGTGGGCGGGTAATATCCGCATTTTTAGAAAATCTGGTCTGCGTCCCCACCGCCAACGAAATAGCGAGGCGTTCAAAACCAATAACAAAACGTCATAACTTTCTAAATTAAAACTAGGTGCAATAATCCACATTGTACTAGTATAAGTGCAACAGTCGATCATGGATCTAGTAAATATCGGGATTAACCAAATCCACCTGTCAAATTTGGTTTCGGAAAGAGATCGTTATGTTGTGAAATATAATTAATACAAACTTTTATCAATGAAGCGATAAAAAGTTTGATAATTAATTCTGGTACATTTGATGGAGGGGTTTATATTTAACGAATATTATCCTTCAGATAGCGAAAAACTGTGACAGTGGTTTATTTTTTTGGAGAGACAAGAGAAAGAAAACATATAACTACGGACTTTTAATATACATCTTGTAATAAGAATAATATATATTTTCTTATCTTAGTTCCTGTGTAATTAAAAATGTAACGAGATTGTTTTGTATTCCAATGAAAGTTACCCCCTACAAGGTTAAGGTAATATTGTTCCTTTATACGCCGAAAGAAAACCAACTATTTGTAATGTGGTAAAATAGAAGAATACATTAGACTAAACGTGTGAAGTTATATCATAGAAAAGTATCTTGACCCAATAAAACAAAATTGTATCTTTGGTACGTGGCTTAGACAAAATATAAAAATACATTTTCAGGTAAAAAATATTCTAAGTATACTTTAAACAATTGTCATCAACTTTACGGTCCAGTATAATCCTTCCTCGCGGCATTGAGATAGGAAATGGTATATACGTCCTGTGCTGGTAATGTGATATAGAATGTTAAAGTATATGTTATGGTTAAAGATTTTTGTTTACAGTAAATGTACATCCGTGTTGTAGATAGACCGTCAAAAGTGATATAAATTCCACTCAAGATATGATGGCATATTTATATTTCTATATCGTAGTGGTGGATTGGCTGATAAAATATTAAATTACATACCTTACAGCTGGAGTGTAGGTGAAACAGGATATGGTTCAGAGATATATCTCAATGATTTTGTTACAAGTTATGGACATCCGGTTTGTGGACACAAAAAAGGGAATATAAAAATTCCACTCAAGATAAAGGCGATATTTATATTTCTATATATCGTAGTAGTGATTGCTGGATACAATATTAAATTACATACTTTCACAGCTGGATGTTAGTGGAAAACAGGATATGGGGGTTCGGAGATATATCTCAAGATTTGTTACAGTTTTTAAAATGAGCATCCGTTTGTAGGTAGGACGCAAAAAAGTGGATATAAAAATCACTCACAAGATAAGGCATATTTATTATTTTCTTATATCGTAGTGTGATTGCTGATAAAATATTAAAATTACACGATACTTACAGCTGGATGTTAAGTGAAACAGGATAATGGTTCAGAGCATATAATCTTCAAGAAAATTTTTTTGGTTACAGTGATTGACATCCGTTTGTAGACGCAAAAAATATGGATATATAATCCCACTCAAGATAAGGCCATATTTTATATTTCATATAATCCGTAGTGTGATTGCTGATAAAATATTAAATTACATATCTTCACAGGCTGGATGTAGTGGATTGAAAACATCGGATATAGGTTCAGAGATATATCATCAAGATTTGTTACAGTATGCCATCCGTTTGTTAGACACAAAAAGGATATATAAATCCACTCAAGATAAGGCATATTTATATTTCTATATCGTAGTGTGATTTTGCTGATAAAATATTAAATTTAACATACTTTAAACCAGGCGGGATGTAGTGAAACAAGGATATGGTACAGAGATATATCATCAAGATTTGTAACAGGATGATGACCTCCGTTTGGTTAACTAAACATAAATTCACTCTGGCTGGGACAAGACAAGGTATATTGTCTTATTTCGGATCTCGTTGTGAGGATTTCTGTATTATAAACCTGCAGCTTTGAAGCAAAATTCCATTTAAATTTCACATGTGATGACGTTACGCACGATTATTCCATTGCCAGACGCATAAATAAATAAAAATTACAGTGTAGGCTTAGGACTCATACACACATAATTAACAAGAAATGAAATAATTACAAAGTTTTCTAGGAGGAGTAAGTTTGAAAAGAGTTAAAAAGTGTGGCGAAAGACACAACAGTACATGCCGAGTTGAGCGTCGTGTAATGGACAGGGTTGGTTTGTTGTCCACATCCTCCTGGTGACGTGTCACTATGTTTGTTAGTAAGGACAAGGCAGAGGCGCAAACCATCAGTCGGTTGTCACCTCAATGGTATATAACATTCCTGAGGGGGGGGGGGGGGGGGGGGATGATTCTAACTGACATTTTGCAAAACAATATAACATAGTACATTTATAATTTTCATTAATATGAACCATGGTAATTTTTAAAAGAGTATCATATGTCATACTACTAATGAATATTATGTATACCAATTTATAACTAACCAGGCATTGACATCATTGTATTACCTTTTCTAAAGCAAGGTTTAACTCATCACTGTTTGAATTCAATTCATTTATAACCTCCTAATGTTACAAACAATGTACCTCCCAGTTTCTCAATAACAGAATAATTTGCGCTTTATACCGGAAAACACATTTCTAGATTATTAAATATATTATGGTTCATAATTCAAACTTTTGAATCAATATGGATATTCCTAAAATCACGGCTTTTTGGATTTTGAAATTATGAGTATAATATATTGTAAATAATCTAGATATAAGGTTTATATATATATTATATATATAAATATTATTTACCATTTTTCAAACATTTTAGTATTATATATACTACTATTTTCTCCCATCTTTAGTTACATTTCATACTTGAATTTTTTTTAGTTAAATGCCCCTTTTACCTGATAACAGATACAATAAATGCCTAAATACAGTACGGTTATTTTTTTCTCTTAAACTACTTTTTTTTAGAAAAATTGTCCTGTTTTACATAAAGTGATATATTCGATATGAAACGTGGAATCACAATCGTTGATGCCTGGTGAGACCCGAGGGTTGGGATATTTCTTGGCCCAATGCCAAAACCACACTCACACAACAGTTACATTCAGGTACTGACAACAGTAAACCTCAAAAGATGCTTGACAGAATAAAACAATTTTTGTTGTTTACAACTAGGTAAATCCCTCAGATGAACTGCGGAATTGGTTTTTTTGTGAGTACACGATATGCGATGAATCTCCACAGATAATTGACAGACAACCACCACTGGTGCGATAGTTTATTGGATTAAAAAACTCTGGAGTTTAAGAGAAAAATTGTATTCTTAAGTGGTAAACTGTAGTAATTAATACTTAATTCTATATTTTACATGTATTGAAAATCTACAAAAAGGTTATGTGTTCGTAATAAGCTAAAAACCATCAGTTTAAAAACATTTGCACAAACTTGTTATTATTCAAAGGTCTATTTCTTGGTTTTGTATTTACACACGATCCTCTGACCAAAGTTTGGAAAAATATTAAATTAACAAAACAATAAAAACAGCTTCCTGAAAAAATAAAATAATTGATGAAATATCAATTTCGCCTCATGTATTAGACACTCAATAAGCGGAATTAAACACAATTCCTTCTCCGTAGTTTTATATTAAATTAAATTAGTAACTTTATTAAAATTTAGGTTAGTATGACAGTGGTGTGATGAAGATTCACTTTTATAAAAGATACACATATATTGAAGATTTTAAAAATGTTGATAAAAATTCTACTACCCTTCAAAAGCTGCAAAAACTATTTTTTTTGTTTTTAGATAATACCAATTAATTAAAAATTTTGTTTATACTTGTAATGAAGAACAAACTACGCAAGAGGTAATTTGTAGCCAGAATACTATTTTCGGACGAAAATGGCAGCAAGAGCTAAAATTTTGCTAGAGAATTGGTAACATACAAAAGACCCACTCGGAGGAACAGTCGGCCACTGACCGATACCCATGAGTGCAGGCCAAAGAATGCCGTTTAGAGGGTCGTGGCCTGAACACCCTGGCTCTTACTCTCATCAAACCAGAGATAGGCTGCGCTGCCAAATTGTTTCCTGCTGCTTGAACAGACACAGAAGATTGGCTTAGGGCTATTGACGTTTCTCAATCTTTAACCTTGGCGTCTTCAAAAAACATATGAGAAGGCCGCTTTTAATATCAGATGCTACACTTAACAAGTAGCAATTCAAAGACCCAACGTTTAAGTAAAAATACCTAAATTTAGTAAAACACCTTTTTTATTTTTTATGCCTTGCCTGTGACATGCGACTGCACATCGGTTACAGGAAGCTTGCGTTGATTGACCCATAAATAAATTATTGTCTGTTGAGGACGTCTAGTTTGGTTTTTCCCTTTGTTTCTTGGTTTTTTTTATATTTGTTTACAACAGTTATTTTAGCCACCACATTGAACATTTGCATGATATAGTTTTTAAAGAACAAAGTTAATCTTCCCAAAAGGATGTAATATTACCATTCAAATAGTCCTGATTAAACGACTGGTTTCATATGGCGTTATTGTAAATTAAATGTCTTTAGGGGAGTTACATGAATATTTTATAACATTTCATTATTTGATTTCCACTGATAATATTTTATTTCAAGGAATTCTTCATTGATCCTTTAAGTGAGTGGCAGAACTAAATTGTTCTGTCAGGACAATCAGGAGATATACAACTCCTCAGGTAACTGCTTACTGTATTGTAACAGAATTAAAATACTGTTGGTTGGTATGTCAAATAACAATAGTTTTTTTTGTTTCTCAAACAAATTACATATAAATGTGTAATGTGATTACTACTATGTAATTTATTTGTTGGAATAGAACACAATGGGGGGGGAGGGGATGATATACATTGTCTAATCAGCCGGTTGATAATAATGTATATCACGTACTTAGATTTTAATTGCAATTTTGTAGTTAAAATCTGTTTTTTTCCAATAATACCTGCGCAAAGAAGAATCTGTTGTAAAAATTGAAATTAGTTTTATTACAATTCAATAATCAAACTATAAAATATAAGTGGGGTGATGGTTAAGATAACAGTTAGGGTATGGTTTTTTTATGCTGGTTTAGAAAAAATATTTTATTTAAATAGCATAGATGTGTATAAGATATTTTTTATAATATGAAATTGCTTTACACAGATATTTTGTTTATATTCTCATTTACATTCAAATTCTAGGTTAAAACTATAAAATCGTTTTCCTATTCTTCACTATGTTTTACAATACTGATATTTAAAAAAAGTAATGCCCGTGCTTAAGATTATTTACAAGTTAGTGTTATAAGAAACTATATTATATTTTTTAAATTAAATCCAAAATGGATATTTGAAAAAATAATTAAAATTGGTTAGTTAGAAAAGAAAAATCTAATTCGTTTTCAGCCAAAATTTACAGAAGATTTTTATTGGTTTCTCTTAAACGCAAGAAGCTGAGAAAATTGCTACTTTTGTCCTTTAGACAACTTCCGAGACGACGTGACAGAATTAATGTAACACGTCCTGTGCCGGTGTAGGTTCAAACTAAGAGGTATAGAATAAGCCAACACTTATCCCTCTAAGATTGAACTAGAGAGTTTAAAATTAGGCGTAGATTGTTTGCTTTATATAGGGAATGTATTATGCCACGATATTATAATATCCAATGTATATGGTTGCTTTGTAGGCTATATTTTAAAGTAGAATTTAAACTATTTCCGTTAAATGTATGTCTGAATGTTGAAGTTTCCTTTTCAATATTATCTGAGAAACTGTTGAGGAATTCTGCTAGTAAAAATGTTGTTTTGTGAAGTTTCCTGTGTTTTATGAGAGGGGCGAGAAAGAGTTTCAAAAGCAGTAAACCGACCTAGCTCTTTACCACCGTGCTTTGAGATCGGCTAACCGCAACACCCACACTATGTCAGAGCTTTACATTTCAGAGTTATGCTTTCAACATTCGTAACTTATTAATTTCTGTATATTTACAACTCTTATTAAAACAATTTGGTGTGTTAAATATATCGTTTTGTATATCCAAATTATTACTAAATCGTTGATTTTTAGATGACATTAACTAACAAAATATTTTTATTGATTGCGTTGGTATAATATAAAATAATGGATAAGTTGCCGTTTAGAATATAATTTGTGTAGTAATTTTAAGGAGATTTTCTCCATAAATATATCTGTATTAGTTAGTTATTAATCATATAAAAAATAAACAAACAGGTATTTCAAAGAAATTATTAATAATTTTGAATCTAGTAGATATTTTAAGGAAAAAAAGAGCACTCATCAGCTTTTAAACGTACAACTGTGAATATATTTATAATTACCATACCAATGTAACATGCCGGTTAAGCTCTAAGCAATAAAAATTATGTTCACTTTGTGGTATGTATTTTCCAAATTATACTTTAAAAGTAGCAATGTATCTTCTCTTCGTGATTTGAAAAGTAAGAATGCCACTTTTTAAAAAATTTATGAATTTGAACAGGAAATCATTATTATTATCTCTAAAACCTATCAAGAATTATTACCACAATACAATAATGAAATAGGGTTATGATTCTAAGGTATCTGAAATTTAAATTCTTCCAAAAAGAGTAAATTATTAATTACTAATATGCAAATGGATTACAAGTGATGTCGGTTGGCCAAAACAAAATATAAACTATTATAAAGCATTAAATTACCAAACGTGGCTGAAAATATTCTTTGCAAGATTTTGAAAGAAACTAAAATAATATGAATACTTATATTTTTAAGTTAAATTTTCCAATACACATCGTCCATTATTTTTTAAGTAATATAAAAATAATATCTTTAGAAACTATTATGCCATAACTAGAACTATTTAGAACATAAAGAAGGTCTTCAGAATCTTTTTTTCATGTGGCTGTTGGTGTCCGTTTACAAATATTTATAATAAGAGTGGTCCATGTAAAGGGCTCATAGAAATGAAGAACCGATTACCTGAAACAGTCCATTAAATATTATCATGTTAACTAAAACAGTCTAGGGTATTTATCATTACAGAAATGTTTTTTACAATGCGCAATAAATACGTCGAAGTAGCTCGAACCGAAGAAAAAATAGGAATAGAAATGACCTTTAGATATTATTTACATCCCTCCACCCGCGAAACTCACCTTGCCTGCCTTGGGAGTGATATCCTGATCCTGTTGGTAGTGTTGATAAGCGAGTTTTCTTTTCTGAACCTGAGAAAAGGTTTTATCAGAGTTGAGTCAGAGCTCAATCTATCCATTGACAGTACCTGTAACTAGACTGTGGAGCTAAGTCAAACCGGGAGCAACAAACATGTAAAAACATGCTGATGCCTCTCAGCGGAGGAATATTGTTTGTTACTCCCGGCTTGTGGCAAACATTCCCTTAAAGTAGGCCCGCATGCTCGGTGATGCATTGCCGTATTTTGTTTACAAAAAAATACCGTTAAAATGTTAATAAACATTTCAAAATAATTTGTATGCCTGCAAGTTTAATATAAATATAGTGGTTTTGTTTTGTTGCTTAACTTTTAAAATTTACAACTCTTACCCTTTCGTTAATAATAAAGCCAATAACACAATTGTTTTCTTGCGTTGTGCAATTATTTGCCATTGGTCCTGTCTCGGAAAATCGTAGCACAAGGGGATATTATCGTCCTTGAGGAGGTCTTCGGAAAATGTTTTGAAAAATTTCTTTGGTAGCATAAAAGTTGTTACGAATTTGTTTTACTGGTAGAGGCTTGGTTCCAGAGACCTTCCCAATCTATGGAAAGAAAAAACTAAAGGATGAGGAAAGCAATTGATTCAAAAATTTGATTCATCAACGCCTGATCGTGAGCTGTATTAACTTTTTTGTCTCTACTGTGGTTTTATACTAAGTTATGAAAGATAGTATTGCACATTCTGGAAGTGAGATCAATAATTTTGGAGCAAAAAACTTCTAAGTTCGAAGAGAGTTGATTGTTACGAAGTGTAGAGACGGATTGTTTTCTAATTAGACAAAATTGTTTAATTTTATCGGTATCTTATTTGTATGGCAAAGAACTACATTTTTAGAGGATTAGATTACAAGTATCAGAGTGAGTATGCAGCTGCTGAACGGTGCAGTTCTCTCTACTGCAAGTCCAGTTATTCACAAAACCATCGGTTTTTTGTACTCTGACGTCGACACTTCTATACAACCCCATTGGTACCAAAATTTGCAAACCTGTCGATTCAACGTCCTTATCGATATTTTTATAATATATCTTGCAAACAGTAAGGCCCTTTTGAGGAACTTATCCACATCAAAGTTTTGATGTTATATATTACCATTATAATGTATAATTATGATTTTGACAACCGATCGTCCTCCCCACTCAAAGTTTTCATGTTTAAAGTTCAATATTAATGTGAAAATCATTAGAATAATATCAAAATAGTCTGCAGATTTATAATAATACTTTACTTAATCTATTAGTATTTAACATAAGTATTAATTCTGTGAGTTGAAACACTTGATTTGAAAACACAGTTATAAACCAAACAAAGCGAGTAACATACGTTTTAAAATTATTTTAATTAAGTAATTATACCACCAATTAAAAATACACAACTTTCTTTAAGTAATGTTTACACAGGTGATGTGTAATTTTATAATTTAAATTGTTCTATTCACTAAACAAATTAGTGTAAATAACAGTTATTATCCTTAAAAAGGTTTATATACATGATTCTATATAAATGTTTTAAACCAGCACTGTAATATTCATGCATTGATCTTGAAGCGTACAAAAATTCTTCAAAGACTATTTAATTAAAAGTATTAATTTATGTTGTATGGTTGGAAGGCCTTTCAAAATAAATTACATTTTTTAGTCTTAAATCTGAATTAATCAAAGCCTGATTAACATAATTTCTAACTGTATGTCATTTTATAGGTTACAACAGCAAAGCCTGGTACATAAAATGTTATGAAAATCTACCCTTGTATAAAAATACTTTGTATATATATTTTCATAAAATCTTATAAGAGTTTAATGTGTAAAACTATATTACTGTAAAGTGGGACACTATTCAGCGTTGTGTTATGAGTGGGTTGGAGTGGCATGTCCCATATTAAAGGCAAGCCAGTCACCAACTGTGAATATTCCGAAGTACGTTCTTTGTGATAAAAATTTTAAAAACTGTAAAGTATATTTTTTTAATATCATATTACTTTATTTATCTTGTTTTAAATTACTCGCGTTATACTACTAAAGCGCGACAGAACTATTTAAGAACTTACTCCCAGTCTATTAATTAACTTAGACAATTTCTGCATACGGAATCAGTAAAACGTGTGAACAGTGGCTTTTGGCTTTGTTCAGTTAAGCGACGGAAATTTAATTATTGTTCGAGTAATGCGCTATTTGACTTGAAACTCACGTACATAGTTTAGATGCACTGCTAAAGCGCTTGCATAGTTTTTTAAACGTTTATTTGCGTTTGTTTTAAAACACAAGGGTTATATATTTTATTCGATAATGTCACTGACACATTTGTACTAAGCAAGAGGTGTTTAAAAGTTCACACCCGATTGGAAAGCACTAATATATAGTATTACTAGCATAATGTTTCATTTTACTATTCGATCTTAATCTTGGATACTGAAATAATACGTTATTATTATGTCTACTCCTGTTTGAAAAAACTTACGGCTCTATCATATTACATCTTTAGTTACTAATTTAATAAAAACCGGGACATTCCTTGAACACTTAGTTAAAAAAAATGTTGATAGTATATGATTAAAATGAAATTCTGTAATAAAACCTTACAACTTATATATATATATATATATATATATATATATATATATATATATAAAATACAATTTTATTTTTATTTGACATTAACAGCTGTTGGCACTTTTAAACCTTATTTAATGTTTTATTTCAAGTATGTCTAACAGGATAACACGTTTGTTAACATTTTAATTTTGTAACATGTTAAGTGCATCAGTAGTTATATATGGAAATATCAAAGGAAAGTTTCTAGTGAAATTATATTTCCGAGGCTAAATGTTGAGGTTTTTCCTGTGCACGTACAGCCAGTATAACATAAACCTAAGTAGAAACTAACTGAGAAAGCTGCCACACTCAGATAGCCCGAGGCTCTCACACACGTGAATACTCCAGTACCGCAGTGGGCTGTCGTGTTCGTGTTCGTTATATACATACGAGAAAAACATGATACAACATGCAGTACGTGAGTTGAAGTTGTAAGATTTATTACAGAATTTCATTTAAATCATATACTGCATCACATTACTATAATTAGTATACTAATCATTCTCAGTTACCATGTAAAAAATGAAATGTTCCGTACATTTGTACATTTTCCATCGTTAAATCTACTTTTTAAGATCTGCTATCTGACCATTTCTTTAGGTGAATAACTAACCTATCATATAACAGCTATCTGGATACAAACAAATCATACCAGTGTTTAGTAACGCGCACAAGTCGGGAAATTTTATACGTAGTGTGTTTACTGCAAAATTTCTAAAACATATACTAACAAAAGCATAAACAACACTAGTTATTAAAACTCCTATAAAAGGAAGGTTACAGAGACTGTAAGGATACCTTGTGAGAATTCCTGCCACATTAAATAACACACATTATATAGCATAATAATTACTAAAATGGTTACAATGTTTAAAAATAATATTGCAAGTTTGAAAGCCATATTTATGTCGTGTTTCTATAATTTATCACTAATAGTATTTTTACAGAGTAATTAAATTCATTACCCACATATTATTTCTAGTTATATGCATAACATCAATTTTCTTATTTTTTAACTCTTTTGGTCACTTTGTAGACAACTTTTTGACGACTTTGCAATATATATTTTATTGTATTTAGTTCTTTGTTATAGTTTTCTGGACTTAGTGTTAGTAATCTGTGTATTATTGAGTTGCAAGCCACATATTATTTTGGATATTGGATAGTATGAGGTTCAATGGCTTGTTTGGCTTGATTTTTGTTGGTGTGCTAAATGATGTAAACAAATAAGATATTGTACTTCTCTAAAGTTAGATCGAAATACTAAAGCATCTTGTTTTCTCATATACCTATTGTGAATGTTCATTTTAGTGTAAATGAACTATAAAACAGTTTCGCTTCATAACAATAACCTCTTGGGCAGGGGTTAAGAGACCCATGACTGTGACGGGTGGATCTTAGAGAGCGCTCTTATTTATTCTAAGGCTGCTCGTCAACCCGTCTATTAGTACTTGGGTCTCCGAACCAGAGATCGTAATAAAACAGCCATAAACAAGATGTTTTATAACAGAAGATATCGAAGTTAATATATGTCTACATCAAGTATTTTAGCACCAAGAAATACGACAGTGAATGACATTCTTTAAAAATGTGCCTACTTTCAAAGTAAATTAAACGTTACAAATAGATTTCTCAAGAAGACAATAAAAGACAACCACAGTTTTTACGTAACGCTTTGGTTTGAGTCAGTAAGTGTTATTTGAGGACGCTTGCAAATTTACGATGTAGGCAAGTTTTGGCCTTCTATGTCTAATACTGAAAATTGGCTTTTAATTAGTATTCAACAATGAAGCTTTCTGAAGCAGCCTAATGAAAGGAAAGAAACTACATACGTATAAATTCAATTTTCAATAACTAAGTTAATAACCTTTTCGATTATTGAAAGATTAATTATAAATTAAGTATCTTCTTTTAAAACAAAACATAAATAACTAGAACAATTGTGGAAAACAATTTTAATAAACTTCGCTGTGGATTTATGGATAACAAATTGAATTCACAAATTAATACTAAAAGTAGTTTTCGATAACGTAGTAAACTAAATAAACTGAATGACGTCTATTGAAAAGACATAAAAAGCGATTTAACGTCGTGGGTAACAAGAATCCCTGAGGAACTTTTGTTTGTGCACAGTTGTATTATGCAAAAAAAACACTTCTCCTGCAAAACAAAAATATTAACATTGTACATTTAGTTTCTTCTGAACGATACTGTTAATTATTTTGAGTATCTACGAATAAATGGTTTTTAAGTATGTATGAATGAAGAAAGATTTTAAACACTTTAAGGTGTGTTTCTCTCGCACCCTTACTCAATTGGGTTGATTTCACTGATTGGCCGAACAGCTTATAACTGCGATCGTCTAGCAATTATTAAATTACGCAAAATATCGTTGTGGCTTAGAGTATAAAGCAACTTGCGGAGTATATTTCTTTGACATATAATTTAGGTGCGTTTATGTTTTATCTCAATTTAATGACCAACGATACGTGAAAAGAAATACTCCAAGAGATTCGCCAAGTAAGAAATTATATCTAACCTATATTAAACGTTGTGTTTAAGTACCGTAACCCGTATAAAATGTATTGTTCGCTATTGTTTCTAATACATATAAGCTAACAGAATAGTGCAATGTAACTAAATATCCCGAAAATTAGTCATCTTTTTATTTTACAAAAATTATAACACAATATTTAATTGATTTAAATATAACTTTTCTGTTGGTGCAAAAAATACTCCTGATATTCAAAAGCTAAAAATATGGTAATTGACTCCTACTAAAGTTATAATAATTATTAAATGATAACTGACAAACTGCAATAAGTCCAGACTACAGAAAATGAACCCAATCGCTGTCTCTGCTCAGGAGCCAAGAGCACAACTCGGACTAACGAATGACGGTGAAGCAATGGCGAGGAGCACAGTCTTGGCATTTCCTGTAATATCGCGGCGCGTCATTTGAAACAAAGAGAACAGGAAGGCGATGGTCTGGACTGGGAGTAAAGCGCAGCTGCCTCTGGCCTTATGATTTAGTCTTTGATCTTAGTGTCATTTTGTGTGTGTACGAATTTATTGACTAAGGTTTATTCAATTGTAAAATAATGTTTGGTTTCGGAGTTAATTTTTATTTTTAAATATTGTTTGCCATAATGACCTAACTTCAACGGAAGTTTGGTGATTGCTCTGTTAATATAATTTATGAAGCCTCAATAATTTTGCATTTGAAAATGCTACTCTGTGTAAAATTTCTTAGTTTCATGCCATTTTATTTCATGATGTTCAGACCATAACTGGTGAATAATTGTATACGTTTACATTACAAATTTTCTCATAACTATGCTGTATAGAGCGCACCGATTAAGTCATGACATTTTTATGATTCAATTGTTCGCAAACAAGTAGTTGAAAATATCCATGGCGTAGACGGATAACATAAAAGTCATATGTTAAATGGTTAATCTCAATGAGTGTGACCACATACTTTAGGCAGTCGCCGAAATGTGGAGTTACTCTAAACTCCAGCTGTAGTCAAACTGACTTTGTACGCACTAAGTAGATAGTAGAATCCAACTATAACCGGATAAAATATGAATCTCAGTACTTTTAATAAATAGGTACCTTCTAACAACGCGACGGAGACGAAAAAACTGCACACTATTTTGGTTACCACTTAAAGTAAGCAATGTCACCTTACAAAGTAAACAACCCAACAGGTAACAAGAAAGTTTGTGCATCCAAAATTATTACTTCAGATCTTGTATTATAAATGAGAAAAACATTTGTATAAAGCGGATTCCCATAAATGACCAATAACATAAACTGAATAATTTAATCTATTATTACTTAAATCCATTTGTTACCTATTAAAAAAATGAAACTTATCATTATCAAGCTGTGAAATTAAATTGTAAATTAAGACGTAATTTTACCGTAAATATTGATAGCATAGTTTCAATGATCAGATTATTAACTTCTCACTCTTGTATAACCAAATTATTTACAAAGTTCTTCCAGAAAGTCTGTACACAAACCAGTTTTATCTCACAATAAAAAGCTTTTAATCAGCATAATTAGTAATGCAATACCTACAAAGCAAATCATAAGCCTAAAAATGAAATAAAACACAACACTTGAGTAAAATTATTTCCTAAGCCTGTTACTTAAAACAGAAATACAACATATATAAATTAATAACAAAACTACTAAACAACTTTTACTATTTTATACCTCTTTAAACAATAATTTCATGAAGCATTAAACAATTTTCAGGAGTAAAAAATACAAACATTAAACATTCACGACTGACCTACGGGATATTGCAATCATGTAAATATAAACGCTAAGTATAAGTAGTCCGCCGCACTCTCCCGCATTTTACAAGAATTGTATTGTGCAAAATGGTGAGCAATATTGCAACTGTCATTCAAGCTAAAATAATAGTTCAATGACAGGTGTATCTTGGATACGATAAGTAATCCCAGAGCAATGTGGATGGTTGTTAGAAGTGGAAATAGAGTGCTAACATCAAAAGAGAACGAAGACTTAAGTTCTTCAAAATAAACAAATCGGTTTTAATTAATACTTTAAACCATCCCTGAATTGTTACCTTCGAGCTGGGTAATTTAATCCGAGATCACATTCTTATGTGCCATCATCCACCAGTTATTATTTATTACTGTTATTCAATTTTTAAAACAACATGTATTTTACTGAGATTTAAGATAGTAATACATTTAAAAAATTAGGATAAAGTAAATCGTCAAATCATACGTTTACTAAGCTGCGTAACATATTAAACAACATGACGCAAAGAATTAAAACACGTTAAATTAAATATAAACATTCTTTAATAGATAAGGATATGCGTACATAATGTTTAGAATGCATGAAGTAATTTTATATATTTGTATTCTATTTAATAATAATTGAGTATGCTAATACTTACAATAAAATATAGCTAAGTTTATAATTTACTGTGAGAAAATTAAATATTAAAAATTATACATAAATTATCAATAACCCTACGCTCAATAATATGATACTGCACCTTTTAAATTTTAAACCTATATGTAGTTTAAGATACGTAATATTCTCCTTGGAAGAAATTTAATTTCGCTTTTAAAGTTAGTTTGTTTAAATAAAATAAAAGGACCTCTTGCATTGGATTGAATTACACGTAATGTTGACTTAAGTAATGAATTCTGTTTTTCGTGTCAAGCTGACCTCATTGGGATGTTACTCAGCACATACAATTGTGTTAGATATACATAAATTTGTCAGTACAAGTATCATATTTTACACATGTGTTGAACATATGTTATTCTTTTTTTTATACAAACATTCACTTGCTTAAGGATATATGTGGACGATTCTTTTTTGGTTTTCTTATAAATATAATAAATCAATCGGAATATTGAAATCTAACTCGCAATATAAACATAACACAAAGAGAAGCTTAAATTTTATATTCAAGATAATTAAGATTTATTGATATCATCATAACTAACGGGTTTTTAATATACATGCAAAGAAAAGTAATTCAAATTAACAATAAAACCAATAGACATCTGTCAAAAAATAGCCTGCTAGTTATTTGATGGAGATATCTGCTGAGGGAAAGACAGATTCAAAAGGAAAATTTAGAATTTTGAATCGTATCCTAGACAGAAATAATAGTCTCAGTCAATAAACATGTAAACATGTAAAACTGACATAAAAGAGTGGTTCCGAGTAGGAAAATTAGCATAAAGGTAAATTTATCTTTATGTTAATATATTACGTACAGGGTTTATCGGAGAAAAGTAGTAGAGCAAGTACAAAGAACGCTAACTTAATAACTTTTTAAACGTACAACTCTCTTGAACAAATTATCGCAAAAAGACATTAAAAAAAATATACACACAGGATATTAGAAACTAAGCCACTATACACCTGATGAAACAGTGCGAACCTATTCTTTTATATTGCACTGGGTGGCGTCTGGTAAGCCAGCCAGGTCTCTTTTGCAGTTCAAGTGCCGCTGATGTCGAAACGATGCAACACGAAAAAAATAAAGAACTCATTAGGTTACTTACAGTACTTTTAGGTTAACACAGGTTAACTTTAATTCAGTTTGTAGTCAAATATTATTAGTAATTTTCCATCTGAGAGAGAGATCGCATTACACATTGTTTGATTTGACGATGGCTATTAACAATTATTGTGTAGAGTGATTTTATTCGCATTAAAAAAATCTTGCAACCAATTTTCCATATAAATATAAAAAACTGCTTTTTATATCATTTGACCACAAAATGACCTTTCTTTTAAATCATAGAAAGAGAAACTAGAATCATATTGAATACATAATTATAGTTTAATGACGGATTTTTTAACAAGTGAATATAAGTAGGGGTTTTTGGTTCTCTTAGGAGAAGAAGCTAAGAATTTACAGTTAGCCGCAAAGGACCTTTTCCCTGCTTCTGGAGTGACAGGGTATTCAGAATGGTGAAGTTAGGGGCCCATCCTTCCTTTCATGGTTCATGAGGAAAAATTTTGGTATTAATCTCAGCCATGTCTATTTGGAAGAAGGGGAAGGCAGTTCTGTACCAACATCTCCAGTCAAAGAAGGCTAGCAGCAGTCCTTAGCGAATCCCATCTCCAACAGTCATTTATAGCAGTAGACTATACCTATCGATCTACCCCTGCATCTTAATATCTCGACATATGCGATAAGTGATGAGCCGATCCTGTAAAACGTTTTGCTCTAAAAATTTAAGGTTGAACTGGAAGGTATAAACCAGTCAGAAGTGAACATGAGGTGTTGATGCAAGGTCAGTCTATGATGCTGAGTTCTAAACGTTACCCTACCTCTTGTTGCATGTTGACGAATTAAGCACTTATAACTGAATGAAACGATCAAAAATATAGAGACGGGGCAAAGTCAACAAACCACATTATCTGGCAGATTTACACGACTGCCTGTAATAGTCTCTTTTGTATTCTGAATCGCTTCTTTTTGTTTGTGAAACAACAACCTTTAAAGTTTTAAAATATTTTAGTCTTTACTCATATTGGCGATGAATTAATATAAGGTAGGTCTTTTTGAAACTCCTAGGATTTTCATAGGAAAAACCTTTGTCTGTTAAGGTGGTCATAGGTTCCTCAACATGATCACTTAAGGTTAGCCCTTTAAATAAATACATTCTCAGGAATTATGTGGATAGATTGTATTCTAAGTTTACATCATCACAAACTTAGACTGCTACACAACTCCATAATTTTGACGATGAAAAAAATTGTCCAAATTTGTTTGAGACTGGGTCTTTCAAAAGTCGATGTAAATTAAAGTTAATTAAATTTCACGTTATATCCCATGATAGACGTGGTTTAAAATTACTCGGTTAGTTTGTCTGAAGGGAATATTGTCAGCATATTGAATTACGTTTAAATGGGAGATTGTTGAATTCAATCTACCGACAACAGAATGGAAGGTATGAGGAATAGAAGACGTCCAAGGATAGACCTCTGGTGAACACCGTATTATGTTTTAAATCAAATTATTAAGGTCTTGATCAAAACCTCATTTGTCTTACTAATGGTTTTAAAAATCGAATTGCACCAATACAATTTAATTTAAACAGCTATATCTAAATTAATCCTTTGGTTAATTAAATAATAAAACTTGAACAAGAACATATTATATTAAACGTTAAAGAAATATCGTACACGTTAATTTCTTAAAGGTGAGGGGAAGTACATTGCACTACTGAGATCCAAAGTATGAGAAAGCTTTCTTTGTTGCCTCCAGCAGCAGCAGTCGTAGTATGTCATCGTGTCGGGCGTGTCATTGTAATTATAGTAAATTACCTTCGAAAAGCTGTAGTAATATTAATAAGAAAAATATGCTAATAACATCTTTAATATTAATTACAACCATTATTACAAACATTTTAGTTAGTGAGATCACTATGAGATACAGTCATAGTATATTAATGGTATATTATTCTCTTCACACAAATTTTAGTTTAGTCTAAACGACGTTCAATTCTAACTTAGCTATTTTGCCTTTTAAAAATTATTATAAAATATATTATTAAAATATTAAACTTCGTGAGTATATGGTTGTCTTCTATAAACTGTAGCCATGCTATGTTGGGCGAAATGCATATAACAGTTAATAATTCGATGGTTTGTGAAAACATGTTATTATTGTTAATTGCGTGAGACAACATTCATTTATCACCAGTTGTGAAACAATATTGAACTCGCATAATTGCAACAACAATTTAGTTTTGCTTCATTTAGTCGAATACCGTTACACCCACAATCAACGGGTACCAAACATTTTTAATTTGCTCTTAGTTGTTACGCTAAATTTTGTTCCTCAGCCAATAACGTCAATTTAAATATATTTCAACTGCAAGTAATATACATCAACAATTCATCTTGGTATGCGCTTGTTACATAAAACGAGATGCAAGAGTTGAAGTGTATTATGTATTACTTATGTAAAGAATTAACAAATAGAAGACAATCCCTGCTATTGTAACAAGCTTCGCTCGTTAAGCGCAGATCATTGGGAACAATAGCCAGACCCAATCAATTCACTTCCGTTTGTTAATGGTGAATCCTCATATCCGCATGAATTGAGATCCAACTCTTGTAAAACTATCTTGTAATATTACTGACAGGGAAAGTTTTTGACTTGATTTATTTTAAGTAATATTGCATTGTATTAAGAATAAAACAGCCTTTCTGTGTAGATTTGTTCTTTATCCATGTCATAACATACATATTTCGTAAGTGGGTTTAATTTAGTACTTCAACAAAGTTAAAATAATAGGTTTGAAAGGATTATCTTTTATTCTGAATTTTAGCTAATAGCACATGGTATGACATAAAGAGTTAAAAATGCCAGAATTGTATGTTGTATAGGAATAGAAAGCAAGACGATTAGTTGTTTTTTTTAGTTTAGGCTATGTTTAGAATTAGCCTAGGTAATTATATACAGCAAAGTCTCAACAATTCTAATTCGTAAATTTAATAGTGTAAGAGGCATATAAATTAATTAAGCCCCGTAAGTTGCTTAAAAGTTCTAAATCGTTTTATTTGGACAAGAAACATCATACATTAACTTTATTCTAATTCTTAAAAATTTATAAAATTTATATAAATGTACATAATTCCAGGCTGGATAAACTACTTACAGAGGAAGTGTTGTTTACATTCGATAGTGAAAGGTTTGCTGAACGAGCACCACAGCTATCTGGGGACTGTTGACGTATAGTAGCTTGTATGAGGGTGGCGAGGCGTTATGGCGATATCAGTTATCAATAACCACCATTCACCAGTTCACTGCCTGTGAATATCACTGCCTTACTTTGCGTTTTGGTATTCTGCATGAACGGTAGTCCGAAATTCCAAAACTCTAAACACTGTTCGTGGTTCAGTAGCCTATATACAGGTGGTGAGGCAATATCAGTTATCAATACATTATCAGTGTACTGACTGTGAGTAGCGATCTAACTTGGTACCTTTGTAGAATACAGTACTGTGGTTTCAACTTACTACACTCTGGAAACTGATAGTAAACTAAGTTCGGTATTTTTGTTCGACTTACCTCACAAGTCAACGTAACTTACTAAGCCATTATTCTCTTAGAATTCACAGTCTAAATATATTCACAGTTTAGAACCTAAATTATATGTTTACAATAGTTCTCATAGAAAGTCGGCTTTTAATTTAGATTAGTTTCATACAGTAAACCTGTTTCTCAAAAATAACTGCAAATTTTGTTTTAGCCTGTATTGTAAAGAAGTATTGCATAACACGTTTTACACCACATTTTATACAACACAAAATTTTATGTAGTACAAAATATATAACATGAACTGTGATTAGTTTATAATTTTCACAATTTATTGCGACAGAAATACGGATTATGATTCATAACGATCCACCATTTATTTGATTTTCTACATTGTTACTTATCTGTTTATAGCATCAATGAAGGTATTGATTGTCTTGTAGACGTATTGTGTTATGTAAAGTCTTTCTGTAAAATTTTTTATATTGTGTATTTTTTACATTTTTTTTATACTTTCTTTGAGTGTCTGAGAAATAGACTAAGTATTTTTTTTTTTCAAAACATAATATTTTATATTAAATAAAAGATATTTAAGCTCAACGTAAGTTTAAAGTATTTAGAATATATAGAATTTCAATAGTACCGTCTGGTTATAATAAGCATCTTGCCTTCATCACTGCATTATTAATTATTGACTTACGTGTTACTTTTACACGAAACAAATTATTATGAATGGGAATAACAGTATTGAATGAAATTGTATAAATATTAAATTTGTTTGTTGTCGATTGGTTTCATGATTATTGACATATCAATGCTGTAGTGACACTGTTTACTTTTATATTATGTCGATACAACGATGGAAGTGTAACCTGTACATACAAAAAGGAACGATGCAATCTGGGTGGCTTTTGATAGCTCGTTCGGAACTGGTAGTAAACCACATCACACCGCGTTTGATGTCACATTCTGTTTTCTGTACGCTGGAGTAGACAGTTTAACAATTCCCATTACACGTTGTAATTTATAATAGCTAGACTTAAATTGTACACATAAAACATTAACATTTTTAACTCGTTTATATACAATTACCAGTGATCCAGCGTCACAGTATATTTTTCATATCATTGGTTTTCAATCATGTCATTTACATTGAGATGTTATATTTGTGTGAAATCAATTATATTATATACGAGTATCTGTGCATTTTTTATTTATTCATTATCTTAACTATTTACTACCTAATGCTGAAAACAGTATCATGTTTAAAATTTAAAAAAACCCAAGGAAGCATTACGATATGTCTTTCTCTTTTCGATAAGACAATCTGTTGAGTTAATCTAGACCAACGCGTAACTGAGCTGACATACGCAGGAATGTCAAAAATTCAGTGCTTTTGTTGTTTTAATTATAATAATTAAAATGATAACTAAAGGACTTTAAACATCCATTCATAGCAACACGTAAATCTGTACAATTAAAAACTTACAAATATTTACGTGTAATTGAAGCTCTGCGTTATTTTAATATGTATAAAAGCTAAGTAGTATTTTATAAAAAAGTTATCTAAAAAAGTGGTAGAAAATTCTTAATTTATTTATTTTATTGTATTTATTTGGTAAATTTTAAGTAAAAAAGTAATAAAACATTTATATTTATAACAATAAGACAAGAACGAAACCTTAAACCACCTAAAAAGAAATCCAAACAAGAAGAACAACCAATTCCAGACAAAAAAGATGCATCTCTCTGACATTCCTTTTTAATATAAAATGCAGTCTCCAACAAATTCCTCAAGGATAAGTATGGGTCTACTAAGTCGGAGCTTTCATGAAATAGGGCTGTGGTATCAATACTTGCGGCGACGTAGTTACAAGAGAAGGCCTATTCAGCCAGTTGTTCTTGTGATGTTATGGAGAGTTCACTTGAAGAAGACCAAGTCCAAAGTGGCGATCGTGGAGTGGTGTGAGACGTCGGAATTTGGATTTGAGTTCAAGATAGTGTTTGTTCAAATCCTATCTGTGACCATTGCCCGTTTTATCAGTTTTACCGTCGACCTTGAACCGTATCGCCACTCCCCCTTATCCTGTTTGATCCTCGCACAGGCTAGTAATCTATAAGGACGGACAGTATAAGGCTAAACGAGTACTTTTTAAAATAAGCACATGTGTCTCGGAATAAGTAGAGAGATAAAGAAGAATCTAACAAACTTAGATACAAGGGATTATTATATGAACTTTTAATCTCCAACCGCAGATCAAGTTCTGGCACATCTTTATTATATCGTTGAATTGTCTTAGTGGTGCAGTTTAATATTAAAGTAATTGCATGACGTTGGACATAGCATGATCTTAAATTAATAAATATGTAATTCATTTATTTCTAATTAAATTAAAAGGTGAAATAATAAACCTTGCTGTTCTAGTATTAAGTCCGACTGTTAATGTCATACAAATGTTCAAAGATACGTTGAATAAATGAGCAGGTGGTGGGTGAGGGAAGAGGCAGGCAAATGTACATCTTCCCTTAATATTCGTGCGTATGAAATGTTATGCAAAATAGGGAATTCGGTATAGACCGAATTCCCTTTTAAAAAACTCAGACATAGGTCTGAGATTTTTAGACGAATAAGAATAACTTGATATTATTTCTAACACCTAAACTTATTTTGAGTTTAATTGGTGTTTATTATATTTTCTGCAAACTAAAGTAGGCAGAGTGAAGAATGAAAATTACTCTAGAGAGATTCAATAACTTCACTATTGGATTTACATTCTGAGAAAGAGGTATGGGCCGAACGATGAATCACTATATACCATTAATCGAATAACTATCTTGAGCTAACTTAACAGAACTGGAGATATACTACTGGCTTACTCAGCACCTATAATTTCATTACTCCAACCTCTCAAACTATATATCCGCTTGCAGGTAGTTCCTCCACTGAATAATACAATTCCTGCCTATAAATGTAACTGTTTAGTTTGCAGGATATTAATTTAATATTTCTAGTTATTCGGTCTGTTGTTTAGTACATGTGAATCCACGTGTGGAAAATGCAATGATATGTTTGAAGATTTACCAGGTAACAACATATTAACTAATTAAACAATTCCCTAAATAAAAAAGTCTCAGTTTAATATTTAACATTATTTATCCATCCAAAGGTGAAATATGAACTGTATAAAAGTTAATACTGTTGTTTTCTGCATATACAATCCCTACTATTGGGTTAACATATATAACAGAAACCCATCTTATTTACAATTGTCACATTCTAACGTCCTGCCTTTCATTGCTAAAGATCGCTGTATAAACGTTACAATGTAACTCGTGTAATTAATCGTGATGAAAATTGACGGTGGATGAAAATATTAACTATAATTAACTGTTTAATAGTTATAAGTGGTAACAAGAACTCACTTATATCTTACACAAATATCTTATTATATATATATATATATAATATTTTATTATAAGAAAAACACCAATTACTTTATAAAGTTCCTTAACAGTTCCAAGTGTCTTAACAATTGGGTTAATTTTTTGAATCATTGTTAACTGTTACTCTATTCAAACAGATTTGAAGTTTTTTTTAGCTTTTAACCAATTGACCTACCGATCAATAGCTTTCACCATTTAACTCACATATAAAAGCAATTATAAAAAATGTGCCGTACGACCCTGAAAACATATTGTGGAAACGAGTACATGTAAGACGCGAGCTGATACTTGTTATCAGACAATTTCAGTTGATTTACGGACTTCGACAAGTGTACAACATTTATCAGTATTTGTGAAGCTATCCTCGACTTGGTTCTGGTGGGTTATAAACTTCGGTATTGGTAAACTTAAGATAATTTATAGCCCCATTTCCATTAAGCTGGGAAGGATTTCAGTCCTTATCCTGTCTGCTCGGATGTTTCAATAATACTAGGTTGGTTTGCCGCGGAATGAAATTTAAATGTATTTTAACCTTAGAAATCTATAAACTATTCACGTAGAATTTTAACCTAGTCAATACAAAACTAGCTTATGAATATTTGTAGCTACACTAATATTTTCTAATGTAGTATTTGTACACAAAATAAGTACGGTTTTCTATAGAAGATGCTTTAAAATCTCGAAAGCGGCTAATCCCTGTTACCCAGGAAAAAAATATAAATAATTACGCAAATTTCGTATTATTATAAATGTTAGCATTTCATTATTATTTATGACTGTTTTTTCTTTTTACAGTTATAATTGCTTGTTGTTTATTGTTAGAGCTAGTTTATTATTTATAAGATACTTTGTACATTATATTAATTATGTTAATTAAAAATATTATTATTATTATGACTATAGGTATGTTCATATAATTTATAAACGCGTATTTCATAAATGAATGTTTAGTATCGATGATTGTACGAATCGATATAAAAAGCCCGAGTTCGCTTATCGTACTCTCCTCTCTTATACTTTCCTATACGCCGTTTCACTATTGTTCTTTTATTGAATACAGTGATTCCTAACCATAATATGTTTAGTAATCGGAATGGAACTGCTAAGTGAGATAAGTGAATAAATATATAAACCATCTATTAAAGTTCGGTAATACACTCAGAAAACTTCTCACACTTACAAATATAAAACAAATTATTTATATTAAAATGTACATTGTATTAAACAAATTCTTGTTTATGTCAGGGGTCTGGCCTAATTTTATTATTTATTATAGGTTTTGATACACGTGTCTAAAATTTCACTTCATTTTCCATGCTATAACATGGATAATTTTCACCCATAAAATATAAGGGCAAGGGTTTATTTACAATCACGCCTTAGCGCAGCGTAAGAGTTGTAATTTCACTTAAGCGATTTTGCGTAGTTATGGTTACTTTGTGTCAAATACATCCTGCAGCCTGATAGATGATGATATATTTTTATGTTGTTTTTAAACTGTCTCCCCCCCCACACTAAGTTTGCAATTAACAGTTCGATGTACCTCACCCCTGGCCTAGAATGACGACATGAACACACAGTTAAACTACATGCACTGATGCACTGTACAAAGAGTCCTTCTCCTGGTTACGCCTAGCAAAACACCAGTGGGGAAAAGAAAGATTATGCACTAAATGTATTAACATTTAGATTATTAATATATTTCAAATTTCATTTGTAATATGGAATCTCATTTGAAACAAGAAACGGCGTAGGGGAAAATAATCGGTAACAAGACCACTTGAGAAGCGATGTGAGACACTAACAAGCGTGACAAATCCACATAAAAACACTTACAACTCAACTACAGCTTTAACGATGTAAGGATGAGAAATGGTGGCGTATCTTCTGAAGCATCCGTCGACCAACGTGAGGTTTCCTTTAGACACCCTTTGTATTACCTGATTTAAACAAAGATATAATTATTTAATACTAACAAAATAAACTTTAAAAAAGTCTAATATATTTCCCTAATCAACTACAAAAATTATCCATGTTTATAAGTAGATATGGTTTTATGTAGAGTTTTAATGATTAGTTTAAAAACTACGATACAATTATTAAAATCATGTAAAATTTCCTAATTTATATCCTTTTAGGCTGTCTCGGTTAGTTTCTGAATTTATAATTCCATCAATCAGTTACGTCCATATGTTTGTAACAACAGGCTGTTATAATAATATAGGTATGTTTTATTCGTCTCAAATGAATATAACATTTGTACGAGTATTTTAATAGAATGGTAATCTGCATCAGTTATTTGAATGTAGTTTGGAAATATTACAAGACTATGATATGGAAATGTACAGCTTTCACACAAATATTAAATTATTAAAATACGACATAAAACATGATAGCCTAATCCTTAGCGTAGCCTATCGATTGAGAAGATAAAGGAATATAACAGATGTATGTCTTTCTATTACACTATAGATATAAAAAAGAATGAAGAAATTTTGAATGAAGATTTGTTTCTATGATGCATATATGAGGTTTTAATTATAGAGTAAATGCATTTAAGCGTTTTGACTGAGCATAGCTTATCACTCAGGAAGTTGGCATATCCTTCTTTGTCTGCTGGTCTAGGAGGCTGTAAAGCCTTTTTTATGACTATCAGTATGTTCTTAGGACATCTCAAAAATGAAATGAGCTATAGGAATGACATTGTGCATGAAATATCAGCAAAGCATCTTACACAACTCGAAATATAGAAAATTCATATGTCGTTATATAAATGTTTAAATTAAAATCAATATTATAAATAAACCAACTCAGAAATTCAAATCAAGTAACTGTGATAAATTTGCATGTTCCTCGAACGATATATGGAGGTCCTCCTGAAATTTTTACATTCGAATATAGTAAACATACATATCTCTATTATTGGAAGACTAATTTAACCAGAGAATACTATTATAATAGAGCATACAAATCTGAATATAGTTACATATGTACATGGGGTCCTAAGGATGTATGTTTATAAGTCAAAAAACTAGTTTAATGTAAATGATTATTAACCTGGGCAGTGGAAGATATTCAAAGCGTTGTGTTTAATAAACTGGTACATGTTTGTTTACTTTGTTACCTGTTACTTGATAGATTATATCTAAAAAATATCAGATATCAGTAGATATTATACTGAAGTAAACTATGACATCAGCTAAATGATGTGCAGTTGGCCAGGATTCAAAGCTCTAATTATATTTTAATTCATATGATTGAGTGTTTATATATATATATGTTTATGTATGTATGTAGGCTATAATAATAATATATTATACATGTCTTTGCTAAACAAACGAAGGTGAAAGCTGTGCTGTGAGAATAAAGTGGAAGTAATAAATCGTCTCACTTTTGTGTAAGCCCAATGTTTATCTTCCTGAGTCCATAGTTTACGAGATACACGCGTTTTCCCCTTACACTGTGTTCCCTTAAACTATGATAGCTTAAGCACAATGTTCAATAAGTATTAGTATTCTACTTTAAAATATCCTCCTAAAAATCTTTAATTCTGTAGAAATATTATGATGTCGTGTAGATGTATGGTTTTACACGATACACAGTGTCTCCAAACTGGAGTTAATTAAGAGTGACAAAAGTTAAGGGTTGAGTAAAAAAAATTACTTAGTTCAGATAAAATTAAGTGTTGTAAAATAACAATGTACACTTGTATTCAAAATACATTGACAAGGAGACGATTGACCTTGTGTTAGGTACTCACTGAAAATATACCATAGTGTTCTAACTAATCTATAATTGTAAAATAATGTAGCTTAAGTCACGTACATTCTTACAATATATTATTTCATAGCTTCCCCTCCCTCCTCCTGGTGTTTCACATGTTTAATTAATTTTCAAAAATGATACTGAAACTTAAAAATTCCTAACCATTATACATTTCTTTTACATGGCATATCAATTAATGGTATTTATATAATTTTACCAACCTATCTAGATAAATTTTGTTCATAAATTTCAGTTGATTATTTTAAAATTTTTAAATTGATGGGTGCACCATAAGCTACATAATATAAAAGTATTTGAAGGGTAATGAATCTTTGTATTGAACCAATAGACTGTAACTGTACATAAATGCGGACCTGTAATACATATTATAATTTTGAGAGATAGTTAGTTCTATTGCTATAGGTTATTACTGAATTTTCAAAAAATAAATATTTGCTACATTATGTAAGTTGTGAACAATCATAAAAATATTGTGGTGATATTTTTATTAAATAATTTACCCTTTCTAAAAGGCGTATTGAAACATAAACAAGATATCCCATATTTTCAATAATGTAAAAGTAAAAACTATATTTTGAATATTCCTAACCTATAACGAGCTCACTTAAAATCATATGTCCATATTGTAGTAAAATACTAATACACGCATACATTTAATCAATGTAACACTAAAACATTTTTCAAATCTACCATATCCAAGGACAACAGTAGTCACAGAACATCCATCCCTTTGTACTCTAAAAGCTTCGGTGACATTAGGAAAACTTTTTTATTGAAGCACATTGCTGGAGTTTATATGATTGATGTAAGGAAACTTTGCCGTTCATTAATAGCTTTACTGAATCATAATCTTTAGCCGGTGGGCCTGAGACTTGCTATAGTTGTTAAGTTAATGTTTGAAGTAGTTTCTTTGATCAACGAATTAGTTTTTACTTTGAATACGATCTTGTACTTGACATCATTGCTTTTCTATTGAGAAATTCACTTTACATATAGAGTTTTGTGTAAACCTAGACGTTCAATCATGAAATGGTTTTTATACCATCTGTAAGTTCAGCCCTCCACTCCTGCAGACTTACAAAACACCTTTTCTCTTGCCTTCTCAGTATTCTCTTGTTTCCGATGTTTTCAGCTCACTACGTTGCTTACCTGGAAAGACTCTTACTTAATGGTTGAACCTAACTCACTATTAGCAGAGCATCCATTCTCTGCACAGCTGCTCCTCTATATAACTCGTCTGCAAAGTGTTATATTACACACATGCGAAAGAGCACAGAGTTCTAGTATGACATGATCAACAACTTCCTTCGTATCGCAGGGCCACCAATAATTCGCATTTGGTAGCTCAAAGTTACTGTACGATATCTGGTGCAATTGAGAAGTGAGTTATTGTAAATATAAAAAGTAGTCTTCGGTTTTACCACTTTAGTGGTCAAAACAGAATTTCGCATTTGTTCAGTAATTTTCCAATTAAAGTCATCTAACCTCCTACAGGTAAATATTCAGTGGTGATATATTTAAGAATTGTCTTGAAATGTATAGAACTTCATACTCCATATTACAGAATTTTGTTTTTCTTCAATAGTTTTGAAAATAAGTAAACAGCACAGCCAGGCATGGTAAAGTATTGGACACGTACAAAATAATGAAACCAAATCACCTCACACACACTAATCACCAGAAAATATGATTCACGTCTGCAACTAATCAACTGTAACTCACCAGCGCATGCCTAGTTTGGCAGCAGCCCTACTGACATATGTAGTAAAGTTCAGTGTCTAGGAGCAGTCGGCCTGTTAGAGCTCAATGCACAATTGGTTCCTAAGAGATTTTTTTCCTGCTTCTGTAAATTCCTGATTTTTACAATAAAAGCTATGTCGATTACGGGTATTATTTTCATCGCCTCAAGAAAAATTCCATTTGTATTTAGAGAAGTGTTACTTATTGAAATATAACCTAAATGCTATAAAATCGACAAATGCCTTCGATATATGTTGGATCCAAATGGAATTTAAACGGTATTAATGTTATTTCTTTAAAATGTTTTTATTTAATTTCTTGGCGAGGGTGTTTCTAATTATTTCTCGTCTCGTTGAAATAAATTTAAATTTTAGTGCAAAATGCACTTTTCATTTGTTTTAATTGGATTTTTTGTATTTGATAGAGGAAATGGAAAACAATTAAACGTTGCGTTAATGCGAAAATTAATATAACATTTCATAAATATTTGTCTAGCATTTATATTTTTATATTTTATAACTTTTGACCTCAATTGGAAGATATGTTGTACGAAGTTTATAAATAATAAATTAATATGCCCTTTATAAAAATTTAATAGTTTACGTTATTCCATAATCAAATTATTCATCATTATAAATCGAGTTTCGTATCAACAAAGAGATAGACTACACATTTCTTCACATTCAATTATAAATTTGTAAGCTTCTGTTAAACCACAGTGGTATCAGTCTAAACTAATCACTCTGTTACTAATTACATTGACGGATGAATAATACTATAATCCAATCATTATTACTTTTAGATCTTCTTAATAAGTGAAATCAGAGAAACGTTGCGACTAAATTTTCTCTTTAACGAGTTTTTCGTGTTTTTATCTTTATTTTTGGCATTGAAATTAGTTTTTTAGTGATACATCGTTTCCTTTGATGTAACTGATGTATAAATTGGATTTTAATCTGTTCATCATACAATTTTATAACCACCGAATTTATAAAAATGTAGCTTTCAACATTTTTTATTGAAGTTTTATACTGAATTTAATATACGTACACTAAGATTATACATTATGTAGTTTGTAAAGAAAATAAAAAAAATATATACAAATTTTGAAACGGTGTTTTTAATTGTTCAAAAATATGTGTTTACACAAAGACAACCATAATCTCCCAACTCAGGGAGTAAAGATATTATGGAGAATTACTGAGTAAATATCATAGTTATAAGGCCTTTCTTATGTAATTAAAACAGTTACGAGTAATTACAACACTTATTTACAAATATTAATTTTTCCGGAAAAATTTAGTATTTTAGACATGAACATCAGACAACAAGATCTATGATAAATTAAATTTCGCTGGACATTACTTGTGATCTAATGTACAAAATCAACCTCTGAATGTTCTAGTATAGGCACTATCTTAGTTGTACAGGATTTGGCTTCTCTGATTGTAATGCATAGTTTCTTGATCGGAAAACAACGCAAAATCAATTATGGAACAAATTCTACTAAGATCGGAGTAAATTACAATGGCCATAAATATACAGTACACTTCGGTACTGGCTATTCATTGATGTATTATAAAATCGAATATTTAATGCCATCACATACTATATACTTCATGTATCGTTAAAGATAGTATAATATTTATTTATTACGTTATCTTGGGTAAATTAATTTCAAAAGCTGCAGATTTAATTTATAAAAGAGAAAGGAGTATTTTCAGTCAGCAACGAAAAGCTTTTCATTTGTGTCTCAGATACGCTTCACCGACCGAATCTACATTCAAACCCTTTATTTTTATTCCCAAAGCTCGTTTTACAATATTATTTTATTCATATATTTTCATACTAAAATCCAATCAATATCTTCTAACATGAAATGTCGTATTTTAATAATATATCAGAGAACGCAAACATAAGGACAAAACATTTCAGTATTGTCTTTATGAGAACAAATATTTACTGAGAACCCTTTAAATATATGCATGACTTAAGTTCCTATGAAGCAAATATCTGACCTCCGAGATCAACCCTCATTCGTATGTACATATATGTCCTCTGGCATGGCTAAGACCCTCTCGTAGTTTTGAAAATGGTCTTTTTTCATGTTTCCAATGCTTTAGACCCTTTTGGAATGCTATTTATTCCTAAACTGTGAATGTTTACATGGGTAAGTGATATTGGTTTCCTTCGACATTGTTGGGCAGCATAGTTACCATAACTGAAGGTAAAAACGCAGGCACCAGGCACTAACATGATTTAATCAGTCATTTGTTTCTCGACAACAAGGTTAGGAAACTAGCAAGCGCAGTGACTATAGCAAAATGGAAAACAATCTAAAATGCTCCAAAAAAAAATTGCAATTTTTATGGCAAAAAATCTTGGAGGGGACATCGCGATAGTTTTTAACTGATGAGGAATACGATACTGATTGGTTTATACATCCTGATATCAATCCTACAATTACCAAGGAAAATATGATGATATAGGAAATACTGATTGGAAAGCAATGGCATATACTTGACTCTATTACATTTAAGTAATTTCTAACATTCGAAATACAATTACTACGTGTAGAGACGAAGGCCGTGAGCTAGGCGGCGACCATAGTAGACATATATTTACTTAAAGGGAATTGAAGTAATCATAAATTATAATGACTAAATCAGAAAATTAAAAAGTTCATGTGTTTGTGTGTATGCCCACGTTTTTACTCAACACACTATCTCGAAAACCGTTTACATACATTGGAGATATTTAGCACCAATATAGTAATTTGAAAAGTAAAGCACAGGTGAAACAGAAATACATCACTCTATCCTTCATAACCGAAGTAGAATACAAGCACTAGAAACTGGAGATTTTTACCTCTAGCTGACTTATTTGTAAGACATTATGCATATTCAGAATATGATGAAAATAACATGTTCAATCAACTTCTTAAAATGGAATTTTTCTTTTTTATATTGTAAGGAGGTTACTATAAAATGTTTTTAACCAAAATAATTTAAAAAATATTTTTTATGAAGATATTAAAAACCTATTTAGATAATTAACAAGTACTTGTAACGAATATAGCTTGGATGTGTAGGATATATAGGATCGGAAATAATTTTGATTGGTGTCGGAGAAATTTTGTCATTTCAATCACAGAGAGATAGTTTTATTTTCAAATTTAATAACCATTTCGATGCAATTATTTTTAATCTTGTATTCAATAGTTTATTGACAACCCATAAGAGATCAAGAAGGCTCTGTTCCGTCAGCAACGAGAAGCTTTTCAATCACTCGCATCTGTGATCTTTCTCTACACATTAAATATTATATCCTGATAAATATATAAAGAAAAAACTGTTTCGAAAGAACAAAGGAACACACTGAATCCCTTTAAAAGCCAATGTAAAGAAAATGTACGAAAGCTTAGCGACCGACGGCAATGTGTATTATGTTTCTGAGATAACCCAAATAGAAGCCAACGGTAATCGTAAACCCTCACAATAAAGAGGGCTTTAAGTCGGTGGAGTCTCTGGCTTAATACATTTGTCACCAAGTAAAATTGTTGTCAATAAATGTCTCAAATATATCTGGTTAAAGAAAGCTTACAGACTCAATTTAGGATTTAATGCGTTTTTGTGTTAATTTTCTGTATGTGTATAATTTATTTTATCTATGTTTACGTGATTACAATAAATAACCGCAACGGGAAACTTTTGTAATTTTCGTATGCATAATTTGTCTAAGTATGTATTTAATTACAACAATAAAAGTGTTGGACATCAATTATTAAGAAACTTTCTACTAGACAATTTAAACTAGAAAAAAACAAAAAAACATCTATGTTTGCAGCAGCCAAGTTCACTAAGTAAGACAATAATATATAAGGTGAAATCATGACGCAAGAGAAGGATAAGGACTTGACATGTTCATTTTTCATAACTTGGTACACCATCATATTTATAATATACACTAATATTTTATGGCACTATTTCAAGATAAAACAATAAACGCTATCTTTCCTGTAGCAAACACAAAGCAAACAGTAAAAAATTCTTCATTTCTATGTAACCTAGTTCCTAGAAGCAATACCAAATTATTTGTTCTTAGGTCACTTTGTAATCACGCACGCCTTTGTATCCCTTTGGAATATGAGTTTTTCAGGGAGATTCTTAACATTCCGATTACAAACTAGTACAGTATAATTTTGAAACATAAGATATACAATCATAAGTCGCAGCATTGAAACTTATGACACTGCTTATACACTGTAGAAAATATAAAGTAATTAAAATATGTAGAGTGCTAATTAATACATATAGGATAGGAAATAGATGGGTTCCTCGTACGAAATATAGAAAGTTAGACCTTAATCTTAAAATAAATCATAATTGTAAGACGTCCAAAGAATGAAGCGGGCTGAAAATTAGGAAAACAAAACTCCTTTACAAATATAATGTAACTTTAATATCTGAGGGAGTAACCTACTACCGTCAGATAGTTCTTTATGTCTTCCCTTGCGCTAAAAACTATCATTAATAATTAGAGCCATACCTTATATTAATATGGATATATAGGTAAAATTTCATATTTCGGATAGTGTAGTTTTCTAACTTTTCATAGTCTCTTTTGCACTGAGATTTCTAAGACTTGTAATGCAAGAATTAATAGGTAATTCCATAAAAACATAATTATCGTCATAATATGAAAGTCCTAACTCTTATGAAAACAAATAGACCAATGTATACTACATCACAAAATAATAACCACTGCACAAACAAGTTGTAAATTGTAGATGCTGAGAGAGAAGAGGAAAATAACCTTCTAAGGTCAATATATTTGGAATTACTAATTATAAATACATAAATAAACATTAAGGAGGGTTAAGATCAAAGTCAGAGTTTACTCTAGGGATACATTCATCATGAAAATATCCGTTACTGTTGAGCCACATCAAATGGAATGCAAAATGAATCTCACTAAAAATAAAAGTGTAAATATCGTAAAAAATTGTATAAAACTATTTCTCTGAACAGTTCATTTTGTTTTATCACATTAATGAGTGTTAAACACATGTAGTATCGTATATAATTTTATGTCTTTGAGACCTAAGCTCTTATTTCAAATTGTAACTCGATTGGAATCTTTCGGCTATTAAATTATACACTGGAAATTAATATATTGTTATCAAAATGTCGACACTTATGTAACAATGAACAGTTTTAATGCTTTAACATTTTAAAATAAAGCAAGACCGTGCTCATACTAACTTAATTGTTTTTTTCTTTGGTGTTTGATATTTTCGTCGTATAAAATGTTTAGGTTCGAAACTTATTATTTTACATTAAGAGTTTATTGCTAAAATTGGACATGATATTTTCCGAATTATAAATAATATAATTGTATTATATTACGTTTTATATTACTGACAAAATAGTTCAACAACTGTGTGAGTTAAAATGATCAACAAAGAGACAAAGTTTTAAAATGTTTTTAACATTTAAATATTCCATAAATAAATATTAAGGCTGGTCCCTCATAAGAAAGTTTCAAATTAAAAATTCCTACTATTATTATTAGTATTAAAAGTGTATGGTCTATGACGTACCAATTGTTGCACACATAAATGGACTCACTGTTAATAAAAACGAAGCAAATAACAAACCAGAAACCCAGTAGAGATTCTATAGTAACATTAGAAATTGATGGCAGGCATGTAAATGAGCCTCGTGTGGTAGCTAATGAATTTAATAATTATTTTCTTTCTGTTGCTGAAAAACTAAGTGTAAATAAAAACAAATCAGATATTTTATCCACTCTAAATTATAAAGAGTATTTTATCGAAAGGCCAGTTTTAAAATCAATGTATATGGCCCCAGTACTAGAGACAGATGTTAGGGAAGCGGTGAACTCATTAAAGAATGGGACTTCTCCTGGAGTTGATGGTATTAATTCACATATTATTAAAAAATATTATCAAAAAATTGCTCCTGTCCTGACGTATGTTATCAATTTGAGTTTTGAGACAGGGGTTTTCCCTGGAAAGTTGAAGGAGGCTGTGGTGATTCCAATTCATAAAAGCAGCTCGAACCTGGCTTGTAATAACTACAGACCCATCTCTTTGCTTTCTTTCTTCCTTTTCAAAAATTTTTTGAAAAAATAATGAAGAAAAGATTAATACTATTTTTAGAAAAAGTAAAATTCTTTAGTACAAATCAATTTGGTTTTAGACAGGGAATGAATACGGAAACTGCATTACTAGATTTTATGGATAGGGTATCAAATGGAATGAATGATGGAATGCGAGTGAGTGGTCTATTTTTAGATATTCAAAAGGCTTTTGATACAGTTGATCACAGAATATTGGTACATAAGATGTACAATTGTGGTGTAAAAGGTGTTGTGTACAGATGGTTTAAAAGTTACTTGCTGAATCGATCTCAGTGTGTAAGAATAAATGGGATTTTGAGTAATATGGGAGTAATAAAATATGGTGTTCCACAAGGATCTGTTTTGGGAGCAATACTTTTTCTAATTTATATTAACGATCTATGCTGTGCAAAATTTAATGGGAAGAGTAACATCATTCGCCGACGATACAGCACTTTGCTATGTTGAACGGAATTGGAATGAAATAGAACTAAAAATGAATTCAGACTTAGAAGCGCTTCAATGGTGGTTTTCAAAAAACAACATGGTACTTAGCTCTGCTAAAACTAGATTTATGAATTTTAGTTTAAGACGAGAGGTTATTTTTGAAAATAAAACTTTTTATAAATGCATTGATTGTATCAGTGGAGGCGGGCAGTGTTCTACTGTTTGTGCTGAAGTAAAACCTGTGGACAATATAAAATACTTGGGAGTAGTATTGGACAGGGAACTAAAATTAAGAATCATATCATGAATTTGAAATCAAAAATAAATAGTACTTTAAGGTTATTTTATTTTTTACGAAATATATGCAGTAAAGAATTATTACGGGTTCTATATTTTTCACTAGTGCATAGTCGATTGGATTATGGAATAATTTGCTGGGGAGGGACTTATCGTTCAAATATCAAACCAATCTACATGATTCAAAAACGTTTTATACGAATAATAGGAAAAAAGCTTAAAACTGAAAAATCTTTCCCAATTTTTTGCAATTTGAAAATCTTAACCCCTGCAATATATGTTCGTATATAAAGTTTTAAAAATATTTTTCATTCGTAGCAGATGCTGCATAACTGATAAGGCTTTTAAGTCTAAACTAAGAAATGCAGCTAGTTTTACTGTACCCAAACCTTCCAATACATACTTCACAAAAACATATTACTTTTTAGCACCAAGAATGTTTAATAAATTGCCAACTGAAATTCAAAATTTAAGAACAGCAACCTTTTTTGCTAATAAAGTTAGAATGTGGTTGTTTACTGTTGAAAATATTGAAGATAAGATGTTTAATATAGTTCAATAGAACATTCCTTTCATAACTAGTAGTATACTATCCTATTATGATTGCATAGAAAACGCTTGAAAACCTTTTGCCATACAATTCAATTCTAACAATATTTATAAATTTAAATAACGTCAAAAAAATATAAATTAACTTTGAAAGACATTTCCTGGGACTGAAGGGCTTATACAAAACTGCACTTGAACGATACATTTTCTTTTGAAATATCAGTATGTTAAAGTTTGGAAAATTATAATGTATGTGTGTATGTATGTATATATATATATATATATATATATATGTATGTATATGTATATATATTTATACTCTGTTTTGCCATAATATTACAGGATTTCTAGTGGTGAAAGTACCTCCAAACAGGCACTGCCTTGGAGTACTCTAGTTCCGAATAAATAATAATAAATATCCAATATATTTTGTACAATACATGACCCAACATTCTGATTTAATTTTGTTATATTTAAATGTGTCAATCCATGAATTTCACAGTAATATTGTACTTTATATTTGTTGTGCATGTATGAATGTGAAGAGTGTATGTACTTTTATTCATGTTGGAATGAATGCGTTAAGTTTTAAGGATGTAAAGTTAGGCTTGGCACTTAGTTTAAGATACTTTAAGATTTCAATTATTGTGGTAATGGCAAATGTATTTTGTTACCTAAGTATATTATTATGGTTTTTATTATCCTGTATTTGTACAAAGAACTATGTAATGTATTTATTTGGAAAATAAATTATTATTATTATAAATATTTATTTTACTGACTTCTGTAGTATTAATTTGAATTACAACGAAACGCCTGATTAAGATTTTAGAGTTATTTATAAATACATATTCAGTAATTGTAGGACTTACGATTGGATTTGTAAGAAACTACAAAATAATAATATGTTTGCAATACTGCAAGAAATAGTATCTTCACTCAAAATTCACATCATAAATCTTGACTTATTTAGCACTTCCAGAGCTTTCTTCATCCTAAAAAGTTTCTACTAAATGCTTCAGTACCAATAAATAACCTTCACGTTATAATTTCTTCAGGTTAAATAGCTCGTAATTTTTATTTACACTTTTTTACGTATGAAAGGTTTTTTTTGAGATTCTGTCAACAGTTAGTAAAAACGTGTTTATAGATACTACATTAATTAATTATGACTGGTACGTAAAAGTTTATTTACTTGCTTACTTCTTACACTCTCCGACCTGTAATATCAAGTTTATATCCAAATGTTATTTACACGAAAACATTGTATTACACATATTAACCTATATACTCGTGTAACACCGCAGATGCACAATCATTAAACTCCTGTTAAAATATATATATATATATATATATATATATATATATATATATATATATATATATATATATATATATATATATATATTGCAGCGCTCTATCAAGCAATCAGCTACTAGTGTATTAAAAGTTATAGAGTTATTATTTCCGTGCAGATTGATACTTCCTTTGAGTTCATTTTTACGTTTTAAATGTAAAAAAAGATAAATTCCACCTTTCATTTTGGACTGTTACTGAGATAATTTACAAACCGATTTCCTGTTATATTTGTCAAGAGAGTATGATCACTTGGTTTATATCTAACAGTACGCTAACTTAAAAAAGCACTTACTTTAAAATGTTATGAAAACTTTTTTTGAGTATCTACTTATGGCAAACCAAAGTTTAAATATTGTGGTATGGAATCAGTTCACTGCACAAAACGATTCCTCTGCCATTTTCTGATTGTTAAATTTATAAAAATTGTTGTGTTTTCGTGCCTACTAAAGTTATGTATGTAATAAAAAAATACGTGGACCAAAAGAGGAGGTGGTATGAAGAGATTAAAAAAGAGTACGTAAAAAAGAGATTTGGTTGTTATAAGAGATGAGTTTTTTTTTGTATATAACAAAACAAGGTTTCTTAATTAAGGCTTCAAATATAGAGTTAGATAGCAAAATAACATTATTTATTTAAGTTTAAATAAATAAAAGAAATATTGTAATATGTTACGAGTACATTTCTCTGTTAACTAAAATATTCCAGAACAAAAGAAAGCACACTTATTTCTGATGTTGATGTTCTAAGAAATTATTTTATTAGTTAACAACTAAACTTTAATTCTCATAAAACCGAATTGCAGGTTTCCACCTTATTAATAAAACAAGTAGTAAAAAATAAAAGTATATTTTATTGGTGTGTATTTTATTTGACTAATTAAGAGACTTGCAGTATTTAAGAGTAAATCTTGGAAATGAATTTCTCACTTTTTAAAATCGACATACACAAAAACGCGGACATACACAAGAAACGCTGCTGAATTAGGAACTATAACAAACACCACATTGGAGCAACTTGGGACGCTAATAATTAACAAGCTTTACGCATATCTCGTTTGTCCTTAGTACACTTCACTGCACAGTACTGCACCATGGGGTTACATAGTGCACATGTGAGAAAATTAACTTTCAACTACAATGTGTTATGAGAACAATTAGTGGTTATCTACAGCCAACTCCACTACCATGGCCTCGTGTACTGTGTAATATAACTATCCTTATAATAAAATGCAAGGAAGCGTTATAATAGAATAAGAGAATATCATATCTATCCCACATGTATTTATTTTGCAAGACAATCTATTGGACAGCCAACTCAGGTCACGAACACCACGTTTCAAGTCAGTGCAAGTCTCAGCTTCACAAATATTTTCTGCTAAAGCCAGCTGATATTTGAAGTAGATCACTGTTCAGTTAGTGTGGCCCTACATAACTGTATGGTGGAAAAACAACGGTACCCCGTTAACTAAATGTTTCCTTTTTATACTCGACCTTTGTGGCTTGAATTAAGCGTCAGTTGTTATTATCAATCATATATTAATTCACTTTAGGTAACTGAAAATCTAACATTATAAAGTCAAACATTGTTCGGAGAGTTTCTGACCTAGATACCTAACACAAAGGTAACCATCAATCGGAATATTGCACTAGTATACTCTTACACCTTGTCTGTTACTTGCTTCAGGGATGTAATTACGTCAGTAAGTTACTGAACAAGCAAAGCTTTATATAAGTGATTTTGCAACATAAATATAATTGAAAGCTTACATTGGTATTTAGTTTCCAAACGTGTTCTTTACATAATAATGATGGAATAGAACTGCTGTTCATCTTGCTACTTTTCGTTCTAACATCATATCAGTGGTTTGATCTCCAATCTTCGCTACACGTAACTAGTATTGTATGTGTAGCCTATTTTATCGTAGCAAAGGTTTTAATGGTGTTTTCTCTCTGACGTTAGCTCGTAGTGGTCGTGTAGCAAACGAGGGGTTGTGTGTCTGTAGAGTTTTCAGGGACCTAAGAAAAGGCATTTAAAAATGCTTGTGTCTGGCCTCCTTTTACACTTCATTTCAAATAGGACGTATGTCATAAATTTGTCTTGAGAATTAAGAGTCGTGGGGGGAATTCTTTCCTTCTGAATTCAGGCTAGTAATATATAAAAAATGCATAGCAACACTTATTATTTTTATACCTAATGAAAATAATAAGCTTATATATATATATATATATATATATATATATATATATATATATATATATATAATAAAACACACACACATATATACATATTTAAAATCATAAACATTGACAACTAAGTTTGTTCTTACAAAATCAGACTCTCCCGCCGATATCAATTTAACCCCCGACTGAATTTTTGCATTTAACAGGACCGTTATTTTCATTACAAACAATAAAACTTCAGCGTTTAAAGCAACATAAGACGCAAATAGATGTTTCAATCAAGTTTTAAGCTAGTTGAATATTTAATTCGTTCCTTGCAGTCAGGGAGTGTTATGATCGCACTAAGAAGATTTTCAGGTACAGTAACCTTGAACACGCTAGAGCAGGCAGAGTGCCCTATGTACAGCAGCTTACTTGTAGTACAGTAAAACTCATTTAGAGTGCTGTACTCTGACCAGTTATTACTACCGTAAGTAAGGGGTTACCACAATCTAGGAGAAGGAATATATGTTCCAAATAATCTGATTTTGCAAAATATCATTAATACGCCGAGAAATTAAAAACATTCCAAAAATATGAGATTGCAAAAACATATGCAATGCCGTATACTCATAGTTATTGTGACTTTTTTGATGATTGTTGCATTAAGCGAAAAGGTAGACTAAATACTCTGATTAACCTTCAACGATTAGGAAGGAAGCCTTGAACTGCTTGAGTCTGCAATAAACGTGACAATTTGTATGCTATTCAAAATGTATTGCTGCGAATGGAGTTCCTGTTTTGAGCACTTTACATGCTGCAAAAATTACCGAGTATGATCCGAATAATAAATTATTAGGGCTGACATTGTCTGTAATAACAATGTCCAGGACAATAATACCGAGTCCTTATCGTGTGTATCGGTCGTCGTTGGGATTGGTCGTCTCAGAGAGCACATTTCTTGTTTAATCTTTTTAAATTTTCCAGGAATCACGACCAGAATTCTCCAAGCCAGCTAAATGAACTTCAGTATGTGGAATTGCAGAAGTGATGGGAAGTGTGTGCCAGATAACCAGTCCACATCTTCTGTAAGTGGTCGGGTAATATCGTGGATCCTATCGTTCGTCTCCTATTTAAATCTATACATTTTTCTCATTGTTTACGAATGTTTCTGCCCATGTAACGCATTCAGGTGGATGCTAATAATACCTATTAATTAGTGCAAATGTGTTAACTTTTGCTATATAGAGCAAATTTTAAATAAATTCTTAGTACTGAACCTTTACATAAACCGACTGTAAAGGGAAGTTGTGTTTTCTTTATAGGATCGGTTCATGCTGTCTGACATGTGACTTGAGATTTAGTGAAATTGTTGAGGTAAAACTGTTGCTGTTTACACATAGTCCTTTTCCTCTCCAAAGATAACAGGTTTTGATGTTAGTAAACAATACATTTGATTAGAATTTACTTCTAGCTGCGATATTCGAACGCATCGTCCATTTTAAAGGTCTGAAGATTTGTTGTAGGTTTAGGAACCGGAAGTAGAATATATTCCCGTACCTTGGTACGTTTATTAGGATTGTGTAGCAGCATACTATCAATCATGAGTGTATTAGTCCTTTTCTGTGTATTCTTTACTTTTTTGTTTTAAAATTTTTAATTTTTGTGACATTTAATGTTGAAACAATAACCGGCATCGTGGTCAAATAACCAATCGGCCAAAAAAAAGAACAGAATAATAAAAATATGGAATTTAAATTTATTTATTTATATAGAAACATTAATATTATTAAGGATTTATACAACAGTCTTATACAATATTCACCTATCTCTTTCGTCTAATTGCATTCGCTATCAAATATATGACTACCAATTCAAGAACCCAATGTTCTTCGCAAAGAAATAAATATTAAAATACGTGTCACTAAGGCCTATTTCTTTATTTAATGTATTATAGGTGCTTACGAAAATTCGTTCACAGTGAGACTATAATTAATAAATGTCAATAACAAGCAATAGAAGATATTTGACTGTACAAAAAAACCAATAAGAAAAGTAATTAACAAAAGTTTTGTATTGAATAAAATGTAAAAGAGGTTTTCTGCAGTTTCCAGTTCTTGAAGTTTACAGTGAACAATAATGGGTTTTCTTATTATTCTATATTGGTTAAATAAAAGTTTACTTGTGAATTTTATAACAACCTAGCAGGCTAACGTCTCATTATTATGTTTACAATATCTCACATGAGCGATCTAAGCCTACAAAGGGAACGGCAACTCCACTATAATTATTGCTTATTCTTTTACAGTTTTTTCTTCAGAAATTTCACTGAGAATTTAACCATTGTTTGGAATGAAAATTGAAGTTACAATTGCGTACCAATTAATCTGATGGAAATTCATATCAAGACTGATTTGGATTTGTACTAAACATTTTAGAGATTTCCTGCTCTTTTAGCTCCATATAATGCATACTTCTATACATTATACTTGCATTTATCCGATAAAATATGTATAGCTACGATCTATCGAGTAGAAATGTAGGTTTAAGAATTGTAGGTATTTAATGCAAGAAGCATATAAATGCTTACTTACATGTAAATTACTTACATTTAAATGCGAAAGCATTTAATGCACATGGTCAATAGTTCCTTTTTTGAATAGTTTTAATTGAATTTACAACAAACATTTTTAAGGTATTATAGCAATTATAGAGTATTAATTGTTTGTAGAATTGCTTAAATAAATTGTAACAGAGCATTACTTTTGTTACCACAGTGTTTCATTAAATAAAAATGGGAAGAGCCACATGATTTGTTAGTTCCTATTTTGCTGGTGAAATTAAAATTTATTACCGTTGAAGCTTAGCCAAGATATTTTGATGCTTCACTATATGTTTATATTATTTACTTGTATATAAAGTAGTAAAATAAATTTTGAAGATTTAACAAATCGAAACCAGCAAACTTCAGTGATTTGTTATTTTAATGAAACTGGTAATTTGTAAACTTAATTTTAAATACATATGTTTAGTTTTCTAGTTCTTAACTAATTAAAAAAGAAGAAATATAATCGTATTAGAAATTTAAACAGTGTCATTATCGTTTACATTAAGACAAATATTATGTTTGCAAAATACTGTTAATATTTTTCTGTTACAAAATAAAATTAAAATGGCATAACTGCATTATTCTCAAAATATTATAAAATCTGTATATAATGTATTTAGGGGCGTTTCTTTTTAGAAACAAACTGGAAGATAATTACTGTTAAAAGCGAAGCATTGAACCTTTTCTATTATATACTTCACTGGATGATGAAGGTAGGGCTGGAAAAAGTAGATACAATAACGTGATTGATTGCTCAGTAAGCGCAGGTGATTACAGCGCTAAAAAACAGAAAGAAGCTTTCATTTGTTTTATGCTTCCCTCAAACAACAATAGTTTTATTAATATATTATATTTATGTTTACATTGTAACTATAAGTTACTTGACTTGCAAAAACATTATATAGTAGATTCCATCAATCATTACAAACTTCACTGTGTTATAATCACTCAGTATTATATTAAAATACTTGACATATAGTCCAGAGCTATGGGTCTTGCTCAGAAGGTTAATGTATGCAAGTAGACGTGCTGTACCTGTCGAAAGAACTTCCTTGTTTTGTGCAATCCAATTTGTCTAACACCAATAATACATCTTGTCACGAGAAAAAATTAACTCATATGACATAAGCGGAATCATGGAAGTCATATGAATAGTAATAACTGTACTAATTATTATAATCATTATTTTATTCTATTATATATACAATTTTCTAGTATTTGGACAATATCTTAGGTAAGGTTATTTACTTTTAGGTAGGTTGTTTTAGGATATGTTATCTTTGATTAGTTTAGCTTAGTTGAAGTTAGTTTTAGAATATGTAATGTTAAATTAAATTAGTTTTTTTAGGTAATGTTATGATAAGTTATTTTGGAATTGGTTTCGGTTTAGCTACGTTAAGTTACGGTATGTTATGCTAGGTTTGTTTGGATTAGGTTTGGTTAATTAAGGGTGGTTTGGTATTTGGGTTTGTTAGCATTGGCTAGGTTAGGTTTGACATGGCCATGCTAGGTTACTTTAGGTATGCGTCCTCTAACAAAAAAAGCTAAGAAACCCTCTCGTTTGGGATTCCTCCGTACTGAACTAAGATAAAGTTTAAGTCCTAATGAAACGTCTGGAGCAATAAATCAAAGAACGTGGTAAATGGATTGAAAATTAGAGTTATTTCATTGTTATCTGCTTAAAAAGCTAATCACTTTCCAACACTGGGCTTTCGAAACAATACCGTTTAAAGTTGTAAAGCCTAATTTATTCTAAAATGGATAGGAGGAATCCATTTCTCTGAATCTCTTATCTCAGTTGGTACACCTTTGAGTACTACATCAATTCCAATAGGATGTCCATATTTGGTATTTAAATAGGACGTCAATTAAAAAAATGAAGTGTACATATACGGGTAACATCTATTGTGTAATACATTGCTCATTCTCCTACAATAATAGTTATAATTAAAAATTATTGTGAAAACTGATACCATTAATTAAAAACCTTTGTTACACACATTCATCACTTTGCCTAGTTTTATCCCTGCTACCATTTTAACGTAACTACAAAAGCAAACTCTACACTCACGTTCAATCAACCTTTCCGATCATAGTTACGTTATTTGTTGAGAAATCGTTTGCTCTGCAGTCCTTAGAGACTGTGCTTAAAATATTGCAGTGTATTCAGTTGTTCACCTGACGAGACAATGAGAATACTTCTTAACCTAGATCGCCACAATAGTCTAAGTATTAATGTAGGCGAAAAATGCATAGATTTTGATTTGAGCTGTTCGTGGCAAATTTTATTGTTCTCTTCAGACGAACGTGACTCAAAATTCCAGGAGTTAGTGTGTGACAGCGTCAGATTTCAGCCGCTGCACTAAGAGAAAGGAGAACTCAAAAAGTCCAAATTCAGTATCATAATTATAATTCGCTGTTTATTGTTCTGAACGTCCCACATGGTTCAGTATTGGACCCAATACTGTTTGTTCATTGTTTTTGTCAATGTCACAAACAATTCCAACAATAAGACTGAAGGTTTTCAATGGTCGCTCCCGGTAAATTTAGTTGTTGCTAATTCTTAGGCCAAGAAATTAAACATTTTATACTGAATTAAATGTTCTTTTTCAAGTGGTGGGACAAATTAGAAATTGCTTATGTGACGATTTTCTATTTATGTCTCCATTATCGTTGATAAGTAAATTCGGAATAGTAAATCTTCTGGGACTGAATGTTGATCCTAATGTAAAGTTTATTTACCATACTAGAAGTGTAGCTGCTAAACTGAGTCCTTGCTGGTTTTCTCTCGTTAATCTAGGAATGACATTTTTAAAGATGTGGAATGTTTTCTACTGTGACAAATTTTCGTCTATCTATTTGAATAGCCCTCGTCAAAGGGTCGCCATTAAAACCTACAGAAACATATTCTGCTAAATTATACAGCAGCATGACAATATTCTCAACCCTCTTAATGACAAGACTGTCAGGATTCCAAGCTGTTTTTCGATATGTTTTACCACTACTTTTTCTACAGTTCTTGTTTCTTTTTATTCTGCATAATTTTTTAATATTAATCCTGCACCTGATTAAGAGGAAAATATCTTTATAATTGAAACGATTTCTTATATGACATTTTGTAACATCTTGTGATGGCAAATATCCTAAGTCCTACTATCCTTTTAAACTTTCCATTAAACAGTTGTGTATATTATATATAGTAGTTTTAGTTATTTTATCCTGAAATCTAAAATAGTAAAAAGTACTGTTGTGGACACTCGCTTTAATGTTACAGTGTACAGATTATTTTGGCTAGAGACATGTGTTCTATATAGGCTACAAATAGGCAAGATAAGAATTACATTTTATGCTTATAAAAATGAAATTTTCTATTATTTTGATATTAATTTAAAACAATAAACTTGATCTAACAATACAAATAAAAGACATATAACCGTGTAATGGAATATAAGTATGGTCGGCTAACCAAAATAAAAACATCTTTTTCTTAGGAACCTGGTGTAATCATTCAAGACGTCCGCCTATTTAAACAGTGTTAACCTCATGTAGTTGTAGACATCTGTAGGATATTATATTTGAAAGATACAATTAACCCTCATCGGAAAGTTATTTATATATATTTTTTTTTAAATAATATAATTTTAGAATATTTAAACCATAAATTATATCTAAGTTGGAGATCTAGATTGTAATCTAGATAAACAATAAAAATATCCAAAAACGAAAAGGCGTTTAGCTATATAAACAATAAAAACCCTCAGCAATTCTAAGTCCGAAATAAGGGCGTAAAACTACATTTGTTTTAACATTGTACTTATTGGGAAAACTTAAGGTGATTTAACTACAACGAGCTCATTATCCAGAAACTTACTGAGGATGAAGAGTAAGCAGCCCAGGATTGTCGACCGTGCGTCTACCCCAGCTTAAATGTATGTCTCTTCTAGCTAGATACAATCAAGGGATTTACTGAGGATAAAGAGTAATCATCCAAGGATTGTTACCCGTCATCAGCTTGGCTGCCAAATCTCCCTGTACTATCCCTACGAATCGTACCGGAACATGGTTAGGGCAAAGAGAGCCAAAAACGTCCTTCACTTAACATGAAGGCCGTCCAGCCACACCAGGTGGCAAGTTAAGAGACAAGAACAGCAGTAGGAAATGGACAACATGGCATGGGTGGCTCTAAGTACTGAATAAGGAGGTCTTGTGCCTATAGTCAGTGGTGGTAGCGGTAGGACCTCAGGGGCATCCCAGAAACCCGTGTATCTCCTGTACTTATAGGAAAATACTCACGGTTATTTAATGGGAAGTTAACCACATCCGGCTCAGTATCAGAGGTTAAAGAGTAAGCACGCTAGGATTATGTCCAGTGTACCCATCCCCAGCTGGACCGTCTGTCTCTCTGTACCAGATGACGAATTGCTGGTGGCTGCGACATACAAGCACAGAAGGCGGTGTAACCTTGGACCTCATGGAGCATTAATGTTCCCGGCAAACTGGGCAATGAGGGGAGCTTTCGATGGAAATTCTGCTCTGTGTGTTGTTGCTAGAGTCCTGTTCAGTGTTACCTCGGCAAGTTGGTCACACGCTTGGGTGTATCCTGTACCTCTGGGGATATGACGTAAAACTGGCTAAAACTACCGAATTCGTGACTTGCTCTTTAATGGATCCGATGGTTAGAGTCTACAGAGAAAGAGGTGGATCTTAGCTCACCGTGGCTCATATTGCAGGGTACAGGTCGAGGGCTGGTCACTTCGGCATATTTTGTACCTCAGAATAATCTACGGATCGTTCCAGTAGCAAATAATTTATATAAAGAAATAACGAAAGCGGAGACGTTTCTTAATTATAAGCCGAAGATTAGTTCAACAGGTGTCAGAGGCATCCTTTTTATTAGGAAAATCTGCTCATTTGACTAGTTTTCCTACTTTATAGTTTTGAATGTACGAGAGTGATGCGTACTAATATTTTAACTGTCTTGAATTGTAGGCTGCTCCTAGTAGCTTATGAGTTGAAGCAATAACCTAAACGATGGCTATTTATGTACTTTTACTAACATATCTTATGCGACCAAAGTATACGTCACAATTCTAGTTAACATAATTCACACAATATTCATAATAACATTTACATAGTGTTCAGCGTGGTACAAACATTCAATATAGCCTACTCAGTCCGTCGTTTAAATGACACTAGGACGCCAGCTTTTCAATGTATAATCATATTTTTCTGGACTATTGTATGACTTGAACAATAAAATTCATTTGTACAATCGTAAACATTTGTAATTATATGTATAACTTTTCCCTTGCCAAAAGGCATGACTTGCAGAGCTTTTAAAGGGTTATGTTTTCTATAAAATAAATTAGTTTTACTTTTTTTTAAAGTTAGAAGAAACGTAACGTTTATTTAAGTTGGATCATAAGAAAGAAGAACATAATTTTCTGAAGTTAATCAAATAAGTTCAGTTTCGGTATTATCAAGATAATGACATTTTGATCATATCCAATAATATTGTATTTGGTTTAATAAAACTGTAATAGAGATGGTAGAAAATTATTACCTAAAATATTTATTATTTTGGAGTTTACAAAACTTTTAATCTAAAGCGATTTTATTAATACGTAGTACCGTTTTCGTAACGTCATTGCCGTAGTTAAAAAAACATTTTACTATAGCAAAAGAGTCAGTATCTTCTATTAATTGCACGCTATGTCGCTTAACCAGGCGTACTTCACACAAAGGCCCATTTGTCCTGATTTCACACCCGAGCTCTACAGTTAATTGCAACCGGCCCATCAAAAGGCCTTAATCTCTAATTCTGCGATCACACACCAAGAGCCTAATCATTATCTAATACATGGCTTGATATTAACGTGTTCTTAAAGGAATTAAATCTCTTCTAGTCATGTGTATAAACAACCCATTGTACCTGGACATTTAATTTTATTTGAGGTAAATAAATGTTTCGCCAATTGAAAATATTTGTGTACGAGGTCCGAAACACGTTTTTTATCTTATTGTTGTAAACAACTAATTTATTTCAAAATACGAGTATGCTGATACATGATCAAGATGGTAATTCTGTGCCAATTGCACTTGGAAATCTTTCAGTAATAAAATAAAATCAATTTGCGATGGATTTTCGTATTAATTTTCCAGTGATCCAGTGTATGTACCGCCAAAGAAAAATCTTATAAACTATTAGGAATAATTTATAATACATCATAATTAACATAATTATTCTATCGTTGTCTTGTGCCCGTAAATGCTTAAGGTAAACCACCATTAAAAGCAGTTTTACGTTTGGAGTAAAAAATGCCACTAATTATTATACAATTATTTTAAACAAACATATAGAAGATAATCAAGTTTCATTAGTAAAAATTATTTGTTAGATTTTTGGCAGTTGATTATCACAGTAAAAATGTCTGAAACTCCTAGAAAGTTCCGTTTATTACGACTAGACAGGCAATATAAAACAAATGAAGTTTTCTTAGATCAAGTAAGTATACGTTTCTCGTTTTTAGTTGACTACTTCTAAAGTTTTAGATTAAAACCTGCGGCACGGGTTTGGTTTAACGCATACATCGGTCTCTAGCCTCGGTTTAGTTTATCAGAAACCTATATCATTCTTTGGCAAAATATAAAACTCTTTGACCTACATTCTGTGTGTGCGTTTCATTTCCATACATTTTTAACTTGGTAACAATAACGATAAAAAATTGTAAATACTTGAATAAAATTGCATAATATTCAAGAACTTGTATTGGTAATAATATTAATTTATACTTGTACTGTGCTGTATGTTGACCATGTATAGATTAGTTAACATAAACACGCAGAGATGGATGTGGACGAAATCCTACAGAGTAGGGTAACACGGAGGGAAAAGAAAGAAGGATGAGCTGCGCATGCGCGGCCCTGTCTATACCACTTTTACCGGGAAGATTTAATACGTATATTATTAACGCTCCATTTGGGACTGTTCCATTGAATATTGGTTCTAAATCATATCTGCTGCTGAGGCGATTATCTTTTAAACTGATCTGAACTTGACAAGAAATTATCGCGGGCAAAGTGGTATTTATAAACTTCTATTCCAAGTATCTCATTTTCGAGCTACGATTAAAAAAAAGAGTAGATGGATTTAATCTAAAATCTATATCATATGCATTATGTTTAAACTTGTTTATTGGTAAGATGAATATATAAACCTTTGACTTAATATTCTCGTCATTCATCGTGGAACTGAACTTATGTATGATATAGTTATTTCTTATTTTCTACACTTTTTGATTTTAGGCAAAGAAAGCTTTAGCTTTTGTATTTAACAGTCATAACATATAATACTTGCATGCAATATTCGTATTTAGGATGTTTCCCATATGTATACACGACTAAACTAGGCCTACATGAATAATCAATCTCAACTATATTTTAACTACATATATCGTCATGACAATTTAAAAAAAACATTGAAAGACCGATAGGGTCATATAGAATAAAAAAAGTCTGCAATATAAGGTGTGCACCATTTCTGGTAGAGGTGAATTATTGTAGAACTAATAAAAGTTTATTCAAGCTGAGTTTAAAACGACAATTTAAAACTAAGACACGGATTTCAGGTTGCAGAGACCTTCGGGAATGCGTGAAAGCACAAGAAATTATTACGTTGTTACTTTATCCACAAACCCACAACGTATTTATAGTATTTGCTTGGAGGAATTGAAACTAAATGACATGAACGTAGACAATCCACCAAGTTTTCTAATCCAAGTTTCGCAAGAGTGGTCCACTGGAGATATTTCATATTACGACCTAAGCAACCTCTACAGTAATTGAATTCGGCCTCAGTGATTGTTTTATCAATCTGTTTATTGCCACCTTGAAATTAATATTTTTTTCCTTTTAATCTTAAAGCTTATAGCACTGTAGTTTAAAAATAACACAATCTTCTCATCTAAATATATATATTTATATTTCTATACTTTTATAAAAACATTTAATAGGTTCTCACCATATGTTAGAGTATGTGTTACTTAATCACGTAAACATTACTGAACCAATCGTAATGAAAGTTTAAATGGAAATTCTTAGCGTACCTGGTTAACACATGTTCTTATTTAAAGCTACATTGATTTATTTTTTTTATTAAAAGTTAAATTAAATAAAAATTTTGGGAACGAAATATTGGGACTTAATTTTAGATTAGATTGTGAAATGTCAGGGTAAAAACGAACATGTAATCCTTTGGCAAGTTGGCACTGGTAGTTTTAAATGGTTACGAAGGCAGGTTGACTGCCTTGCATTGATTAAAACTTGTCTATTGCGAGTATTGTTCTCCTTGTTTGATACAGCTGGACCAATGAGAGAGCACCACGGATGTCCTGCAAAGTTGATTGGAAAGGGAAGTATTTAAGCGCCCGTTCATAATTCTCGCCCTTCTTTTGGTTATTTACGTGAGTAAAGTTAATTGCAGTTCGCCGTTTTTCTTAATATTTTTCCGCGAGTGATTTTGAGGTAAGCACCAAATTTGTTGTACGTTTTATTGAAATAGTCTTCTTGATCTGATATTAAATTAATTTTGTTGTCTTTTTATAGGAAAAATTAAATTCATAGAAACTACAGAGCAATCTGAATAACTTATTCTCGAAGAACAATAGAACAAAATAGTATCATACAAGTTACATTTGGTTCAAGCTTGCAAGAGAAGTGAATTAAAATTGAACTTTGTTAATAACTTTAATTGAGATTTGGTAAAGTAGTAATTTATTAATATTTAACTGGAACTGTTTTATTGTGAATTATTAATTGAAAATTAATTTAACTTCAATAATTGTTAGAGAGAGAAAGAGTTCTAATCTGAATTGCAGAGACTTGAAAGTTAAGGTTCAAATAGTGTAAAGAGAAGTTGAAATTTTTATTTTGAATTTTGAGTGAACTTAGAAGTGAACATTTTTATTTTAATTATTTCCAAGTGGTATTTCATTTTATTTTAAAACTTTATTATTTTATTTTAAAAGAGAGCTTTGATTTTTAGTTTGATATATTTAATTAATATTTTTATTTCTTGCCAAAGGAATTTTTAAATTTACTAAAAGCTTTGTAAATTCTTTGTGGAAAATAGAGTGATAAAAAATTCTGAAACGTTGAACTTATTAATTTGCCAGTAAAAAAATCCATTGTTTTTAATTTAGAACTGTGATTTTTATTTTAGACAAACCAGATAATATTTAATAGTTAACAAATTTAGTAATACATTGTACTTAATATTTACTAGGATCTTTAATAATCAAACAATATTTTATATAGTCTTCAATGTATTATTGATGATTTAAATATTAATACTCTGGAATATTAATATCAACAATCCAAGTCGTTATATTATACTTATTTCGGAAATCCTTTGAGCTACGCCAAAATAAGTTTTTATTTGTTTTATTTTATAATTTATCCTTAGGGGTTTACTAAATATTTTGCTTACAAGGTACTTAATAAAGGCTTTACGTGGCGATTGTCAAGATGAAGGAGTAAACGCATTTATTATAAAACCACATATTTGAGACTATTCGATATATCGTCATATAAAGATTTTAGGTGTTCATTAGTGCATACAATTCTATATGGTTCACACAAACACTACGGAAGTTCACAATGGAAGAATTTTAGGGGCATCGCTCACTTAAAAATATAAGATATTTTATATCACCAACTAAATTTTGAACTTTTTATAAACAACCAGATTGGTCCATGCATATTGTAATGAATCTGATATTTAAAAATTTTAAAATAACTTTTTCCATGATTGAGTTGATCATATAGGTCGCATCTAAGCGTAGGATGTTGGGCTTCACAATTTAACTTATAAAACCACTAAAGAACTTCATATTAGTAAAGCTCAACACATCTCAGTTTGTAGTCAAAGTTGAATTTTTTCAATTTTAACCTATTTTTGAGTCGATTAAGATTAGTAAAATTTGGAGCCTTCAATCGTAGGATGTTGTGACTACAATTTATACTCGTAAAACCCCCAATAAACTTGATATTAGTAAAGCTCAATTCATCTCAGCTGCAGTTAATGTTGAATATATTTTTATCTTTTCACCTTTTTAACATTTCTTAAACTTACAGTATAGTAAGATATTAAGAAAAAAATTAATTTTTACACACATAAAAAGCATTAATGCTCTCGTCTCTGTATGTGTAAGTTTTAAACGAAAGTGGTGTCCGGTAAGTAGCAAATTGAACGATAGAAACCTATCTAGATTGACTCCCGGGGTACACGATTTATTTACTTCACCAATATGATTGATGGGTTCCTGATAGGAAAAGACCCGGAATATTTATGTTAATGAGGAAGGCAGAGAATTTTCCAGCCGTTAATGGCAGTGTAGTGAAGCAGCCGTTAGTTACATATGAGTAAAACACTAAAGGCAGTATAATAAAATATTGTGGCTTTATACTATATCAGCTTACCAGAATATTTATAATGGCAATTATAACAACTCGCTGAAATATCAATCAGAGTATACTGTATACTGACCTGTAGCTTAATCATAATATTGTAAGGGATGACAGATTGGTTGATACTTATTAAAAAAAACAATTCTTCTTACATGACTCTCTCTGTGTAAAAAACTAAGTTATGTTTTTTTAGTAAAACTACCTTAAAGAAAATTTGTATATTTTTCGTAATCGAAGCAATTCACATACTTGTTACAACTAGAATGATAGTAAGTACATGAGTTTAGATCATACGTATTTTCGTGCGGATGGTTAGCAAACCAGTTTGTAGAGAAGTTCTTTCTGTACTTTAGCCCAAATAAAATGTACTCCAAACCAGCATAATTTGTGTGAAAATTGTGATTCTCCTTTAATTAATATTTGGTATATTGTGCTCTGTAAATATATACATGTACTTGGATATGTAGTATACTAAAATATTAAATGTTACGTAGTATAGTAAAGGTGTCAAATAGCTATCTGCAGAGAGGAGCTATACTTCATGCTTCTGTTCTGAATTTACCATTAATTGAGATTTGTCTGATCTATTTTAGTATGTTTTACAATGATTTTTACAACACACAATTTCACAATATTAGATTTTTAATATTTAGACCGCGTAATTACTGTATCTTTTCATATAGTATCGTTTGATGTTTGTGCAAGATAATCACACTATGGTACACAAAGACGTAGATTATGTACATCAGAGTACGATATCTTACATCAAACATAACTCTATAGAATAAATAATAGTGTGTTTTTAAGCAACGAATTACCTATAAATATTATTGCATAGAAACAAATAAAATATATAAGTTAACATTATTATGTTTAAAAACACGCCCAGATCAGACCATCTGTTAAACAAGTTACTATAACCTGGGATGGTAACTAAAAAATTCTTATTAATCTAAATAAATCAAATAGATGAGGCTTAGTTTAAATTATATAGTTATAAAATGTAAAATAACTAATCATCCACTCAGATAAGCAGTAAAGTTAGGTGATGAAGTAATATTAAAGTCTGAAGTAGAAATAAATAAAAAAATCAATTCGGAAAAAGAGAAACTAAAGCAGTTTGAAACATTGATGTTGAAAAGAAGCCGCATTTCCCTGAATGCGTTTTAAACTGTTCCCTAACGGCAGTTTTTATGGCAGTTCTCGCGTTCTCTGTACATTTCGTTCGTAGTTGTGCTCGTAAATAATTAGGTTTACTCTCAGCAACCTACAAGCATTTACTTCTTGGGTCGATAGTACTTAAAAAGGCCAACAAAATAACGTATGAACTATAAAAAAGCGTTTCGTTTTTTAAATTATAAAATTAAATACTTGTAATAAAAAATTATCACTTAATAAAGGAGGAGACTTATTTTTCGTGGAAGCTCAGCCGTTGATGATTAAATATGATGATTTGTAAATTGTCAACTTAAACACTGACTAGGTGGGAGAAGTTTTCAATTATACGTCTTAACATTATATGAGTAGGGATATATTTAAAATACAACTTTTAATAGGTTTCACGTCTTAATAAACAAATGTAAGGTAACTTTATATTTTATACTGCTTTGTTAAATACGTTAAAAAGTACAAATATGGATTTATAAAGGAATAATGGTACTAAAATTGAAGCACATGTAGGGCATATTTTACTCTATTATTGTTCTTATTTTTATTCAACGGTAATCCTAGCGTTCTTTAGACTAGTTTGTCTTTTCTACGCCCACTAAAATGCACATCTCATTTCTTTTTGTTACTTTCTTGTCCTGGAGATTATTATACAAATGTTGATAATATTTTCCTACATTGACCTGTGTTATCATCATCACTGAATAGTAAATCACACACTTGTTTGGAACAAAAGTCACAGTTCCTTCTTTAATTGACCTGAGTTAACATCACCACTGAATAGTAAATCACACACTACTTGTTCTGAAGAAAAGTCACAGTTCCTCCTTTAATTGACCTGAGTTAACATCACCACTGAATAGTAAATCACACACTACTTGTTCTGAAGAAAGTCACAGTTCCTCCTTTAATTGACCTGAGTTAACATCACCACTGAATAGTAAACCACACACTACTTGTTCTGAACAAAAGTCACAGTTCTTCCTTTTATTGACCAGAGATAACATCACCACTGAATATTAAATCACACAAATTTCGTGTTTCCAGTGTTCAGCTTCCAAAGTTATTAAGGTTTGGTACTACTATCCATAACCCAAAATAACATATATGTAAGTATTACACTCATGAGCTATTTGTTTTCTGCAATAATAGCATACGGATTTGTCTGTTATTGGTTTGGTGGCCGGACAGAATAAATAATATTGACTGGAGCAATCGATTTAGATCCCCTTCTATTAGCATTACTATTTCGTAGTATATACACGAAATAGTACACACAAATAGTTGCACACCTTTTTTGTTTAAAAATGCTAATTATAAAACACTGAGTCCCAGATTATAATAACATACTGAAAACTGGGTTATTAAAGAAACATTTAATAATAACATTCTCACAGCTCACGATAGCTGGTAAATAATCAATAATAAATTTTATCATTCCATAAGAATGCTATTGACTCACCAATTTATAACTGGAAGGGAAATTTGTGGAAATTCGGAAAATGTACGAAACGCCCCATTTACACGGATGGCACTTAGTTACATGTCAAATACACAGAAATATTGAAAATCGCTTTAGAATTTACTTACAACTTAGCATTTCTTTTATTATGAAAGAGTATACTTTTTATTTTATAACTTTCTATATAGTGAAAAAGGAAAGTGCATTCAACGCACAAGGAATAGGAGGTGGTGGAACCGTCGCATGGATTCACCTTACGCATCAAAGTAATGACAGTTGAGGCTTTTATGTCACTGATTCTATCGATTTTAACATTTCTAGATGATGATTCATCAAGAATATTCGTTTAGGGAAATGCTCTGGAGATATTATACGAAACTTGTCATTTGGAAATATCAAAAGCGTCTGAATCAGCGATATGAAATCCTCAAATGTCATTATTTAGATGAGGAAGGTGAAACCAAGCGGCACTTTCCATAATCACCGATTCTTCCACATTCGACCCCGGTTTGAAAAATAAAGATTGAGGATTGCTTTCCTACCCGTGATCCATTACTCCACCAAAATCATTGGAGAGGTTATAAGGGCAAAGGAGTATATTTCCACATTCACATGAAATACTACAACGTGTTAATATAGTTCAGCTCACGTGATGCGGCACAGTGAGATTTAATCATTGGCGAGGTGACAACGGTGAGGCAGCGTATTTCCACATTCACGTGAAATATAACAACGACTTCGTGCTGTTGCTTTGTTTTGTGTGAAAAATACGAGTATTGCCGTTTGTAGTGGTTAGATTTTGGATGTGTGCAAATCTTGTAATTATTACATTTGCTTTGCTGAAGTTTTAAAATTTAGGAAAAAATCTTCTCAGTATTATAATACTATATTTTATTTGGAATATAATTTGGAAAATTTAGTGCTAATTAGCCACAATAATACAGGGTTTTTAAATACAGTGTACTATATCATTGTTAGGTTTTTATGCTCCAAGTTTCCCTTGGTCTTGAAATACTCCCAAGGGCTCTCAGTCTGCCCGAATGTGTTCCCGATCTGTTTGGACTAATTCTGTTTGTTTATTACATACTAGCAGGTACACGCGACTACATGCAAGATGTTTAAAATCGAAGAGTGTAGCTTTCTTACTGAAGAATATGAAGGACCCTATACAATTTGACTGTTATCATTTATTGCTTTTAGTTAAGAACAATATGCATTTCAGGTACGAATAAATTACATTAAATTGTTCCGATGAAGAAAATATATGCGTATAAAGGTCTCAAAAACCTACTTAGGACAAAAACACCAAAATCTGGCTCTTGTTATTTACATCCGGTCTGACATATCTCCATTGATCTCATACTGTGTTTGCCTTGCTGTCCAGAAAATGAAAATATTATATACACATGTATGACAGAATCCTTACAAGTACGGCCATCTTATCTACGAACGGTATTAAAGTTTATATTCCGGTATAACGTATTTACAGTGCCACATTTAAATTTGCCTTGTCCGTATTAACAAAAATATATAAAATGTAGATTTTCCAAATCTATACAAAAGCGTATAATTCGATAGCTTGTAATCCGGTCTAAAACATCTCCAGCGCTAAAATTGTGTTTGTCTTGTTGCCTTGATAAACAAAAATATACACATCTATTGGTTTTCAAAACCTAAAACCGGACCTTATAATCTACCTCCAGTGTAATATGCTTCAAGTGCTATAACTGAATTTGCCTTTTAATATCGGTGAAAAAAAACACACGTACTTATGTACGATTGAAAAATTAATGAGTTCGAAGTCTGTCTGTTCCTGCTGTTTAAATGAGGCAAATATAATTTTGACACCATGAGTACATGCAAAGGGTTAAAAAGATTATATTGTACGTCTCGAAAACCAACTCAGGTAAAAAAACAGTCAACCCACGGTCTAAGACTTATATTTCTATAGTAAAACATTTTCTTGTTCTTCTTATAAAAATATAAGTATACAGGAAGAACTGAGAAGTCTTCTTCGATTATAAGTGGTTACTTCCGTAGTTTAAATTCAACTGCTTAATGAAGACTTTAAGGTAAACATTTAAAAGTTTTAAAAAGCCAAAAGTTGATATTTTTAAACTGATGTGGGCTTCTCAGTCCTCCTTATCTATATATATATATATATATATATATATATATATATATATATATATATATATATATGTGTGTGTGTGTGTGTTACCGGCAATGTGTACAATTCAGGCATTGTATGGAATACCTAGGCATTGTATACATTGCCGAGTGAATCCAGGCAAAGTATGAAATAAACTCATTTCTTAACAATTGTACAAACTTTGCCTAGGCATTATATAGAATGTCGAAAGTTTTGCAGGCAAAGTATAAAATGAACAACATTGTTAAAAATTGTTTATTGCAAATAACAAACATGAAATGTATTAAACATAGGATCTGAAAATCCTCATATTTTACTAGAGTAAAATTTAAAAATGAATTATTAATTTAAGAAATTACTTGTTACAGCAGGAAAGAGAACTATGGCACTTCGAGTTGCATTTTCGATTGTTTTAAACACAAACACATTGTTTGGTTTGACATTTAGTTTTGCAAGTGCATCTCACAAATCCTTGGTCGCTTCTTGTTGACTGAGCTGTTGCAACGGTACGAAGTCCTGTTTCTTGATCAGGCACGTCTTCTACTCGAACTAGGCTTTTTTGGCAAACTGTAAACCGTGACCTTGCGTACAGGTGTTTCAAAACTCCGTTGGTGGTCCCTAATTAGTAAAACCCATCTTCTGTCTTATCCATGACCACTGCCAGAATATTTCTCAAGTCACCTCTTCCTTTGTCAACGTTAGGAATTGGAACACGAACAGTGACTCCTTTGGTGACGGGGGAAACTTTTTATCGGAATTAGATTTCATTTTCTTAGCTTGTTTTTCAAGACAAGCTTTTGACCTCTTCCTCTCTTTATCAATATTTTCCGAATTAAAACAAGGGACACACAACAGGGTTTTTTCAGTATCATCACACCCCTGAATTGAATGGCCACATGAAATATGTATGTTCGCTAAACATTTTGTGCAGTTTTGTTTCTCATTATTTTGCTGCAAACAAACGCTACACATTTGTAGAAGGCTAGAACTGACCGAGACATCAACGGTTGCCTCATTAACTTCTGAAGTGTTATGCTCGGTTTGGAGTGGAGGTTCTAGACTTAACATTGTTTGTTTTTACTGTTGTGTGCATGTTATTAACGACTCTTTCCAAATCTTCTTCTTTGTTAATGGAATCCAAAATGTCTCGAGGCAGAGAAGATGTTGTAAGACCGACCTTTACTTTACAGCCGAAGAGAGCCTCATAGGGCGTTCTTTTGATTCCTGAATGTAAAGCTCTATTTTTCATAAGTTGCACAAATCTCAATCCCTCACTCCAACGGTCAGTTTTTTCATCTTGCATCCAAGTCGAAATAATGTTTTTAATATATTGGTTTGCACGTTCTACACTACCCTGACTTTGAGAATTACGTGGTTTGCCATGAACGATTTTTAACGTAGGCCAATAATCTTTTAAATTGTAAACTATTTTGTTTGCAAACTCCTTTCCATTGTCTGACTGCAATATACTTGGTGCTCCAATGAGAGTAAAAATATCAACTAGGTGATATGCTACTTCCTCAGCGGTTTTAGTTTTGAGAGGCTTAAGAATTACAAATTTTGTCAAATGATCCTGATAGACCATTATGAACTTAAACTCCCTGTCGGGCTGTGACTGGAAATCAATTAAATCTACTTGGCAACGAGAATTAAATTCTGATGAAATCAGGGGCTTTACTACCACTCCTCTTTTCGAACCCTTTTGTTTCTTCTGACATGGCTCACACAAACTAATATATAGCTCAACATCATGACGTGTAACATTTTTGTACTTAATATCTAGCTCTTTTAACATTCGATCTCTTCCACCATGACCAATAGCTACATGAGCTTCATGGAGAACAGTAAATAAATCTGAATCGTGGACATAAAATTTTACAACACTGTCTCCTTGTTATAATGGGTGTATTAGTTTTTGCACATTTTCTACGATCATTACATCATACCTGTTGAGTAGCCAGTAGTGACGAGGTTTCCTTTCTGGGCTTGGCCTTGGCATCTTCGACCTCCAACACCAGCTTCTTATAGTCGTCTTCAGTCAAAAAAACACTATTTTTAGCACTTGCATTCCGAATTTTTACAAGTTCGGCACTAAAACGAAGTTTCATTAGCGATAAAACGATAACTAGAACTACTGATACTACTGTTCACTTGTGACATTTTCAAGCAACAATACAGTGGCACGACAGAACAGAACTGAAGCGTAGGCCTAGCACAATACTGTGGCGTGACGGAACAGAACTGAGAGCAGCGTTATAGCGGGGATGGGCGGGGGGAGTAGGTGAGGCAAGCACGTTGTAACTTGAAAACAATGGAACAGACAGATTTTTTAACTCTGTCTGAACTCCAGCAGGCATTCTATAGAATGCCTAGGCAAAATATGAAATGTTTAAAATTTCACACTTTGCCTGCTTACTTTTGGCAATGTATAGAATGCCTAGGTATTCTATACAATGCCTGATTTTACACTTTACCGGTAACATATACATTTTTTTTATCGGGATAACAAGGCAAAGTTAACTAAGGCACTGAAAATACGGACTGAAGTAGGTTCCGAGACTGATGTATATATTTTTTTGATCGGGATAACAAGGCAAATTCAGCTGTGGTCTTGAAATATAATTCATTTGAACTATAAATACTTATCAACGAGCAAAACCTGATATAAAAGCCATTCTCAATTATCTTTAGCCTCCAATCCTTTTGACTACGAACTCTTACGTACGTTTGAAGGCTACAGTAGGACTGTGGCATATTAGATAATTATAACAACCATAATTATTACTAGGTTAACTTTTGGCCTCTAGTTTTAAATTTCGTTTAAAGCGGTAGGTACCAGATAGCTTCTAATAATAAAATTTTGTGTTTTAATTAACAAAAAATGAGGTTTGTTCATAACAATAGTTGGGCGAGATATATAAGAAAAGTAAACGCTATTCAGGAGCAGTTAGAGCACTAAACAAAGCCAGCCACTACATTTGTCGGGACTCATATTTTTCACACCAAAACAAAGCAACAGCACGGCATTGTTATTGTATATCATGTGAATGTGAAAATACTCGCCCGCGGCTCTGTCTCCTCGCCAAGGCGTATCTTATTGTGTCGCACTGCGCGAGCCGAGAGTTAACTGTTTACGTCTCGGGTTCAAATGCTATTGTAGTTACATTTGAGATTTGTCTCCCAGCTTTGCTGTTAAATTCTATATTTACTATGAGATGTAAGAATATGATATTAAACAATTGTAGTAAAATGGAACCGGTCATTGTAGTCCGTACAGGAATAGGCTGAAGTTACATTTGAGATTTGTTTCCCCAGCTTGACTTTTAAATTGTATATTTACTATGTGATGTAAGTATGTTATATAAAACACTTTGTAGTAAAATGGAACCGGTCATTTTAGTCCGTACAGGTATAGGCTGATGTGACAATTGAGATTTGTTTCCCAGCTTGACTGTTAAATTGTATATTTACTATGAGATGTAAGAATATGATATTAAACAATTGTAGTAAAATGGAACCGGTCATTTTTGTCCGTACAGGAATAGGCTGAAGTTACAAATTGAGATTTCTTTCCCAGCTTGACTGTTAAATTGTATATTTACTATGTGATGTAAGTATATTATATAAAACACTTTGTAGTAAAATGGAACCGGTCATTTTAGTCCGTACAGAAATAGGCTGAAGTTACAATTGAGATTTGTTTCCCAGCTTGACTGTTAAATTGTATATTTACTATGTGATGTAAGTATATTATATAAAACACTTTGTAGTAAAATAGAACCGGTCATTTTAGTCCGTACAGAAATAGGCTGAAGTTACAAATGAGATTTGTCTCCCAGCTTTGCTGTTAAATTCTATATTTACTATGAGATGTAAGAATATGATATTAAAGAATTGTAGTAAAATGGAAACCGGTCATTGTTGTCCGTACAGGAATAGGCTGAAGTTACAATTGAGATTTGTTTCCCAGCTTGACTGTTAAATTGTATATTTTACTATGTGATGTAAGTATATTATGTAAAACACTTTGTAGTATGATGGAACCGGTCATTTTAGTCCGTACAGGAATATGTTGCACGAGTAGCATACGAGTAGTAGCTGAAAAGTTGCACCTTATCTAGTATCGATTGCTACAATGTCCATTACAAGACTAAATTGTATCGCTATTTTAGCTACACCTAATTTAGCACGCATTTAGTAAGTGAGGGTCGAGCTAATAAATGTTATAAGTGAAACAATAAATCAACGTAAAGCAATTTCATGTCAGCCCGTTTGTCAACCTCGAGACCTTATCATGTCGTTTCTACTTTATTTGCGGCAGTCTTTTACTACATTTCATCCTGTAAAAGTTACAAATTATTGCAACGAAAAGTGTCTTGAAATAATAATTCTATATATTCTTTTACCTCTCTTAAGAAATAGTTGAAACTAAAAAATTTATGAAACATCAGATTGCTTGAAAACGCATGTAAATTTGTACAACATTTCTTGTGAAAGAATAGTATGTTTTTAAAACTAATAAATGATACAATAAAATTACGTTACGCGTAACAACGGCGTTATATTTAAACGATATTTAAAATAACAAGAAGAACTTATACCGACATAAACGTTTAAAAAAATTAAATACACATTTCATAATATTTATCGGATGAAAACCATCAGTTTCAATGACAACTCACAGACACAAAGCGCCTAGGATTTGTAATACTGTAAATAATATCGATTGTATTTTGGAAGGCATCTCCGTGTATCCATGATAAAGTTGTAAGGAATAAACGTATACAATGTATATAATGTATAAACTGTACAAACAACCAGACAGCTGGTTTGAGGAGGTATACTTGTATCGTGAGACCAGCACAATACCAAAATCGTCGAGACACGAGTCGGCGTCTAGTGCTAGAGTCAGTGACTGCTCAGACATTGTAAGAAATGGGAGTGCTACACAACACTTACAAGACGTTAGACATGAATGACTACTAGAATGACAAGACAAGATTGAGCAAACGGGACTGCGCATGTGCGACTCCTCTCTATCTCGTACATGTCTCCGTCATACATGGCAACAGAACTCCTGATAACAGTACAGATTTGTATCACTGAAAACTGGAACTGGATGTTAGAGAACTGGAAAAGGAAGTTTAATAATAAAAACCTGCAAGGAACTGCGAAAGGGCGAGACATGCTACAGGTGGGAATTTCCTAGAGGCTGAGAGCTCTCACAAGCCAGGAGCTGGCAAAAATCGGAGTTCAACGGAAACTGATATCGTCCAGAATCTGTAAGTAAACTAATACCGGGGATTGCCAGAGGTTAATAGCTGTCTAAATGCGGAGACTAGTAAGCACCAGAATGGCCAAGACCTTCTTGGAATCGGCAGCTTTCAGAGGCCAGAGACTGTTAGATTCGGGAGCTGTACATAGCTGAAGTATCTAAATGTCGAGTGATACCAGAAACTGGGAGCTTCACTACACTGAGAGTAAATATGAGAATAAATAAATAGCAAAAGTTAACAAAGAGTATGAAATTCTAAAGGTGCAACATACAAACATGATGATAAAAAAGGAATATTCTGTAACTATTATGAATATAGTACATAGGGAATGTCTATAAAAACTAATTATTACTCAGTATCTCTTTATTAATATATATAAAATAATATTATATACTACTTTTTATGTAAAAATTAACATAATCTATCAAATATAATAATAAAATCGTTAATTGTGTGTGTTTTATAAAGCAAAGCAGAAACATAATAACTCTTTAAATTGTAATCTTATCAATTCCTTAATGGGTCAAAATCTGTTACCTTCAACTCTTAAAATTCTTTCAGTACAGTCGTAACGAGTGGAAATCTCTACTACAAACCATGCTGGTTGAAGTCCGAAGCAGGGTGTTATCAATATAAATATTTATTGAGTTTCTTGGAATGTGTTCTCAGCCCAAGGACAATAAGAAAAATTCCTTTCGTAACTATATTTATAAATTCTACAATCTATAAACAGTAAAATGGTTGGTTTTTGACAGATTTGAAAAGGTTAACAACATAAAATATTTTAATACGAATACCCTATTAATTTACATTTATAAAATTGATCTTTATACAAAATAAACTTACACAAGTCTACTACTTTACCATTAATAATGAAGTAATACTTAACACTCCTTTTCATATTTTTGAACCGAATTTATTAAAAGTTGAAAGAAATCTTTAGTAACTTCGCACATGAATTTATCCAGTCCTCTTCAAAATTTTAATAAGCAGATGGAAGAGAAAGCGATGTAATGAACAGCAACATACCGCCAGCTTCAATAGGCAGCATGTCGAAGAATAGAGTCGTTCTCTTTGTGTCTCTCCTCTCGTAATTATCATTGCTCTCTCACTTGATATTAATTGTTTATGTACTCGACAAATCTGTATAAAACTCTATCTCTATATCGCTATCTTTAAGTGTGTTTTCAATTCAAGCAATGAATAACCTTAAAGGATTTTAAAATTGTCTTACTAAGTTTTTGCTTTGTTAGATTGTACTGAATTGGTATATTTCATTTTTGCTGTATCTCTTATAACTTCCAAAATATCTTCACTGCACATAATTCTGGAACATACTTTACATCCGATAAATTAAATTGTAGTAGAGAAACCGGTCGTGAATATTACAACATCCTAGTTATACAACATATTACGTCACAAAATGCCGTTTACAGCATGTAAACCGGTTTTATACGTTCAAGAAAGTTTCTTGTATAGTAGTTTGTGGTTTTTACTAAATTCAATATCGGTAAAGTACTGACGCAAATACAGTGGATAATGTATGATAAGGTCTAGGATTTGACAATCGAACCGACATGAAATTGCTTTACGTTGAAATATCATCTCACCTATAACATATATTAGCTCGACCTTCGTTCTGGTTGATTCTGACACTTTTCAGTTGTTTAGTGACGGTTTAGCTTGTTTAGTAAAGTACACAAATTGATGCAATCTAATGGCAAAAATTTTAATGGATTTATGACTTCATTAATTAAAAACTAGCACAGCAACGTGCAATTTTGAATTACTTAGATATAGCCTAATCAGAGATCGTGTAATGATTAGCCTGAATTTAGGGAACTGTCACGTAGGGAACGTCTATTCTCTACTGCGAAATTAGACTTTCATATAGCGATTAGTAGGCTATGTGCAGAGCTTTTGAACAAACTAAAAATAATTTCTCAGAATTGGTTCTTGAGGCAAAATCCCTTTCTGTAGCAACATTAAGGAAAAATGATAGATCCAGTGACATTTAGTGTTCAGGATGATTTCATATTATTTTATTTTTAATTGTTTTATTTATTAACAGTACAACCATTTTGCAGCAATACATTAAAAACAGTCTTGATAAAAACGTGCTAATCGATATTCATTATGAAAGTGAAGACAAGGAGTCTTGCATGCATATTTTTATAGTATATTGGCGGGAGTGTATAGTCTAGATGTCGCTGCCGGCTCTGTAGATATTACGATGATTGCTAATATCGGTGAAAAATGGCTTCCGCGGCGTTAATAAGTAACAATTTACTTCCGTGACATCGAGACGTTCCTTTACACCATTTTATTGATTGATTCCGTTATCATAACCAGAAATTGTGTGTTTTTTTTTTTAAGTTAAACTTTGCTAGGTAGGTTCTCATAGTCGCACTATACAGGGTGTCCAAAAAGTCCGGGTCGGTTAAATATTTTTCAAAATATTTAAAATGGAGCTAAAAAACCTTACACAAAGTTACTGGACATAACAATCTATTTTATCACGTATTCAGTGATCCGCTACTTCCTCAGGGGGGCGGCCCGCTAGGAGTCAGAAGAAAATCTTAAATGTAAGCATATGTTGATATGCATATCAAATTGAAGGTCTATATTAGTAGAGTACAGAGCCGCAAACCCGACCTCAAACGGATAACCGAGTAAAAAATGACAGCCATTCAAATATGGCTAGAGTTTGCAACTTAGGTTAACGTAACAAAATACACTGATGAGCTTTTTGATTTTAACTTTAATAACCCAAAACTGTTTACAATTGAATCAGTCATTCAAATGAACCTTAAACACCTTAAGAAACACCTTATGTCCATTTTTTAATGTTAGTAAAGTTAAAGTCAAAAAGCTCATCAGTGTATTTTGTTACATTAACCTAAGTTGCAAACTCTAGCCATCTTTGAACGGCTGTAGTTTTTGACTCGGTTATCCGTTTGAGGTAGGGTTTGCGGCTCTGTACTCTACTAATATAGACCTTTAATTTGATATGCATATCAACCTATGCTTACATTTAAGATTTTCTTCTGACTCCTAGCGGGCCGCCCCCTGAGGAAGTAGGGGATCACTGAATATGTGATAAAATAGATTGTTATGTCCAGTAACTTTGTGTAAGGTTTTGTAGCTCTATTTTAAATATTTTTAAAAATATTTAACCGACCCGGGACTTTTTGGACCCAAATTCTTGCCACCTTTGAACGGCTGCCATTTTTGACTCGGTTATCCGTTTGAGGTCGGGTTTACGGCTCTGTAGTCTACTAATAAAGGCCTTTTATTTGATATGCATATCAACCTATGCTTACATTTAAGATTTTCTTCTGACTCCTACCGGGCCGCCCCCCTGAGGAAGTAGCTGATCACTGAATACGTGATAAAATAGTTTTTTTATGTCCAGTAACTTTGTGTAAGGTTTTGTAGCTTTATTTTAAATATTTTGAAAAATATTTAACCGACCCGGGACTTTTTGGACACCCTGTATATTCGTACTGCTGGTATTAAACACAACACTATATTTTAATAATGTTTTATCATATATGCTTTTATTTGGAAAATTTAAAAACATTTTTATTGTTACTGTTATGTATACATTTATCTCTAAATATATACGAGTATGTTAGTTTCATTTGTAGTATATTTTTAATTATACGTTTATTATTGTCATACTAAAAAAACAAGGACATTTAAAATAAGAATCAAGTAATGGAGTAACGCACGACGAAAAATGAATTGTGTAGTGTTTTGTTTGGATTAAGTACGTAGATGGTATGGCATGACATAGACATTCCTCACAGAGCTCTGGTATGTTTTGTTTATTTTAACGTAAATAGTATTTACAAGTTAGATTAGTTCTTTACCTAAAGAAGAGAGCAGATTGCAGATAAAGAAACGTAGTTTTACTGATTTTGTACCACTTTCCGTTGGCATCGTTTCTATATTTTGGAAAATATTGAAAAGTATTAGTAAAGTAGGTATGCAAGAAACAGAAACACGGAAACATTTTCCTCATAATAGAAACTAGATTAAATGTAAATAAGAGTGAATGATGAATAATTGTGTTTATGACTTTAAATGTAATAGGGTGAAGGAAAATTATAATATCTTAATTATTTACAATATAGACAATATGAAGACAAAATAAATAAGAGCACGAAAAATAACGGAGAGAATTTTTGTGAATTATAGTGATAATGATGCAAATAAAACAAGATTATAATTTTACAGAGTAATTAATAACTTTATTATAATACAACGATTTTCCTGTGTGTGTTGATTAGATCTGATACTTTAATAATGAACATAACTTGTAACTTAATGAAGTAGGCCAATGTCGTCTCCTGATATTGCGAGAACATTATGTACATCATAATGAATATTTTAACGATGGAACTTTAATATCCGATATTTTATGATCGTGTCCTGGCTGAAAGCCTCTCAAATGCATCTATCAACGGTGATATTAAACTGAAATGAATATCAAGATTGATTAAATTACTCTTACAGAAAATACACTTTCCTCGTCATATCAGTACACTTATTAAAGAGAAATGAACAGTTTGTATAACATTTAACTATTAATAAATTTTTTAATTATATAAAACTGTACTTGAATATATATATATATATATATATATCCTTATACTTTATAAGTATATATATATATCTTGATTGTGGGATCTCTGGTATTGTACTGTAGATACTAGGTAGTTCTAACTTAAAAATAGTAAGATAGTAGGTTTATTTATCATAAAATATTTTCGTAACATATAACTGTTTAATATAGAGAAATATGATATATTTTTAGTACAAGCGAAGTAAAATAAGAATAATAATAACTAACAGAGTAAAACACAATGTTTTTATAAGTAATAATTTCGTTACTTCGAACGCAATTCTTATGTAAATGATCGTTTACCATATATATATAAATTTTATAAATAAAGTTTTAGGGTGATTGGTTACGGGTGAACAGTTACCACTGCTGAGACAAAAACTTTTCGAGGAGAAAAAAACACTTAAATTCAATTTGCGCTGTATCGATAAGTTTCTGAAACCAGGTTTTGACACTGTTATCATATGCTATAGGACATTTCTAACATATAGTTTAAAAACATATATCTAAAACGATAGTTAACTTAAGTGCCTTTCAAATTTAATTGATTACCCTATAGCGCTTCTAAAACCTTTCGAAAATAATAAAATTTAGTCCATCCAAAGATCTACTAACAAAATGTTGTGTATGTCTACAGTTTCCCTAGTGTGGTATGCTGGTGAATTTTTTTGTCGATAAAAAAGCAAAGACGAGAGACAATCCATATTACAAGAAATTAAAAATTGCCAGTTTGGTCTTTTCCTAGGAATTTAAGAGATGGTTAAGTATTCAAAGTATTCATAAGATAGTGTTCGATAGAAATCTTCACTGCTATCGCGTCATGCTTGATTATGGCCTGACTAACATTGAAGGCCCACAATGTAGTTGTCATCAAGCTCTCTCATAAAAATACATTTTTAAACAGCAAAGTGTTTAAGTATACTGTTGAAATTATTTACATATCAATCACATTTTTTCACTGTATAGGCAAAAAACATCTTGTGTGTCATTGTGCCCCTTGAACTTGGTACTTGAGACTAGAGAAATCTCCTTTACTTTTGTAAAGTTAACGTGTGCAGCCAAAGGTCTAAAATAAAAGAGGTGAGGTGGAAATGAAAAGTTGATGAAATGTGTAAGCGGGGAATTAATTCAATTATGGGAGGAACTTTGGTCATAATATAAATATCTCCTATGGGTCACTCTATGAAACTGAGATTAGAAAACTTGGGACTGCCCATATACGGTACGGAAGTCCTAGGTTATTAACTTATAAGTGCTACACTCTCAGTTATTTATTTTTGAGTTACTATCAAAATTCTTAAATAAAACAGAAAATAAATTTCCACAAATTTTTCTTAATTTAACAAAACTGTTTCTATTTGTACTGGGCGCAACTGGTACTATCATCTAATTACAAAGGTAATGAACTCCACAAAGAACAATGTGTTATGCGTCAAAGAATCTAAGGTGTAGCTATTTTTAGACCGTGACATGTGAATTATTTTATGTCTGATAAAACGTTAGTTAAGTGATGACTCAAATTACCCCTGTCATCTTCGTAATAGATTTAACCTCTGCTCTCGTGTTTTCTGCGCGCAAATAATGATAGTTCACGAATGTTTATACCAAGACTATTTGTAGACATGTCCCTCAATAAAATCGGTTCATACATAATGCAAGGGTCCTCCTTACAAAAGTTGCCTAATTTTCGTACATACAGTAATGTATATGAAAATTATAAAATCCTGCTGGAATTTGATAAATCATTACAGTAGTATTCCTATGTATGATAGATACAATAATCACCTTGTTCCTTATGTATTTCACTTATAAACACGGGTTTAGAGTAAGGGAATGCGCAACTGCAAATGCAAAGCTTAACATTCAGCCTAGTTGATTTTAAAGTGGTCCATAAATAAGACGGCATCAGAACACTATAGTTGTAAAACAAGTAGCCTCTATTTGTTTGCATCCGCTTAACCAACTTCCAAATATGAGGAAGTAGCCGACAATAAATCTGTTCTATTTAATTTTGTAATAAAAGAGTTTTTTCAGCTTCTTTTACATCTAACATTTCCACAATCTTGACCTTGATTATTAACTTACTTACAGCGGTTATAAAAAATAATTGATATTTATATGTTGCACGTGAAACGCTGTGCACCACCAACTATAATATTTCTTTGGTATATCCCCTTTATATATTTTCGTCTGTGACATGAACTTCAATATGTTTATACTGACAAGTGCTTACAAGTGAACCATTGTAGCCAATTTGAGTTTACAATTTGCTTTCGAGTAAATTACACAATACTCAAATACAGATCCTAAAATAGTTATTAGTATATCACAAATTTAGTATCGTTAGGTGCTAACTGTCTAATTATCTTATCTAAACTGTAGATATATCGTCTCCATTTATCACAATGGCGTCAATACTAAAAGGAAACCAACTTCTGGGCCTACTTTATAAGACAAACTTACACAATTATATTTCTCCTAACAATGGCAAATTTCTTTATACCTAGTACTATAAATCCCACAGTTTAAATCTTTTCACATTTTTGAATCACACATTGTAGATAATAAGATGTAAACAATGTACAAATTTCATTTACGAGCGCTGAGTTTATAATCCCTAGTGTATTTCACAAAACAGAACGCAAAACATTTTTGCCTCGGAAGCCTATATTACATTATAATGTCTCTTACGATTACATTGTACAATAGTTTGAATAGAGTTGTATTGTGCTTACTCAAAGTTTTCGTTTTACAAATTGTTATATGTGTTGAGAGCATTTTCATGTATTCAAGAAATGTTACTTTTTGGTACATCATAAAATTCATCTTATAAATCTAAGTAAATTTTACTGTTTTCATATTAATTGATAACTGCTCTCTCCGTTTGATTTTTAAGAACTTTCTCAAGACACAAATTTCTTAGTGGAAAAAAAGTAACAACAGCAGAAATTACGACACTAAAACACAAAACAAAATAAATTAATAATAAAGTTACCCGAGGACATAAAATGAAACTAAAACTGAGTTGGGGGAAGCGCCCGCAAGGCTATCGTTTAACTAAATATTTCCTTATCCTATTTTCTTGAAAGCATTCTCATGTGATCCGCTAAATTTGTAAATGAGGTAGACATATTATACAGTTCCGTATAATTCTCAGGTAAACATATTGTTGAATAAATTATACAAACTTGTCCATATAACGCATTAACTTCCTTTTATTTAGATACTTGTAAATATAAATTATATATCTAAATACATGCTACATTAAAAACTAGTAGTTAGTCAAAACTAGCATTGACCGCTTATAACTAAATATTATTGTCAAAACCAATTGTGACTAGACAATACCACAAAACTATGTAGCAAAATAAAATGTTTGTACTGTTGAAAAACTTGAGGTAACGAATATTTTTGTAAATAATTAAAGTAAATACCATAGTTATATTTATAACTAAATATTATTGTCAAAACCAATTGTGACTAGACAATACCACAAAACTATGTAGCAAAATAAAATGTTTGTACTGTTTACAACTTGAGGTAACGAATATTTGTGTAAATAATTAAAGTAACTAACATATAAAAGAACTATTTTTAATTTTTACTCAGATATATATTTCATACCACTTATCACAAATGTCATAAATAATGTCTATACATTTTAAGAGCATATAGGCGAGATAAGGAGAGATTATTTAGTTTTAAATCGACAATTTGCAGTCTGGCCAACCTCAGAATCAGGCGAACTCATCCGACGTCATCCATCCTGAGCCGTATGTTGTACACAGTTTATTGTATAGTCAGAACCAATACTAAACAGTTCAGGCCTGATACTCCTTCAGTACATCTCTTCCCTCAAAGTGAGGTAAGTAATTCATTCTAGTGTCAGATGATTCTTCATAAATTATATTTTTATATTTTAAGACCAATTTTTATCTCAATGGCCAATGCCATTAATTGTACTATTACATTTGAAATTAGAACTATCATTAAGATATGTTTGAGATGGGATATTTCATTCTTTTTCAAAATGTAACTGACCAGTCACAGATCTATTTACTTTTTTCGAGATATGTTAATTACGGTCTAGTTAAAAAACAATACACATGAATTTTGGTAATTTTTCATTCATTTAAAATACTAATTGCTCACTTGCATTATCTGAACTGATCATTAAACAATCCTTGTATCACACACAAAACCGTCTTGGCGATTCTCGCAAAAACTGTTCAAGATGTCAAATTATTCTTAAACGTTTTGGTGTGAATTAAATTGTGAATTTCACATATAAATGAATTGGCCATGCAGTTTCTATCAAACTGAACAATATATTGTATACTTATAATTTAAATACAATGTTCAGTGTTTAAGTAGAATTAAAAGATCTTTAGATTTAAATTTTTCGTTTAAAAATGTATTTATATGTACTATCAGAATATTCTAGATAATATCAGTTTTATTCAGTTGAACTATTGTAAAGTCCATCCTTGCAATAAATATTGGTAGGAAAGTCCTAGAAACTTAAAACTTAGTACTTAGATTTCCCATAGTACGATTCACCATGAGAGAAATTTCAGCCTGGACTAGGACAAAGTGTTATTTTTTTTAATGGGGGTTAAAGTGATGTCAAAATTAGGTTGCATCAGATACAATGGACGTCTAAAAGGAATTATGCAGCGTGCAGTATTTTTACTTTGCCACACTTTTGGTACAGTTACAAGTTTTAAGCCAAACAAGTTTAGAGAGTGAAAGCGTTCTATACGAGAAGTTGAATGGTGTCTAAAGTGGTAAACAGGAAATATCAAGGAAGAAAATATATCCGTAATTGGCATGTTATCTTTGACTGGATATATGTTAGAGTATTCACTTTTGTCTTTATCGAATACAAAGGATTATTTTAAATCCCAATGTGTGAAAACTGTTCACTACATTTTTTTATTTCTCGTCATTATCATCGAATTGTTAGTATTTTGGTCTTATCTGGACCGGAGGCCACTTTTTAAGAGTTTTTCTTATCGAGAACCTAGAAAATTAAATTAATAAAAAGAAAAATTTTATTGGATTTGCTATGAAAATTATATGCCTTAAGACAATCGATTTGGCCTTCCTAACTCCCAGAAGGAAACGATGTCGGCGAGAGTAAAGCTGCTCTCTCCGGAATTCGCTTCCTTTTAGGAGGCAGAAAAGAAGAACCGATCGTAATAATATCAGGTAATTTTCAAAGACATTCAAATAAGGTCTGATATTTTTAAAATTTAGTAATTTCTGATAAGAAATTTCTTCCAAAACTAGTGGCATATTTAAAGGTAATAAAATTCTCTTTTTTCGTGTTTTTGAGTATTATTTTCTAGCAAAGTGAGGCCTATTAAATATTGAGTTTACCCACAAAGGAGATCCTCTCTAAATGAACATGCACAGCCACCAGAAATCGGCCTGCGGCCTTTGATTAAATGGTCGCTACTTTTTTAAATGCGGGAAAGAAAGTCTTCTATCTCAAAACACAATTTCATAACTATTCCATTGAACATGTTGCAAATCAGAATAGCATAAAAACATTATTTAATTTTTACGCAATATTTAACTGCTATGAATCAGTTTAAGCTTATCATTGTGAAATATCCCAAGACTAATTTTTGAGGGATTTATGAACGGTTGACGTGTCATGATAATTTTTTTCATATTTTTCTCATGTAAAATACATTATATGTGTTTTAGCACATAATCAGTTAACCAAGTTCCATATAACAGCATTGTAAATTCTCGTTATCGATAAGTAATTACAGCAACGTGATTCCTATCACCGTAAATGCGCTGTTTAATTAATCAGATTATCCAATACCGGTAATACAAATCACGCACACTTAACTTTTAACATTGCTATCAAATTCGATTTATCCGTATGTAAATGCTTTTACATATAAACCATAGAGACGGTGCTTAATCAGTACGGCAAGAGAAGTGGTTTAGTTATCACTGTGTAGTTGGCAATCTGAACTTTGCTACCCAACTTGGGCCGTAATCTGTTGTTGACTTTAGTGTGCAAATTGGGTATGACGTTTGAGTTTACGTTATAGTAATGATAATACTCTTTATTGCGAGAAAATTATTTCAATTAGCAGTGTATACGTCAGAGCCGTACAGTGCTTTACATTCATATGATAGACGTAATACTGTTAGTATAAGGATTGGTCAACAGAACTTTCTTCTATGTTACTACAAAATGTACGTACAAAACATGTACTGGATTTTCTTCTTAGTGGCTGAACATGAAATCTGTTACGTAATAAAGCGCCTTAGATAGCACTAGCTTAGTATCTGTGTCAGTTTAGATTTGAATGTTTAAGGTTATTGATATGTTTAATGCTTGTCTGGGACAGCGTATTCTCAAGTGATGTATTTCTTTGTTGTTCAGTTTAAAAGTTGTTTCAACCTCTAATCCCCTATCTATTGACATCACTGACTTTGAGCATATCGTATTTGAGTCAACAGTTGAAAACGACCGCAACAAAATAGAGGCACTGTAAGGTTGACAATTAAGCTCACCTAACAACTTAATAACGTAGCCGGAGTGTCAAATGCTGTGCGGTTTTTGTCTCAGTGCTGTTTTATATATTTCTTAAGGTCCGATTTCCTAGATGCCAAATAGCGCTGCCACATTCGGTTGCGGATACTAATAGCACGCGACATTCCGTGGCCCTTACGTAGTTTGGCTTGAGCGATATGCGATATTCAAGTGCGGGACAGATGACCGGGTGTCAATGTAGTAGCCTCATTTTTCTCGGATGTAGGATATAATGCCTGCGCTAAGCAAGCGTACCCTGCTATTAATGTTTCGTCCTCGGAAGTTGCTCGACATTTAAGTTAACTTTATGAAGTATTCAAAAACACACATCGTCACCAAATATAAATAACAGTTATTGATGTCTTGTGGACTGATATTCGTAGTTGCTACCGTCGAGTGCATGTTCTCTGCAAAGTATTACTTAGAAGCAGTGTCAAATGCTGTACGGATATGTTATCAGAGTTTCATTTTACATAGACTATTGGCTGACAGTTAACGAAGCCTAACATTCAAGTTGCTAGAAAAATATAATATTTGTTCTCTCTGTCTATCTGTCTGTCTTCATACACTATATAAAAAACTAACAGACATACACACTACGAACAACTATGAGTTCGACACTGGTGCATGTTACTCGAAGGGATTTGGCTCAGCGTTAGTTAATATTTTTGTACATTGCGTTTAATAAAACAACGGGATATAGCAGAATAACGTTGCAAACAACCTAAGTATCGTCATATGAGATTTTAACGTGCGACGTAATAAAACATTTAGTTTTTTCATACAGTAAAAATAAAAATAATAGAGTGAAAGTTTAATTTTTAAAGTCGTTGATTTGACTTCAGCATATTCTTGCGTTGTAGAACCCTTCCTTCTTCACCGCGTTGTAGAACTCTCCCTGCCTTATCGGGTCGTACCATACCTACTTCACCCCTTAGCATAACTCTTAATACTTCATTGGGTTGTAGAACTCTCCGTACTTCACCGCGCTGTGTAACCTTTCCTCCATCACTGCCTTGTAGAACCCTTCGTACTTCACTACGTTTTACAACCACCCCGATTTATCCCTTTGCATTACCCTACTTAACCTCAGTGTTGAAATTCTCTACTTCACCGCTGTGTAGAGCACTCTCCACTTCACTGCGTTATTGAACCTTCCCTACTTCACCGGAAGGTTTATTATTGAAACAATGCTACAAAACGTTTCAATTAATACAAATACGAATGTATTATTTGGCGAGATATCTTGAGACTATTCTTATATTCCACATAAATAGGAAAGAGTTTTATGATGGTCCTAGTCCAACCATGGAGTTTAGCTGAGCGATATTAGAGCGCACAATGAGCTGACAACATTTCTATTTTAATTTAGCAAACTCCGTACCTAAAGGTTCTAAAATTATTTGATTTATGTTTCTCAAAGTAAATTAACATTTCAATGCTAATTCATAAATTTAACTCCGTCCAAAATTATAAAACAATTTGTTGACTGTTAAGGCTATACATTATTATTATAAACTACTGAACTTGCTAGAATAATTTTCAGGCTCATGTAACATCTTTGTTTGACGTGTCAGCTCCCACCCACTTAACTCTCGTGTGAAACAACATTGTTCTTGTTGATGTTCCCAACAGTATTGCGTTGTGCTTCCAACCCGGGTTTTTAAATTAACTAAATCAAGTTAATTTAGTTATTTTCAATTTCTACTATTTCATTTATTGACGTAGCAATCATCCTCAAACCTACATTATTACTTAAATACTGCTTATTATAAAATTTATTTTATGTCTACCTAATCTTTAAAATATTTAATTCTGCAATGATTATAGATTTATGTTTATACGCTAATTTTTCAGAATTCAATATAACAAATATATTTCAATATATATATATGCATGTATATGTATATATACACACAATATATATATATATATATATATATATATATATATATATATATATATACAATATAAATATATTGTATATTTATGTTATGTTGTAAATTTATATTATACTTGTCAGTTTTGAATTGTGATGTCATTCTGATATTGCTGTTAATATATCAGGCAGCCTTTTCACAAATAGAAAAGATTTGTTGAAGGACTTTCCATAATCAATGATATACCATATCCACTTTTCAATTATACATTATATATGGTGTTTTACAATTACTTCCACGTTTTCTTAAAACAAAAATATTCTAACAAAATTAGTACAAGAACACATATAGAATTATCTCAATAAAGAAAAAGTGTGAATACGCTTATTTTAAGGAATGTACTTTTTACTCGGTATACACGCAGGACAAGTTTCTATTATTCATGTTCACTCCAATTGTCTCAACTATCATCGCTTTGTCACTCGATTTGCAAACTCAGGATTATAGTACATAGTAATTGTCTGTGTTGACAAAGGTTTGGAAACGAGGTCATGCAAACAGCGGTAGCAATCTTCTAGCCACGTTTTCCGTCAGGAATGTATTTTCAACGTTAATGAAAACTGTTTTTGGTAAAAAAAAACTTGAAATAATATTAAACGTCTTTTTAAATACAGGAGTAGATATTAATGTGGCGTTTCTGGCGGACAGTCATAAAATCAATAGAAAATACTGTTTAAAGGACAATAAACGAATATGTAAAATCAAACAGTAAATCACGAATGAAAAATTAACTGAATCCGTTCCAAAAGCGACCCAGAATCCCCTACTGACCAAAAATGAAAAATAACCGAATCTATAGCTGTTTGCTTCTACTTTCTTAAGCTGTTTTAATGTAAAATCTCCTTAGAATCAATCTATTGGAAATGTTGTCAAATCTGCTACGAATAAACTATAAATTAAAACTTATAAACGGAAATGATGGAATTTGCTAACAATCACTCGAGAAGTCGAGGGAATTGCCAACATCTTCATTGTTTGACGAGGTTCATTATTTATCATTTCCAAGTGTACTATAAAATCATCGAGGATTTCTGGCTTAAAATCGTAGACAAACTCAAAATCCAGATAATGAAAAAATACAGGTAATATCTTTTCATAATAAACGTGTGTATCGATACCCACAAACCTAATGTATTCTTTGAAAAGGAAAATAATTTTTTCAATGGTTGTAAGAGATAAGTAAAAATTTTTATTCTGTTTTCTAAATTCTGTAACAAATTGTGTTTGCTTCTTGTCTCCATATTGTAATTTTCTAAGCAGGTTATTCAAATGTGTTAATTTATTTCGAAATATCTTAGGTTTAGGTCTTTCGTACAAAATTAAATTACAACCTCTACAAACTAAATATCTTTTATCAATAATTTCTCCTCTATTATAACACTTGTAACAGTTGGCATTATACTCTTCCATTTAAACAGAAAGATTTTTTGTTATAAATGGAGATTATGGAACTAACTCTGCCGAGATATAAATTTTTCAACGCAAATGTTCGTGTTTACATTTCTACAACAGAGATAAAAAGAAATGATTTTATTTTATTATTCAACTATTTAGGATATTTTGTCTATGATTAATAGATTACTACGGAAGAAATCGAGATTTTTCATCAGCGAAAAAGTATATTTTTGAAGTTTTAGAAGGAATGAAAGAGAATATGAACATCATTAATTATTGTTAAAGACAAAATGAATGATTGTGTCTTTGGTGTAGTGTTATTAGTGTGCGTGTTTGCGCTATGGGGAATCACATCACATTCAACTTCTACGGTGTCTATTGTTTAGAGACTTGGCCCTGCACTGCTACTGTCCAACCAAGTTAACTAGGAGCTTTAACTCCTAACTAACCAAGTTACTGTCCAAGTGGCTAGGAGCTTTAATTCGGGTCTTGGACTCTGGATTTTTTTTGTTCCCAAGTCTCAAATTTCTTTGGTAACTACTGTGTAGAAGTTGATGGAGAGATACAATTAGGGAATTTGTGTCGGGTGTTTTGTAAGTGTAATGTTGTATTAATGAACGGTGTGAATGATGAATGTAATGAACGAATTAAGGAAGAGAAGGAATTAAGGAATGAAGTGGAAAGGTGAGGAAGCAAATGGCGCGCCAACCACAGTTGTCATTACTCGGCTTGTTCTATAGTCATTACACTATGGCCACTCGTGTAAAGACTTGTCCCCAACCACTGAACGACAACCATGTCTTCCTCAATAAAAAGCGCGCCTGAAGCTCTAGGATTTGAACCCAGAACCTCAGGCTTAGAAGGCAAGCGTCTTACCAACTGAGCTACGGAGAGTCTCGAAGTCTATAAGCAAAATCTCTGCTATATAAGTTGTTCAACTAGGAGCGCTAGTTTGTAAATGTCTTTCATAATTCATAACTCAAAAACCACTCAACCGATTTTAATGAAATTTGGTACACATATAGTAAATACTTAACTCTTTCGACTTAACTTATCCATAAGGGTGAAATCATCCCCTATTTCTTAATATTCATAAAAAAAATTATCAGAAAAATCTGAAACTTCAAAAACAAGCGAGTTCTAATTACTATTTCATGAAAATAACAAATTTTTCAAAATCTTCCCCAATCATCCCTTATCTTTAAACTCTTATATCTCGAGAACTATTGGAGCTTTTTTGATGAAATTTGGTATACAGGTTCAGTAAATATTGAAATATTTTTTAAAATCATCACTTCCGGTCCATGACCTTGAAATAGTTTTTTCCTAATATCATCCCTATTTTTCAAAGTTTTTTAATGCAATTTAAAATGAATAGTTTTATCAATGTCTTTAACAATTCTGTGAAGTTTTAAAATTATCTGATGAATAATAGTGAAAATAACGCGATTTTTACTGCATTTCTCTAATATCGTTCTTAATCACATCATAGGCAAAAATTTTTTCAGAAACCACTACAACATAACAAATCGCGTTTGTAACAGCATTTTGAAAATCCATATTGATAATTAAATCGTTCTTTGAACTAGAAATATTTGTCAAACTCTTTGTTGTATCAATGACATAAATAGGTCTATTCGCTAAACATTCTTTAGGATTGTAATACATTTCCTTATTATTACATTAAACTTTCCTAAATCTTAAAATGATACATCTGATATATGATTCTGAAAAGACCTCCTGAAATGTTTAAATTTTGTAATTCATCTGGATAATAAGAACCGTTCTATTTTACTCTGATATGTTTTACATTCAAACTATCAAACTTTGAAGGATTTTTTTCTTGATTATTCTGTTTATCTGTTTGAAAACCAATGATAACGAACTTGGGATTGAAAATATTTCTATAAATATTTGTAATATCGAACGAATAAGTTGTTCCAGTAATACCTTTTTGTTCAATACATTGCCAATCTAGAAAATTAAACATAATGTTTTGACTTTTTGTAATTTCATCAATCAACCTAATTTTAATCGTGGTTTTATAATCAATCATTGGAACTCTAATAAAAAAAATCTGTAATTGTTATTTTTCTATCAACAGGCATAACATTTCCAGTTGCAGTCTTCAGTATCACATCATCGTCTTCAGCTCTTATGAAACTAATGTAAAATCCACCTTTATAGATCGGAAAATTTACATTTTAAAAGAATCCTAAGCCGAAATTTGCTAAATCACCGACCGCTTCAAATTGTCCAAATTTAAAAGTTGATTCAAAACTGTTTGAAAATACATCACTTTTGGAATAACAAATGGTTCCTTTAATAATGCTTAATTGGCCACAGTTTTCGACTTCTTCTATCAATTTATTGTGTTTTCTTACTTCAATCTTAGAAAATAAAAACGGTATAAAATTATCGATTAATCTAACATTATCAGTTCCAAGATATGCTTGACCATCTTGTTTTGTTAAAGTTCCAGAAATATAAAACTGGAAGTTAGACGAGCAAAAATTATCTCCAAACTCAATATTAAACTCAGTTATTTTATTGGGTTCATTCAAATGTTGTTTACTAATTGAATAGAAATTTTTAAACTCCGCCCTTTCAATATCGTCTGAATACTTTTTGTAGTCCGCCATTTATTAGGAAAAAATTTAGAAATTTTAAACATCATATATAAGAAAGATATCATTTTTTCATCGATCTAATGTACGTTTTTATAAGAAAAGATATAAATTTTAGTAAAATAATTAAAAAGATTAGAGTCATTTTTAATGATCTACTTCGTCATATTCAAGATTCTCTTCCTTAAATTTTGCAATTTCGGCCACATATTTCAATAAAATCTGCACAGGATAGTAACTACTATCTATAATATTATTCCAATCAACTGTATCTTTATTTTCATCCAAAAACTTTATACTCAAGTGTTGATAGAGACAAAGAACAGACATATGATCTTTTAATTGATAATGTATATTTTCTTGAATGAACTCTGATGATAAAGGTTGATATTTAGCAATGTTATACCAATTAAATTTGTTTACGTATAATCTCATCATATCTTCGGATAATTCATATTTTTGAGAAATATCATCCCAATGTTCTTTTTTCAAATCTCCTTCGTGTTGCATTATAAAAAGATTGAAATCACTGTAATGTCCCGCCATCTCTATTTATTAAGAAAAAATTTCAAAATCAAGTTTTTATAAATTGGCTCTTTTTAGCGTTACATTCAGCACATTTTCCAGAAACTCTTTTAACTCCATTGATGTTTGCATAGTATTTTATATCATTTGTTGCAGTTTTTGCCTTACACCTCACACAATATATGAGCGCCATTTATAAAGGAATAATTTAAAATGAATCATCATAACCGCCTAATCTATTAAATCTGTTATCAATGTTTTCAAAAGATTTATTAACATCTTCTTTAAATTTATTAAAGTTTTCTTCTAGTTTATTTACTTTATCAAGTAATTCACCAACATCGTCTACTAATCTGCTAGTTCTGGCTTCTAACTTGTCATAGACTTCTGTTGTAAAATCTTTAACATGTTGTTTATAATTCTCGTAATTTTTGTTTAGTTCATTAAACGTTTTAATATGATCTTCTAATTGAATCATTACAACAACATCAAACGGATAAATTCCCTTACTAACGCTGCTAAGTCTTTTTCCTTTAAAATCTAAGGCATTTTTAACATTCAGATCATGTAAATCAACAATATCAATGTTTTCTGATAATTTTAGAGGTTTTAAAATTTGTTCTTTAACAACAACATCATGTTTGTCAATACCAGGTCGAACACCGACAATTCTTTTCTTATTAGCCAAACTAACATAATTCTTTTCAACTTTGATCGCTTCAGTAATTTTATCAGCTTTTTCGATATGAGACATTAAATTGGTAAATATTTTTTTTGCACCATCTTCAAATTCTTTTTTCAATGTTTTTATTTTATCAGCAACTTCATTTGAACTCATGAAATTTGCAAGTTTGTTATCATATTCTGCTTTAAAATCTTCAATCTCGACAGCAAAAATATCTGAATCTGCAAGGTTTTGCAACACATTTTCTAACTTGTTATCAAACTCATTTCTCAAACTATCAAAATTCAAACTATTATCTACATTTTGGATACTTTCTGTTTTAATTTGTGTTCCAAATAAATCAAAAATATTTTCTGAATTCATATTTATTAAGTAATAATTTGTTAACAACATCTTTAAAATCTTTTCCATCACTCAGTTCATTCAAAACAAAAACTCATAAATGACCACAAATTGGGGGATCTTTATAATCTTGAATCTGAGAATCATTGTAGTAGACGCTTGATTTTTTTCAAATATTGGATCAATTCTGTAGGTGGTTTGTCCTCAATTCTTCCATACGAATCAAAATAACATGCATTCTTATCATTTTTATAATAACAAACCCAATGCGTTCCACTTCCCGTTATCGAGTCTAAATTCACAATTCCACACTCAAATTTCTTAACTTTTTCAGGTAATGTATCTCTCATGAAGATTGCTCTAAAATGTTTAATATTTTTGCAGATTTCTTCCACTCCCCGAATGTTAATGGTTTGATTTCAAATTTTTTTAATGTTTGATTTTACGTAATTCAAAGTTTTTTTCATCTAATCCAGATCCTGTAACATCTTCCTCTCTTTATCTAACCAATTTAAAATGTTTCGAAAAATAGAAATCACATCTTTTTTAACGATTGGAGCAGCTTTACGAACATAAGGAACAACATTTTTAACAACTGGAATATTTTCTCCAAAATCTAATAAATCTTTCAAAAGTCCACCATTTTTAAGCTCTTTCAACTGATTATAAGAAAATTCTATTCTAATTCCTTTATAGTTTTTCTTATGTTTTTTCGAGTTTATTGTATTGTCTATTTGTTAAAAATATCTTATCTTCTCCATTTTTTAATTGATCTATTTTAAATTGAATACTAACAGGTATTTTCTTCTTAAAAGCGGATTTTATTTTTTCTTTGTGATTTTTGCTGAAATTTACGTTCACCTCCATTTATATAGTTAAAATTTCAAGTTCTCTTCGATTCCCATTCCTAGTTTTCTCTTCAAAAACATTGCTCCAGCTGTTGGAAGCGCAACAAATATTTCACCTAAACTATCATCTTTTGATAAAAATCTATCCATTGCCTTATCTTGCAAAACTTTATCTGCAATATGCCTAGAATTTGTGTCTCTATGTTTTGCATAGAACATATCGTGTTCTATAGCAGCTTGATCTAATTTATTTATACCAAGATCTCCTCTTTTTAGTCTTTTTTTCGAGTTTTGTGCCAGGCCCCAGATACTGATAAGTTGGTACGTGTAATTTAAAAGGTAAATTGTTGATAAAATCATTCAAAAGTCCGCTACCTTCAATCATAAATGAACTTATTGCTGGCAAAATTCGTTTTAAATATTTAATTCCATCAGGTTTTTCAATCGTTTCATCAAGTTTGTTCGAAATAAAATCTTTAATCGCTTTCTTTTCGTTCAAAAAGTTGTTGTTTCCAGCCTTTTCTTGAGCATAAATATAATTAATAATCCCATCGAGTTTTGTCAAATCGTCGATATATCTGTAATCAATCTTATTATCACTGTATTTTCTTACACCTGATCCTTCGATTCGTTTTTCCCAAATTGGTTTAATTAATTTCATATAATTTTTACCTCTACTTGACTTAGGCTTCTTAGTAGATGGATCATTATTTTTGTAAATTGAGTCAGATTCCCATACAATTTCTGTATACTTTTTCAAATCTTCTTTAGAATATAAATTATCTTTTGGAGCGTCATTGTCTTTTAATAATCTCCATAAACATTGAGTTCCTTTATATGTTTTTTCATTAATAAGTATATCATTATGCTCAAAATTCACGGGCAAATTTCCAATTATAAAACTTTTCTTTTTTTTATACCAATACAAACCAAATTTATTATCGTTTGCTCTAGGAAGGAATTTTTTGCCAATTTCACCAATTATAATATCCGTTGTCCCAGGACTTATAGGTTCAACTATTGTAGAATCTTCAATGATTCGGGGTCTAAATGGTGTAGAAGATGGTAATTTTGGCAATTCAAACTCTCCTACTTCAGATTCTGGAATTGAAATATCGGCAAATTGTCGTACAACTGGAACCAAATTCATCAAATTTTGATTATCACTTAAAACTTTTTCAATTTTACCCTCAACATTTTTTATTGCAGAAGTTACAGGTTGATTAATTTTTGAATAAATTCTTGTTCTGTTTCATCAATTCGAATTTGTTCTTTAAATTCTTTGATTAATTTCTTTTCGATTTGATCAAGTTTTTTCGCTTCTTCAGAAGTTACGTTCACCATTTAATTAGAAAAATTTTGAAACGTGTACGTGGAACGTGGAACGTAAACGTGAACGTGGAACGTAAACGTGAACGTGGAACGTAAACGTGAACGTGGAACGTGAACATGAAACGTGGAACGTAAAACGTGAACGTGGAACGTGAAAACGTACGAGATTATTACACGTTTATATTAGAAAATGTATTCAAATATTTACCATTTTTAGGCTTCAAAGTTAGATTAATAGTTAAAAATCCATAGTCTTCTTTCCAAATTTTATCACATAACTCATTATAGTGGTTAAAACTCATATCATTTCCCACATAATTGTTGTAAATTTTTCTCGAATAGTGATCATCTTGCTTAAAAACACACAACATATTCAAATTATTTCTAATAACCTGTTTATCAAACTTTGAAAAGCATTGGGAAAAATAGATACAAGATATGTTTTTGTGACGAGACATTACGAAATATTCCTTAATAACGTCCTGATTTTCCAAAATACAATTATCAAAAACGATTAAAGAATTGGGTTTACATTCGCTTAACGGAACTATATCCTCAGAAGCATTATAAAAATGTGATATTTCTTTGCTTAAGTTCTTCTCAATATTTTTGAATCTTTGTTGTAATTTTTTGTATGCGTCTTGTTCTAAAGATTTACTAAAAACATACAAATTGGAATAAGGAATCAACCTATTGTAGATAAAATTCAATAATAAAGTTGTTTTTCCACATCCACTTGAACCAACAATTAACAATCTTATTGGTTGATCTTTCTTATTTTATTTAAACGTTTGAAGTTTTTTCTGATCTTTTTGCTTTAAAAATTTCTATATTTAAATAGCGAAAATGAAGCGGTTCAAGTTGACTTCAGAAAGCTCTAAATTAGTTTTAAACTTAGAACATCCTATTCATTTAGAGTAAGGATCAAATTATTTTACCAGTTTAAGCGGTTTTTATTCTGACAATTTTGTAATAAATATTAGTGAAGATACAATGATTAGTTTTTAAATTATAATAAAAAATTTTATGAATCGTATGAAATTAAAAAAGGATATTATACTTTTGATAAAATTAAGGATTTAATTGAGAATTACTTGAGAAAGTTGAAACAATCTGATAACATGTTAAAATTTGATATAAAAGACTTTGAAATTAAAATAGTACTCAACAAAATTCAACTGAAATCTCCTGTTGTAATCTATTTTTTCTCTAACTTTGAATAATTTATTGGGTTTTGATAAAGAAATTTTAGAAGCAAATCAAATACATGTAGCAAATCCAAAATTTAGACCATTCGATGTAATTGAAGTACATTGTAGTCTCGTTGAACCTAGTTTTGAAAATCATACCGAACATTTACACAAAGAATCGGAAATTTTGTACACTTTTTTTCCAAATGTAGCTTATGGATAAAAAATCAGTGAAAAACCGAATGAAATCGATTATATTCCAATTACAAAAAATATTAAAAGAATTGAAAAAATCGTTCTAACTATACAAGACTCTGAGGGAAATTTATTAAATAATGAGAGTAAACCAAACAATATATTTAAGATTGAAAAAGGAATACAAATGAGTTGATAATGATATTTCGACTCGAGTGCCCCCAAAACTGTATTAGAAAAGATACTGTTTTTATCAATGAATCTGGCCTTTATTCTCGAAATAAAAATTACTAGTTAAATTTCTTTTCTATCTAAATGGAGTCAGTTGTAGACCTACTCAATAATCAACTTACGTTCAATAATAAAGACACTGTAACGATTGTAGACGAAAACAATGTAATCTGGTTTAAGGCTAAAGATGTTTGTGTAATATTAGGTTATGAAAAAACAAAAAACGCAATTAAATTAAATGTTGATGATGATGACAAAATTCAATATTTTTACTTAAAAAACAAGGGGCTATTCGAAAGGCCCCCTAACAATCTACATCCTGACACAGTTTTTATCAATGAATCTGGACTTTATTCTTTAATTTTGAGATCACATAAAAAAGAGGCAAAAATTGGGTTACAAAAGAAGTTTTTCCAAGTATTCGTAAAATTTGGTGAGGACAAACTTGAAAACAAGATTAAATATTTAGAGGACGAAGTTAAACACTTGCAAATTAAAGATAAAATAAAAACGGAAATAATCGCAAAGCAAAGTGTAAAAATTTACTTAATGAATCCAGACCTTGTTTGTAAAGATTTTGATAAGAAAAAGCACCATGTTTTTGTATTAATTAAGAAGAATCACATGTGGGAATATCCTTATTACGTAATCAGAGCTCAAAAGAGAGAAATACCGAAAATATTGAAAAAACTTGAAATTGATTACCCAGAAATGGAAATTTTATTAAGATATGGAGATCAAAATAGCATAAATCTCTAAAACCAAATGAAAGAATCTTTGAATATTTTATACAACCGAAATCATTTTACTACAAATATGGCAGAACCTCGACTGATTTATAGAATATCTAAATTACACGATGAAAATGTGTTTAAATCTTACTAAAAACTCTCGATTTATTATATTTTTGTTTGTAAATGTTTAGCATAGGTAACCATTGTAGAATTTTTTTTCATATTCACAAGGCGTTTCGTTTTTATAACTTTCGCTGAAAATTTTTTTAGCACAATCTTTGCAAAAAGCATCTGTTCTATCTTTACTATACTGCCAGTTATTAAATTAAGAAATATTTTTAATTTCTTTACAAAAGTAACACTTTTTCTCTTCTAAAGTTAATTTGTCCATTTTATCATATATTTTATCATGATCCTTACAATAACAGCCTTTTCTATTCTTTTCATTATAAAATTCTTGACACTTTGTACATTTATTTGAGACTCCATTTATATAGAAAAATTATTACACGATGAAAATGTTACTAAATTTTATTAAACTCTCGAATTATGATATTTTGTCTGTAAATGTTTTTGAAGATAAGGTAACCATTGAATGATTCGTCCACACTCGCAAAGAGTTTCTTTTGATTTTTTTGAATAATTCTTTTAGCACAATCTTGACAATGTGTATGTTTTTTATCTTTACTATAATGCCAATCGTAAAATTTGGAAATATCCTTAATTTCTTTACAAACGCAACATTTTTTCTCTTCTAACGTTAATTTTTCTATTTTATCGTATACTTCTCTCTCATATTTACTACGAAAATCTTTACACATAGACACTAATCCTTCTTTTTTATTCTTGTTTTTATAAAAAGCTTCAAAATCTTTAAATTCTTGACACTTTGTACATTTCTTTTGAGACTCCATTTATATAGAAAAAATTATAGCTTTGACTTTCTCAATTCATATTCATAAAACTTTCCGGTTATTTCTTCATTATTTAAATCTTTTATACTATAAGTTACAGGATCTGTGTTATTAATTTGATAAATCACAAATATTTCTCTTGACCAATTGTTCTTATATTTGTTTGAAAATGTTTGTTTTTTACTAACAATTATTACATGATCATTGATTTTAAATTTAGTCTTCGTGTGAATTTCAGGTGGAACATAGTTGAAAACGGTCCCTGATAACTCTTTTTCTGCATCTTTATCCACATCTTTCGGTTTCGTCTTGATTGTACTGTGAACTGTATCGTTATAATTGTTTACGATTTTGTGAAGAATATCGATCCATTTAAAGTTTTTATTAATCTCAAAAAATTACTTTCATTCTCTCATTTTGAGTTCTGTTATATCTCTCTACAATACTTGATTTCTCTTCGTTTTCAGTATGATAAATCTTAATGTTGTATTTTCTCAAAACATCATTAAATTCTTTATTTTTAAACTCTAAACCCTTATCTGTATGAAGTAGGTTTGGAGGTTTGTGATTGATCCTTATGGCATCTTTTACTATATCTTCGATAGCTTTTGAAACATCCTTGCCGTTTTTTCTTTTAATAGCTCTTGACCAAGCATATTTTGAGAAAGTATCAATAACATTTAACATATACTTAAATCCATCATTTTGATCTGAATAGTTAGACATTATAACTAAATCTGCTGCCCATAAATCGTCAATTCCTAATGTTATAATTTTTCTCTTTTTAAACTTTTTTCGTACTGGTGCATGAATTTCTCTAGCTTCAATCTCTATTTCTTCTTTATTCTTAGATTCTTTCTTTACTTGTTTTTCATAAGGATTCTTTATAAATTTACTCTTATTTGCCTTACATTATGAACATTTTGCTGCAATTCTATATAATCCGTTTTGAGTTTGAACAATTTTAGAATCTATATTTTTCGTTTTTTTCTTACATTTGTGGCAGTGAATTAAATCATCTTCCATTTATACATCAAAGTTTCCAACTTTGTTTAACTCTTCTAATATATCAGATTTCGCCTTTATATCCATACGGTACTGTATCGATCTTATTTTCTAGGACATTCTCTTATCATCTTTAGCGTTCAGTGCTAACTTGTTTATAGTAACGGTGTACAACTCATGTTTATAGCTTTTGATTACTGTCCTCTCCCTAAATTCTTCTTTATCTTCGAACAAAAATCTCTTCAAATTTTCGATATTTATTGTTTTATTTACAACGATTCTCTTAATTCCTTTACATCTTACTAGATTTTTGTCTAGATATTAGTACGAGTACATTTTCGATCTCAATCCACAAAATTCTTCTAAAACTTCGCTATTTAACTCATCTTTGAATTTCCCTATTACCTTCTTATTTTTAGTAGTGAAACATTCATGATCTTTTGGAAAATCGCTTGTATCGAAATATTTCAAATTTTTTTAAATAATTTTGTAAGGATCTCGTTTCAATTCTAGGAAATAACTATCTGTATCCATTTAACACAGATTCAAATCTGGATCATATTTCTTTAATTTGTCGTAATAAAACTGATACATTAACAATTTTGAAAGGTCAAGAACTGAAAAACCTATGTAGATTGGCTTTTTAAATTTAACTTTCTGCTTGTACATATGACTTGCTATACAGTTGTCGTCAAAGATATTAAAGCATTTTAAGTTTGTTTTCTTACTTTGTTTCATTGAAAACTCTTCATTTCCTAGTTTGATATCACATCTATTTCGCACATTTTCCATAGATTTTCCAAAAACCGAGTTGTTCATCAGCTTGTAAAAATCTTTCTCAAAGTCACTTGTAGCTTTTATTCTCATATTGGTATTAAAATCAATATATTCTTTGATGAAAGGCTTCTGATCAAATGCTATAACCCTATTCACATGTTTCAACACCATCCCATGTTCGAGGTAAAATTTCAAATTTCTTGAATGAACAACGTATTCAGTTTTATCCAGTAAAGTTGTGCAAAGTTTGTTTTTATAATGTTCGGGAGCAAAAGGCACATCCTTGTGATGTTCATGTAAATTTGTTGGATATCCTAGATCAACTTCGAGAATATAGGCATAATCTTCGTCGCCATTGAGTTCCAAAATTGTTTCTTGCCACTCTTCTTTTGCATATGTTTTAGGATTCATCCACTTGATATCACTAAACGGCAGTTTTTGCATAAGACCATAACCATAAAGGTTGTTTGCATCGACATAAAGTAAATAGTTTTCGAGCTTTTGTCTTATCAAAATCTTTCAAATATTTGTTATTTGCTTTAACATATCGTTTAATACATTGAGAAAATACCTCCACGAATACCTTTTTCAATCATCAAATACGTATTATAATCACTAATCAATTGTAATTCTATTTTCGTTAATTTTAACATAGCATTCCATGCGAGGCTTGGAGCTGTTAGATAATGTGCTGGATCAAGTTTGTAACAATTTAGACAAATGTTTCTGAAATTTTCAAATATATCAGCGAGCAATAGTTCATCTTGGATATTGTACAAATCAGAGTAATTTCCAAGATTTTTATCTTTTAATTTGTTCCAAACGCTCAAGTAATGTTGAAAATCTTTTACAGATATGCTCTCATCTGTCAAAAGTGAATAGAAAACTTCAATTTTCAGCTCTTCTGTGTAATCAAGTTTTTCAATACTATCGATAAATTCGTAAGGAAATATGCCTTTTCCAGATAGAATTTTAAAGATTTCTTCTTCGTCATTTGGTTGTCTTTCTAGAATTGCGTTCAATATTTTTCCATCTTGTATAAAATGCTTTGTATGTTTGAAGTCTTCTTTCTTGAGGTTTTTAGCTAACTTTTCAATAGACGATGCCATGAATCTAAATGTGTCTACGAAAGAAAACTTAACAAACTTTCTAGGCTTATAATTGTCAAACTCATAGCCATATCCAGAATTTACAGAATAATTTATGTATCGTTCATCGATATTTGCGATCAAATCAACATTTCCATATTGTCTAGCCAATTCCTTTATGTACAAATGAGTATCGTAATTTGACATATTGTGACAGAAAACTGGGATGTTCTGGGGAAATTTCAAATTCAGATTGCAACATGAATGAGCTGCGCCTCGAAATTTACCTGTTAAATGACAATGATCTCTTACTTTTAATATTTTTTCACCATCAAAACCTTCGGTTTCACAGATATGACAAACGTTTGAATTTTGATACAAGATTTCTTCTTCTTCAGTTAGTTTTATAGGTTTCATATTCTTCGAATTATATTTTTTCGCTATGTATTTCGATAATTTATTGAGCTCTTCAAACAATTGTTTTGAAACATTTGGCAAATCTTCTTTATTTTTGGCTCGATAAAATATCGGTTTATACATGCGATTGGTCACATTCGACACTAAATATAGAGTAAAACCATAAGGAATGTGCTTCTGAATCTTGGTTGTAGTCGATCTTTGTGGATTGTTCTTGCATGTCGGAATTTTTTCTAATATGGTCTCAAAGTCCATATAAATTACGTACGGATGGCTAAACTTCTTTTGATAATTAGTAAATTTAGTTGTTTGACCTGAAAACGGCATATTTGGCTTACAAACTTCAAGTTGCTTGCAAATTTCTAAATGATCTGTTAAATCTCCAGATTTGTAGAAATGGCTTAAACATCTTCTACAAAGAAATTTTCTTTCTTTATGCTTGTATAACTGAGAACTCAAGAGCTTATTTAAATCGGTTATCAAGACATAATGAGATTTGTCTTCTTGTTTAACATACAATAAATCGATTTCTAACTCGGCATCATAAACTTCGGAAATTTGTAACGGTACAATGTTGAGTTTTTCGTCATAAGTATAGATATTTATAGACATTTTTGGATATTTGTACTTGGAATTGTGACTTCGTTTTTCAAATAATTTTATATCCTTTAAAGACATTGGATACTCAAATTCCGAAAATATTTAGTCATTTACAAATTTCTCGTATTGCTTTGCTCTGTCAACATGTGTCTCGGGTTTTTCAATAGCACATCGGATAGAATAAATAAAGCAATAATCATCTTTATTTTTGATATTTATACAAGCTTTTTTATCTTTGATTTTCTTTGGCAAATCGATATATGATCCGGCATTCATCATTTCGTGTTTGTTAAGGCTCAAAACTAGTTGTTTGCAACTTTTAAAAGTCCATCCTGAAACCCTATTTGGATGATTTGTCTGTTCTCGATGTGATAATTTATTAAATTGTTTAGAAATAAAGTAGTTTACGTCAAAGATTTCGACAGCTTTCATAGTAAAGTACATCGGACAAGATTGTGGTTCACCGTTTACTAAAGTTCGTTAGTATTCGCATTCCAAAGAGAGATATCCTTTACTATTTTTCACAGTGTCTTGAAATTTTTCTATTAAACTTTTCCGGGCGCATAATTGAAAGATATTTGTAAATTGACATAAAAATTATCGCTCAAATTCGTTAAAATGTATTGCTTGAAAAGACCTTGTATAGAGGATAAAACTTCACCATCTATGATATTTTCAGGTTTTTCGTTAAGAGTTTTATCAATGTTTTCAATGTTTTCAAACTTATTTTTTCCGTTAGTACTGATAGCCAACTTTTCAGCTATTGAATGAATTTTTTCATCATTAAATAGGTCGAGATTTTTCTTTTCAACTTTGAAATTTCTCTTTAATTCTCGTAATTTCTCAATATTATTCATGTTTTCGTAATCGGCAATTTGATTTTCTCTAGCCCATTGTCTTAAATAATTTAGTTCATTATTGTAAATTTGCTTGTTTTTTTCATGACTTTTAGAATTATAATGGCGATCATAGTTTTTTCTTAAAATTTCTTTTTTGCAGAACGGACATGATATTTTTTCGCGCTCCATTTATATAGAAAAAATATCTAAATGGTGATTGTAAACCAACGATTGTGCCTCTCATGGCGTGATATCACGCGGGGTAAAGCGCTTATCGTGATAGTCGGTCTGTAGTGGCACACCTCGGTAATGCAGATTGCTTTTGAAGATTATCATTAGTTCCCCACTTCATAGTACTCTTTTGATAACCATAGTTTGTGTCTCTCTTCATAAGAATCACATGGAATATTATCTATAGTAATACATTTTGTTTCACGCAAAATATAGTGATATTTTATAAGAAAAATCTGATAGTGCTCTTTAATGAAGTTTGTTGATAAATCTTGATTCTCACAAAAAATCCTAAGGAATTCAACAATTAAGTCTTGATTATAATAGAAAAACGTACAATATTTAAAAAATACCATAAAATATCGATGAAAACTCTCTGTTTGTTTCTTTTTTAATTTCTTTTCAATATCTTTCGTAATTAAGTTAAATAAACAATCCATTACATTTCGGGCTTTATGATGAAAAAAACAGCCCTCCATCATTCGTTCTTTCTGCAAAAGAATTTACAAGTTCAATTAATTCTGTATTGGAAAGTGTCGAAGACGGCATCAACTGTTCTATAAAATGTTTTGGTAATTCCTTGAATTCATCTTTGTTGCACTGTTTAAACGCTAGAAATTTTAGAGACTTTGGTGAGTTCATGTTTGCCATTTAGCAGAAACAATTTTTTATTAAAGTATGTTTTTAGTAAAAAACTTTTAAATTGATGAAATTGTATTAAGATTTCGAAGATTTTTCGTTTATTCGTAGCAGATTTGACAACATTTACAATATTTTACATTGATTCTAAGGAGATTTTACATTAAAACAGCTTAAGAAAGTAGAAGCAAACAGCTATAGATTCGGTAATTTTTCATTCGTGGTTTACAGATTCGTTTATAGTTCACAGTAGATAGTAATATGGGGTTTCTAGATTGCTTTTGGAGACGAACGGATGTAGATTCGGTTAATTTTTCATTGAGGTTTGCTGTGTTGTTTCTCAGCTTCCCTTATGGTACATTGAACAAGATTTTACATTTTACATATATATATATATATATATATATATATATATATATATATATATATAAATTTATTATTATTTAACCGCATCAGCCATGTCAATAAAGTTAGAAATGAACATTCTGTGCAAGAAATAAACAAACCCCTATGTCGATGTGGCCAAACTAATTTGACTATGTAATTATTTAAAACCATAATTCTTTAACCTTTCTATAACCTTCTTTAACATTTCCAAATTAATTTTTATTTATGTCAACATTATATTTTCTCCAGCCTACTTAGAGGTAATTTTTATTTTCTATCTTTTAGTAGTCAGTCAATAAATATGATGTTTATACATGCAGTATGTTAACACTCGAAGTACTAAAAGTCCTGTATAATACATTTTCAAACAAGTTCTTCTTTGGTAGTTTCGCTTTCACCTCCCTCTATATTTCATTCCAGAATCTTTCTAACCAAGATATTCAACTCTTCAAAGATATCGGAGTTCACCAAAAGACCAGAAACGTATTGCATTCTTCTTAAGCATCTTGTCATGTAGCTCCTGAATTGTTCATATGCCTATTAGCCATACTTAACGTTTCGAAAATGAGCCCATAGTATAAGATAAAAATGTCGTGGACATGGGTAATGCTTTAGTTGTGGTCTACACTCAAACAAAATTGATTCATTACGGTAAAACAAATTACTACATGAAATAGGCCACAAAAAAAAAACTATTTGGCTGGTATTGTATTGATGACGGAATGAAACTTCTGCAAAAGGATAAAGATTATACATGAAGAAGGTTAAAACCAAAGTGTACTGTAGAGATTTGGGAGGGTGAGGAGATTTAGTTACTAAATAAAGGCTAACATTTAGTACTATGACAGCGCCAGGCATAACGAAAACAATTCTCTTTTTGAGTCTCAATCCTAAATTCACTAGACGATCCTCAAAATCTAATAGAGTATATAACCTTCTGTACACATAAAGATAATACATTTCAATGATTATCCCTCTAAACATAGGCAATAGTACTAGAAATGTGATTGTAATTAAAGGCAGCTTTGTGCATATAATAGGATTGTGTTCAGACCATGTAAGTTCAAAAATAAGGCCGTTAACTGGGGCAGACCCTGATTACGTTACATTCAATAAATCAAAGGCATCGATGAGGAATCGTGATTTTAGATTTGACTTTTACTCAAGCGAAAGGTATTAGACTCAAGTCATCTTTGAGCCAATATGTTATCGATTCATAATTATTTGTTGGCTGTTAATATCAGGGCAGGAGGGCTAGTTTGTCTTTTCTTCGTTAATGTACTTTTATCTACCTTTTTGAGAGCTATGCAGAAGAAGTAAAGGAGAAAAAGGGTTTAAGCCATTCATATCTTTCTACTTTTTCCAAAGATTAGAAAGGTTGACAAAGAAAACTGTAGACTAACTACAGTGTGTCACACTGACACAGCAACCCACTTAAAGCTCCAAAATCGTCTTCTAAGGAATTATTGACATCACTAGAAATCGAATGTGATTTTTTGTAATCAAGTCTGAATTGCAGTCTAGAGATGATTCCATTTAAAGTATCGTCAAACACTTCCCAGAATGTGATCATTTTATTAACCAATTGTGGCATTTTATTAACCAATAAAAGAAAACAAGGCTTTAAAGAAGGAAAGAAAATTCTCGTAAAATACTCGTAAAATAAAAACCAAAATAATAATGTGGGAAGTCGATATGTGTGCCGAATGAACAAAACACATGGGGTAGAGATATCTTAAATAATAATTTCGTAAAATACAGTTATGTAAATATTCATACATTTTGCAAACCAATATTTTTGGTAATAGTTGTTCAAATTAATGCAATTTAACTTATGACATATTTCTGCACTGTCGCATGTCTTCTAAGTGATGCATCGTAGAAATTATTTAGTGAAAAATATAACTAATATTAAATATACATTACCATTTCTAGTTCTCAATACAAAGCCTAAACTGTAAAAAATTGGCAATAATTGGTGCTGAAACTGATTCGCGTCCATATTCCTTTTTGCAAACTTTGCTCATTTTACACATATGGCATTGTTTAACTTTGGCCTTGACTTGCTCTATCAAAACGGGTGCTAATATTTCTTATTTAATTTCCTCTGTGTTCTTGTTGTACATACATGATCTCACATCAATTAAACTGTGAAAAATTGATACATTAAATTAATTATCTACAAAATCTATCTAACTCTCAATGCTTAGCCTACTTTGCTTTGTATGTCAGTAGATATTTCAAAAAATATCAGAAATAATTTTTATTATTTGTGACGGATCGACCGATTATCAGTTTTTCCATATCCTCTAATCGATTATTTTCCAAGTCCTTAAAAACTAATAGAAAATATTTATTGACGAACTTTGATTATACTTATTACTGTTCTTACTGTCTGTTTATAGTTTAGAATTTATATTATACTTTAGTTCTGTTTTCCATACAATGTTTCAATCTATTTCGACGAATGTTATTTTTCGAATCTTGATACGAACTGAGAAATTTTCCACACCACTCTGAAGTAAGTAATAGTGATATGAAATTTCCAACTTCCGCACTTCATCCTGTTCGTTGATCCAGGACCTAATTTACATATTGCAAACAGTTTAAAGTTTTGTTTTAAAAAGAAGTGTCAAATTTAAACTCATTGAAGGCTAAAGGTTAGGTAGGTCATTCCTGGTGATTTACTTGATGTCTGAGTTTTTTAATCAAAGTCTCCGTAATTAATGAATTACAGTAATATGTGCCATCTTGAAAGTTGAAAGTTAATTTGTAGTACTCGTGTGTTTCGAGTAAAGCCAAACGTTGGTTAACACATCGAGATCGATTGTCTTCTAACAAAAAAAGTTGATTTTTCACCACAACACTCCATACATTAACAGTGTTCGCTTTTTTTCTAAAACTTTGAGTGGCGTGGGAATAAAATACTTCTGGAAAAATTAGGTATCACTTTTATAAAATTTTTTCGACACCTTAAAAAGAGAAATTTAAATATTTCACACGACGATTACGATTTAATTCCTGGAGTAGGCATATTTTATATAGTTTGTTTTCAATACTGTATGTAACAATTGTAGATGCTATTGGAATACCTATTTCAAGACTTCAGTGTTCTAACTTACATACTTTAAAGGTATCCTGGTTAATGATTTTCTGAGTAGTTGAATAATCTTGTGCTGACCATTTATATGGTTTTTCAATTACTTCTCCTTAATAACCGGCCCAATGTCCTCGAACTATTTGAACAAATGACCGGTCTCACGCGTATTAAGTCGAGATTATAGTTCAACTAGAAATTATTAACTTTATTCGCGGTTAGGAACGAACACTATCACATTCTAAGAACATTTCAGCAACAAAACAAATACAAAATTTGAAGTGAGGCCCATTAAGTCGAATATGCAGGTAACATTTAAATGAAAATTAATATATATATATATATATATATATATATATATATATATGTGTGTGTGTGTGTGTGTGTGTGTGTGTGTGTGTGTGTGAGTGTGTGTGTGTGTGTGTGTGTGTGTATGGGGGGGGGGTGTTTTTGGCATTAACTGTGTCAAGGAAACAAAATAAAATATCACAAAAGTTTCCTATCGTCTTTATTTGAATTACATAAATCCCACCACTAATTCATGATATCCTGCAACATTCCATAGTCTATTTACATGAGATACGTCTATTCCATATACCGGAAATTTATCTCAGAAAATGTTATTTTAGGGGATCATTTCTCAATTTTAATTAAATTTAAAATTTTACAATTTTAAACACTGTTTATTCTCAGGCATAAGGTTTTATACAGTTTTGATACGTTAAGGTAACCAACAAATTAAAATCTAAAGTTTTCAAAGTAAGTTGTGTTATTTTGTATTTATTCGGACAAAGAATGAGTAACACATTTTTTATGTAGAGTATTTTTATCTCAATATGATTTCCCAGAAGTTAATTATGATTTTAGGCAAACTTCATTGAAAAATGCTTATTGCAATTATACTGAAGAAAGGATTACCAGAAGGTATTCCATTGTTGATAGTAATGAAACACATATTCTAAAGAGTATCATAATAATCTGACATTTTTATATAAATATTATTTGTCATTAAAGATTTTTTAAACAATCTCCATTCTATTCGTGCAAAATTATAGTATTGATTACTTTAACCAATGACGTTTTAAATGACTGTTTTTTTAATAACAATCTTTACTGCTGAAAATATTTCAATAACTCTTAAGGTTAGAATACGGTGGATTTTAAAAACTTGGAATTGTTACATATATGTTGTTAGAAATTTCATATCAAATATGAAAAGTATTTCAGAATGTTCAAGTTTTAAAAACATTGGTATTATATGTATTTGTATGATAGTGTCAGGTTCTTAGTAACTACCGTATACACTCTGAGAAGTATAAAATAACAATGCGGGAATACAGGCTTACATATAAGTGTACAATAACACCGAATCATTACAATTAAATATGTTTAAAAGGAAATTATGTCACTAATTACAACCAAAACAAGCCCACGTTCCTTATCTTTACATTACTACGCTTATAAATATTTACATCCTCTAATATTTACTCTGAAGGGTAATGGTGTTAGAACACCCCAAAAGTAAAATTTTTGTATAAAAAATATAATCACAGAACCTTTTTATTTATTTACAATGTATTAAACATAATTTTTTTGTTTTATTTTTAAAAACAATGTAATGCATGATTTTAAAAACCATGGAAAAAATTTAAAAAACTTTACATATTAATTCTTATTTATATGGATTATCCCCATCATATTTATTACAAAAGGTTATTTTTTAATTTATCACTTACTATTATATATTCGATCTTCAGGTAAAACTGTAATTTTTGTCCTAGACTAATTTTCGTTTGAATTAATAGTTATTTTTTAGATAAACATATATAATTTGGCTAGAGAGTTTCCTTTATTTAACCTTTTTTGGACGAGAATGAGAATGTGTTAGTTTTTATGTTATTGTTTATGTTTGCTTCAAATACTAAATTTATTCTATTTGCTACATTGATAAGTTTGCAGTTTTTATTCGATTTAGGTGAAACAAACGCAGGTTGAATTTTTATTGGGGTTTAACTCTACGGTTATATGAATATGCTAACAATTGTCACCATCAAACAATGAATGTTGGATAAATTAAACACCTAAACACTACTGTATATTCTGTTCTATAATTAATTATATGTTACAGTGTAATGTAACTTTTTGTTTGCCGCCGATGATTTATAATTACTTTATGTAACAAAAGTGGTTAGGCGGAAGGCATAATGTTCAATGTTAGCTCCTGTTAACGAGTTTATCTAAGGCTTGTTCATGGTAAAAGTTTATTAAATTTAAAAAAGTGAAAAGAGGAAATTATATAAAATTTGTGGTGGCCATGATGAAAGAAGCATAGTTGATATTAGAGTAATAGATAAGATGCCTAATTTTAAAATGAGTGGAAATAATTTACATCATACATTTATATATTGTAACTTCATAAGCAAGGAACTTATTATTTTAATGACGAATTTGTTTAGATGTATGTTTAATATTAAATTTCTTTGCTAATTTAGTTCTAAAAGCAACAAAATACATAACTTTTAAAAGTTTAACTACAGAGGTTGAGTAACTTTTCCAATCAAGCTGTTCTAGTTATCAGTTAATGTACGAGTATATCGAGAAACTACACTCGAGGTTGAAAACTGTTAACGTTAATGTGTTATTACACAAACGTAAGTCAGGCATAGACAGAGTTTAACCGCAGTCGATACGTAAATTCGCCAATTAACCTGGTCTAATTATAAGCTAATTTATACCGAGAAACCACACATGAGATTGATAACTCCTAAAGATAAGTCGTTATTGCAGAAATCTTAGTCGGGCTTAGATTGAGTTTAACTGTAGAGGATAAGGAAAGTCTTCAAATAACCTGATATAATTATACATTAATTAACCTTAACAATACTGATTGGCTGATCACTCTAAAGTTGTAAAAAAATAATTTTAAAACTAAAATGATTGAAAAGAGCTTTCGTTTAGTTCCATTTACATAAAACATATTTGCCTTTGGAAGCATAACTTGACACGTTACTTTTACTACAGTTAATGATAAAGAAATACTTCATATATTAAACTTATTAATATAGAATAGTAACTTTGTCAGGTAAATATATGTCAATGACTTCATGAGTAAAATAAAACGTAAGAAAAAGTAGGTGAAATTAATGGCGTAAACGAGCTTTAAATTGCATAGAACTTACTTGCGTAAACGCGATTAAACATAGGTGCAACTAACTGGCCAAAAAATCATGAATTTGGGTAAATCCAACAGGTTTATACAAGTAGATATAAATGACTGTTGTAAACAAGCGTTGAATTATCGTCTATAAATAAAAACTAAATACATTTTGTGTAAAATATTTTAGTTTAATTATAAGTAATTACATAATTGAAAATAACTATTTAAAATTAAAATATAAAATAGTTCTATGAAAGATACCAATGTTCTTTTGCAATAAAATACTTATTACAAGAAGGTAGGATATTTTTATTGAACGTATAAGTCATATTTTTATCACTAGACGAGTCGTAAATATCATTGATGAATAAAACGAGTAACTCAACTCGAAGGCATTAACTGTTTATGTCAACGTAATAATGGTAATATTAGCATTGGAACGGAACGATGACACCTTGACAGATTTGGACAGTAAATAAATAGTAATAATCTGCTTCCAACAGTTAAACACATCAGAAGTGTCAATCTTTGTGTATATATATATATATATATATATATCGTATCAGACTATATATATATATATATATATATATATATATATATATATATTGAGATCAGACATTGTTTGTAAGTTTTTAAGTCAGATTGGAAAACAAAACCGAGGAAATGAAACATTGCTGATATGTACGGATCAGTGATATACATTTTAAAAAATGAGTTGAGCACTAAGCTGTCAGCTGCTCATAGCTCAGTCAAAGTCGCTTGTTATTTGTTGTTAGGGATATAGCTAACTGCGACAAGCATGCTTACGGTACAGTTTGAGCATTTGGGATGCATACAGCTGTCAGCCGCCCACGGCTCAGTCAAAGTTGCTTGTTATTTGTTGTTATGGATATAGCTAACTGCGACAAGCATGCTTACGGTAAAGTTTGAGCATTTGGGATGCATACAGCTGTCAGCTCCTCACAGCTCAGTCAAAGTTGCTTGTTATTTGTTGTTAGGGATATAGCTAACTGCGACAAGCATGCTTACGGTAAAGTTTGAGCATTTGGGATGCATACAGCTGTCAGCTCCTCACAGCTCAGTCAAAGTTGCTTGTTATTTGTTGTTAGGGATATGGCTAACTGCGACAAGCATGCTTACGGTAAAGTTTGAGCATTTGGGATGCATACAGCTGTCAGCCGCCCACGGCTCAGTCAAAGTTGCTTGTTATTTGTTGTTATGGATATAGCTAACTGCGACAAGCATGCTTACGGTAAAGTTTGAGCATTTGGGATGCATACAGCTGTCAGCTCCTCACAGCTCAGTCAAAGTTGCTTGTTATTTGTTGTTAGGGATATAGCTAACTGCGACAAGCATGCTTACGGTAAAGTTTGAGAATTTGGGATGCATACAGCTGTCAGCCGCCCACGGCTCAGTCAAAGTTGCTTGTTATTTGTTTGTTTTGGATATAGCTAACTGCGACAAGCATGCTTATGGTAAAGTTTGAGCAATTAGGATTCATACAGCTGTCAGCCGCCCACGGCTCAGTCAAAGTTGCTTGTTATTTGTTATTAGGGATATAGCTAACTGCGCCAAGCATGCTTACGGTAAAGTTTGAGCATTTGGGATGCATACAGCTGTCAGCCGCCCACGGCTCGGTCAAAGTTGCTTGTTATTTGTTGTTTTGGATATAGCTAACTGCGACAAGCATGCTTACGGTAAAGTTTGAGCATTTGGGATGCATACAGCTGTCAGCTCCTCACAGCTCAGTCAAAGTTGCTTGTTATTTGTTGTTAGGGATATGGCTAACTGCGACAAGCATGCTTACGGTAAAGTTTGAGCATTTGGGATGCATACAGCTGTCAGCCGCCCACGGCTCAGTCAAAGTTGCTTGTTATTTGTTGTCAGAGGACCTGGTAATTGTGATAGCCTTTTTAAATTTTTTTAGCTCTTATATTTATTCAAAATTTGGTCTTGCTGTTAAAAGAAATCTCAGTACTAAACTCAAAATGTTATACTTTAAAATACTTAATTCATTGATTTATTTTGATTTTTAGGAATTCATTGGAAACTCAACTACTTAAGGGATTTTGCGTGAGGGGATTCAGATGGTGTTTTTCAACTAAAGTGTCTGTTTCACTTTCCTGTTCAAGACAGTCTCACAGACTATTACATCATACCTACAATTAGACCATCGTAGGTAATACCTCTGAATTTTGAATTTGGATTATAATTAACCAATGTTTGTAAATGATACAAAAGTATACCGTGCTTCTTCAAAGTTTGCTTGTATTCAGTGAAACTACTAAGAAAGAGCAAGAATTACGTTAACGAATTACTTGGGTAAAATAAAATATAAAAAGAGTAAACAATTTTTAATAACATGTACACCGTATAATTATGATTCCGTGTTGCCTGTAAACCCACTCAATATTCCATTTATGATCAAATTTTCGATTACATGAAAAGTTTGTTGTTGACAAGCCAGTGAAGTACGAAAACCTGAGGCTTATACTGACATCCAATCATAATCTTGCTTTGAATTTGAACACAAAAGTCACTGCCGCCTCGTCAAGTGGAACGGGTTTAAGTATTTGTGATTACTATTATTTATTGAGTCATATTCTACCGTGTAGAATCAGCTAGAAAGATTTGATTATTACGGATTGCAAAACAAAAATTTTAAATATTTCTTTAAAATGTTCTGAAATTATTTTACTCTTTTAATTACAAATGCTTAACCATAAAATTTACATTTATATACCAGATTTAAAAAAATCAATACTTTTTTCAAACGTTATAAGATAGAGCGTCAAAACATGGTACAAACTGGACAATAATTAAAAATATAATTTAACATATATCCAGTTTCCAGCTCCTTCGTTAGAGGTACAACCCAATAGCAGTCAGAAGATAGTTTTAAATGCAAGCATTAGTTGTGCGCATCAAATTAAATGTGTTTGTTATTAGAGCTATGCCGCAAAACTGACCTCAAACGGACAACTGAGTCAGAAATGGAAGCCGTTCTTATTAATTTAACGTAACCAAGGTCATGGTAGTTTGATTAATGTATCCGCAAGAAAAACTAGAGCGCTTTTATACTCCTGAATCCCATTACAATGCCATAATCTACGCATAATATAACAGTGATTCATGGGTAAATTATGTATTGTTTGCATTGTCTAATCAAAATATGCTATTTAAAAATATTCTTCTGCACCTTGTGGGTCCGTACCCTAGAGGAAATAGCGGGTCACTGGATAAGTGTAATTATATTTGTTGTCCAGTAATACTGTACCAAGTTTTTAATCTATATCTTAAATGGTTCCAAAAATATTTAACCGTCCCGTAGCTTTTTAGACACATTACACAATACGTAATTTATATGTGTTTATTGGTCTTACGCATATTAGCATTGTTTATTGTTCATTAAGTAAGTGATTTAGAGCTCTGTACAGAAAACTCGTTGTTTAAAGAACTCACCAATTTTAATTATCTTCTCTTGGGTAAACCGCCAGACACATTGATGGGTGAGTTTACGGTATATTAAAGTTTTAATTTTGACTATGATGTAATTTAAATTTAAAATAAGGGTATTGAATAGTTTTATAAAAATAAAATAGTTAAATGGGTTCTATATCAATCCTTTATAATACAAAAATCATTGGAAATATTTTATATTTTTAAAGAAAAAACTTTTAATTATTTTTCATATACTGCATACATTTCTATGAAAATAGAACCGAAATTACTATATGTAATTAGAGAAAGTGTCTCTTTTATGAGCCCTATGATATTTATTTACTCATGTACTATTAATTAAAGTGTATTAAGAGTATTAAGATTAAGAGTATTATTGTGAACTATAATTAATAAAATTTTAGAACAATGTTATCAAGGAGCACGCATTAATATATCGCAAGCCCCGCAATGATGTAGGCTATCAGGTATTGGCAAGTTAATAACCCCGACCCGGTCAATATTGACTTATTCAGTGAAGTAATTACCGCTGCGTCCACACTGATTTCTTGATTATTTGTTATAGGTTCACAATCTTCAGATGATTTTGTCAGGTGAATACTATTAGTTGAGAAGTCAGATTATTAATAACCCTATCCTAATCAATATTGACGAAGTACAGGCACATCATTACCCCTGAGTCCACACTGAGCTGTTGATTATATGTTATAGGTTCACAAACTTCAGATGATTATGTCAGGTGAATACTATTAATTGAGGAGTCAGATTATTAATAACCCTATGCTAATACGTATTGACTAAGTACAGGCACATTATTACCCCTGCGTCCACACTAAGTTGATGATTATATGTTATAGGTCCACAATCTTCATATGATTATGTCAGGTGAATACTATTAGTTGAGGAGTCAGATTATTAATAACCATATACTAATCAATATTGACTAAGTACAGGCACATCATTACCCCTGAGTCCACACTGAGCTGTTGATTATATGTTATAGGTTCACAAACTTCAGATGATTATGTCAGGTGAATACTATTAGTTGAGGAGTCAGATTATTAATAACCATATACTAATCAATATTGACTAAGTACAGGCACATCATTACCCCTGAGTCCACACTGAGTTGTTGATTATATGTTATAGGCTCACAAACTTCAGATGATTTTGTCAGATGAATACTATTAATTGAGGAGTCAGATTATTAATAACCCTATGCTAATACGTATTGACTAAGTACAGGCACATTATTACCCCTGCGTCCACACTAAGTTGTTGATTATATGTTATAGGTTCACAATCTTCATATGATTCTTTCAGGTGACAGATATTAATTGAGGAATCAGAACATTAATAATCATGTTCCAATCAATATTAACTAAGTACAGGCACATTATTACCCCTGAGTCCTCACTAAGTTGTTGATTATATGTTATAGGTTCACAATCTTCAGATTATTTTGTCAGGTGACAACTATTAATTGAGGAATCAGAACAATAATAACCATGTTCCAATCAATATTGACTAAGTACCGGCACATCATTACCCTGTGGCCACACTTATTTCTTGCTTATTTGTTATAGGTTCACAAACTTCAGATTATTCTTTCAGGTTACAGATATTAGTTGAGGAGTCAGAACAATAATAACCTCGTCCTAATCAATATTGACTGAGTACAGGCACACCATTACCTCTGCGTCAACACTGAGTTGTTGATTATTTGATATGGGTTCACAAACTTCAGATGGTACACTGTCATCTAACAGTTATAAGAACAGATAAGAGTTGTGATAATGGGGCATTAATATCCCTGATGAATATTAACTAAGTACAGACACACTATTACCTCTGCGCCCACGACGAGATTTCGATCATCTGATATGGGTTTAAAACCAGTTTAATTCAGATAATACTGTCAGATGACAGTTCTAGGTTTAGGTATCGGGTCATTAATAATCCTGTCTTTTGAATATTGACTAACTACAGGCGTATCGTTAACCCTGTCTCCACACTGCGTTGTCGATTATTTTATATTGGTTCACAAACTGCAGACTGTATGGTCTGTTAAAAGTTATGAGTGTTATTGGAACATTAATAACCCTGTCCTAGTCAATATTGACTAAATACAGGCACATCATTACCCTGCGTCCACATTGAATTGTTGATTATTTAATAAGTTTATCTTATCTATGACAGATTAATAGGTGTTGGACAAGCACTGAACTTTTCTTCAGTTCTATATATATTTAAGCTGGTAAATAGAACACAGTTTGCTGTATCGATAAAATTGGTAACAGAAAAACTATGAAAACACCTACACATGTAACGCATTTTCATTTTGTTTATCATATGTCAAAACTAAGTACATTTGTATTGAGGATTTTCTTAATCTAAATGAAGACAGAAAATTTCCTACAAAGTAAGTTAAAAGCACTCTTAAAAATTTTACAGTGGATCCTACGTTTTAAACGTGCTAAAATATACAACTATTGGCTCTCTGGTTAAAACTAAAAATGTCTACTCTCATAATTCTCAGTAACTCGGAATATACTGAGTTATTCATGAACTTTTATTAAATTTGACAATTCAGTTGAGATTTCCCTACCATCTGCCTATCTTGTGTAGGTGTTCAACTTTCATTATTACATTCTTGGTAAACATTTTTATTAATTTTTATTGCTTGATTACCCAATTTGTGGATCGTTTCTTAACTCTTAGTAAACTCCAGAATTATAAAATAAAAATCTTTAATTTTGTTACTCTTTCCATAGCTTTTTCCTAGATTTCTTGTTTGAATAAAGTCTCTTTTCTTATTGCTATAATAAATTACCATCATACGTATGCTTACATTAATTAAGGAATTCTTACCGTCTCACAGTTTTCCTTTAGTAAGTTTAACTAAGTAATCAGAGGTCATAAACACAATTTCTTATTTTGTTGTACCTTTTTACTCGAGCAGAAAAAAAGTAAAGCACATAAAACATTTAAAATGGGGAATTTACGTGTTTGTAACGATACATTTAAGCAGACGAACATAAATGTCAGAAACACATTACTGGAATTACCTGCCATCTTAAATTACCTATAACGTGCCTGCATACATCATCGTAATATACCAACTAATAGGAACATGTAATTAAATACAGTTAATTACAGTCTACTGTTATAGTTCTGTTAATGACTTTACTGATGTAAATCATTTAGTAACTTTAACTCATACTCAAGTACTTCAGATACCAAGATGTATCAAGATTATTCTAAGAAGAATTGCAACTCAAATAATAATATATTTATTCACATTTCAAAATCGAATGCAGCCCTTATCTTTCCTTAAGGGACAAGAATATTATGTACGCGTGTAATAAGAATAATTCTGGACCGGCTAATTCAATAAATAATATCAGTCCTAATTTTGACTACATTGGTAGGCAATTTACTATGTAATCTGTAATATGTTAATATATTGTTTAATAATTTTAGATGTACTTAAGCGAACAAATTTAATCATAATTATTATTGGATAGATGTTTCTACGCTTTAAACAACACGACAATTTAAAAACTTTCTCCTGGTTATTTCATTTAAAGCACCAAATAATAATATTAAATTACAGGTTAATAATGTTGTAGTACATAAACCCACTTTTATAACTAAAGTACATGTAGTTTCTGGTACCAATTGAACTGAAAATAGCCAATTGTTAAAGTAAGCATAAGTGAAGAAGCTCGATTCACAGAATATTCGTAAGTCAATTAGAAAGTTCTCCCGCTGTCACACACCAGTTGATGCAGCATTCCGGATCTCGTAATCACGTCGCGAATTACACCTCGCCAGCTTTTGGATATTTATTAATTTTATTGACTCAATAGCATATGCTATGGCCTAAACTGTGGGTCAGATGGTTTAAGTCCTTATGCAGATGATATATTAAGAGATATTAAGTTGGACTATGCAATTAATTTAAATGAAGAATCTTTAATATAAAAATTTTACACTTATATCTTTTTTTTATTTTCGACGAGTTAGCTTTTCAGCTATGATTATAGAACTTAATTAATATTCGGTTAGTCTAAATTTATAAACAATATCTCGTGACAACTAAAAATCAAAGTTTTCACTTTTAAAATTCTATAAAGATTTAAAATGTTTGGAGATTGTTACGCTTATAATAACACATAATGGACCAGTTGAGGGCTCTAACACATTAACTACATCTGTGACATATATTACATTTAATTCAGTAAACTGAGTGGGTATAATAAATGTGACTATTGCAGGTTTTGTAAAACTGACTGATGTGTCGCGTTGTCGCTACGTTATTCAGAAGAAATATAACTAATAACATTCAGTTTAGAGTCTGTAAAGTGAATGCTAAAATTAGTTATAAGATCTAGGTTAATTAACAGGAGCTAATGAGGTAAATTGGAATATCAATCACATGTATAAGCCGATGAAAGCGAAATCATTAGTATTGAGCATTAAAACTGTGCTTGTCTCTATCGATTCACTCTTTTACTGTTTGCTGATGATTCCAATTAAAAAATCAATCCCAGGCCGATTAAAAATAGATCACACAACTTATTGGAGCACTAAACCTGAGCTTCTCACTTATTTATTCACTTGTTTACTGTTTTCTCGTCGGCAATCGAGAGTTAAACTGTTCCATCTAAGCTTTACCAGTAAGTGATCAATGCCGTAATCCACAGTAACTATAGTATTAATAGAACTGGTCTGCATTTATCTTCTCTACTTATACGTAGATTAAAAGACAACCTGTTTTACCGTTAGTTACTAGATACTATCAGACTAGCAGTTACCCGTAGCTTCGCTCGCAATTTTTAAGAGATCAATAAAGGAGCTTTACTCTATATAGATTAATAGTAACAAAGAATATTTTTTTGTGCAGCGAAGTGTGATCAATATCCTTCTCAACGATTACAAGATTTAATGCCAGTATTTAGTCATTTCAGTGTAGAGTTTGAACGCAGCGATACTATAAAGTGACAGATATTAAAAGACTTATCTTTGCTATTCTCATGGCATGACCATAACTTTCTCCACAACAAGAGGTAATAATGTTTGTATTCATCAAATAAGTAAATTGTAGCCAACTTAAAGGTTTGCTTTCAAAATGTATTATCATATTCTTTTTTCAAAATTTGATATACGATAAACTCAATACGACCTTTTGGAAAAGGTTTCCGCCATTGCGCCACAAAAAATGGCTATTTTTTAGTTTTGGAACTTATTTACAAGACTCTAGTTAAACTCTGATTGCATATATAAAATTATTTTGTTGTATTTAAGTTTTTATATTTCGTATAATAAGCGTTGGTCGTTAAAGTGTTCAAGTTTTAAAATGGCCAATTTCCAGCGTTCATTTTTACGGACCAGTTATTAGCCATACCGTATGCTAGTTTATATTGAGGGGAAGGTTAAATTATTGTTAATATTCTGAAGAATTGCTTCATATCCATCCATATTTAGAAAAGAAAATATATATTTAATCGTAATTGGTTAATATCGCCAATTGACATACGATGAAACATTTCACCATTTATCTGTCTGAATGTGCGCCTCTCAGTCTGCAGCTGACTGCATACTATCTCACTCGATATACAGTAAATATGCCCAAGTCTCCCTGTTATTCACTCGGTCTCTATACATAGTACAGATTCCATTTTTTCTCTTCTCTTTTCACAGTAATGTATGATAGAGTTTTTCAATGCATATCGGAGGTCCAAACAAATATTCAAATATTGGTATTCAAACCAATTAGACCTAAATAAACAAAGTCTTATTGTGAAATTTTCAATATTTGTTGTAGAATTTTCCTCATAGTGGTGCAGTTGAAACAAATTTGTGCAGTTAACTACTTGGTCATAAATTAAACTTCAAGTTAAAGTTGTTCCAATAGTTGAACGTCGGACCTGAGAAAGTTCTGCGTAAAAATGAACTGATCTATATAGACTTGACGTTTTGCAAAAGTGAGTTTGTTGACCATGCTTGGTACTCCCTGGGATTTGACTGAGACTTACAAAACATTTCTGCATTTCCATTATAGATAATTATAATAAATCTGAAATAAACTGAGTATATCCATTTAAATTTAATGTGGAACATATTACCACGTCTAGTGTAGACATTAAAAAATAAAAATAATATTATGGAAAGTCAACGTTGGAAAGATCTTATTTGAACGTACTTTTAGTTCCCCTCTTAGCTCCCCAAAAAATGAAGGCTATACTTTGATATAGAATCAATTTTAAATTTACTAATTTTAATTATTAATACAGTAGTATTAATAATGTCGACTTAAGGTTTGTAAACATTTCGCTTGGTATGTTCAATTATTGTTGATTACTACACCTTATAAACATGCAATAAAAAGTTTTGTACTGCGTAATTATATATTAATAAGGTGAAACAACTAATAAAACTGAAACTGTGTTTATCATCTTAACAGTTTCAATAAAGTGAAACATATAGATAGTTAATAAGAAAATGACATATGGATCAATCAAGATAATTGAAAATCACTAGTATCGTATAATCAACATGGCTCTTTTGCCTGGTCACTATATTAACACTATATTATTAAATTTTACAAACTACGGCACTGGCAACCTTGAATTATGGACGCGGGCACTCCACATAGAGGCCTAGCCGTGATAAGTGGTTATGGCGTATTTTACTTAAAGAATTCTATATAACTCTGCCTTATAGCCTGTGAGGAACACCTGGATAGGGGCAAGTTGTCTAACTTTGCCTCCACACTAACCTACATATCATATGCAGGTGAGAGGGTGTCATCAATCATACATTGAGAAGGTATCACCTCACATAGATTAAGTGTTGTCACCATAGATATAGTGAGAGGGTATCAACACACATAGAATGAGAGGTTGTCACCACACATAGAGTTAGAGGAGGTCACCACACGTGAAAACAATTTGAACAAATTGGCCTATGCCTAAGGCTCAAAAATAAATTATATTACGTTTAAATTAATTAAAACTCCATATTTTTCATGTCAAGTGTTACAGACTGACCGAACGCTTCACACAAAACCACTCCAACCCGCTCACCAACCTCGCACTGGCGACCAGCAGAGCTGAGTTGGAACAGTGTTCTACGGGGATTAATAAAATATGTAAAATAACGTAACATTAAACTACAGTTCATATAATTTTTAACACTATTTAACTTCAGCAGCATCTTATATGTTTCTCAATTTACAAAATGTAGTTTAGTATCAAAAAAGGAATCATTTTTAACAAATATTGCATTTAAATCAATTCAACTTTATAGCATGATTTATCCACAAATCTAATAAGAAACTCCTATCTCGAGGCACTACTAGCATTTATAACATTTGTGCTAAACATCAAATTAATTTTAAACTTCAAATAAGTAGTAAAATCGTTACATAAACTATCAAACACATAGGTTTGTCAAAACGTTATAAAATGTCAACTTATTCTATTTATAAATACATTACCTCGTAGATATCTGAACAAAATACAAATAGTCGCTTTTTAATCTAAGTAACAATATTGAAACAATAATAAAGACTTATGTGATAATTATATTATACTTAAATGAGGAAATCCTAATAATAATACATGCGCAAGTGCCTTTTTTTGTTTGTTATGCTTTCACGAGTAAACTATTCAACCGATTGTGCCGAAATTAGACATGAACATTCCAAATCTTCCTGTAATGTATATAGGAATATTCTTATTTGGATAATCCCTCCAGGATTCGTCCCACTGGTTTTAAAGTAGCGACATTCTGTCTCGGTCGCTAAAGTTACAACATTTTAATTGAAAACGCCTGACAAATATAATCTACTGTTCAGTTTAAACATGTTTTGTATCAGCACAACTATATGTATCGTTTTAACCACTTTTGAGTTTTTTATATTTATAGCGTGTAAATTCACTCAAAATACCTTAGAACCTTACCTAACTTAGAAAATGTACTAAAATATAAGATGCATAGATTTGTGACTCCCTGAGTAAGAGTGAAGACTCCCTTTGAAGTTTTCGTCAAGAACTGTGCTATATGAAAGTTTGCGGGACTGTTCTTTTGTATAAATGTACCAAATACACCTGTAAATGTTCTAAGATATTAAAACTTTTTTCAGCTTATATTGAAACAAACCTTAGTGTGCTTTTTAACTGTACATTTTAAGGACATATTTAGTATTGGATATAAAAGACAAAGTTACAATTTATCTCTTAAAATACATTTAAAGACTATTTTAAATCTTATATTAGTTGTCTTTTGATAGAACTGAGATTCTCTGATCTGTGATATATATTTTCATGATAGGGGAAAGGCAAAATTAACTACGGAACAACAAATACTAACAACAAAGTAAATTACAGTGGCCATAAATATACACTTTTGACAAATTTTCTTGATTATAGCAATAAAACAAGCATTGACGTTGCAAATATAATTCACTCAATCCATACACGAACTAGCGTTTGGAGCCGCGGGTAACTACTAGTAATTGTATACTATTCCGAATAATTAAACACATTCTAAGTTATTAACTTACTAAAAATTAACACTTGTATAACATGGTTTGCAGTGTTCCAATGACCGCACCCTGACATAATCCTAACTATTTTCCTGTTACTGTAACATCTTATAACTTTCATTTTAATGTCCACATAGGATTATACCATACCTTATCTGAGACTGTAAAAGTTCAAAGTATGCTGTTCGCAGATACTCAAAATTAAGTAACGGTTTAGTTTACGAAATAGATAATCTACGCACACTTATACTTATATTTGCTTACAAAGTAAATTACAATAGCCACAAATGTACACATTTAACGTATCTTCTTCATCGTAGTAACAAAATCAAACATTGCATTTTAAAATTGAATTCAATTAAACACGCAGTGATCATACACGAACTAGAGTTCAATGATGCGGGTAACTACTAGTAATGGTATAAATGCGAAAGTGCCTTTGTTTGTTTTTTTGGCTATTATGCATAACGTATTCCACTGATTGAACTGACATTAAATTTTACATTCTTAAATTACCTGGAATGAATAGATGCTGTAGCTACATATCAAAATTAATTTAATTAACTAATGTTTCTGAGAAAAACCGTACAAGAAAATATTTTAGAATATTACAAGATTTGCTCTATCATAAGAACAATTTAAATGTAATTTGTCAATAAAAGGTACGCGAAGGTAGGAATAGTACATAAAGACAGCTAGCTTTTGATCTGTAAGTCAACTACAATAACTGTTTACAACAGTTATCTCTAGCCTTTTGTTTAGACTGTCGAAGGCAAATCAGGAGCAACGGTAATAAGGTAGTTTTGGATAGGAAAGGGGTCTGTATGTAAACTCCGACTTTGGAATGACGGTATCTTTTATCGGTGTTCGAGGTATTAATTTAGTAGTGCACTTATTCTTTCTTTCTTTCCAGATCCATTCTGCAAGAGATTTTGTAGAATCTTCTATTACAATGATACAAAAGAATCAAAATAGAATTGGATCATACTTAATAATTAACTCAACAGTTATAGTAGTATTTGTCAAAGTAAATTATTCAAATTTAATAGTAGGTAAATGTTGTTTGCAATATAAATTTAGTTTTCAACAGACAGAATTGGTTGAATACATCAAGATTTAAAGTCCGTAGTAAATAATATTTTAAGTTATTTACATTTTAATTAAAGTTTTCAGTTTTAATCCGTGCCAACATTAACAGGAATTGACTCACGTTGAATTGTTCAGCAAAATAATTTAAATACGTTTGAGTGAAAAAGTCAGGTTTAATTTAATCTATTTGATTAAAACAGAAATCATTTCTTCGGAGCACTTTTTAAAGTCAACTGTTACTTTAAAACATCGGTTATTAAATCTAAATATATTGATAAATACAATTTTTTTGAAGACCTGTTTTAATTTTAAAGTTTGAACGAACTGTTGTTTAATACAACTTTTTAAAACCAGTTTGAGAAAGTGTTCTACTGTCTATACTAATCAGTAACTAATATACCAATAACTAATAAATAATTAAACGGGAAACATGAGTGCAAATGACCTAATCAAAAAGATTGTGTAAAGATATATTGTGGACCTCAACTGAACTCATATTTCTATGTTTATTTCACAATACCCTCTAAGCTAGGTCCTACTGATCTACAAAGCAGCAGAAAATCCCTTCTTTTTCTTCAAAGGTATGTAATATGATTTGAAAGAGCCTTTTATAAGTAATAAACTGTTTTTCTCTAAACATTGTATTATGATAGCTCTACCATGATTAATTTATTTAACTATTTCCTTTAATTTTTTTACATTTATAGTTAAAAACATTATAAAAATAACAATACTTCTTTTTACAACACCATGGTAACAATGCAAACAGACTAATTAATTCTAAATTTTACTAATAGAGCTAAATAGTGAATGTATATGGTTAACTTTTTGGTTTCCTCAGACATTGTGGTTTGTCATATACAGTAGCTGAGAGGCATAAATAGAGGAACTTGAATCAACAAAACATTCCCTCCGTTACTAAAATTTCTAGAAACAACGAGTGCCGTCAATACGAGATACACTAAATGCAATTTTTATTACTGAAAATTGTTGAAGGGCCAACAAATCTATTTCATATTGATGGGATTTACGATACTGGTTAGGTACATAAACACTGATATAATTCCTAGACTGGATAGAGGAATTAGTATGATGTTTCGAACATGGATTGGGAAGCAAGAACATGGACTTTACAGTCTCATACATCATCTTTACTATATGGATGATAACTGTCATAATATAAGTATTGAAATATATTAGTATTATTTATTTTGATTGAAATTTTTAACAGCTCAATCTATAACCAGACCATTTACAAAACTTTGCTGTTTTAAATCTAGCCTCATTACAAAATTATATAGAGGTCTGTTAATATCGTTTCTCAGGGCAAAATAGCAAATTATAATTTTTCGTTGGAGTATGATACATTTTAATTAGAAGTTCCAAACCTGAAATAAATACTATTCACAGTCTTTATTAACCTCTGGTCTTCTTAATTATGAACAATAATGCGTGACAGTATTAATTCCATTTTTTAACATAGGACTTTATCGTATAACATCACTAAGTTCTTTCACTAAGACACCTATGAATTTCGACTTTGGAGTCCTTTATATTGACCTTCAATAATTCAAGTGTAGAAATCGTAATCAAGAGCTGATCAAACACATACTTGGGATTTCACATAGAAATTGCGAGCGAAGGATTTGTGCTAGTATCTAAAATGTAATAATGCTCTTTGACAAGTTTTAACAAACCTAGAAAAATCATACATGATATCAAAAACAGACACATGCCTAATTGCAGCTACATACAATAATTGATAAAACCTTACGGAGAGATAGAAGCGATTTTTTTTTTCTGTTATATTATAGATAAATCTCCTAAACCTACATGTATGAAGAATTGTATTCATTTTCATACTGTGTGGTATAAAATTGAATTTATTTAAATTATTTTAAAGCTTGTATCATAAATATTCATTTGAGGGTATACATGATAAATTTAAAGTTACTCATTAAACGTTATCTTTTCCTATAGTTAATAAAGGAAAGTTTCTGTTGTTTGCAATGTGGAGATCAAAATTTTACTTATTTTTCTTTCATTGGTTTCTTATATTACGGGATAGGTTTATCTATTTAAGGTTTTTGGTTTTACTACTGAAAGTTATTTTTAAATACTAAAGTGTACTACGAATATTTGTCTAATATTTATAAAAATATAAAGTACTAATAATATTTTCATAACCTTTGTTACTTGCATCAAACAAAAGGAAAGCAATCTAGTAATGTTTATAACCTCAAAAAGCTGCGAAGCTTTAGCAATTAATGACGCTTTTACAGTCATGCCTGGCTGAGAAAACAGGTCAGCCAACGTCTGCAGACTTAAGAATTGCATAGCCTGCTTTTAATTGTTATGGGGTTATTCTCTTATAAATAATAACTACTGTATAAAATATATTTACACTGTTAAAGTATTTGTATTAATTTATATTAATGTATTGGACAAAATTATACACACTAAGAGTTATGCTCAAAATTTATTTGTAAGGTTATGCTAAATCCAGACAATATCATTAAAGTAAAAGACTATTTATGTTATTAAGAAGAATGCTAAATTATAATTTAAACTGTAATACTCAGTCATAGGCAATTTATATCAGACATTACATTGAGGGAGGGCTGCAGAAAGTAATCACAAGTACATCAATTGAAAAATAGAATCAAATTTTAAGTGTACATTTACATCAAAATTTCGAAGCTTATGATCTGATACAAACATTTGTCTTAATCCTTAATGAACATAGGTGGTTTGAAAATGTAATTATTATTAATAAATTAAAAGAGAAACAAAATTATTAGATTGTGAAATTTTAATCTTGCTGTCAAATTATTACTGGACAAAACCTTTCTTGATAAGTTGTTACATTTAAATGAACTTGTAGTAAGGATAATCGAAATCATGAAATAAGTTTCAGCACTGGGATAGAAATATTATGTGATATGGTAAAGCAAAACTTGTTTAGTTCTTGTTAAATTTGATAATTTTATTTTGCGTAAACTATCGTAAATTTAGTTAATATTACGCCACCCTCTTGATAAAAGCAAATCATAAATTTAAAAAGTTTTTGAAACTCTTATCTTTCTGGCAGAGTAAGAAAACGCAACTTCGTCAGGAAAAGCAAATATATTAATGCTTCCAATTAATTGTTAATAGATCATAATGAATAAAAGTTAAAAGCAAATTTGCGGAGAGCACTGACCCCTGAGTGTCACCACCTTTAACTTTTCTTTTCTACCTATAATTACTACCTACTTTTACTTTCCTTTCCCCTAAACACGGTTTGTAACTTTTGCAATGCCTCCAACGCCTGTTTGTTAGAGTGTAAAGCAGATATGAACGTCATTATCAACAAGATAAAAAACTTTTTTGAAATAAACAAATAACACTATGAATTTATTATTTGAGTTAACGCAATTATACATTCGTTCTACAACAGAAATTATACCATGCACCCTTGATTTACATCTAGTAGAATCGTGTTCCTTTTCATTTAAACATTTTACTAATTTAGTAATTTAACAGACTTTTCAACATTAATTCTTCACTGATTTTAGAAACATCTGACAAATGTACAGGCTTAAGTTTATCATTGTAGAATTTATTCAATGGACAGGTAAAACAATGGTTTATTTAAATAATGTTCTGGGAAAAAACTTTATTAAAGCTAATATTTATTATACGACCTACAATAGTGCTAAGAGATTGAATATATGTTTTACTCCATTGGTGTTGATGTTTTAAACATTTACAAATTCACTTATTTTTTAACGTTTATGAACCTTTTCAAGTGAACGCAGGTTACCTCCCTTCATTAATTCTGGTGATATGTTGCTCTGTTACAGCTGGAGACTCCGTCACAACTTCGGTGTCTCTGTCATTTTTTACTCTGGTATCGCTTACAGAACACGTTATTCTTTTTATTAGCTCCCATTGTTTACAATTGTGCCCATAATTACGTAATAATTTGCGTAAACGCTGGCCCCTAATATTAACGAAGTGGACAATGCTAATCACGAATACCTCTTATAGCTGATGTCACTGGTTGTTGCGAGAGTCAATACAAATTCTGTTCACAAATAACAGTAATATCTCGGCAATGTTTAAAATTTAAATTTTAAATTCCGACAAGGCTTTAAACAGCGCAAACGAGAGCTGTCCTAGTTCAAACAACCGTTTAGACCAGGAAGGTTTTACTGTCGGACAAAACTTGTAACAGTTCTTTTATACTTAGGTGGAAGTCACCTGTATACATGTATGTGTATTATACGCAGTTTCGGTTTAATATATATCGACTGAAGATGGCTCTCCATAACGAGGCCGAAACATTTCAATATTTGAACTGTTTAGAGTATTTTTTATGTTTATGCATGGTTTCAGCTCGAATATTACATCTTATTCCGTTTATGAATTAATTATATTTGTTTTTATGGAACTCTTAATTAATCAAATGTATCTTTGTTGAAAAAATATGGGATCCTATTAAATATTAAGTTTTAAACTTAAAAATCATGTTTTTACTGTAGATGAACAGTTAAAGATATTATTTTCTTATCTGTCTGCAGAGAAGAATTAAAGGCTTTCGCTAATTACTGAAACCCTATCACAGTTAGTAGTACAGTATAAGCTTAAACATAAAATATAATACTTTAAAATAGTAATAATAATAATTAAAAACATATTCAAATCAGTCTCAGAAAAAAATATTTTGTATTGAACTCTATTATGAAAATGTCAAATCATTTTGGGATAACAGAAACAGTCCAGATCATTTTGGTCCTAATTAGCTTCATTAGTTCCAATGTTGCAGTGCTCTTAAAAAAGCCTTTATGATGTCAACATATGACGTATGAGACTTGTTATATTTGCACCTAATACTCTACTTTCCTGGTAAACACGAAAATCCTGCATAGACTACCATAACAGACAAATCCGTATGCTATTAATACAGATAAAAAATAGCTCAAGAGTGCAATACCTACAAACATTTTGTTGTGGGTAATGAAAAGTAGTACCGAACCTTAATATGATGAGAAGGTGGACACTAGAAACCATAAAATTCAATGTAACCTTTAAACTACAGTACATTCAGGCAATTTTTCCCGTAGATATTGAATGGTAAAGAGAAACTATGACTGTGGTTCCAGAGAAGTATGTACAATGCTATTCAATGGTGGCATTGACACAGGTCAGATGAAGGAGGAACTGTGGTTTCTGACAGGAAGTGTGTGTTTTACCATTCAATTGCAATGTTGACTGAGGTCATTTGAGAAAGAAAATACGACTGTGGTTCCGGACAAGAAGGATGTAATTTACTATTCAGTAGTAATGATGACACAGGTCAATAAAGGAGAATATTATTAAAATCTCTATAATAATGTCAGGTTCAAGTAAAGTACCAAAAGGAAATGAGTTGTGCTTTATAGTGAGCGTAAAAAAGACAGCCCAGTCTAAGGAACGCTTGGATTATCGTACAATAAATATAAGAGCAATAATAGAGAACAATATGCAGGTGATTCAGTTGTAGTGCCATTATTGCTTTATAAATCCATAGTTGTACTTTTTAACTTAATTAAGAAAGCAATATATAATATAATGGTACATTATGACATTTTGTATTGTTGTTTTATTAAGAGGTAAAGCCATTTAAAAGTCTTATTTTAAATATATCCTTACTCATACAATGTTAAGACGTATAATTTAAAACTTCCTCCACCTAGTCAGTGTCTAAGCTGGTAATTCGCTAATCATCATATTTAATAATTAACCGCTGAGCTTTCCTCTAAAAATAAATTTCATACTTTTATCACGTGATAACTTTTTTCATAACAAGCATTACATTTTATAATTCAAGGAACAAAACGCTTTATTATAGTTCATATGTTATTTTTGTGGCCTTATTACGTAATATCGACCCAAGAAGTAAGTGCTTGTAAATTGCTGAGAGTAAACCTGATTATTTACGAGCACAACAGGGTACGAAATGTGCAGAGAACGCGAGAACTATCATAAAAACTGCCGTTAGGGAGCAGTTAAAACGCATTCAGGGAAACGCGGCTTCTTTTACACATCAATGTCTCAAACTGCTTTAGTTTCTCTTCTTCCAGATTGAATACTTCCGCCAGAATACTTCAGACTTTAATTTTACTACATCGCCTAAATTTACTGCTTATCTGAGAGGATGATTTGTCACTTAAAATTTGTCACACAACATAACAACTAGGTAATTTAAAATAAGTTTCGTCTATTTTATTTTTTATTAATAAAAATTTGATAGTTACTATCCCGGGTTATAATAACTTGTTTTAACAGATGTTCTGATCTGGCCGTGTTTTTATAACATAATGATGCCAACTTATATATTTTATTTGTTTCTAAGCATTAATATTTATAGGTAATAAGATGCATAAAACACACTATTATTGATTCTATAGAGTTGTGTTTGATGTAAGATATCATACTCTGATGTACATAATCTACGTGTTTGTGTCCCATAGTGTGATTATTTTTGCACAAACATCAAACTGTACTATATGAAGAGATAATTAATTGTAAGCGGTCTAAATATTCAAAATCTAATATTGTGACATTTTGTGTAAAAATCATTGCAAAACATATAATAAAATAGATCAACCAAATTGAGATTAATGGTAAATTCAGAACAGAAGCATGAAGTATAGCTCCTCTCTGCAGATAGCTATTAGACACCTTTACTAAACTACGTACATTTTATATTTTAGTATACTATACATAAAATAACCAAATACATGTATATATTTAGAGAGTACACTATACCAAATATTAATTAAATGAGAATCACATATTTCACACATATTATGCTGGTTTTGAGTACATTTTATTTTGGCTAAAGTACAGAACTTCTCTACAAACTGGTTTGTTAACCATCCGCACGAAAAAACTAACGATCTATACTCATTTCCTTACTACCATTCAAGTTGTTTGCTTCGATTAAAATAAATATACAAATTGTCTTTTAGGTAGTTTTACTAAATAAACATAACTTAGTTTTTCTACACATAGAGAGTCATGTAAGAAAATTTTTTTTTAATAAGCATCAACCAATCTATCATCGCTTAAAATATTTAAGCTATAGGTCAGTATACAGTATACTCTAGTTGATATTTCAGCGAGTTTTTATAATTTCCATAATACATAGACTATTCTGATAAGCTGATATAGTATAAAGACACAATATTTATAATAGTGCCTTTAGTGTTCTATTCCTATGTAACTAACGGCTGCTTCACTACACTACTATTAACGGCTGGAAAATTCCCTGCCTCCCACATTAAGATAAATATTCCGGGTCCTTTTCTATCAGGAACCCATCAATCATACTTGTGATGTAAATAAATCATCTACCCCGGGAGTCAATCTAGTAAGTTTCATCGTTCGATTTTCTACTTACCGGACACTACTATCGTTTACAACTTACACATACAGAGACGAGAGCATTAATGCTTTTTATGTGTGTGAAAAGTAATTTTGTTCTTAATATCTTACCTTAAGTTTAAGAAATGGGAGGAAAGTAAAATGATATTCAACATTGACTGCAGCTGAGATGAATTGAGCTTTACTAATATAAAGTAAATTGGTGGTTTTACGAGTATACATTTTAGTCACAACATTCTACTCTTGAAGGCTCCAAATTTTACTAATCTTAATCAACTCAAAAATAGGTTAAAAGTGAAAAAATTCAACTGAGCCGGTTCAATACCTATATCTCCCCGGCTCATGTGTGTTTTATATAGTGTGTGTGTGGTTTATTGGCTGCAGATGCGACTGACCATTTGAAGGCGTTTGGCCTTTCCGGCAGAGTGGCGTAAAGACTCTTGAGCCGTACTGTACAAGTTAGGAGTAGCTCCTGTTTTAAAAATTAGTTTATTTAAGTGTTTTGTTTATTTGCTGAGCTGATTTACTTCTAACATGTGCGGCTAAGTTTACGGCCCCTCACTGATGAGTAAGTTTTGCTTTCTTTTAAATTTTAGTGATTATTTTCGTTTTTCAGACTGTAAAGGTTAAGAGCACATGGTTTTCCAAATTGTAGTTTTGCTTTTATTAGATTTCAGTACTTCTTCTGGCTGTTAACTAAATTTTAAATTGGCTTTCAAATTAATTCTCTTACACTTTTATTAGTTTTCACCCTTTCTATTCAGCTTAAATTAATTTTCTGTCTCTCAGTGAGGACCAGTCCTAGGTTTATGTTACAGTTCTTTTTTTATTCTGCAGCCAATATTGTTTGTAATGTGTCACTTGTTATGTAGTTTTTGTAAACAAACCCAGAGAGACTGCTGAAGGTTCATTTTGCTAAATTTAAGCCTTTCTGAGAGATGTAACGTTCTTCGGGTCTTTTAGCCCATAACTCCCCCTTATAGCCTACTTGGTTAATTTAAGGCCTTCTGCCATCAAATTTTAAATTTAGATTCCTGTTATTAGGCTGCTACTTTTGGCCATCAGTTTTTTTCCTAATCATTAAATTTTTTTTTTTCACCAAGAGTAAAACGCTTAATTTTGTTCTGTGACAGAGGGGATTTTCATACTAACTTTCTTTGGGGTTGTTGTTTTGAGTTGGGAATTTTATTTTAAGTGCAGGATGCCCTTCCCCTGCTTTTCACCAATTTTGAGCCTATTCTGTCAATAAATGCCTGTTTTAAAAATGTTTTAACCAAATTGTTACGTATGGTAGGCTACTTCGTATACCTCGAATAAATTTCTTTATAACTTATTGTTTTTAGTCTTTTAAATGGAATATCTTGTTTATTTATTGTTTTCTAATGTTACCAGCTTCTATATTAAGGTTTATTTTAATTTTTATCAGTAATTGATTGGTCTGTGATATTTTGAAATTTTGGTAATTTACTTAACTTAAAATTCTTGATAGATAATTTTTGGCAACTTTACTTTTATTAAAATCTATATTGTTTGGCAACTATTTATTAATAATTATTAACTTTAAAAGGGTACTAGGCTGAAACCTGGTTTCAGGGTCCAAGGGATGAGCTGTTTATCTCCTGTCATCTCTCCATCATGCGTGGTCGCAGAGAACCTTCACTTTGCGCTCTGCTGAGGGACGGCCACCATGATGGACATTTCTCCTAGTCAAAATCTGTGATACCCTGCATTCTTTATTTATTTGTTATTGTTATTGTTGCCATTTATATAGTTTATATTTTGTTATTTAATTTTAAGTTAGTTTTAGATATTATTTAGTTATTTCTTGGATTTCATTAGGAGCCCGCCCTTAGCCGAAGGATACCGGGTGGAATTGGCATTTCTTGTTTCAAATTATGGCGTGTCTAACTTTTTGTATGCAGGTGCACCTGACAAGAATTGTTCGAGGTATATACTACTGCAGGCACTTTTTATTTTTTTATTTATAATATATTTATATATACTTAATTATATTGACTGGATAGGCCTGTGTTTTCGTAGTAAATGAACCTGAGTATACTGACCACGGTGTTTTTTTTTTTTTTTTACCTAGTTTAATTTTGATCCTGCATCCCGTTCGCCACCATGGGCGCGCGTTTCCCTGTTGGTTTGCTGTGGGTGTGCGAGCGGCGATGTAAGGTTTCACAACTTTGACTACAACTGAGATGTATTGAGCTTTACTAATATCAAGTTATTTAGTGGTTTTATGAGTTAAATTGTGAAGCCCAACATCCTACGCTTGGATGCGACCTATATGATCAACTCAATCATGTCAAAAAAGTATCTAAAAAATTTTAAATATCAGATTCATTCCATTCTGCATGAAGAATACGATTGTTTAAACAAAGTATATAAATTGGCTTAGATTTGGCCGGTAATATTGAATATTTGATATTTTAAGTGAGCGATGCCATTAACATTCTACCATAGTGGATGTACATCGTGTTTGTGTGGAAAAAATTGAGTTTTATGCACAATTGAAAACCTAAAATCCTGTTTTATATGACGATATATCGCATAGGTCTCAAACATATGGTCTTATAAAAATGCGTTTACTCTTTAATTTCGACAATTGTCACATAAAGCCTTGAGGAAACACCTTGTAAGCAAAATATTTAGTAAACCCCTAAGGATAAATTATAAAATAAAACAAATAAAAATTTATTTAGGCGTAGTCCAAAGGATTTCAGAAATAAGAATAAGAATATGTGTTAACCAGGTACGCTAAGAATTTCCATTTAAAATTTCAGTACGATAGGTTCAAAAGTAAAGAAAAAAAAATATATTTAGATGAGATGATTGTTTAAACTAGTGCTATAAGATATACGGATTAAAAGGAAAAAAATATTAATTCCAAGGAAGCAATAAACAGATTGATAAAACAGTAACTGAGGCCGAATTCAAATTACTGTAGAGGTAGCTTAGGTCATAATATAAATAACTCCAGTGTACCACTCTTGCGAAACTTGGATTAGAAAACTTGGTGGATTGTCCAAATATATTTGCTGTGAGTTAACGAAGACTTAATGGAGTTCATATTTAAAGTATTAAGTGAGAAAGATAATAAATATTTAAACTTTAAGTAATGATTTGAATATATTATACAACCAATTACTTGCTTTACTTATAAATTAACAAAGCATATTTTGGTGATAGAAGCCTGAAAAGACGTACCTATATCTAATAGTTGTTTGGTATTTGTTCTTTAAATAAGTGTTAGGAGTTGTTATCTATGTATAACAATTCTATAAATGAATGTGTCTGTTTTAAATTTGTAAATACTCGTTAAATTATTCGCAGATAGTCTTTAAATAATGATATATGGCATTTTCAATTAGTAGCTTTCTCTAAATTAATATTATATGACATTTTACATTATTCGGGGGATAAATATTCGGTGTGATGCTTGTCATTCTTAGCGTTTCTGTAAAAGCATTATACTTATCAAATTGTATGTTTATCTAATACTTAAATCCTTCTATTGTTCTTGTAATGCAGAACTGTAGCTCTAACAAAAAATAAAATTCTACCTAAATATAAAGGTCTTTTGAATAACCTAAACTTGGTTCCAGGGCCGTGCGCAGAATTTTATTTAGGGGGGGGGTTCTATACTTTTTTTATGAAATAAAAAAGAAGAAACTTAAATAAGTAATAGATTAAAAATTAATACGTCTGGAAAATGAGTTTATTATAAAATTGTAAAACTACATACTTTAACACATTTGTAACTCATTTCTTTAAACAAAGTAAAAACTTTTTCAAATAAAAACATATGTGATCTACTCTTTCAATAAGTTGATGCGCCGAGGTAAAGAAAAAAATTCATCTAATACTGAGTTCACATGTACTTCAATGTCTCGATGAATGTTCAGTGATGCCAATCCGTTCAATCGATTTTCACTCATGGTAGAACGCAAATAATTTTTTCAACCTGCGTAATGTTGAAAAAGAGCGTTCGTTTATCGAAGTTGTTACTGGTACTACAGCCATTACCCTCAAGATTTTATGGACATTAGGAAAAGCATCCTCATTGCAGACATCAAGAGCATCGAGAGAATTTTTTATATTTTTGTCCAAAATTCGTCTTCGCCAAATCTGCACTTCACTGATCCATACTTCAGGAGAATCAGCATTCAAAATCGTAGCGTACTTAGAAAAGAGTTTTTTGCAGGCTTCTTCATCTAGGGTTAAAGTTTTCGATGGAAAAAGACATCCAAAATTTGTTAGTATCTCGCGATGTTTGAGAAAACGGTCTTCAAGATGAGTGATGAATAAATCAAGGTATGGTAAATACATAGATATTCTATAGTAATCTTCAATATCCCCACTCATAACATTGCAACGTTGAGTTTGACGGGAAGCAAGTCTCGGCTTTTTTACTTCAATATCGTGTTTTCCTCATGTCTGGCGAACTTCTTCAAAAATCGTACTGAAATTTTCTTCTGCGTGCTTTCTCATATTCATTAATTCTTCTTTTACAGCATTTATAGCTTCAACTAAATCCTGATTCTCAGTTTGAAGTACTCGACTTAATGATAAAGCCAACGAATGAAGTGATTAAAGAATTGTTAATGAAATTTGAAAATCCAAGGTTCCTATTGCAGATAGAAGTTGAAAAGCGTTGGCCGTCGTTTTTGAATCAGTCCAAGAACTTGAGATGACTTCCAAGGCGTCTATAACTGCTGGTTGTAGATGAAAATATATTCCAACTGACTCGTGCTGTTCCACCCATCTCGTCGTACATGATTTTTTCAATTTCTTTTTTTTATCATCACGAAGGTAATCATTTCTAGCAATGGCGTCTTGAAGTGCAAGCAGGCGTTTGGGGTAGTTGAAAAAATTATATACGCTCTGAATAGTGCCTAAACAATGTCTGATCGGAACAACTTTGCACGCGTCACTGACAACCAAATTAAAACTGTGAGCTGCACAATGTGAATACAGAGCTAAATTGTATTTTTTCCTGAATATAAGCTTGAGCACCGTGAAATTCTCCACTCATATTTCTTGCTTCGTCGTAACACTGACTGAAGAAGTACGTACAATCAATCTGTGAAGTTTCCAGGAACGATAAAATCACATCCGCCAGTCCTTTCCCAGTAAGTTGTGTCGTTGGAATAAAACTCAAGAAATCTTCGTAAATTTTTTTAAATTTACCGTGATCTTCGCTTACGTACCGGATGCAAATTTAAATTTTTTCGACCCCCGAAATGTCCGCTAACTCATCTGTCATAAGCGTAAAGGCCTTAGAATTATTAATCTTATTGATGAGCTGTTTTTGTATCATTTGATTACAAATGGAAATTATTTCATTTTGAATACGGTTGCTAATGTACATAGCATTCTTCGGAGAATGCTCTAAATGAAGTTTTAATTTCACATCAGTTGCCGCACGATATCTCTAAAGAGCTCGAAAATTCCCGTCATTATAATCGGGTCCTTGCAGAACGATTCGACCAGTATCATTATTTCCTCGGAGTGCTAATCCTTGTCGACCACAAAGAATCACTGTTTGAACTATAGCTTCCATATGTTCTCTGCTTTCGGCTAAGAAATCTAGTTTCTGCTTCGATAGTAATAAATCGATCGACAACGTAGCTTGATTATCAATATCACCTCTTAATTCTGATTTTAATAAAGATGTTTTGTGGTATTCCAGTGACGAATGGTTGTTAAAGCTTTCTATAGCTTTCTTCCAATTGGTGAAAGGTTTTGATACTAGGTTACCTACTTGTTGTCCATGAACTCCTGCCTTCGTGACACCAAACAATACACAGCATTTGCAGAATGCTCCGTTTTTTACCGCCGAATATGCCAACTACTTATAATTCGTTAACCAAGACCTCTGGAATTTTGAATTTCTTGGGCCCGATGCTGGAAATTGATAGGTGTCTGGTGGAACCCAAATATTTTCTTGAAGTCTCTTCGTAGAATCAATGCTCGAAGCTGCAGGCTTGTCAACGAACAGTCCAATATCGTTTGGGTTTACTACTTGTATTTCAGTTATAGTTTTCGAGGCAGATTCTTCATTTGCATTATTTTTTTTCAAAACGAGCCAAAGGTTGATTATTTATCTGTAAATACCAAATAAGAATAAATATTCGAAAATTATATTCTAATTTCGCATTAATTATATCTGCATGCGCGACGAGAAAACCTTTAGTGCCAAAGAAATAAGCATTTTATACTTACATTTACTTCATCGTTCTCAAGTCGTGGTTTTTTACTCAGAAATTTCCGAATGTCCATTTTGTTCCAGTAGAACGATATGTTAACGTCGTAACGTGCGTCTTTGAAAACAAACACTGCAGCTTTCCGGTGTAATTAGTTCAGTCTGCGCCACTCAGTATACAAAACAAAGCTTGTCGTTAAAAACGGCGACTTGACAACGACAACAGCGACGACAAAAACTTAGGGCCGGCCGCCCGTTATCGCTCGCAACAACGCACCTATTCACACCTATTCGTGGCTGCAGGAGGACTGAGCGCTGCACGCTCCGTCGCTATATTGCTCTGGTCCGCGCATGCGCGCTCCGTTTTTGGTCCCGCGCGACCAATTGTGTAGCGCGTCGGAGCTCCAATTTTTAAACAGTATATAACACAAATCAGGCGGAAAGCGCGCGCAATCAAACGATTGGAAATATTTGCGCGCGCATGCGCGTAAACTGACGGCGCAATAGAGCACAATTAAACTGATATATGGAAACAATATGATATATCCCAATCTTCAAGGGGGGGGTTTGAACCCCCAAACCCCCCCCCCATGCGCACGGGCCTGCTTGGTTCCCTTAAGTAAGTTATTCGAGAAATATAGACGTATTTTGTTCATTCTGATTTATTTATATTTATTTTAATTTAAATTTTTTTCAGCATTAAAGTGTTATAAACATGTTTTTAACTCAGATTTAATTAAGTAGGAATTCTTAGAGGCAATATGAGAATAGTGATAGTGCAAGCTAATATCGTGTTTTTAGATAATTGTACAGCAACTGTGTGGTTTGATGAACGTTCTTACAATAAATTTATATCTACGTTTATGCCATTTAGTTTCGATTCCTCTTAGCAAATACTATAAATACGTTGTGGTTTTGTGGATAAAGTAACAACGTAATCATTTCTTGTGCTTTCACGTCATCCCCAAGCTCTCTGCAACCTAAAAGCCGTGTCGTAGGTTTAAATTATCGATTAAACTCAGCTTGAATAAAGTTTTATTAGTTCTACAATAATTCACCTCTACCAGAAATGTTGCACACCTTTTTTATTCCATATGACCCTATCGGTCTTTCAAGGTTTTTCTTTTAAAATTGTCATGACGATATATGTAGTTATGATATAGTTGAAATTGATTATTCATGTAGGCCTAATTTAGTCATGTATACATATGGGAAACATCTTAAATAGAAGTATTGCATGCAAGTATTATATGTTATGACTGTTACATACAAAATAAGGCAAAAGTTTTCTTTGCCTAAAATCAAAAAGTGTAGAAAATAAGAAATAACTATATCGTACGTAAAGTTCAGTTCCAGAATGAATTATGAGAATAATAAGTGAAAGGTTTATATATTCATCTTACCAATAAACAAGTTTAAACACAATGCATGTGATATAGATTTTAGATTAAATCCATCTACTCCATTTTTTATCGTAGTTCGAAAATGAGATACTTGGAATAGAAGTTTATAAATAACCACTTTGCCCGCGATAATTTCTCCTCAAGTTCAGATCATGTTTTAAATTTATAGACTGTTAAATACACCACTTTCAACAGAAAACTACAAGAGAGAACTAAATTACATTAAATCTATTGCTATGTTCAACGGTTACACTACACAACTCATTGACAATATACTAAAAAAAAGCTTTAAAAAGAAAAAGTAGAAAAGATAAGACAACATTAAGACCACCTCAAGACACAAAACATGAATTTATTTGCACAACAAACAGCACTTTTTCAAACCAAATATGCAAAACTTTCAAAAAGCATACAAATAAAACTGTCACTCACAGAACAAGCAACAAATTATCACAAATTTTAGGGAACCCTAAGGACAAAATTTCAAATGATAGTAAATCGGGAATTTATAAAAAAGGGATGCGATAACTGTGACAAAATTTATATTGGACAAAAAAAAGAACAATAAAAACACAATTTAAAGAGCATTTATCACACACAAAATATGGAAGAGTTGACAAATCTGCTGTAGCCAAGCATTGCATTGGATCAGGACACAGAACATCGATTAAAAATCTAAAATTAATAAAAGAAATAACAAAACCAATGAACTTGAATGCTTGGGAAACACTATACATAAACAGAAATAAAGAAAAACTCATGAACAATGAAGAGGGCCCTATTGAAAATTCCAATCTTCTTTCTTCTCAATTTATTTAAAAATTAAACTTTAGTCAAATCTAATTTTTCATACTGGCTGAAATATTTCCAAAAATTTTGTAATTTACATTTTTACACCATATGTTATTTCAATATTAATTGTAACAAACAATGTGTAAATATTTATTTGTGGAGTTGCCTGAAGATGAAACCTTTGGTTTCGAAAGGCCTCGTCCAAAAAATAAACAATTTGGAAAAAAATTAGTGTTTTTATTAACATTTAGTAATATTTAAAACAATTTTCCAATTGCTCCAAGAGTCTACAAGTTCAGATCAGTTTAAAATATATTCGGTTCAGCTGCAGATATGATTTAGAACCAATATTCAATGGAACAGTCCCAAATGGGGCGTTAATAATATATTAAATCTCCCCGATACAAGTGGTATAGACAGGGCCGCGCATGCGCAGCTCGTCCCTCTTCCTTTTCTCTCCGTGTTACTCTACTCTGTAGGATTTCGTCCACATGCATTTACTTGTATACGTGTTTATGTCAAATAATCCATACATGGTCAACATACAGCACAGTACAAGTATAAATTAATATTAGTACCTATACAAGTTCTTGAATATTATGTAATCTAATTCAAGTATTTAAAATTTTGTATCGTTATTGTTACCAAGTTAAAATGTATATGGAAATGGAACGCACACACAGGGTGTACGTCAAAGAATTTTATATTTTGCCAAAGAATGATATAGGTTTCTGATAAACTAAACCGAGATTAGCTAGAGCTATAGACCGAGGTATGTGTTAAACCAACCCGTGGCCGCAGGTTTTAGTTTTGAAGTAGTCAACTAAAAATGAGAAACGTATACTTACTTGATATACTCAGAAAACTTAATTTGTTTTATATTGCCTGTCTAATCGTAATAAACGGAACTCTCTAGGAGTTTCAGACAATTTACTCTGATAATCAACTGCCTAAAATCTCACAAATAATGTTACTAATGAATCTTGATTATCTTTTATATGGTTGTTTAAAATTAATTGTATAATAATTAGTGCCATTTTTAATCGAAACATAAAACTGCTTTTAATGGTGGTTTACCTTTAGCATTTACAGGCACAAGACAACGATAGAATAATTATGTTAATTATGATGTATTATAATTTATTCCTAATAGTTTATATGATTTTTCTTTGGCGGTAGATACACTGGAAAATTAATACGAAAATCCATCGCAAATTGATTTTATTTTATTACTGAAAGATTTCCAAGTGTAAGTGGCACAGTTTTACCTTCTTTATCATGTATCAGCATAATCGTATTTTGAAATAAATTAGTTGTTTTACAACAGTTAGATAAAAAACGCGTTTCGGACCTCTTAAACAAATATTTTCAATTGGCGAAATATTTTAGTTACCTCAAATAAAATTAAATGTCCAGGTAAAATGGGTTGTTTGTACACATGACTAGAAGAGATGTAGTTTCCTTTAAGAACAGGTTAATATCAAGTCATGGATTAGATATTGATTAGGCTGTTGGTGTGTGATCCCAGAATTAGAGAGTAATGTCATTTTGATGGGCCGGTTGGCAATTAACTGTAGAGCTCGGGTGTGAAATGAGGACAAAGGGTCCTTTGTGTGAAGTACACCTGGTTAAGCGACATAGCATGCAATTAATATAAGATACCTGCCTCTTTTGCTATAGTAAAATGTTTTTTTTTAACTACGGCAATGACGTTACGAAAACGGAACTACGTATTATTAAAAAACTAATTTATTTTATAGACAACATAACCCTTTAAAAGCTCTGCAAGTCATGTCTTTTGGCAAGGGAAAACTATACATATAAATACAAATGTTTACGATTGTACAAATGAATTTTATTGTTCAAGTCATACAAAAGTTTAGAAAAATATAATTATACTGAAAAGCTGGCGTCCTAGTGTCATTTAAACGACAGACTGAGTAGGCTATATTGAATGTTTGTACCACGCTGAACACTATGTAAATGTTATTATGAATATTATGTGAATTGTGATAACTAGAATTGTGACGTATACTTTGGTCGCATAATATATTTTAGTAAATGTACATAAGAAGCCATCGTTTAGGTTATTGCTTCAACTCCTAAGCTACTAAGAGCAGCCAACATTTCAAGACAGTTAAAAATATTAGAGCGCATCACTCTCGTACATTCACAACTATAAAGTTAGAAAACTAGTCAAATGAGCAGATTTTCCTAATAAAGTTGATGCCTCTTACACCTCTTGAACTTATCTTCAGCTTACCTAAGAAAGGTCTCCGCTTACGCCATTGTTTTATGTAAATAATTTGCTACTGGAACGATCCGTAGATTATTCTGAAGTACAAGATAAGCCGGAGTGACCAGCCCACGACCTGTACCCTGCAATATGGGCCACGATTAGCCAAGATCCACCTTTCTCTGTAGACTCTAACCATCGTATCCATTACAGAGCAAGTCTGGAATTGGGTAGTTTTAGCCAGTTTTACGTCATATCCCCAGAGGTACAGGATACACCCAAGCGTGTGACCAACTGCCGAGGTAACCCTGAGCAGGACTCTAACACCAACGCAGAGCAGAATCTCTCTCGAAAGCCCCCCTCATTGCCCAGTTTACCGGGAACATTAATGCTCCTTGAGGTCCAAGGTTACACCGCCTTCCGTGCTTGTATGTCGCAGCCACCAGCAATTCGTGAGCTGGTACAGAGGCAGACAGTCCAGCTGGGGATGGATACACTGGACATAATCCCAGCGTGCTTAATCTTTATCCTCTGTAAGTTTCGAGAAACTGAGCCGGTTGTGGTTAAATTCCCATTTGATAACCGTGAGTCTTTTCCTATAAGTACAGGAGATACACGGATTTATGGGATGCCCCTGAGGTCCTACCGCCACCACCACTGACTATAGGCACAAGACCTCCTTAGTCAGTACCTAGAGCCAACCATGCCATGTTTTCCATTTCCTACTGCTGTTCTTGTCTCTCAACTTGCCACCTGGTGTAGCTGGACGTCCTTCATGTTATGTAAAGGACGTTTTGGCTCTCTTTGTCCTAACCATGTTCCGCTATGATTCGTAGAGATAGTACAGGGAGATTTGGCAGTCAAGCTGAGGATGGGCGCACTGGCAACAATCCTTGGCTGATTACTCTTTATCCTCAGTAAATTCTTGATTCTATCTAGCTGGAAGAGACATAACTTTAAGCTGGAGATAGACACACGTTCGACAATCCTAGCCTACTTACTCTTCATCCTCAGTAAGTTTCTGGATACTGGCATAATTAAGGTAGATATTATTTTAGAATTCTTGTAAAGTCTCACCTGACTTACGAATAGACGACACATCAAAAATAAAACAAGAGCCACCCAGCTCGCTGCCCATTTTTCTGTTTATTACATTATCATAATCTCTTGGCTCAGTCTAGAAGTTAAATAATGTTCAAAAATAAACGTAGTCTCACCTGATAACATTGTAACAATTGTTTTCTAAATGATAAGCGTCTGTGATATCAATAGTATTATGTATGGTGCATTTCGCTGTGGTTATATTTGCAAATAACTCCCTTCATACTAAAGAATATATTACAAATAATAAATTCATTAAGTGCATGTATTTACAACGTGGTTTATAATTTTTCAGTTTAAGTAACGTTTATAAAACACAAAATGGTTTCAATTCTTCAACGTAGCAAACTATCAAAAAATGTAGATAATACTGCTGTCATTTTGCAATGTAAATTAAATGTCCCATTTTTCTAAAAAAAACACTGGATCAGTATATATTTTCGAATGTTCATATCCATAAACATTTTTATAGTATTACTACGAACATTATATAAAGCCAATTAGTCCATCCGTTCTTGACAGAGAATAACGTTCTTTTATGAATTTAACGAAACATAATCCAACGTGACGTAACCAAAACCTAAAATAAGAAAAATCTAACATAGCATAACCTAAAATGAACTAACCGCACACAACGTAACGTAATATAGCGTTACTAAACCAAACATTAGCAAACCTATCCTTACCTAACCATATTTAAAGTAAGTGAGCATGGCCTTGTCAAACCTAACCTAGCTAATGCTAACAAAACCTAACCTTAATTAACCAAACAAAACCATACCAAATCTAAACAAACCTAGCATAACATAACCTAACTTAACGTAGTTAAACCAAACAAATTCCAAAATAACCTATCATAACATTACCTAACAAAACTAATTTAACTTAACATTACATATTCTAAACTAACTTAAACTAAGTTAAACTAATCAGAGTTAACATATTCTAACAAAACCTACCTAAAAATAAATAACCTACCTAAGATATTGTACAAATACTAGCAAATTTTAGATACAATAGAATAAAACAATGGCTATGCTAGTTAGTAGAGTGATTACTATTTATATGACTTCCATGAGTCCGCTTATACCACACGTGTTAATTTTGTCTCGTGACGAGATGCAGCATTGGTGTGAGACAAATTGGATTACACAATACAGAGAAGCTCTGTCGACAGGTACAGCACGTCTACTTGCATACATAACCTTCTGAGAAAGACCCATAGCTCTGGACTACATGTCCAGTATTTTAATATAGTACTGAGTTATTATAAAACTGAGTGAAATTGGTAATGAGTGATGGAATATATGGTCTACTATATATGTTTTTTACAAGTGATATAACTGATAGTTATAAAATACACATAAATATAATATATAAATAAAACTAGATTTGTTTGAGGGAAGCATAAAAAAATGAATTCCTTCAGTTTTTTGGGAGCGCTGTAATCACCTGCGGTTACTGAGCAATCAATCACGTTATTGTATCTACTCTTTCCAGCCTTATCTACATCATCCAGTGAAGTATATAATGGAAACGGTTCAAGGCTTCCATTTTAACAGTAATTATCTTCCAGTTTGGATCTAAAAAGTAAATACCTAAATACATTTTATATAGATTATAATATATTTAGAATAATGTAATTATGTCATGTTCAATTTTATTTTGTAACATAAAAGTATTAACAGTATTTTTCAAACATATTATTTGTCTTAATATAAACGATAATGACACTGTTTAAATTGTAAATACGATTATGTTTCTTCTGTATTTTTAATTAAGTCAAGAACTAGAAACTAACCATATTTATTTTAAATTAAGTTAATAAATTACAAGTTTCGTTTAAATAACAAGTTACTGTAGTTTGCGTTAATGGTGTCGATTTTTTAAAACTTCAAAATTTATTTTAATACTTTTTATACACGTTAATAATATAAACGTATAGTAAATATCTTGGCTAAGCTTTAACGGTGATAAATTTTCATTTCAACAGTAAAATAGGAACTAACCAGTCATGTGGCTCTTCCCACTTTCATTTAATGAAACACTTGGGTAACAAAAGTAACACGTTGAAATCCTACTCATTTCATGCTCTGATAAAATTTACTCGTATTTAAGCAATTCTACAAAACAATTAAACTCTGTATTGCTGTAATATCTTAAAAAAGGTCCGTTGTAAATTCAATGAACACTATTCAATAAAAGAAGTAGTAAACATGCGCATTAAATGTAAGTGGTTTACATGTAAGTAAGCATTTAAATGCTTCTTGTATTAAATACTTACTTACAATTCCTAAACCTATATTTCTAATTGATAGATCGTAGCCATAAACATTATAACGGATAAACGCAAGTACAATGTTTATAAGTATATATTATATGGAGCTAAAAGGGCAGGAAATCTCTAAAAAGTTTCATAGAAATTCAAATCAGCCGTGATATGAATTTCCTTACCATCAGATTAATTGGTACGCCATTGTAACTTAAATTTTCATTCCAAATAATAGTAAAATTCTCAGTATCTTACCGAAGAAAAATCTGTACAAGAATAAAAAATAATTATAGTGGAGTTGCCGTTCACTTTGTTGGCTTAGATCGCTCATGCGATATATTGTAAATATAATAATAAGAAGTTAGCCTGCTAGGTTGTTATAACTTTACAAGTACACTTTAATATAACCAATATAGAAGAATAAGAAAAATCATTATTGTTCACTGTAAAAATCAAGAACTGGAAACTGCAGAAACCTCTCGTACATTTTATTCAGTACAAAACTTTTATTAATTACTTTACTTATTGGTTTTTTGTTTACAGTGAAATATCTTCTATTGCTTGTTATTGCCATTTATTAAGTTTAGTCTCCCTGTGAACGAATTTTAGTAAGCACCTATAGTACATTAAATAAAGAAATTGGCCTTGGTGATACGTGTTTTAATATTTATTTCTTTGCGAAAAACATTGGGTTCTTGAATGGATAATTATATATTTTGTGGCGAATGCGATAGACGAAAGAGATTGGTAAATATTGAATAACACTGTTATATAAAGCCTTGATAATATTAATGTTTATATATAGATATATGAATTTAAATTCCATATATTATTATTCTGTTCTATTTTTGGCCTATTTTTAGAAAATATAGTCGGTTATTTACCAGACCACGATGCCTGTTATTGTTCCATCATTAAATGTCACAAAATTTTAAATATTTAAAAATATTAAAAAGTACAGAACACACAAAAAAGACTAATACACTAATGATCGACAGTATGCCACTATGCAATCCTAATACGTACCAAGATACTGGAATATATTCTGTTTCCAGTACCTAGCCTTAAAAAAGAATCTGCTGGCCTTTACTATATATGATGCTTTGGAATAGCGTAGCTAGAAAGAAGTTCTACTCCAATGTATTGTTACTGAGCTCTAAACCCGTTATCTTTAAAAAAAAAATAGAACCATATGTGAGCAGCAGCAGGATCACTCCAAATATTCCTTTACAATGTCAGGTTACATGTCGGACAGCTTGCAACGGTCCTCTAGCTGAACACACTTCGCTATGCAGCCGGTTTACGTGGAGGCTCAGGACGAAGGATGCATTTGTTATTAGCACTGTTTAGCCTAACCAAATTAATATATGTTATAAGTATCCACCAGTATGGGTTACATGGCCAAAAGCAACAGTAAACAATGAGGAAATATATGGATATAAATAGGAATACGAACGGTAGGATTCACGAGCAGCATTGAACTGGTTATCTGGCCGCTACTTTCCATCATTTAACATTCTCATACTGAAGTTCATTTAGCTGCCTTGGACAATATTCTGCTCATGATTCCTGGAAAATGAAGAAAAATTAAAAAAGAAATGTGCTCTCTGAGGCGACCAAAACCGTGTGAAAATATACAGGACGAAGACACGGTTTTATTATTTGTTATTGTTCTTTTTTGCAGCATGCAAAGTTCTCAAAACAGGAACTCCGTTGAAAATAAACTTGAGTTGCAATAAAGTTTCAATTGCACACGAATTGACAATTTTATAGCAGACTCTAGCAGCTTTCAGGTTTTCTTCTTTAGTGATTAAGGTTAAGTAGAGTAATTTGTCTGCCAGTTCACTTAGTCCAGCAATCATAAAATAAATTAACAATAACCATAGGCATGCAGCATTGCATCGTTTTATACAATCTCTTATTTCTGGAACGTTTTGAAATTCTCGACGTAGTAATGATATTTTCGAAAAGCAGATCATTTGGAACATACATTCCTTGTCCTAGAGTGAAGGAATGTATGTTCCAAACGATCCTTGTACCCCTTACTTACTGTACTAATATCTGGCCAGAGCACAGCACTGTAATCTGAGTGTTACTGTACTACAAGTAAGCTCCTGTACATAGAGCACTCTGCCTGCTCTAGCGTGTTCAAGGTTACTGTACCTGAAAATCTTCTTAGTGTGACTATAATGCTCCCTGACTGCAAGGAACGAATTAAATATTCAATCAGCTTAAAACTTGATTGAAACATATATTTGGGTCTTAATTTTTTTATTCGCCGAAGAGTTTAGTGTTTGTAATTAAAATACCTGTACTGTTAAATGAAAACATTAGGACAGGGCTGAAATTTATATCAGGTTGATTTTGTATGTAGTAACTTAGTTTTTAATATTTTTTAATTTGACTTAATAGACAGGCTTATTACTTTCCTGGGGTACAAAACAATGAGTGTTGCGAGGCAATTTGTCTTATTGCTTGGAACCTTAAAACATAATATTATTACTAGTATTGAGGACTCTAAAAGACCTCATTAATATAATGTGATTGTCGCAATTCACAAGAAAAGAATTCACCCAGTGACTCTTAATTCCCAAGACCAATTTAGGACATATGTCCTACTTGAAATGACGTGTAAAAGGAGGCCAGACACAAGCTTTTATAATGACTTTTCTTATGCCACTGACCACTTTATAGACGCACAAACTCTCGCTTGCTACCCGAAACCTACGACCTAACCTCAGCAAGAAGACACCATCAGAACCTTTGCTATGACAAAATAGGCCACACATACAATAGTAGTTAGGTGTAGAGAAGATTGGATAACAAACCACTGATATGATGGTGGAACGACAGGTAGCACGATGAACAGGTTTCCGAGAAGTCCCAATCTATCATGATTGTGTAAAGAAAAATTCTGGAAAATAAATACCAATGTAAGATTTCAATTATATTTATGTTGCAAAATCACTCATATAAAGCTTTGCTTGTTCAGTAACATACTGATGTAATGACATCCCTCAAGCAAGTAACAGGCAAGGTGTACAAGTGTATTAGTGATATATTCCGATTGCTGGTTACCTTTGTGTTGGATATCTAGGTCAGAACTCTCCGAACAGTGTTTGACTTTCTAATGTTAGAGTTTCAGTTACCTCAAGTGAATTAATGTATGGTTTGATAACAAGATCTGATGCCTAATTCAAGCCACAAAGGTCGATTATGTAAAGGAAACATTCCTTTGGCAGACTACCATTGTGTTGCCACCATATAGTCATGTAGGACAACACTCACTGAACAGTTACTGACAAGTATCCAGCTGGCTTTCGCATAAATGATTTGTGAAGCTGAGAGTTGCGCTGATCTGAGAGGTGGTATTTCGAGACCGGAGTAGGCTGTGCTGTAGATGCCCTTGCATGATAAGTAAATGTGGTACAGATATGATATCCTCATACTCTATTAATAACGCTTCCTTGCATCTTATGACAAGGAGAGATATATTACACAGTACAAGAAGCCATTGTAATGGAGTTGGATGTAGATAACCACCTATTGTTCTCGTAACATACTGTAGTTGAAAGTTAATTTCTTTCACATGTGCACTATGTAACCCCACGGTGCAGTACTGTGCAGTGAAGTGTACTAAGAACAAACGAGATTTGCGTAAAAGCTTGTTAATTAGCGTCCCATGTTGCTTCAGTGTAATGTATGGTCTAGTTCCTACTTCAGCCGCGTTCTTGTATGTCGCTTTTTAAAATGAGAAATCATTTCTAAGTTTTACTCTTAAATACTGCAGGGTGTTATTGAGTGTAATAAACTACACACCGAAAAAATATGCATTTAGTTTTTACTATTTTTAAACATTTTAATAATAAGGTGGAAACATAAAAGTTCAGTTTTAAGAGAATTAAAGTTTAGTTGTTCACTATTAAAATGATTTCTAAGAACATTTATTACAGAAATAAATGTGCTTTCCTTTGTTCTGGATTATGTTGGGTAACAGATAAATGCACTCGTAACGTATTACAACATTACTTCTATTTATTTAAAATGGACTAAATACAGTTATTCGCTACCTAATTCCAGTAACATTGAAATGCAACAAAGTTTTCACTCTCTCCAGGGATTACAATTTACCGGTAAACTAGTGACAAGTTTATTTGGTCTTTTTCCCTTACACTTTCTATTCCATTTTTACATACCGCAGTTTAATAATCACAGTACTAATATGAGAAACTTTAGAAAAATCGAGGATAAAAATAATTTCAATAAGGAATAAGGGTGTATAACAGTATAAAAGCTGGAAATCAATGGTACATAAGCCTTAATGATAATACATAACTGATCGGTGGCTGACGATCTTAATCTTCACCCAATCACGGGAAACCTTCCTTCACCCTTCAACTCGCCCGTACAGACGGCTGCAGACCATTTGCTAACACAGTCGTGTTAACATCTGTTAACTGAGGATGGTTCTCCATAGAGAAGCCGAAACTTCTGAAGGCGTTTATAGTGTGAGCAATGTTTTGACGCGGTTTGGCTCAACGGGCTTTCATGTTAGTTGTGAAACCAGCATTTGTAGTTGTAGACATTTTGAGTTAAATAACTTTTATTTTTTCATCACAACAAAGATCAAAGTTCCAAAATTGGTTTGAATGAAATTAAAATGGGTCCTCGTGTAGAGATAGATAGGAGGACTTGTTATTCAGAGACTATATTTGAAGCCTCAACGAAGAAACATTTTTTTGTTATATACAAAAGAAAACTCGTTTTATAACTTATAACCACCTAATCTTTTTTTACGTAACTTCGTTCCTTCATCTTTTCTTTTGGTGCACGAATATATTGTGTTACATACTTAACTTTACTAAGTGTTATAACATGACAAGTGTACATACTCTACAATCAGAAAATCCCAGAGCAATCGTATCGTGCAGTGAACTGATTCCAGACCACAATATTAAAATTTAGATTGCTATAAATTGGTACTCAAAAAAAGTTTTAACCACATTTTAAAGTTAGTGCTTTTTGGAAGTTAGTGTACTGTTAGATATAACTAAATAATCATACAAGCTTGAAAGATATAATAAGAAAACAAGGTTATCAGTTATGTAAATAAAAATACAGAATGAAATGTGCAATGCTTCTTTTTTACATTTCAAACGACAAAATAAACTTAAAGGAAGTATCAATCTGCACGGAATTAATAAACATATTACTTTAAATACACAAGAAGCTGATTGCCTGATACAGTGCTGCGATGTATATTTAAACAGAAGTATGATGATTGTGCATCTGCTGTGTTTGACGGTTAAACCCCGGAGCCTATACAGGTTAATATGTGTAATACAATGGTTTCGTGCAAATAACATTTGGTTACATATTTGGCATTACTGGTCGGATAGTGTCAGATGTAAATAAGTAAATAAAACTGTACGTACCAGTCATTACTAATTAATGTACTATCCATACAATCTGTTTACATACTGTTGAGACAACTTCAACAAATCTTGGATATGTAAAACAGTGTTACTGAAACGTACGAGATATTTGACCGGAAGAAGGGGTAACATGAAGGTTATTTATTTGTACAACGTGTAGTGCTAAAGAATTTAGTAGACTATTTTTACAATTAAGAAATCTATGGAATTGAAAGTGTTAAATGAGTCCGGATTATACTGTAGATTTTAAGTGAAGATACAATTTATTGTAGTAGTGCACCAACGTTTATTTTAGTTTCTTACAAACCCAATCCTACAGTTACTGAATAGTAAGTATTCAGAATTATTTAGAAGTATTTAGAAATAACTCCAAAGTCTTAATAAAGTAGTTCGTGGAAGTTGAAATTTATATTAAGAATAAATTAATATAAATTTATATTAGGAATAAAATAAATTATTCCTTGGTTTATTTTTAAACAGTGAGTCCATTTATGTGTGCAACAACTGGTATCTAAAAGATCATATAATTTTATTAACCCTACATCGGGCGCTAAACGGAGTTTTCCTCCGTGTATTTTTTATTATTAAAAAATAGTACTACTTTTCTGGTGTTGGCAGTCGTTTCCCGCAGTGTACTTCACGAGCATCTTTCGGGGAAGCGAAACAATAGCCTCCCGCTTATCTTTGTCAAAATCTGTCAGTATGAAGTCTACTTCCGTGCGAGACTGGACGATTCCTCCGTGAGCGCCCGATGTTGTTTTTGTAGTGCTTGGACGAAATCTCCGTGAGCGCCTTATTGTGTTTAGTTTTTATGGAGTAATAATCCGTGTGCGCCTAAATGTGTGACCTGTGATGGTATCTTTTTAAGTTTTACAATATATTTTATTTGAATTTTGTGAAATGGAGAATGAAGACGAGAGACTTGTCAGTACAGTACCCGTGTGCTAGGGGTGCTAGGGAACATTTCAGTACTGTTTATGGAGTAAACATTGTCGTTATAAGAACCAGAAGGAAAATGTTTTGAAACTTTGTGTAGTGTTTAAACAAATTTTATTAAAGAATAAATTTTTATTTCAGAATGATAATTGACATTACAATTGTATAATATCTCAAGAATCGAAGTAAGTTGTTTTTGTAAGAAGTTAAAAAATAAGTTAATTTCCATATATTATTACAGTAGGTTAAACATTTTTACAATTAATTGCATTATCCCTTAAAATAAATCATGTTTTTATTAAACAATAAAATTTTTTAAGATTTTGAATTTCTTATTTGGGAAATTCATTATATAAGAGAGTAATTTTTATTTAATTTCTAAAAATGAATATATTACATTGTAATTAAATCTGTATGAATATTTAAAAAAATAAAAACAGTTTAAACGAGTATGATATCCATTATTCGCTGACCTGGAGGAAACCTCCGTGAGCGCCTGGTGGTGTTTCTAATTTTAAGCGCCTGATAAGGGTTAATAAATAAAAATATGAATTTATAACCTATAACTAAATTTCTCAGGTGGGGCCAAGTTTGATATCTTTATGGGACATTTGGATGTTAAAAACATTTTAAAATGTCGTTTCTTTGTTATTTTATTTTAATTCATTTGTTTATGATGCAGCCCTTTACAGTTGTTGAAATTGTACCGTTAGTTAGTTCCATTTTATATAATGCAACATTTCACAACCTAGTTAGCCAGTACAACTTAATATTATTTCTTTTATCCAATGTTCCGGAACTAAATTATCGGTGGACAAAATACCTAATTGGCTCGCTTATGAATATTTTATTGTAACCCTTTGTAGCAGCCCAACTACGTGACCGATTTCACCTCGCGCGCTATATCCGCGAGCTCACGTATTATTTGAGTAGATGGCTACCACTTTCATAACTTCTACTCCTCTTCTAGTATTTACCGACTAGAAATAAACCCTTCTTTGACTACAGCTTCAATGTCTCGTGCGAAGACGCCGACGCCCGGGTTGTGAGTCTACATTTTGCGAAGGGAAGTAAAATCTTAAAGTCTTTTAAAGTTAAATATCGTAGGCGTAATTCCATAGAACATTGGATATTTTAGGCCCACCTATCAGATATACGTTTTTAGTTCTTGTACTCTAATTGGCAGCAAGGTGGCAAGGCATACATTTAATTTACCAACTAAAAGTGGTGCTTGCAAGTTTCATTAATTAAATTGAACTTATAAGTAAACTTTGCAATTCGAGTATTTATTACTACGACCTCAGAATTCACCACCCCCATGTGTTATCGTCATTCGGTATAAACTACTGTGACAATAATTTCAAACGTATTGAAAACGTAAATTAAATTATATTTATTTGGAATAATAACATGATTAGGTTCAGTAAATAAATCTTAGTGTAAAACCATAAATATCTAAAATAAACATGTTATACTACGAAAAAATAAAAACACCATAGCAGATAACAGGTCAGTCAGTATGAGCACGACTTTATATTATTTTACAAATGGAGATAAAGCATTAACTGCATATCACTGTTATATAAATTTCAACATTTGATAGGAATATAAATTTTTTTAGTATTACTCGTATTTAACAGCCCACAAGAAAATACATCGAAAGACAATTTGAAATAAAAGCATAGGTCATAAAAGTACTAAAAGTACAAAAAATTATATACGATACCACACGTGTTTATCACTCATTAACGTGATAAAATCTAATTAGCTGATCAGACAACTACTCTTACAATCTTTAGTCATATTTGTACTCTTATTTTGTAATGAGGTTCATTTTGCATTCCATTTGATGTGGTCCAACGGTAACGTATGTTTGCACGATGAATGAATCCCTAGAGTAGACTCTGCCTTTGAACTTAACTCTCTTAAATGTTTATTTATTTAATGAAAATTACTCATTTAAAGTATATTGGCTTTAGAAGAGCGGTTGTTTTTCATCTTCCCTCTCATTGTCACCCAGTTACATCATGTTTGTGTAGTGGTTACTATTTTGTGATCCACTACTCTCTTTGCCTTCTTAAGATTTAGGACTAATATACTATAAATATAATAATATTTTTATTGTATTATGTTTTATTCTTGTTTTACAACTCTCAATCTCAGTGGTAAAGAGGCTACGACAAGTTAAAAACCCTAAGTTAAACGAAATATGAAATTTCCTTATATGTCAGTATTAATATAAGACGTGTCTGCTACATTTTAGCGCAATTAAAGATACAAAATAAATAATTAACGGTAGTACCTCATGTATACATGAATCAAATAAATCTTACATACACAGAAATGTAATACAAAACGCATAAAATCCCCATTTGATTGTGTTATATTTCTATAACCTGATGAATTTTGCAGAATGTATTGACAGCAGCAGTCTATTTGGTGACGAATGTATAAGGTCAGAGAGACCACGAATTAAAGCTCCCTCTATTGTTAGTATTTAAGATTACCGTTGGCTTCTGTTGGGGTATCTCAGAGACATAATACACATCGCAATCGGAGGCTAAGCTTCCGTACATTTTATTTACATCGGATTTAAAGGGATTTAGTGTGGTCCTAATGTTCTTTTGAAACATTCCTCTGTATATATTTATTAAGATATATAATATTTAATGTGTAGACAAAGATCACTTATACACGTGATTGAGAAGCTTCTCGTTGCTGACGGAACAGATTGTAGGCTCCTTGTTATCCTATGAATTTTCAATAGACTATTGAATAACGGATTGAAAATAATTGCATCGATATGGTATTTAATTTTTAGATAAAACTCTTTCTCCATGTAATCTGAATGACAAAATTTCTCCAACACCAATCACAATTATTTCAGATCTCAAATCCAAGCAATATTTGTTACAAGCATTTGTTAACTATATAAATATATTTTTCATATCTTCATAAAATATATATTTATAAGAAATTATTTTTGTGCAAAACATTTCATTCTCTCCACAGACAATACTATTTTTTTCTTAATATAAAAAATAAAATTACATTTCAAGAAGTTAGTTAAACATGTTATTTTCATCATATCCGGAATATACATAATTTCTTACAGATAATCCTGCTGGAGGTAAAATTCGCCTTTTCCTAATGCTTGTATTCCACTTCGCTTACGAAGGATACAGTGATTTTTCTTTCACCTGTGTCTTACTCTTAAAAATACTATATTGTTGCTAAATATCTCATATGTATGTCATACGGTTTTAGGAGACAATGTGTTGAGCACCTACGTAGGCATACACACAAACACACAAACTTTTTAAAATTTCTGATTTAATAATTATATCCAAGATGAATTAGGTTCCCTTTGAATAAATATGCTTTTGTCCTCGTCTGCTCGAGGTCTTTGCCTTTACCCTTAGTAATTGATTTTCGAATGTCAGAAATTACTTAAATGTAATACAGTCGAGTATATGCTCTGGCTTTCCAATCAGTATTTGCTATATTATCATATCTCCTTGGTAATTGTAGGACTGATATAAGGATTTATATACCCAATCAGTATCGTATGCCTCATCAGTTAACTAACGCGATGTCCCCTCCAAGATTTTCTGTCATAAAAATTGCAATTAGTTTTTGGTGCATGTTGGTTCGTTTTTCCATTTTGCTATAGTCACTGCGCTTGCTTGTTTCCTGAAATTGTTGTCAAAAAAAACAAATAACTGATTAAATCATGTTAGTGCCTGGTGCCTGCGTTTTTACCTTCAGTTATGGTAACTATGCTACGTAACAGTGTCAAAGAAAACCAATATCACTCCCCCATATAAAAATTCACAGTTTTGTCATAAATGACATTCCAAAAGGGTCTTGAAGAAATTAATGCATTATATTATAATATATTAAAATACGAAATTTCGTGTTAGAAGATATTGATTGGATTTTGGTATGAAAATATATGAATATAATATTGTAAAACGAGCTTTGGGTATAAAAATGATGAGTTTGAATGTAGATTCGGTGACACAAATTAAAAGATTTTCGTTGCTGACTGAAAATACTCCTTTCACTTTTATACACTAAATCAGCAGCTTTCTTACTTAATTTACCCAAGATAACTTAGTAAATAAATTATATATAGTACCTTTAACAATACATGAAGTATATAGTATGTGATGTCGTTAAATAATCGATGTTATAATACATGGATGACTAGCAGGTCCGAAGTGTACTGTATATTTATGGTCATTGTAATTTACCCCGATCTTAGTATTTTTTTGTTCCACAATTGGTTTTGCGTTGTTTTCCGATCAAAAAAACTATGCATTACAATCAGAGAAGCCAAATTCTGCACAACTGAGATAGTGCTTATACTAGAACATTTAGAGGTGGATTTTGTACATTAGTTCACAATTAATGTCCAGCGAAAATTTTATATATCATAGATCTTGTCGTCTGATATTCATGTCTAAAATACTAGGTTTGGAAATAAAATTGATACAACAAGATATAGATTGAAGAGTGCACAAAAATATCACAATGCCCTTGCTGAAAAATGTTATAACAAGCTGCCAATGTGCTGGTAGAAGTTGCATTTGTTCTCTGACATACTGTATATTTGGCTTATCTACATCCTATGTATTCTGTTGATAAGTTTCTTGATTGTGAAATAGCTCTTAGATTAATAGGCATATATTTTTAATTTTAATATTTGTTTTAGTTATCTGCTATATATTCTTTGTGACCAAACTTGTTTTAATCCAAAGCCTCTATTCTTGTTAATATTCTTGTTAGTTTAAATTGCTACCTTGTTATGTTAAGACCAAATTTTATATCTGTTGTTGTTTTATTGGTTATTTTTGTTTGAGATTTTGTCGTTATTTACATTGTAGTTTAACATGTTAGAATTATAACTTGAACAACGAGGATCTGCCAAGGGTCAATGCACTGTCATTTTTGTTGTCTGTTTCCTTTTTTTTGATTTCATGAAATGTCTAATAATCCTTTTTTAGGATTAGTATTTTTATAATTTTTGACGAGTTCTATGTAATTTTAGTAATTTCCTAATGGTTAATAATGTCTTATTTTATTTCATCTTAATTCCATTTTATTTAGTCCCTGGTTGTATCTCTTGCTCTATATTCCCTTTTTTTGGCTTACCATTTCCTCTTTTAGTTTTTCAGTGAGGTAAATAGATAAAATAAAATTCATTTAAATGAATGAATATTTGAAAAGAAGTGTTATATTTAATAACTGTTTAATTACCTAAGAAATGCCTCATAATTATTATGATATTTACTCAGTAATTATCCATTATATCTTAACTCCCTGAGTTTAATAAGTTTTCCATTTCCTCTATCAATAATACAAAACATTCAATTAAAACAAATGAAAAATGCATTTTGCACTAAAATTGAAATTTATTTCAACGAGACGAGAAATAACTAGAAACCCCCTCACTAAGATATTAAATAAAATCATTATAAGGAAATAACACAATATCCGTTTAAATTCCATTTGGATCCAACATATATCGAAAGCCTTTGGCGGTTTTATAGCATTTAGGTTATATTTCAATAAGTAACACTTCTCTAAATAAAAAATGGAATTTTTCATGAGGCGATGAAAATAATACCCGCAATCAACATTGCTTTTATTGTAAAAATCAGGAATTTACAGAAGCAGGAAACAAAATCTCTTAGGAACCAGTAGTGCATTGAGCTATAAACAGGCCGACTGCTCCTAGACACTGAACTGTACTACAGATGCCAGTAGGGCTGCTGCCAAACATTACTAGGCATGCACTGGTGGGTTACAGTTGATTAGTTGCAGTCGCGAGTCATATATTCTGGTGATTTGCTTGTTTGAGGTGATTTGGATTTATTACTTTGTACGTGACCACTACTTTAACTATTGAAGAAACAAAATTCTGTAATATTTAGTATAAAGTTTTATACTTTTTTAAATACATCAACACTGAATATTTGCTGTAGGAGGTTAGATGACTTTAATTGGGAAAATTAATTAACAAATGCGAAATTCTGTTTTGAACACTTTACCGAAGACTACTTTATATTATATATAAAAATTCACTTCTAAATTGCTAAAGTATCTTACAGTAACTTTCAGCCACCAAATGCGAATTATTGGTGGCCCTGCGATACGAAAGAGCTGTTGATCATGTCATACTAGAACTCTGTGCTCTTACGCATGTGTGTAATATAACACTTTGCAGACGAGTTATATAGAGGAGCAGCTGTGCGGAGAATGGAGTCTCTGCTAATAGTGAGTTAGGTTCAACCATTAAGTAAGTGTCTTTAAAGGTAAGCAACGTAATGAGCTAAAAACATCGGAAACAAGAGAATACTGAGAAGGCAAGAGAAAGGTGTTTTGTAAGTCTGCAGGAGTGGAGGGCTGAACTTACAGACGGTATACGAAGCATTTCATAATTGAACATATGGGTTAACAAAAAACTCTAGATGTAATGTGAATTTCTCAATATAAATTCAATGATGTCAAGTACAAGATCGTACTCAAAATTATAAAACCAATACATACATCAAAGAAACTACTTCAAACATTAGCATAACAATTATAGCAATTCTCAGTCCCATCGGCTAAATATTATGATTCAATAAAGCTATTAATGAACGACAAAGTTTGTTTAAATCAATCATACATACTCGAGTAAAGTGCTTCGATAAAAAAGTTTTCCTAATGTCACCGAAGATTTTAGAGTACAAAGGGATGGATGTTCTGTGAATAATGTTGTCCTAGGGTATGGTAGATTAAAAAACTGTTTTAGTGTTACTTGGATTAAATGTATGCGTGTATTAGTATTTTACTACAATATGTACATATGGTTTGAAGTGAGCTCGTTATAGTTTAGGAATATTCAAAATATAGTTTTACTTTTACAATATTGAAAATATGGGATATTGTGAACCCCAAAATATATTATGTTTTAATAAGCCTTTCAGAAAGGTTAAATTATTTAATAAAAATATCACCACAATATTTTTATGATTGTTTAAAAACTTACATAATGTAGTAAATATTATTGTTTTGAAAATTCAGTAATAACGTATAGCAATAGAACTAACTTCTCTCAAAATTATAATATGTATTGCAGATCAGCATTAATATACAGTTACAGACTATTGGTTCAATATAAAATTATTCATTACCCTTCAAATACTTTTAGATTATGTAGCTTATGGTGCACCCATCAATTTAAACATTTTAAAATAATCAACTGAAATTTATGAACAATATGTATCCAGATAGGTATTTAAAATTATATAAACACCATTAATTGATATGCCATGTAAAATAAATGTGTGAAGGTTGGGAATTTGTAAGTTTCATTATCTTTTTTGAAAATGAATAAAACATGTGAAAAACCAGGAAGATGGGAAGCTATGAAATAATGTATTGTAAAAATGTACGTGACTTAAGCTACATTATTTTACAATTATAGATTAGTGAGAACACTGTGGTATATTTTCAGTTGAGTACCGAACACAAGGTCAATCGTCTCCTTGTCAATGTATTTTTAATACAAGTCTACATTGTCATTTTGCAACACTTAATTTTATCTGAAACTAAGTAGTTTCTTTACTCAACCCTTAACTTTTGTCACTCTTAATTAACACCAGTATGGAGACACTGTGTACCGTATAAAAACCATACATCCACACGTCATCATAATATTTCTACAGAATTAAAGATTTTAAGGAGGATATTTTAAAGTAGAATACGAACACTTATTGAAAATTGTGCTAAAAGTAGAGTTGGCGTGGGCTATCATAGTTCAAGGGAACACAGTGTAAGAGAAAACACGTGTATCTCGTAAACTATGGACTCAGGAAGATAAACATTGGGCTTACACAAAAGTGATACGATTTATTACTTCCACTTTATTCTCACAGCACAGTTTTCACCTGCCTTTATTTAGCTAAGAAATGCATAATATATTATAGGCTACATACATACATAAACATATATAAACACTCAATCATGTGAATTAAAATATAATTAAAGCTTTGAATCCTGGCTAACTGCACATCATTTAGCTGATGTCATAGTTCATTAAATACTCACGAGTGAGTATAATATCTGCTGATATTTTTATATATAATCTATCAGGTAACAGGTAAAAAAGTAAAAAAAACATGTACCAGTTATTAAATTAAATACATCGCTTTCTTTGAATATCTTCCACTGCCCAGGTAAATAATCATTTACTTTATACTAGTTTGTTGACTTATAAAAATACATCCTTAGGAAATCACAACATATTTAACTATATTCAGATTTGTGTGCTATATTATAATAGTATTCTCTGGTTAAAATTGTCGTCCATAATAGAGATATGTATGTTTACTAAGTTTGAATGTTCTATTTCAGGAGGACCTTGGTATATCGTTCGAGGGACATACAACTTTGTCACAGTTATTTTATTTGTATTTCTAAGATGGTTTATTTATAATTGATTTTAATTCAAAAATTTCTATAAAGAGATATGAGTTTGCTATACCACAAGTTATGTAAGATGCTTTGCTGATATTGCGTGCAATATGCCATTCCTACAGCTCATTTCGTTTTGGAGATGTTCTAAGAACAGACTGACGTTTATAAAAACACTTTACTCCCTCCTACACCAGCAGACAAAGAAGGATATTCCAGCTTCCTGAGTGATAAGCTATGCTCAGTCAAAACGCTTAAATGCATTTACTCTATAATTAAACCTTATGTATGCAGCATAGAAACAACGCTTGACACAAAACTTATTCATTCTTTTTATAGCTATAGCGTAATAGAAAGACATACATATGTTGTATTCCTTTATCTCCTCAATCGATATGTTAAGCTAAGGCTCAGACTATCATGTTTAATTTCGTATTTTAATAATTTATTATTTGTGTGAAAGCTTTACATTTGCATGATATAGTCTTGTAATATTTCTTAACCAAATTCAAATGACCGATGCATATTACATCCTATTTAGTTACTCGAACAAATGTTATATTCGTTTGGGACAAATTAAAAATATCTATATTATTACAACAAACTGTTATTATAAACATAAGGACGTACCTGAATGATGGAATTATAAATTTAGAAACTAACCGAGACAGCCTAAAAGGATATAAATTAGAAACGTTTACATGATTTTAAAAATGTTAACGTAGTTTTAAAACTAGTCATTAAAAACACTACGTAAAATCATATCTACTTATATAAACATGGATATTTTTTGTAGATGATTAGGAAAATATTTTATACTTTTGTTAGTATTAAATAATTATACATTTATTTGAATCAGGTAATACAAAGGGTGTTTATAGGAAACCTCACGTTGGTCGACGGATGATTCAGAAGATACGCCACCATTTCTCATCCTTACATCGTTAAAGCTGTAGTTGAGTTGTAAGTGTTTTTATGTGGATTTGTCACGATTGTTAGTGTCTCACATCGCTTCTCAAGTAGTCTTGTTACCGTTTATTTTCTCCCACGCCGTTTCTAGTTTCAAATGAAATTCTATATTATAAATGTAACTTGTAATATATTAATAATAAAATTGTTAATACAGTTAGTGCATAATCTTTCTTTTCCCCACTGTTATTTTGCTACATGTAACCAGGAGAAACACTCTTTGTACAGTGCATGTAGTTTAACTGTGTGTTCATGCCGCCTTTTTAGGCGAAAGGCTGGAGTGAATCAAAATGTTAATTGTAAACTTGGTGTGAGAGGAGGAGAAACTTTAGACAAACCATAAAACTAGAGCATCATCTAACTGGCTTCAGGATCTACTTGACACAAAACAACCATAATTACGTAAGATTGCGTAAATGAAATTAAAACATTTATTCTGTATTACGAGTGTTTTAAAATAACATTTCCGTTATTTTTATAGGAGAAAATTATTTGTATTATAGCTAGAAAATTAAATGAAATATTTTACTTATGGTGTATTACACATCTATAATAAATGACAAAATTAGGTCAGACCCCTGACATAAATAAGAATTTGTTTAATACAATCTACATTTTAATACAAATCATTTGTATTCTATTTGTAAGTACGAGACTTTTTATGTGTGTATTGCCAAATTTTAATAAATGGTGTATTTATTTATTAATTTATCTCACTTAGCAGTTCCATTCTGATTACTAAACATAGTACGGTTATGAATCACTGTATTCATTAAAAGAACAATAGTGAACGCGTATAATAAAATATAAGGGTAGAGTACGATAAGCGGACTCGGGCTTTTTATATCGGTTAGTACAATCACCGATACTTAACATTCATTTATGGAATACGCGCTTAAAAATCATATCAACATACATATATTAATAATAAAAATAGTATTTTTAATTATATAATTAATATAATGCACAAAGTAATAGTCTTATAAATAATAAATGAGCTCCCATGATCAAACAAATAGAACTATGAAAAGAAAAAACTCAGAAATAATAATGAAATGCTTACATTTATAATAATACGAATTATGCGTAATTAAAGAATAAAGAATGATTTATTTTCTCATTTTCTTACAGGCTACATACATACATCAATACGTAACGGTAAATTAATATAATGGAGTTATAATTTCCTAAATCTTGCCAGGTCTGACTGCACCATTACAAAAGACTGGAAATAAAAAATTACTTCTTCAAAATACCTATAAACTAAATTTATAGTTAAAATATAACCTAAAACTAAATGCGCTTAGGCCTATACTTTACAATAAATGAGAAAATATAGGGCCTCCAAGGCTAAGCCTGTTTGGAGGTTCCTTATTATATTTTAACACATAAAAAACATCAGCAAACAACTTAATTTAACAATTTAGATTTCTCTTGATGTTATAAATTAATATATTATTTAATCAAAACAAAACTATAATAATAGTTGTAATCAACCTGCTGATTTGAGTTAGATTAGATTTTTCAAATTATTTGAAAATATATATATATATATATATGGACCGTGAGGTAAAAAACCAGTTACTATGTCTGAATATATAAAACTGAATTTATATCCTCTCGTTCAAACAACCACCTTCCCAATTTTTTTTTTAATACTAATTTGAGTTTTTTTATATTATTAGGTAATTTATTAAAAATCCACGGTGATATAAAAATGAATGATTTAGTAAAAAAAGTATTGTTTGGTTTTGGAACTCTTATATTTCCTGAATTCCTTAGTTTTAAGCTGTATTTATTTGCTTCTAAGTTGGTAGTATTTATCAAATCATAGTATTGTTTTAATACTTTATATATAAATAACATCTTGATAGGGAAAATCTTAAGCTGATTAAATAATGGTCGTGAGTGTTCAAATCTATGACTGTGGGTTATTAATCTGACAAAGTGCTTTTGCTGCATAAGTAATGAGTTTAAATTTGAATCATACGCACTTCCTCAAAGAAATATGCCGTATTCAATTCGTCTTTGTACAATCGCAAAATATAACATTCTAAGTATTTTTTAAATTGCAAATGTTTCTCAAAAAATAAAAAATTCTTATAATATTATTGAGATTTTTGTAATGTTTGATATGCTAATTTTCCAATTAAATTCACTATCCATATGAATTCCCAAATATTTTATAATATCCGATTTCTGTATCGTTGAACAATCCATTGTTAAGCAATTATTCATTTGGCTTGATTTCAAAATAAAGTCAGCACATCTATAGAAAACAGGTTAAAATATAATATAATATAATTATTTATATGTTTTCTCCAGGGTAGTAATGATTAACCGCTTTCGAGAAGTTTTTAAAGCATCTTCTATAGAAAACCATACTTCTCTTCTGTACAAATACTCACGGAGATGATCTGCAAAGTGAACGGCTGATATGTTACTTTTTAAACTTCTGTTAATGGTTTTTTTTATTCCTCTACATACTTCCTTAGGAAATATTAGTGTCGCTACAAAAATCCATAAGCTAGTTTTTGCATTGACTGAATTAAAATACTACGTGAGTATTTTTTAGATTTCTAAGGTTAAAATACATTTAAATTTCATTCCGTGGCAAACCGACCGAGTATTAGTGTAAAATCCTTCCCAGCTTAATGGAAACGGTGCCATAAATTATCTTAAGTTTACTGATACCGAAGTTTATAAACCCACCAGAGCCAAGTCGAGGATAGCTTCACAAATACTGATAAATGTTCTACACTTGTCGAAGTCAGTAAATCATCTGATAATATCTGATAACAAGTATCAGCTCGCGTCTTATGTGTGTTCGTTCCAATAAAATGTTTTCAGAATAACGGTTATTTTAATATTCGGCGCGTTTCGTAACCAAATACATTGGTAATTTATATTTAATGGTACACAATTCTTTCAACGTGTATGTATAGATATATTTATGTATATAAATAGATTAGGAAGGAGATTTTATCTTGCAACGACTGTAAATTTTTTCTAATTTTATACAAAACCCATTATCAGGACTTAATGATTTAAAAAATCTATTAGCCTGTAATAGTTCGATTTGGTCCATTAGTTCTTCGTACGGTCTAAAGGAACCGTTGTAACGATTGAAGTAAATTTTATAATGTGAAAACAACATAGGTAGTCTTTCACTTTCACATGAGACAAAATAACCACTTCCATTATTTTATACTGTATCTATTTTCCTGGTTCCTAAGTGTAAAAATTATAATATATTGTGTACTCATAACATTTAAATTAGTGCACAGAGATCACACCTCATATAGTTCAGTAGTGTTTAATGAGCAGAATATGTACGCTAACATAATATTTTGTTGATATATGAGTAAAACTGAAATCAGTGAAGGCATACAAGTGGATGCCATTTTGTTCCATCTAATCTCAAACTTTAGCAACAAGCTATAATTCCCAATCAGCAAAAAAATTATGTATTTAAATGGTGAAAATATAGATCAATTCGTTAAAAACAAAGAGAAACTTTCGAATATGTAATACAACTATCTATCATTGAAAATATATAGGGTTAGGAAGTTATAATAAGTTTCTTATTAAACTTGAAACTTCCATGATCAATTTGTAAAAGTGAAGCACTTGAATTAATTAGGAAGTCTATGAAAGTGCAAAGATACTCGGTATTTTCAAGAACATTTTATTCAGCTCATTTAAATAAACTTTGGTCGTAACAATAATAAAGATGCCCTATGTTTTTATTTACGTAGACAGTAACGTAAAGGTTTCAAGGATTCTCTTATCAACTATTTTTTGTACCTAATGTACCTAAAGGAATTCCCATATTTTGTAACTAAAAACTCTTTTTTTAGCTATAGTGTGTAAATAAAATAAGAATTGATAATGATTAAAACTGTTTTTGAAAGTTATAACTGAGTTCTTTTTACCACTTATAACTAGCCTAGTAAACAACTAATTAATTATAGTTAATATTATAATCCACCATTATTTTTCACCACTATTAATTACAAACTGAAACTTTTATACAGCGATCTTCAGCAATGAAAGGCAGGACGTTAGAATGTGACACTTGTATGTGTTTAGTTTAAATATATATAGCCAATAGTGCAGATTGTATATACAGCATCAGCAATATTAGCTTTTCTACAGTTTATATTGGACCTTTCAATAGGTGAGAAATGTTAAATATTAAACTCAGATTTTTCGTGTTATCAGTTCAAGATATTGTTTGAGTGCATTTATTGTTGGAAGTTAGCTGAGTTTACTGAAGCAATATTGTACGTATTTTTAGTCCTGCCTTATTGTTCTCTCTGGATTTAACTTTTACCACAATGCTCCTAGAGTTACGTAACTTCTAGCAAATGGTTAAGGAATAAGTTGTGATTTTTAATTTTTAGTTGGGACTTACGTCATTTAAGAAGTTATTATCAGAACCAACTACTGCTTATCCATTTTTAGTTTAGGGAATTGTTTAATTAGTTTATGTGTTATTGCCTGGAAAAACTTCAAACATATCATTGTAATTCCACACGTAAATCTGTACTGAACAGGTAACTAAATAACTAGAAATGGTAAAGTATTTATGCTAAAGATACATTTATAGGACAGAAGTGTATTATTCAGTGGAGGCACGACCTGCAGGCGGATATATAGTTTGAGAAGTTGGCGACCGTTGGAGTAATGAAATTATAGGTGCTGAGTAAGCCAGTAGTATATCTCTAGTCCTGTTAAGTTAGTTCAAGATAGTTATTAGATTCCTAATATATAGTTATTCATCGTTTGTTTTATACCTCTTTCTCTAAAACATTATTCCCAATAGTTAATTTATTGGATACCTCTCGATTTATTCATTATTTACTCTGAATACTTTAGTTTCTATCAAATCTAATAAACAATTAAACTCAACATAAGTTTTTGTGGTAGAAATCGTAAGAAGTAATTCATATTTATCTAAGGAAAGTTACAAATAGACCAAACTGCCTTTTATGCATAATATTTCATACAGAAGACTACTAAGGGAAATTATAAATTTGGTGGAAAAAGGTTGGTAAAAAGAAAACTTTTAAAATTGTATTGACATTCACCCGTTAAATTGTCCCAAGCACGTTAGGAAGATATGTGTCACCACGCTTCATTGCACGTTATTGGTTTTGTACAAAGAATCATCGCCGTACTTGGAATTGTTTGTTAACTCTTTTTATGCCATTAATATCATCTATTTTTGGTCAAATATATCATATAAACGAGTAGTAATCTTTAAAAGCTATTTCATTATTAAATCAGAGACATTAGTAAACAGTAATGTTTGATAGATAACACAATATATATAATCTTTGTTACTTCGCAGTTGTGGAACGAGATTTTTACGTTCGTATTGTTCAAATTTAGTGTATTAAATAATATAAGTATGAAAAAACATAATTACCTTTTATTTTACGTGTAGTTTCGTTTGTCTATCGTAACTGAGAGTAAATGTATGATAATAACAAACAACTTTTTAAGAAAATTTACTGTACATTTGTTCTACGAATAGATGATCTAAGTATGAAGTAGAGGTAGACTAACGATCAAGGAATATGGGAAGTTCATGAAATATGCAGAGGGAGAGTTACAGACAGATTACCTGTCAAACTGATGCCCAGACCAGTGTCTTGTGGAGTCGGTCTCGGTCAAATCGTATCATACTTGACATTGAAATTCTATATGGATACCTCATACAAATAATTAGCCTTAATAAATAAAAATCATAAAATTTGACTCTATTTATCTCCAATCCTAAATTTAAAAAACTAGTTATTATATGTGATTCATTAAATATACTTATAATCATACTATAAATCACAAATGATCAAAATAACGCTTTTAAAAGCTCGAAAGGTAACAAAGCGTAATCTACTATTACAGTTAATAGCCGTGCAAAAAGTACGAGAACCTATCCAACTCTCTGGCATAAACCTTTCATAAACCATCATATAGCCCTTAAAAGGTATAAAAAAACGATTATTTATTCAAAGATTAAAACGTCACATGTATCTCATGCATTAGTAGGCAGGTCTAGGCGGGTAGGGAACGGGTTGACCTTCAAGCACTAAGGACTAAGGACCCTTATCGTTCAACTTGTCTCTTAACTAGGCATTGGGTTCAATGAAGTTTTTCCTTTGTGTATTTTTTTAATGCTTGGATCATCTGCTATTTCAAACTATGATCCCAGCTAATTCGTAGAGGCGCATTTCAATACACTACTTTTGAGATAAAAATCAAAAATAGTTTTTCTACTTATAGACATAACAACAGTATGAGTCTCAGATGAATAAGTCGCTATAATTTTACCGATAATATTACTTATATTATTTTTCTTTCCATGATATTCTTATTAAAGGAATGTTATTTCCGACATGAGATTTTTGACTATGACAACACCAATACGAGTAATTTTTAAACAACTTAAACAATTAAATAGAAATCGATTATTTCTAAGTGGCTCTCAGTAATATACTGCTTTACAGAAAAAACTGGTAGTATACAATAAACTAAGTCAATAAAAAAGGAAAAATACAAAAAATACATTACTTTAAGGACTCACCCATTTCATATACAACTTCATATATTTAACAAATAGACACTTCACGTACAACTCGTACATGACTAAGTATGATCCACGTTATTGAATATTCAGAACAAGGGAAAGCCCTAAGAACTGTTGGGGTTTATTGTTTGAAACACAAGCAATCTTAAAGTACTTTCACTCCGGGTGACTTCTGTCTGCCTTCAAACAAGGCTAACAAAAGTTTCTTTGTAAACACTTAAGATAATTCACATTTTTTCGAAATAAATTGCAGTTACATCGTTAGTGTTTTAATCAGTAACGCCTAAACAGGCGTTAAATAAACATAGGCGTTAAATAAACATAGGCGTTAATAAAATAGGCGTTAATAAGCATAGATTAAATTTCTAAATAATAGAGTGTGTATGTATTTTAATACGAAAATTACAAATTTTTTTAAAACTTGTTATTCTATAATTGATTTATTTCCAACTGTTATAAAATAAACAGAATTTTGCTAATTTATCTTTCCATAAGACAACACAAACTTCTTCTTGTTTCTTACTACTGTTTGGAATTTTTATATGCAGTAATACATATCATACAATATTTTCCTATATTCATGATGAAATCTAATTCTGCCTTACGTCTATAAGTACTTCAAACTTAACTCTTATACTAATAACAAGGTATGTCAAAATTGTAAATTATGTTTAGAGGGTAAAATGGGTTAAGCCTGAGAATTATTAAAACAGAATTTTATATTTGTATTTTATACTATCACTACTACGTTCTGCAGTTATACTTGTTAGTGTTGAATATTAAAATATGCCAAATAAACTTTTACTAAAAATACTCTTCACTGACAAAAATATTAAACAAATTCATAATGTATGTAACCAGCTTGAACATTCAGTGTTTTTTACCTAGAAAACCACTTTCAATTTTCAATTTGTTACCGTTGCTGAATTAAAACCTGTCATAATTGTTACATTCATGTAAGAGACAGGATACGATGATTCAATTTCGTTAGTGAGTGAGAGCATACTTATATACTTCTTGTACTCTGTATATGATATGTATGCACAGTATCATACATTGCAAATCCCCCAAACTTGTTCTGTTATCCACGCTGACGATAGCAAAGGAGGATAGGATTAACTCTGCATTCTAAATGTGGCCAGAACCCTCCTGTTTACCTCAGTGACACGTTTTCTTGTTGAGAAAATTGTACTCACTGTTGTTTGCCCGGAATACCTGTCAAGATTGCTCTTTTATAAAAGTAACCATATGTAAGATCAACTGTAATATCGTATGAAATTAAAATGAATTAACTATTCCGTGATTATGCATGTCTAAAAGTCGACAATTTATAATTAAACCTTATGATTTATTTGTTCAATTCCATCTATTAGCCTGCAAACTCTTTCCGTCTGTATATCATCATGACGTAAAAATACATTTTCCAAGTTGGAAAAATTTTTAATACCTTATCGAGCATTTTGCATTTGAATTCTAAGCACGTGATATGTTTTTTTAAGTACAACTATTACTCAATGAATTATTTAAATTAATAGTTTTTAACATAGGTATTAATTTGTAAACATATTGCTTAACATATGGCATATTAACATGTGATATATAGCGGCTTAACTCCCCCAACATCATCTTATAATGACATGTAATATAGATGACTTTTACATAAACAGCTATGAACCCAAAAAAAGAGCAAATAATGTGAATATATAATTGAACAAGATGTTTCCAGATACATTTCTCTATAGGCATGAAATTAATTTTGCTTGAAACTTCATTATTAAATAGACCAGGAGTTTTATGACTGTGCACGACCAATCATGGAATTAGGCTGAGGGGTCATTGAAGCATTACGCTATCATTAGGTTTAATAAATTTATTATTTGTCTTCCAAACGGATGCAAATGTTTTTTTTTTTTTTTCTATTTGTCTGTCTACAGAATTAATTTGTGTATAGAGTCTTATTAATCATGTTTGATTGGCTTTATTGTTAAAGAAATGTTAACACTGTTCCTGCGTAGGCTGTTAGCAATAAATGAAACTAGTACACTACAAATAAACGGAATACAAGTACCAGGTATTTCGTGTGGATTCTAAAAATTGAACATGTACAATTTGCTCTATTGTAAATTAAATTTTCAGCGCCGTTTCTGCGTTGGTTGTTAGAAATATATTAAATTCGGATACCATGAAAAACCTGAATAGCTTGTGTAACTTTATCACTTAAGTTTTTCTCACAAACCCAGGAGGGTTAACTTCTGTATGGTTAAACCACTCAGTATAACTTACACTTGGTGCAGAAAAATCTGCTGTGTCACATTTTGACCAACCTTTAGTCGAGTGTTAACAGAACAATTCCAACAATTAAATGCCCAGAACAATAGGAAATAGATTATATATGGGAAATATGAAAAACAAATTTTTAACAACAAAGCCCGCGCTGGATTGAAGTCGGCCTGTAACTAAGAATTGCAGATTTATTGATAAATGGTTACGCTTCATCCAATCAAGACAAATTACCGACAACTTCACACACCTTTGGATGAGTATTACAGTCTCTTTAGTTTTACATCTCTCACTGATGACGGGTTCTCTACAATGAGACCGAAATATCAATAACATTGTAACGGTGTTAATGTATGTAACATTGTATATAAACATTTACATCAGAAAGAAATTTAAAGTCTTTTAGGTGTAATTACTATTTTTCGTCTTATTGGAATTAAAAACAACATTACAAACGAACTACTAGTCAAAGGTCACAACCCGAAGTCAATCTCAACATACTTCTGTTTAACTGCAGTGTTTCTTATCCATCAATACAACCCATTAATGAAAGGCTATAAACAGAGTTTAGTACTTCTGTCAAAGGTACTCACATTTGTTGTTGTGTTTTGTGACCGTGTCCTTTATTGATGTTCATTACTAGTCAAACAAGACCTTTAAAATAGAGCTATGAAAAAGTTCATAACACAGCTACTATCAACTTGTTACGTATACAGTTGTAACATACATTTATCTTACTTATGGATTTGATCCTGAAGTATTACAGATTTGTATTTGTGTAAAGACATTTTTCGTTCATTTGGACGGTTTTTTATAATTAGTTAACTAATTACCAAATATTATTATGCTAACTTTTTTATTACTTAACTATCTTTAAACAACTACATAGTTCTAAGCACGTAAAGATTTTAACCATAATGTTCCTAGATCTTAATACTCACTGATTTCAAAACACTGATTTAACGTATATTTGTGTGTACTAAATCCTGTTTTTTGATCCTTGATATTAAGCTACGTTGGCTTTGAAAACCACTAGTTCTTTATTGAAAAATATAAACATAATGTTACGCTCTACAATAAAAACTAATAATATCCTAATATATCACATAGACTTTAGGTTTTAGACTATCTCTTCTAGGACCACTTGTAAGGGTAATAATAAGATATCTGACTGCTTCTGATGTCTAAATCCCAGAAACCTGACCTCAGTATCTAATTCGGATACAAACTAACCTCTGTCGCCATGCGTTCTTTGTATTTATATTCACTCGTAACAATTTCCATCCTCTGGGAAACTGAGAAATGACTTTTTACTGTTGAATTGTCTCAACCTCTGAAACTACTTATCTTTGTTACCATAATATCCTAAGAATTAAAAGTGTTTTATCAACTATTAATTACAGATTTGTTGAACATTTTAGGTTTCTTAACTTATGAAAGACAACCTTTTAAGTATTTCCTAGTTGGTTTCTAATAAACCGAAGGTGTCATTTTTTCATACGTTCTCTCGTTAATTTTGTTAAATCCTATAGAGTTTTTATATTTGTAAAGAGATTAGTAGATGAACAACCTGAAAATAGTACATGACCATCTCGAGATAGTACAGAGTAGTAACATATGTTCTATTTTGTTTGCAGAAGTCATAATAAATCCTACCTACACGTTCTAAGTATGAAAGATATACAATTCATATTATTATAAGTTGCTATATTTATTATCAATTCTCAGTAAATTATAATTTGAATTTTATTTACTTAAAACAGTAGAAATATCAGATGATGGCAAGACTTTGATTGCTATATAGTGTTTTATGTTTAAGTATATAATTCAAAATTTTAACGTCACTGTATTTATGATAACATACTGTAAAGTTTAATGTATATGCCAATATTTTTATTGTAATACTGCAATAGAAACTTAATATCGCAATGCATTGAGAAATATAATATTACTTGATTTTACAATAAAATATTTCTAGTTATTGTTACGTCAGAGGGAGTTAGGGAAGTAGTTTCCTACATAAGCTACATAGCACATCCTGTGGCATTAGCTCTGACATACACTAATTCAAGAAAATGAAATATGTGACGAAAGTAAAACACATTGTAGTCAGCCCGACTGAGAGAGGAGAGACAGTTATTGAGGAGTAATTGATTACAAACACATTCCATGTGACAGGGGAAAAAGGAATTTTCAGCTTTCAGACAGCGATGTTATATTTAAATATAAATAGTGATGTAATTTATGTATATACTTATAACTCTCCACACACTCTCGGAGCTGTGAGTGTAAACCTCATTACTAGAGCATGTTCTTACCTTGACAGATGAATAGTCGGTGTTCCTATGTTCTAATTTCAATAAAATGACTTCGTAACTTTTCTACTTTTAAAGGACCAAAATGTGCGATAGAAATGTGTACTCATATTTACACTTGACATTATAACAATTTGATATTGATTTTTAAAATATTGTAAATATAATCTTGGACTGTTTTCTTACATGCTCTCGATTTGTTTATTTCATTGTATATACTTTGCAATATTAGATTTTATTGTATTTTATAATTATAATATTTGTAACATACAAATAAATTTATTTCAATATAAAATCGCAATAATAAATTATGTTAAAAAATAATGAAAACGAAATCTCATATGTCTTATAATGTGTGTAACCTGGAACTCGAAGGCCTGAGACCGTTATCTTGCTCAACTCCATGGTAAGTCTACTACATTATGGAGGGAGACTGTGTACGTATAATGATGGGTTTTTAGGAAACAACTAAAGATTTAATTTAACGGTACAATTAACTGTGTCTCAATCCGGTTAACCTAGAGTAGAGAAACTGATAAACTTCACGTGGGAATGAAGCAATTCCAGTACAGTGCAGGATGGAGATTCCAACATGAAAGTGGCTCTGAGCCATTGTCCGGGAGTGAAAGTTTTGTCGCTCCCAAGAGATTTGAGGTGTAGCACTTTACACCTCCAAGCGACCATGTCATAAATATTGCGGGTCCCTTCTTCATATTTATGACACTACATCTCATGCACTTACCTATCATAAACGAGTCGACCTTGTTATCAAATGTATTCAAGGTTTATTTGTAACTTAACTATGTTTAACAGGAATTTTGATAAAGTAAATATGTGCAAAGTTTGGCGATGAAATTCCTCCAATTAAGTAGTAATTGTTTTAAAAATTGTTTGGGTTCCTCAAACATTTTTTTTATTATAGCTAAAAATATTTAAGGTAAATTAATGACTGGTGTAAAGTATATAATGCATGTGAATAAAAAAGACTTGTATTTACTTCAAAAGACCAGAGGGAGCTTCATATAATCAATTAATTATATTTAATTAATATATATATATATATATATATATATATATATGTATATATATATGTATATATATATATATATATGTATATATAAATGTTCAAATGTTGGTTTTGTGACTTTTAAAAATATGAGTCTCTCTTCTGCTTACTAGTTATTGCCTAAGTGACGAATATATTATGACGTCACTAACGCTTTTAAGCTTTATCTATAGATCCCAGCTGTGATTTTAAAAAGGGATAACAATATATTTGTATCTATAAATTTTTAAGTAAGTAATTTTAGAATAATGGGTCAATATTTTGTCAATTTGTAATACTGTAAAGATTAATTTAAAATACAATTAAGTTTCTCAACAATTTATTTATTAAGAATTGGTTTCGTATCGTAAGATTGCGTTTGAAAAAGTTTGTACTTACTTAAAATTCAATGAAACTATACTATATTCGTAGAATTGATATAGGTCAATTCTACATGTAGTTAAACTTACGTATACGTTTGAAATAATATCTTAATACACATCTATTTCAGCGACAATACGATAAATAACGTACCTTTGTAGACGTAAATTGTCAATGCTATTCTCACAATAGCTGGAAGGGGCAAAACAACAACTCACCCAAAATGTTCATTACTAGAATGATACAGTTTGCTAATTGTGTATTGTTTCGTTTATATCAGTCCTCTAATTGAAACTTCACACTGCCACAGCTTGTATTGTCTGAATTGTTTGAGACATCATATTACTTAGTCAGTTACTTAGTACAGATATTTTTAAACCACTTCCTCATAAATCTTAGTGTGCGATCAGTTACATATTTATCATCAATTTATTATTTAATTTTAGATTTTAAAACATATATTTTAACTACTCCATCTGTGATAGCCTACATTAAATTATAGATTTTAACTCTTTTGTTAAAGCTCTGTTAATATTTCTAAAGTTTTTAGTAGCCAGGAAAGTATATTAAAAGAACAAATGAAATGTGTAATTGTATTTGATTTATGCTTCTTATGTGTAACTATATTAGAGGCTAATTGATATTTCTTCCACGTTATATGTTGTGGTAAAGCTATATTTTTAAATACAGCTTTCTTTCATGTGTAATTGCGAAATTTTTATGAAAGTTTTCTAGAATACAATTCTCGCGTGTTTATCCTCACCCACACAAAAATACTTAGTAATATTCATTCTCGTATATGCAGCAATTTCAGATTAAAACTATAATATAATTCGGTTAGTTGATAAACTAATTAAGAGGTCCCTTTTTTCATAATTTTTCTAAAATATTTTTCAAATATGAAATAGCTATTGTTAGGACAAATATGCTTTCTGAATTCACAAAAGCAAGGTTAGAAAAAATATTTTATTACCAGTTATCTTAAAACACCATTGTTTAGCTTATTAAGGAAAAAGTAAAGAAATATACTGTAACACCTATATATTTTTAAACCAGCATAAAAACCCTACTCTAACTGTCAACTGAAACCCTCGACTTTATTTTATAGTTGTTTCATGGTAGAAAATTAATTTCCATTTTTACAACAGTTCTTGTTTGTGCAGGTTTATCCAAGACTTACAAATTACAATTGAAATCCTAATATGGGTAAAATTATAACTATACGATGTATTGGAAAATTATATATTTTATTCCACTGATAATCATATAGTTGGTAATACAATCACATTTTACAAGTATATGTATTTGGTATATGTACTACCAATAACAGTACTTTTATCTAACAATACGGTAGCAGTAGCTGAGTGATTGTATCTCCTTATTGTCCTGACAGCAAAATTTACTTCTGCCACTCATTTGTGGTTAATAACAAATTCTTGAGGCAAGTATTATCACTGGACTGAAATAAAGGAGTTTTTAACAATGTTTTGTAACTCTTAAATCTGATTATAAGCAGATCTGACATTTTTTCGGAGGGCCAAGATTGAGAACGTCACTGAGTCAAGCTCTGTCTGTTTAGCAACAGGACCATTTACAAGCCACGCCCTCAGCGGCATTCTTTGCTGCACTCAGGTATAGGTCTGGCCATTGACCTCGAGTGAGTCTTTTGTGTTTTAGCAGTTCTGTAGCCAAAACTTAAAAATTTGTTTAACTGCATTTTTGTCAGAACATATATTGTGGCTGGAAAGCCAACTCATGCACAGCCTTATCTCATTACACATAAAAAAATAAATAAATTAATACTACTTAAAAAACAAATTGTCTGCAGCTTTTATTTTAAATTAATGTCAATATATATTTATCTTTTAATAAGTGATGCGCATTATTATCAAGAATAAAGAATAATTTATTTTCCTCTAATGTGGGTATAAGCAATACATTGCTTTCATTAATTATATTGTATGCAAAAACATTAACCCACACAAAGGGAAAACAATAGGGCCTCAAAGGCAAGCCTGTTATGAGGTTCCTTCTTATTTAATAGCATAACCTGCTGTCAGCAGAATTAAATAAAGTCTTATTTTTCTCGAAGGCAAGATACCGTGTACAATATGGCATAAATAAAAAATATACTCATCAATTGGTTGCTGGAAAATTTTAAATAACGGTAAAATTTATACTTTATGAAGTTTGTGATCATACTCCACTGAAAGTACTGACCGTGGCTATTAGACAGAACGTTACAACATGACGGTCTATGTCTACGTCTATGTCTATGTCATGACGATTACTAGAGGTCCTACCCTCTGCCTCCCCCAATATTCTTTCATTAACTTAGCGACCGTAGCGCTGTAACACAAAGGCGTTATAAATATTGCTAGCAATATTTTTTCCTACCATATTACACAATTTTGTACTGATAAACACGTGGGTTTAATGGTCCATGTTCTTATTAAAAATGTTTATTCAATATAATTTACAATATAGTTTATAAACAGTCCATTCTCTAAAGCTGTAATTTAAGGCTAAAAAAGTGTATAAAACACTGCGAAAAAGTAACTGTCAAGTGATTTCTTACGCATGCAAAATTTTCACAAGGACTTCACTTCCATATGAATAATTGTGCATAATTATACGTTACGTTCCAGAGTTCTCTAAACAACTCTATTTACTGTTCTACTTGTAGCCATGTAGAATAAAACGTTTTAGAATATACAAACATGCTAATTATATAAATATTTCTATTAGGCAATAAACCCTGGTACAGTAATGAAATCAATGTATAATCAATGTTAATGTTAAACAATAGCATATTCAGAAATGATGCTTGGTCTTACCAAACCACGACAAAACTAAGAAGATCGTTCCTTAAGAATAATCACTTTACAAATGCCGGATCTTTTCCGTTATGTGTCAGCAATTTCTATTTATTGTCTATGAGGCAAAACTGAGTGGAATTCACTTTGTAATGGAAGAATAGGTATTTTTAGATAATACAAACTGCCGACAGTAGTTATAACCGGTTGGACTTTGCCCGTCTGGACAAGATAACGAGGCGGCGCGATAACGGAGCCACGGTAGCGGTGCAGTCAGTTCCTGCTCTTGCCTGTGCGTGTATTGTTGTCCTGTTTAGTCGTCTTAGTGTGTTTAATGCTGTGTAATGAATTTTATCCAGTTGGTTGAAAGTTGATCCGGAGACAGGTGCTCACACACAAACGGTTGAAAGTAACTGGCGGCTTGCAAAAACTTCGGAATAAAGTTCAGTGCGGTACGCGGCGCTCTATGATTGACTCATATTTGTGTGAATTTTTGTGGCGTTGCCGAAATCGTGATAAAGACTTATTTGAACAAATTATTAGTGATATTGTCGCCTACTGGCCTCCAGAATAAAGGTATGTGGTATTTGTTTTATTACAAAGACATAGAAATAATATTTTTTTTTTTGTTAACGGAAAAGATCCCAAATGCCTTATGTGAGAAAAAATTGCTTTCAGAAATGTCAACGCAGGTTACGTGATTGATCGACAAGTGACCCGAAACTCTTGGGGAACCAGTTTCTGAATGTAGAAGGGGGATAGAATAAGTTCTCGTTTGGGGAGTCGGTGTCTACGTAATTTTATGGAAGCATACTTTCAATAATTTTGTTTACTTTATTTTGTGATAAGCTAGTTTAATTTGTTTAATTCACTTTGTAGATTATTGATACGTGAGGGACATTGAAATTTTCTGGTATTTATTTATTTTACAAGAAAGTTTCATTGTTTACTATATTTAATATTTTCCCTTTTCGGCTTAGGGTCGTTCTAATAAGGCAACAGAAAATTCACTTTCAATATAAACAAGTTTGAGCAAACGTTTTAATTGTGCTCAATTTATTTGAACATACCTTTATATAGAATACAATGTATATATAAACTAATTACTAATTATTCCGGTAACATTCCCTAATAAAATGTTTCTTGTAACTCAAAGGTTTTAATCCAATAATGATCACACCAGTGTAGGCTGTCTGTCACTTCTGTGGAGATTCATCGCATTCGTGTCCACAGACAATTCACAGTTCATCTGAGGGATTTACCTAGTCGAAACAACACAATTGTTCAACCCGTCAAGCTTTTGATTTACTGTGTCAGTCTGAATGTATTTTGAATGAGTCTGGTTTTGACATGGGCAAAAATATCCAACCCTCGTCTGACAGGCATCAACATGTATTCAAGTTTCACTCAATATATCACTTTAGTAAACAGAACATTTTCTAAAAATAGCAGATATCTTAGTCTACATCTCTGGGTGAGATATATAAGAGTCTGTAGAGCTAATCACGTGCATATCGTGTCATATATGTCTTACTATTACTAGTTGTAACTATAATAAACAAATTGTTTAAGAGAAAAAAAACAGTACTTATTAGGCATTTATGTATCTGTACACGTAAAGGCATTTATTAACAAAATTTAAGTATGATTTAACTAAGATGGATACACAAGTATATATATATAATGTTCTATAATATAATGTATACAAACGTATATAATATTATATATAAAATATATATATATAACATAATTTCTAGATTATTACAATACATTATACTCGTAATTTCAAAATTAAAAAAGCATGTGTTTATAATAGTTAAATATAAATATGTGCACAATATTATATATATTTATAAATATTATGCAGAACTTTGAAATATGAACTTAATATATTGTAATAATCTAGAAATATGTTTCCGGTATAAAATTATTATTCTGAAATTGTGAAACTGGATTTCGTTGATTGTAACATTAGGAATAAAATGAGTAGTTCAACTGTGAGTTAACCTTGCTTTAGAAAGTAATACCAAATCCAAGCTGTTAGTTATAAATGGTATACATAATAGTCATGAAAAGTATGAAGTATATACTCTTCCTTTTAAAAGTACATGGTTTTTACTGTGTAAATTATAAATGTATGTGTTATATTGTTTGTAGTATGCCAGTAGAATCATTCAGGAAAGTGATACCATTGAGGTGACACCGACCGATAGTTTGCCTCTGCCTTGCCTTAGTAGTAACATTGTGACGTCACCAGAGATGTGGACACGAACAAACCAACCTGTCCTTACACGACGCTCAACTCGGCAGTACTGTTATGTCTTTCGCCACATTTTTAACTCTTTCAAACTTACCCTCCTAGGCAAACTTGTAATTAGTTCATTTCTTGTTATTATGTGTGTATGAGTCTAAGCCTACACTGTATTTTTATTTATTTATGCGTTTGGCAATGAAATAATCATGCGTAACGATTCACATATGAAATTTAAATGGATTGCTATAAGCTGTAGGTTTATATCAGAAATCCCACAACGAGATCAAAATAGAAATGTACCCTATCTTGTACCAGCAGAGTGAATTTATATTTAGTTTGCAAACGGGAATCATCCTGTAACAAATCTTGATATATATCTCTGTACCATATCCTGTTTCACTATTCCAGCTGTTAGTATATAACATAAGCTTTTTATCAGCAATCACACTACGATATAGAAATACAAATATGTCTTATCTTGCAGCTGCAGAGTGGATTTATATCCTTTTTGCGTCTACAAACGGATGGACATACTGTAACAAATCTTGACATATATTCGTACAGACGTAGATATGTAGCATTTCCTATCTCAATGCCTCAGGAAGGATTATATTGGGCCTTCAACTGATGCAATTGTTTAATGTATACTAGAGTTTTTAACCTGACAATTTTGTTATTTCTGTCTTAGCCACTCCCAAAGATACAATTTGTTTTATTATTCAAGATACTTTTTATTAATTTACTCTATTTACACATTACAAATAGTTGGTTCTTTATTACGTATAAAGAAACATATAACTTAACTGTAGGAGGTACTTTCATTGAATACAAACAATCGCGTTATATTTAAACTACATAGGACTAAGTAAGAAAATATATTTGTTTAATTACAAGGTTTATATTAAAGTCATAGTTATATGTTTTCTTCTTTGTCGTAAAAAAAAAAAAAACTCCCACAGTTTTGCGCTATCTAAAGGATATATTCCTTAAATAGGCTTCCTAAACCCCCCATCAACTGAACCAGAATTAATTAAAAAAATTTCATCGCTTTCATTGATGTATTATTATTTCACAACATATGCTATCCGAAACCAAATTTGAGGTGGTTTGTTAACCCGATTACTAGATCCATGATCGATGTTGCACTATACTAGTACAATGTGGGTTATTGAACATAAAACTAAGTGTTGTTGTGGTTTAAATGCCTCGTTATTACACTGGTGGTGGGACTCAGACATTTATAAAATGCGGATATTACCGCCCACAGGGACTACAAATGTTACAAGCCATTTCGCTGTGACAGATTTAAATGTTTTTGTTTCTGACTCTCGTGTCACGTTATTTATAAGTCTCTGAGTTCCGTACAGTTGAACAAATGTCAAAGGTCCTGTAATTATATAAACGCTCCAATCAGGGATGCTATATTTAGACTCCTCATTTAATTTTTTTTGACAAATACACGTTAAACGATTTCAGTTTCTATAAAAGAATTTAATCAAATAAAACCAAGTCTCTCAAATGCTGCTTTAGTTCTGTACAGTGAGTTTTCAGCTCAATCTATAAATTAAGTTAATTTTAAGATCACAAATCACACACGCGCGCACATACTCACATCTGCGCACACACAAGTGTTCATTTCATTTCATTTTCATTTATTTATCTCATTTACATATAATACAAACATGTGATAATAATATACAAGAGAAGGTACCCACATGGGCAAAAGCCTGTGTGTGTGTGTGTGTTTTTTTTATTTAAACACAAATGTGACAGATACGGCCTAATACAAAATAAATGATAAATAATCGCAAAAAGTTAGGGCTTTGTGGTGTAGTGGTAGCACACTCACCCGACTGGGTTCGAAGCCTAGCGGAGCACTTACTTTTGTATTGATTGGTTATTGAAATTATGCAATGTAGTATATGTATATATGATGTTACATGTCCTTTTACAGGAGGTTTTTTTATTTTAGGAAAAGTAGCTTAAAGATTCCACCTATTAATATTGGATTTAACCTAGAATCAGAATGGAAAATTGGAAAATAATATTTATTATACTAGGTACTTCAGGCGAGTAATTAAAATTAATTGCAGTTCCGTATTAGTTATAACTATTATGAATAGAACGTTCGTTTGAAGGTTAAATAGGTTGTACAATTAATGACACTTTGACGTTTGACACCTTTTAAAACCCGTTAAACCCTTAAATGAAATAAGCCTATTAGGTTTGCAGTCATTGACAGCTAAGATTATCGCTTCGTTCTGTTTATGCCATATTAGTCTGAATTTAAAGGTTTAAACCGTTTTATGCAATACTCTATTTCATCTTAAATAAACATAGAAATGATTTTATTTTAAAAGAGGCAAATAAAGGGTTCCTTCATCCTTTCTTTCACTTTATTTGATCAAATAAGAGACGAAACACTAAAATTATACGGTTTTTTTCCAATTACAAAAAATTATGCATGCATGGACTTTACTAGATTAAAGGAAAAAGAAATACCATTTTCCTAATTCGCAATGTATTTAAAATCTTTTTTTCGTATAAATTTCTGATACAGCTTGTTGAATGGGTAGTATACATAGAAAAAGCAAAAGCATGTGTGAACTTAATACCTGGCTTTATTGAATGTGGTAGAAACAGAGTTTTCTTCCCATAATTTAATTTTAAAATATTTCACGCAACCTTAACATAAATTATAAAATAACATTATTTTACCTTTCTATACTATAATTTATTACGGAAACCGTTTTTATGTAACAATATCGAATATATTTTCTATTTCAGCTAAATACTTTCAAGTATTTCATGTGGTTACTCAAGGTACTTACGCTAGTACACAAATCTCAAGAAAATATTTAATACCACAAAGAATTTAACGAGACTACGATGTTTTCTCGTACAGTAGTGCTTGATCAGTTTAATATTGGTCTTGGAGCAGGAGGATTTACTAAGGTGTGAGAATTCTACTATCGGAACACATTATATCGTTCAAATGAAATTGAAGGCTGAACTGAAAGAAAGGCTTATGTGGAGCGAAATGTTACAGTTTGAATACTTTTTGAAATGTATAGTACCAAATGTTAAAATATTGTAGAAATGCAATCATAGGCTTGAATTGGCAATAATATTACCACTTTACATTTTCGAACCTGTTGTGTTTGCAAAATCTTATAGAGTATCAATTATTAATGGATACGCGGTACACGGGCACTACACCCGATCACGTGTAAACCTCCGACAGACACCGCACCAGTCGGCTTTTGCTGCAAGTGTGCCTCTTCATGTCGCCAGGTATATTTTGAGCATTCCTGAGTACCTAAAGTACACACAGAACCAATCACAATTCAAAACTGAAATTAAGTGAGCACTTTTTGGTAGGGTACTTTCGCTATGTGGAAGTCTTTAGTATGAATTTAAATTGAAATACACATATTTTAATTTGGTATAATTGATATAAACATTGTAATAATCATAATGCGGCTCATTAGCCTAGTCCTATAATTAAAACTAATTCATATAAATGTTCATAACTTATATTACATGTATAAATAGGTGAATAAAAATGCATATTATTAAATGACTCAAAATAGAATTGAATCATGCATCGGAGAATGGTAAATTTATACATTATGAAAAAAGTGGCATTATTGAAGCAGTGTCTGAAAATAACAAAAAATTTATCTAAATAATTGAAATTGGTTTTTAAAACTATAAAACATTTTAAACATAATAACATATAAATTAAATAATAAATAAATAATAACCGACAGTTTAAAAGTAAAATAAAAACAGATTTTAAAACAGAACCCGTACCAAAATCTATACAAGAACAATAACATTCTTAAATAGTAACAATATGACAATCAAACTCTCAGTAGTAAATGCAAAAAAGATATTCTACACAGAATGATCGTCCCAAGAGATCCACAAACAAAATCAAATACATAAACAAGAATAATCCATTCTGACAATACTTGGTACAGAGGAACTATTTCTATATATCTTGTAAGAGATTGTTAGCAAGTCAACCAATAACACGTTTCAAGATAGCGGTCATTCATATGCGGGCAAAATATTTATATTGGGTATTTCACAATATAAATTTAAAAATAACAATAACCTTATTCTTGCATATTCATACTTATATTTTAAGATTTCACGATGGTGATCGCTTAGGCACAAAAGTATGAGATTTAACTATTTTAATTGAGCATGTTTACAAAAATAAGTTTTATTACTGTAATTTATTGATTTTACGTGTATACACAAAATATATGTTTATAACAGTTGTAATAAAAAAATTTTGAAATGTTTCATGATTATGTAGTTACAGAATGAATGAAAGTGTTATAAACGTTATTTTGGAATAAAAAGTCTTAAAACTCTTAGATGATATGTCCTTAATACATGTTTTGATATTTGCAAAAAGTAAAAATGAATATTATTTCGTGTGACTTCAAACGAACAAGGACACATTTTGAATGTGAACGTATCACGTTATTGTGACAACCAATCAGCGGGACGTGAAGTCATAAACATTGCTTAGCTCTGAATGAGTACATTGTTTGGAAACGGGAACTAATTATCATATCAAATTATTCTGCTACACACCCAATAATAGAGATCAGCATTTAAGTAATACATTACACTGTTTTTTACTAATAATGTGTCGGTAGAATCACAGTGTAGTCGTTTTAATATGTACGTAATTCCTTTCTGTTAACACAAAACCATTTAGATGTAAATACAATTGAATTTAAACCACGGCAGTGACTTGAGCCCTGAGTGAATACTTTGTTTAAGGAACTTAAATGGTATTTTTTTCACGTGTGATGCCTTCGTACGGATCTAAAACTCGTTGGTAACACGACTACCAGAGCTCCCGGGGCTGCATTTCTTCGGTCAGGTGTGTTACCTATTGCTTAGCAATACCACCACTTCCTATAATTCCTGTCATTATCTGTTAATTTAATTTTTTATTGCTCTCATTCCGCTCGTATCTCTGCGCTAAGAAAACATTTTTAATATTCTTAAAATGATTGTTCTAAATTATTCGGTTTTGTAAACAACGCGTACGTAACATCATCGACAAAATTTGTGTTATATTAAGACATTTAGTGTCTGTATTGCAATGTATGTTCCATTATGTCGCAGTTTGTATTTACCTGAAATAGCGATACACACATTTAATTATTATCTACCTATATTATAATTAATATTTTTTCTATGAATTTATAACTACTCTTTTGAAATATAAAAGAATTTATTGTAGCATTTATTACAAAGTTTTAATTAAAGCTTCTCCCCATGTAATCAGTAACTGAAATTCTATAACCAAAGTCTTCATTAGACAAGAAATTGGTGATTATATAATGTTGTTATGTAATATTACTAAGTAATGACCTTTAGTGAGCATGAAAGTAATTAGAAAGCAACCAATTCAGCCGTATCCTAAAAGTAAGCTTTAGGATTTAATAAGACTAAACTTTATTGAATGTAATATTAATTTTTCGGAGAAAGAGAATACAATATCGTTATGCTTATTTTATTAAAAGTTACTGAACCATGAAAAGTTATGAGAATATTAGCATATACGAGTTTATAATACTTAGTAATGAAATATTAAAGTTTATAAATGTCTTAAACCTATAAATTGCTGTAATTAGTACTAGTTCTCATATAAATTTCATCTGTATGTTTGAAATAGTTAAGTTTACGTCAAAGAGTAATTTAAAATATCAATATTATGTACGAATTGATGAGGTCATTTCCCAGTGGGTTCAGGGCAGAATGAGACTCGTTATGGAATCCCAAGGGACGCAAGCCGTGAGCTGAACTTTGAGATTCTTGTTCAAATTGTTTCTTTCTCTTGTGTGGATGAATGTATCTTTAAGATTACTAGAAGTACTCTCCTACTAGTGACTTTCTTTGCATTAAACGATAACGCAGTAATCCTTCTCATATGATATAGTGCTTACGTAGTAATGCAGTAATATGAGTAGAGTCAGAAAAAACATCATCACATAATGCTTATTTCATGATATTAAAATAACGGTTTTTTGTATTAATATAGTGAAATCATCTAACAGACTACCGTCTTACACTCTTGCTATGTCTAAATACAGGGCATGGACATTCATTTATTTCAATACGAAGGAAACAGAATTGTTCCGAACATTTGTCATCGTTTGGTGATGAAAGGTATCATTAACGCTACTGTTCTTGATCGGCAATAGGATCTCTTCCTTGATGCATAACTACCCTAACACATAAACAAATTTATGTTAAATGACAAAATCATAGCAAAGCGTTGTGTGACACTTAAAAGTAAAATATCAAAATAACCCGATTCTGAGCCATTTCTATGCAAAATATCCCTAAAAGAAGCACGCAATAAAAACAAAAATTAATTATCAACACCTACATAAATAATACAGGTCACTATAGGTCTGCACTGAATGATCAACCACTAAAAAAAGCTGCCCAGATATCAATATTAAATGGCAACCTTAGGCAGAAACATGAAGGCGGTAATTTTCTGAAATATCCTGTTTCCTACTCAATCTTCCCATTGTTAAAAACGAACTTTAAACAAATAACTTTTTAACACAATAGGTTTTATCATCTGTACGACGCCAAATTTTGGATCAGCGTGGGAGGCTTTGCTCTTATCCTTTAGAGGCAAAATCCTGGTCCGATCTCGAATCATTTACTATTTTCACTATGGGAGGGATTGTACCAGGTTAACACCCTCTGAGTTAACTTGTTAGAAAGTCATCGTGAATATCTTTTGACAGAACCAACCCCAGGAATCTTATATAACCATTAACTGTTGTAAGAGAGGAGGAGGAATTCTACCCTTACCACTTGACGAATTAACTAAAATATATACTGGTTATATGTTTATGAATACGAAAATACCTAGATTTAACGAATCAAAACAATATATTCATTTTCCAGTGACAACTAATATTAAATCTGTTTTAATGCCTAGAGTTTGTTTACTTCTTTTCCTGTACAGTATGTTGTATTAAAATATAATGTGTCTACAATTGTAAACTTTGGATAAAATTTCAACCATATTTATTTATGTATTCTATGGCAGCGCACGGTATAAGCTAACATACAATTTAGAGTTACATTATTTTATTTTGAAGGAAACAGGATTTTTCCGGACATTTGCCATCGTTCAGCGAAACAAGAGATCAGTAACACTACGTTTCGAGATCTGCAATCTGATCTCTTCTTCAGGTAAAGAACTAACCTAATACATAATTACAAACTAGGTTAAAATAAACAAATCTTACCAAAGCGTTGTGGCACGCATACGTTAGGAATCCATGTTGTAGATGTTGTTTGTCAACTTCATTAACTTTATAACCATGCACTTAATCAAAAAACTATACACAACTCTAATCATTAAAACTGAACTACGGAATACAGGTCACAAACTTTCAAACAAAAAATTTCATTGTGCTTACATTCAAATTTACCTTAGGTATATATCGTTTTCAATGCGGGACTAATCCCTCTTTATTAATATCTTAATTTAATTCAAAATTATATAACTTTTCCTTTGCATATTTTCTTAAATGTGTTGAAACCCTTAAGATAAAAAGAATATTTACATCTCAATTACTTAAATCAAACACATAATAAATAAATAAATTAAATACGTAAAAATTCAGGAATATTTTATTCAGATAAAGGTACATGTAAAACCATTTTATCACAAGAACATTACAGTAAAGTAAAGCCGATACAGTAAAGGAACGGTCAGCATGAAGAATGACTCCGGTAACGACCGTTATCTCTCGGCCGCCAAACCCTCAATCCCTCACAGTAATATAACCTGTTGATAGTGACAAGATTTAACTCTGCCTGCTTTAGGAACATTTGTCAAGACAACGCCCTTTCCATGCATGAGAATAAACCGAGTTCAATAATGGTTCATTTCCATCCATGGGATCTGAGAGAATGTTGGTAAAGCATATATTTCAAGGTTATATATTTGAAAGTAAAAAACTTGTAATTTCTTATATGTAGTTTAGCTATTAGAATATACTGTTATATTATTGGCGAAATTGTCTGTCTGTTTTCCGACTAATATCTTAAAAAACTACTTGAGCTTATACATTTTTGGATGAAGGTATAATACTTTTAGGTTTATAACATGATTTAAACTTTTTCGATTAGCCTATTTTTTATTTTAATAAAAGAAACAAAACAAACCAAAACTAAAATATTTGTCGTCAAGATTATCAGTTCTTAAAATTATTTTCAGTATATTTTATTAACTTCCGAAAGTATTAATGGTAAGTATATAAATTCATATGTAAAAGTTTTCTGAGAACTATGAGCCCCCGACCTTATTATAAAATCAAACCTCCAACTGACGTATAAAAACAATAGCAGGCAATATTATCGCCTTATATAAATTTATTACAATAACAGAAAATGTAGGTTTCATATTAATGTATTGAAACTTGAGCAAGTAATAAATAGTAATAATTGTTTTGTCTCAACCCATTAAATTATTTTTTTATGTAATAAATTGTGAACAGCTTAACTCGATGCAAGCGAACTTAGATTCTTTAATACATTAATTATTCTAAGAAATATCGAGAAATAATTTATCCGTAACGTCATAATAATACTTCAGTAAGAATAATGTGAAAGAATTCAAAAGTAAAACATACAAAATCATCGGCTGGCCACACTTCTCTGTTTATGGTTCAGTAACTTTTAATAATATAAGCATGACGATATTGTATTCTCTTTCTCCGAAAAAATTAATATTACATTCAATAAAGTTTAGTCTTATTAAATCCTAAAGCTTACTTTTAGGATACGGCTGAATTGGTTGCTTTCTAATTACTTTCATGCTCACTAAAGGTCATTACTTAGTAATATTACATAACAACATTATATAATCACCAATTTCTTGTCTAATGAAGACTTTGGTTATAGACTTTCAGTTACTGATTACATGGGGAGAAGCTTTAATTAAAACTTTGTAATAAATGCTACAATAAATTTTTTATGTTTCAAAAGAGTAGTTATAAATTCATAGAAAAAATATTAATTATAATATAGGTAGATAATAATTAAATGTGTGTATCGCTATTTCAGGTAAATACAAACTGCAACATAATGGAACATACTTTCAATACAGACACTAAATGTCTTAATATAACACAAATATTAATATAAATTTTGTCGATGATGTTACGTACGCGTTGTTTACAAAACCGAATAATTTAGAACAATCATTTTAAGAATATTAAAATGTTTTCTTAGCGCAGAAATACGAGCGGAATGAGAGCAATAAAAATTAAATTAACAGATAATGACAGGGATTATAGGAAGTGGTGGTATTGCTAAGCAATAGGTAACACACCTGACCGAAAAATGCAGCCCCGGGAGCTCTGGTAGTCGTGTTACCAACGAGTTTTAGATCCGTACGAAGGCATCACACGTGAAAAAAATACCGTTTAAGTTCCTTAAACAAAGTATTTACTCAGGGCTCAAGTCACTGCCGTGATTTAAATTCAATTGTATTTACATCTAAATGGTTTTGTGTTAACAGAAAGGAATTACGTACATATTAAAACGACTACACTGTGATTCTAACCGACACATTATTAGTAAAAAACAGTGTAATGTATCACTTAAATGCTGATCTCTATTATTGGGTGTAGCAGAATAATTTGATATGATAATTAGTTCCCGTTTCCAAACAATGTACTCATTCAGAGCTAAGCAATGTTTATGACTTCACGTCCCGCTGATTGGTTGTCACAATAACGTGATACGTTCACATTCAAAATGTGTCCTTGTTCGTTTGAAGTCACACGAAATAATATTCATTTTTACTTTTTGCAAATATCAAACATGTATTAAGGACATATCATCTAAGAGTTTTAAGACTTTTTATTCCAAAATAACGTTTATATAACACTTTCATTCATTCTGTAACTACATAATCATGAAACATTTCAAAATTTTTGTATTACAAACTGTTATAAACATATATTTTGTGTATACACGTAAAATCAATAAATTACAGTAATAAAACTTATTTTTGTAAACATGCTCAATTAAAATAGTTAAATCTCATACTTTTGTGCCTAAGCGATCACCATCGTGAAATCTTAAAATATAAGTATGAATATGCAAGAATAAGGTTATTGTTATTTTTAAATTTATATTGTGAAATACCCAATATAAATATTTTGCCCGCATATGAATGACCGCTATCTTGAAACGTGCTATTGGTTGACTTGCTAACAATCTCTTACAAGATATATAGAAATAGTTCCTCTGTACCAAGTATTGTCAGAATGGATTATTCTTGTTTATGTATTTGATTTTGTTTGTGGATCTCTTGGGACGATCATTCTGTGTAGAATATCTTTTTTGCATTTACTACTGAGAGTTTGATTGTCATATTGTTACTATTTAAGAATGTTATTGTTCTTGTATAGATTTTGGTACGGTTCTGTTTTAAAATCTGTTTTTATTTTACTTTTAAACTGTCGGTTATTATTTATTTATTATTTAATTTATATGTTATTATGTTAAAATGTTTTATAGTTTTAAAAACCAATTTAAATTATTTAGATAAATTTTTTGTTATTTTCAGACACTGCTTCAATAATGCCACTTTTTTCATAATGTATAAATTTACCATTCTCCGATGCATGATTCAATTCTATTTTGAGTCATTTAATAATATGCATTTTTATTCACCTATTTATACATGTAATATAAGTTATAAATATTTATATGAATTAGTTTTAATTATAGGACTAGGCTAATGAGCCGCATTATGATTATTACAATGTTTATATCAATTATACCAAATTAAAATATTTGTATTTCAATTTAAATTCATACTAAAGACTTCCACCTAGTGAAAGTACCCTACCAAAAAGTGCTCCCTTAATTTCAGTTTGAATTGTGATTGGTTCTGTGTGTACTTTAGGTACTCAGGAATGCTCAAAAAATACCTGGCGACATGAAGAGGCACACTTGCAGCAAAAGCCGACTGGTGCGGTGTCTGTCGGAGGTTTACACGTGATCGGGTGTAGTGCCCGTGTACCGCGTATCCATTAATAATTGATACTCTATAAGATTTTGCAAAACACAACAGGTTCGAAAATGTAAAGTGGTAATATTATTGCCAATTCAAGCCTATGATTGCATTTCTACAATATTTTAACATTTGGTACTATACATTTCAAAAAGTATTCAAACTGTAACATTTCGCTCCACATAAGCCTTTCTTTCAGTTCAGCCTTCAATTTCATTTGAACGATATAATGTGTTCCGATAGTAGAATTCTCACACCTTAGTAAATCCTCCTGCTCCAAGACCAATATTAAACTGATCAAGCACTACTGTACGAGAAAACATCGTAGTCTCGTTAAATTTTTTGTGGTATTAAATATTTTCTTGAGATTTGTGTACTAGCGTAAGTACCTTGAGTAACCACATGAAATACTTGAAAGTATTTAGCTGAAATAGAAAATATATTCGATATTGTTACATAAAAACGGTTTCCGTAATAAATTATAGTATAGAAAGGTAAAATAATGTTATTTTATAATTTATGTTAAGGTTGCGTGAAATATTTTAAAATTAAATTATGGGAAGAAAACTCTGTTTCTACCACATTCAATAAAGCCAGGTATTAAGTTCACACATGCTTTTGCTTGTTTCTATGTATACTACCCATTCAACAAGCTGTATCAGAAATTTATACGAAAAAAAAGATTTTAAATACATTGCGAATTAGGAAAATGGTATTTCTTTTTCCTTTAATCTAGTAAAGTCCATGCATGCATAATTTTTTCTAATTGGAAAAAACCGTATAATTTTAGTTTTTTCGTCTCTTATTTGATCAAATAAAGTGAAAGAAAGGATGAAGGAACCCTTTATTTGCCTGTTTTAAAATAAAATCATTTCTATGTTTATTTAAGATGAAATAGAGTATTGCATAAAATGGTTTAAACCTTTAAATTCAGACTAATATGGCATAAACAGAACGAAGCGATAAGCTTAGCTGTCAATGACTGCAAACCTAATAGGCTTATTTCATTTAAGGGTTTTATTTAACGGGTTTTAAAAGGTGTCAAACGTCAAAGTGTCATTAATTGTACAACCTATTTAACCTTCAAACGAACGTTCTATTCATAATAGTTATAACTAATACGGAACTGCAATTAATTTTAATTACTCGCCTGAAGTACCTAGTATAATAAATATTATTTTCCAATTTTCCATTCTGATTCTAGGTTAAATCCAATATTAATAGGTGGAATCTTTAAGCTACTTTTCCTAAAATAAAAAAACCTCCTGTAAAAAAAGGACATGTAACATCATATATACATATACAACATTGCATAATTTCAATAACCAATCAATACAAAAGTAAGTGCTCCGCTAGGCTTCGAACCCGGTCGGGTGAGTGTGCTACCACTACACCACAAAGCCCTAACTTTTTGCGATTCAATTATTTTGTATTAGGCCGTATCTGTCACATTTGTGTTTAAATAAAACACACACACACACACACACACAGGCTTTTGCCCATGTGGGTACCTTCTCTTGTATATTATTATCACATGTTTGTATTATATGTAAATGAGATAAATAAATGAAAATGAAATGAAATGAACACTTGTGTGTGCGCACATGTGAGTATGTGCGCGCGTGTGTGATTTGTGATCTTAAAATTAACTTAATTTATAGATTGAGCCTGAAAAACTCACTGTACAGAACTAAAGCAGCATTTGAGAGAATTTGTTTTATTTGATTAAATTCTTTTATAGAAACTGAAATCGTTTAACGTGTATTTGTCAAAAAAAATTAAATGAGGAGTCTAAATATAGCATCCCCGATTGGAGCGTTTATATAATTACAGGACCTTTGACATTTTTTCAACTGTAAGGAACTCAGAGACTTATAAATAAAGTGACACGAGAGTCAGAAACAAAAACATTTAAATCCGTCACAGCGAAATGGCTTGTAACATTTGTAGTCCCTGTGGGCGATAATATCCGCATTTTATAAATGTCTGAGTCCCACCACCAGTGTAATAACGAGGCATTTAAACCACAACAACACTTAGTTTTTATGTCCAATAACCCACATTGTACTAGTATAGTGCAACATCGATCATGGATCTAGTAATCGGGTTAACAAACCATCTCAAATTTGGTTTGGGATAGCATATGTTGTGAAATAATAATACATCAATGAAAGCGATGAAATTTTTTAAATTAATTCTGGTTCAGTTTATGGGGGGTTTAGGGAGCCTATTTAAGGAATATATCCTTTAGATAGCGCAAAACTATGGTAGTTTTTTTTTTTTTTTTTTTTTTTTTACGACAAAGAAGAAAACATATAACTATGACTTTAATATAAACCTTGTAATTAAACAAATATATTTTCTTACTTAGTCCTATGTAGTTGAAATATAACACGATTGTTTGTATTCAATGAAAGTACCTCCTACAGTTAAGTTATATGTTTCTTTATACGTAATAAAGAACCAACTATTTGTAATGTATAAATAGAGTAAATTAATAAAAAGTATCTTGAATAATAAAACAAATTGTATCTTTGGGAGTGGCTAAGACACAAATAACAAAATTGTCAGGTTAAAAACTCTAGTATACATTAAACAATTGCATCAGTTGAAGGCCCAATATAATCCTTCCTGAGGCATTGAGATAGGAAATGCTACATATCTACGTCTGTAGTAATATATGTCAAGATTTGTTACAGTATGTCCATCCGTTTGTAGACGCAAAAAGGATATAAATCCACTCTGCAGCTGCAAGATAAGACATATTTATATTTCTATATCGTAGTGTGATTGCTGATAAAAAGCTTATGTTATATACTTACAGCTGGAATAGTGAAACAGGATATGGTACAGAGATATATATCAAGATTTGTTACAGGATGATTCCCGTTTGCAAACTAAATATAAATTCACTCTGCTGGTACAAGATAGGGTACATTTCTATTTTGATCTCGTTGTGGGATTTCTGATATAAACCTACAGCTTAAAGCAATCCATTTAAATTTCATATGTGAATCGTTACGCATGATTATTTCATTGCCAAACGCATAAATAAATAAAAATACAGTGTAGGCTTAGACTCATACACACATAATAACAAGAAATGAACTAATTACAAGTTTGCCTAGGAGGGTAACTTTGAAAGAGTTAAAAATTTTGCGAAAGACATAACAGTACGGCCGAGTTGAACGTCGTGTAAGGACAGGTTGGTTTGTTCGTGTCCACATCTCTGGTGACGTCACAATGTTACTACTAAGGCAAGGCAGAGGCAAACTATCGGTCGGTGTCACCTCAATGGTATCACTTTCCTGAATGATTCTACTGGCATAATACAAACAATATAACACATACATTTATAATTTACACAGTAAAAACCATGTACTTTTAAAAGGAAGAGTATATACTTCATACTTTTCATGACTATTATGTATACCATTTATAACTAACAGCTTGGATTTGGTATTACTTTCTAAAGCAAGGTTAACTCACAGTTGAACTACTCATTTTATTCCTAATGTTACAATCAACGAAATCCAGTTTCACAATTTCAGAATAATAATTTTATACCGGAAACATATTTCTAGATTATTACAATATATTAAGTTCATATTTCAAAGTTCTGCATAATATTTATAAATATATATAATATTGTGCACATATTTATACTGTATTTAACTATTACAAACACATGCTTTTTTAATTTTGAAATTACGAGTATAATGTATTGTAATAATCTAGAAATTATGTTATATATATATATTTATATATAATATTATATACGTTTTTATACATTATATTATAGAACATTATATATATACTTGTGTATCCATCTTAGTTACATCATACTTAAATTTTGTTAATAAATGCCTTTACGTGTACAGACACATAAATGCCTAATAAGTACTGTTTTTTTTCTCTTAAACAATTTGTTTATTATAGTTTACAACTAGTAATAGTAAGACATTATTGACACGATATGCACGTGATTAGCTCTACAGACTCTTATATATCTCACCCAGAGATGTAGACTAAGATATCTGCTATTTTTAGAAAATGTTCTGTTTACTAAAGTGATATATTGAGTGAAACTTGAATACATGTTGATGCCTGTCAGACGAGGGTTGGATATTTTTGCCCATGTCAAAACCAGACTCATTCAAAATACATTCAGACTGACACAGTAAATCAAAAGCTTGACGGGTTAAACAATTGTGTTGTTTCGACTAGGTAAATCCCTCAGATGAACTGTGAATTGTCTGTGGACACGAATGCGATGAATCTCCACAGAAGTGACAGACAGCCTACACTGGTGTGATCTTTATTGGATTAAAACCTTTGAGTTACAAGAAACATTTTATTAGGGAATGTTACCGGAATAATTAGTAATTAGTTTATATATACATTGTATTCTATATAAAGGTATGTTCAAATAAATTGAGCACAATTAAAACGTTTGCTCAAACTTGTTTATATTGAAAGTGAATTTTCTGTTGCCTTATTAGAACGACCCTAAGCCGAAAAGGGAAAATATTAAATATAGTAAACAATGAAACTTTCTTGTAAAATAAATAAATACCAGAAAATTTCAATGTCCCTCACGTATCGATAATCTACAAAGTGAATTAAACAAATTAAACTAGCTTATCACAAAATAAAGTAAACAAAATTATTGAAAGTATGCTTCCATAAAATTACGTAGACACCGACTCCCCAAACGAGAACTTATTCTATCCCCCTTCTACATTCAGGAACTGGTTCCCCAAGAGTTTCGGGTCACTTGTCGATCAATCACGTAACCTGCGTTGACATTTCTGAAAGCAATATTTTCTCACATAAGGCATTTGTAAAATGATTATTCTTAAGGAACGATCTTCTTAGTTTTGTCGTGGTTTGGTAAGACCAAGCATCATTTCTGAATATGCTATTGTTTTAACATTAACATTGATCATACATTGATTTCATTACTGTACCAGGGTTTATTGCCTAATAGAAATATTTATATAATTAGCATGTTTGTATATTCTAAAACGTTTTATTCTACATGGCTACAAGTAGAACAGTAAATAGAGTTGTTTAGAGAACTCTGGAACGTAAAGTATAATTATGCACAATTATTCATATTGAAGTGAAGTCCTTGTGAAAATTTTGCATGCGTAAGAAATCACTTGACAGTTACTTTTTCGCAGTGTTTTATACACTGTTTTAGCCTTAAATTACAGCTTTAGAGAATGGACTGTTTATAAACTATATTGTAAATTATATTGAATAAACATTTTTAATAAGAACATGGGCCATTAAACCCAGTGTTTATCAGTACAAAATTGTGTAATATGGTAGGAAAAAATATTGCTAGCAATATTTATAACGCCTTTGTGTTACAGCGCTACGGTCGCTAAGTTAATGAAAGAATATTGGGGGAGGCAGAGGGTAGGACCTCTAGTAATCGTCATGACATAGACATAGACGTAGACATAGACCGTCATGTTGTAACGTTCTGTCTAATAGCCACGGTCAGTAATTTCAGTGGAGTATGATCACAAACTTCATAAAGTATAAATTTTACCGTTATTTAAAATTTTCCAGCAACCAATTGATGAGTATATTTTTTATTTATGCCATATTGTACACGGTATCTTGCCTTCGAGAAAAATAAGACTTTATTTAATTCTGCTGACAGCAGGTTATGCTATTAAATAAGAAGGAACCTCATAACAGGCTTGCCTTTGAGGCCCTATTGTTTTCCCTTTGTGTGGGTTAATGTTTTTGCATACAATATAATTAATGAAAGCAATGTATTGCTTATACCCACATTTGAGGAAAATAAATTATTCTTTTTTCTTGATAATAATGTGCATCACTTATTAAAAGATAAATATATATTGACATTAATTTAAAATAAAAGCTGCAGACAATTTGTTTTTTTAAGTAGTATTAATTTATTTATTTTTTTATGTGTAATGGGATAAGGCTGTGCATGAGTTGGCTTTCCAGCCACAATATATGTTCTGACAAAAATGCAGTTAAAACAAATTTTTAAGTTTTGGCTACAGAACTGCTAAAACACAAAAGACTCACTCGAGGTCAATGGCCAGACCTATACCTGAGTGGAGCAAAGAATGCCGCTGAGGGCGTGGCTTGTAAATGGTCCTGTTGCTAAACAGACAGAGCTTGACTCAGTGACGTTCTCAATCTTGGCCCTCCGAAAAAATGTCAGATCTGTTTATAATCAGATTTAAGAGTTACAAAACATTGTTAAAAACTCCCTTATTTCAGTCCAGTGATAATACTTGCCTCAAGAATTTGTTATTAACCACAAATGAGTGGCAGAAGTAAATTTTGCTGTCAGGACAATAAGGAGATACAATCACTCAGCTACTGCTACCGTATTGTTAGATAAAAGTACTGTTATTGGTAGTACATATACCAAATACATATACTTGTAGAATGTGATTGTATTACCAACTATATGATTATCAGTGGAATAAAATATATAATTTTCCAATACATCGTATAGTTATAATTTTACCCATATTAGGATTTCAATTGTAATTTGTAAGTCTTGGATAAACCTGCACAAACAAGAACTGTTGGAAAAAATGGAAATTAATTTTCTACATGAAACAACTATAAAATAAAGTCGAGGGTTCAGTTGACAGTTAGAGTAGGGTTTTTATGCTGGTTTTAAAAATATATTTCTAAGTGTGAAGTAGTGCATAGCTATTTTTTTTATGATATGAACTATTTACAATGCTATTTGTTTATTGTCTTTACATTTGATTCCAGATAAAGGTAAGAAATCGTTCAATTTTATTCACTTTGTTTTACAAATCCGGTATTAAAAAGTGGAATGTTCATGTTAATCTTTATTTACAAGTTAATGATATAAGGTGTTACAGTATATTTCTTTACTTTTTCCTTAATAAGCTAAACAATGGTGTTTTAAGATAACTGGTAATAAAATATTTTTTCTAACCTTGCTTTTGTGAATTCAGAAAGCATATTTGTCCTAACAATAGCTATTTCATATTTGAAAAATATTTTATAAAATTATGAAAAAAGGGACCTCTTAATTAGTTTATCAACTAACCGAATTATATTATAGTTTTAATCTGAAATTGCTGCATATACGAGAATGAATATTACTAAGTATTTTTGTGTGGGTGAGGATAAACACGCGAAAATTGTATTCTAGAAAACTTTCATAAAAATTTCGCAATTACACATGAAAGAAAGCTGTATTTAAAAATAAAGCTTTACCACAACATATAACGTGGAAGAAATAACAATTAGCCTCTAATATAGTTACACATAAGAAGCATAAATCAAATACAATTACACATTTCATTTGTTCTTTTAATATACTTTCCTGGCTACTAAAAACTTTAGAAATATTAACAGAGCTTTAACAAAAGAGTTAAAATCTATAATTTAATGTAGGCTATCACAGATGGAGTAGTTAAAATATATGTTTTAAAATCTAAAATTAAATAATAAATTGATGATAAATATGTAACTGATCGCACACTAAGATTTATGAGGAAGTGGTTTAAAAATATCTGTACTAAGTAACTGACTAAGTAATATGATGTCTCAAACAATTCAGACAATACAAGCTGTGGCAGTGTGAAGTTTCAATTAGAGGACTGATATAAACGAAACAATTAACAAACGAGATTAGCAAACTGTATCATTCTAGTAATGAACATTTTGGGTGAGTTGTTGTTTTGCCCCTTCCAGCTATTGTGAGAATAGCATTGACAATTTACGTCTACAAAGGTACGTTATTTATCGTATTGTCGCTGAAATAGATGTGTATTAAGATATTATTTCAAACGTATACGTACGTTTAACTACATGTAGAATTGACCTATATCAATTCTACGAATATAGTATAGTTTCATTGAATTTTAAGTAAGTACAAACTTTTTCAAACCCAATCTTACGATACGAAAACCAATTCTTAATAAATAAATTGTTGAGAAAACTTAATTGTATTTTAAATTAATCTTTACATTATTACAAATTGACAAAATATTGACACATTATTCTAAAATGACTTACTTAAAAATTTATAGATACAAATATATTGTTATCCCTTTTTAAATCACAGCTGGGATCTATAGATAAAGCTTAAAAGCGTTAGTGACGTCATAATATATTCGTCACTTAGGAAATAACTAGTAAGCAGAAGAGAGACTCATATTTTTAAAAGTCACACAACCAACATTTGAACATTTATATATACATATATATATATATATATACTAGCTGTTTCCCGCGGCTTCGCACGCTTTTCGTAAGTTTTGCCCGCGTATGAGCATTTCTGGTTGAAGTAAATTATATTTCCAACCCCGATGTAGATTTTACCTTGATGTCACGATCAAGAAAATATGTCAAAAATGTATTGTACATGCATAATGTATTTTATTACAAAGTGGTCTACCACTCAACCTTTAAGTTCAACCAAAAATTTAGTTTAGACAATTATACATCATAACTTAGCGCCTTCAAATAGTGTTTCACTGTTTAATATACGTATCTATCTCGTAATTGCAGGTTATAATGTGCAGGCGCTTTGAAAACTTTTCTTCATTTTATTCGTTTATATTCACGACATAAGCGAATAATTCAGATAATAACTATCCTATCTTCTAAGTTAGACTAAATTACGGATACATGTGAAATTTGATTGAAATTGGTTCAGTCGTTTTGGAGTTTATTGGCAACATACATCGTGACTCAAGATTTTTATATGTATAAGATATATATATATATATATATATATATATATATATATATATATATATTAATTAAATATAATTAATTGATTATATGTAGCTCCCTCTGGTCTTTTGAAGTAAATACAAGTCTTTTTTATTCACATGCATTATATACTTTACACCAGTCATTAATTTACCTTAAATATTTTTAGCTATAATAAAAAAAATGTTTGAGGAACCCAAACAATTTTTAAAACTATTAGTACTTAATTGGAGGAATTTCATTGCCAAACTTTGCACATATTTACTTTATCAAAATTCCTGTTAAACATAGTTAAGTTACAAATAAACCTTGAATACATTTGATAACAAGGTCGACTCGTTTATGATAGGTAAGTGCATGAGATGTAGTGTCATAAATATGAAGAAGGGACCCGCAATATTTATGACATGGTCGCTTGGAGGTGTAAAGTGCTACACCTCAAATCTCTTGGGAGCGACAAAAACTTTCACTCCCGGCTGTTCACTCAAGGCTCAGAGCCACTTTCATGTTGGAATCTCCATCCTTCACTGTACTGGAATTGCTTCATTCCCACGTGAAGTTTATCAGTTTCTCTACTCTAGGTTAACCGGATTGAGACACAGTTAATTGTACCGTTAAATTAAATCTTTAGTTGTTTCCTAAAAACCCATCATTATACGTACACAGTCTCCCTCCATAATGTAGTAGACTTACCATGGAGTTGAGCAAGATAACGGTCTCAGGCCTTCGAGTTCCAGGTTATACACATTATAAGACATATGAGATTTCGTTTTCATTATTTTTTAACATAATTTATTATTGCGATTTTATATTGAAATAAATTTATTTGTATGTTACAAATATTATAATTATAATATACAATAAAATCTAATATTGCAAAGTAGATACAATGAAATAAACAAATCGAGAGCATGTAAGAAAACAGTCCAAGATTATATTTACAATATTTTAAAAATCAATATCAAATTGTTATAATGTCAAGTGTAAATATGAGTACACATTTCTGTCGCACATTTTGGTCCTTTAAAAGTAGAAAAGTTACGAAGTCATTTTATTGAAATTAGAACATAGGAACACCGACTATTCATCTGTCAAGGTAAGAACATGCTCAAGTAATGAGGTTTACACTCACAGCTCCGAGAGTGTGTGGAGAGTTTATAAGTATATACATAAATTAACATCACTATTTATATTTAAATATAACATCGCTGTCTGAAAGGTGAAAATTCCTTTTTCCCCTGTCACATGGAATGTGTTTGTAATCAATTACTCCTCAATAACTGTCTCTCCTCTCTCAGTCGGGCTGACTACAATGTGTCTTACTTTCGTCACATATTTCATTTTCTTGAATTAGTGTATGTCAGAGCTAATGCCACAGGATGTGCTATGTAGCTTATGTAGGAAACTACTTCCCTAACTCCCTCTGACGTAACAATAACTAGAAATATTTTATTGTAAAATGAAGTAATATTATATTTCTCGATGCATTGCGATATTAAGTTTCTATTGCAGTATTACAATAAAAATATTGGCATATACATTAAACTTTACAGTATGTTATCATAAATACAGTGACGTTAAAATTTTGAATTATATACATAAACATAAAACACTATATAGCAATCAAAATCTTGCCATCATCTGATATTTCTACTGTTTTAAGTAAATAAAATTCAAATTATAATTTACTGAGAATTGATAATAAATATAGCAACTTATAATAATATGAATTGTATATCTTTCATACTTAGAACGTGTAGGATTTATTATGACTTCTGCAAACAAAATAGAACATATGTTACTACTCTGTACTATCTCGAGATGGTCATGTACTATTTTCAGGTTGTTCATCTACTAATCTCTTTAAAAATATAAAAAACTCTATAGGATTTAATAAATTAACGAGAGAACGTATAAAAAATGACACCTTCGGTTTATTAGAAACCAACTTGGAAATACTTAAAAGGTTGTCTTTCATAAGTTAAGAAACCTAAAATGTTCAACAAATCTGTAATTAATAGTTGATAAAACACTTTTAATTCTTAGGATATTATGGTACAAAGATAAGTAGTTTCAGAGGTTGAGACAATTCAACAGTAAAAAGTCATTTCTCAGTTTCCCAGAGGATGGAAATTGTTACGAGTGAATATAAATACAAAGAACGCATGGCGACAGAGGTTAGTTTGTATCCGAATTAGATACTGAGGTCAGGTTTCTGGGATTTAGACATCAGAAGCAGTCAGATATCTTATTATTACCCTTATAAGTGGTCCTAGAAGAGATAGTCTAAAACCTAAAGTCTATGGGATATATTAGCATATTATTAGTTTTTATTGTAGACTGTAACATTATGTTTATATTTTTCAATAAAGAACTAGTGGTTTTCAAAGCCAACGTAGCTTAATATCAAGGATCAAAAAACAGGATTTAGTACACACAAATATACGTTAAATCAGTGTTTTGAAATCAGTGAGTATTAACATCTAGGAACATTATGGTCTAGTTTAAAATCTTTACGTGCTTTAGAACTATGTAGTTGTTTAAAGATAGTTAAGTAATAAAAAAGTTAGCATAATAATATTTGGTAATTAATTAACTAATTATAAAAAACCGTCCAAATGAAACGAAAAATGTCTTTACACAAATACAAAATCTGTAATACTTCAGGGATCAAATCCATAAGTAAGATAAATGTATGTTACAACTGTATACGTAAACAAGTTGATAGTAGCTGTGTTATGAACTTTTTTTATAGCTCTATTTAAAGGTCTTGTTTGACTAGTAATGAAACATCAGTAAAGGACACGGTCACAAAACACAACAACAAATGTGAGTACCTTTGACAGAAGTACTAAACTCTGTTTATAGCCTTTCATTTAATGGGTTGTATTGATGGATAAGAAACACTGCAGTTAAACAGAAGTATGTTGAGATTGGACTTCGGGTTGTGACCTTTGACTAGTAGTTCGTTTGTAATGTTGTTTTTAATTCCAATAAGACGAAAAATAGTAATTACACCTAAAAGACTTTAAATTTCTTTCTGATGTAATGTTTATATACAATGTTACATACATTAACACCGTTACAATGTTATTGATCATTTCGGTCTCATTGTAGAGAACCCGTCATCAGTGAGAGATGTAAAACTAAAGAGGACTGTAATACTCATCCAAAGGTGTGTGAAGTTGTCGGTAATTTTGTCGTGATTGGATGAAGCGTAACCATTTATCAATAAATCTGCAATTCTTAGTTACAGGCCGACTTCAATCCAGCGCGGGCTTTGTTGTTAAAAATTTGTTTTTCATATTTCCCATATATAATCTCTTTCCTATTGTTCTGGGCATTTAATTGTTGGAAGTCCATTTGTTGTGCTAAATTCTATTAAATGATTCATTTTTTAACTATGTATTGCTACAAACTTGAAGGAATTAATTTCACTACGATTACTAGCACTATTGTTCAAAAAGTCTCTTGTCCTTCTATGACTATAGGGCCGGAGGGGTGGGCCTGACTGATGCTTTCCTTTTCCTTATGGATGTTTGTCCTGTACGATTTCCTGGGCTAAGGCACTCGTCCTCTACGCTGAGTTTCCTGCGTGAAGTATGGTGCAATCTCCATGGTTCCACACATTGAGCCAATTGAATGCAATTTGTTCTCCCTGAATCAATAATTTTCTTTTTCACTTGATCTTACACCTTTGATCTCCTCATACTCGAAGGAGTTTCGTTCGTTGAGAACAGCATTACCTCTGACCTGCTGTGATCCTTCTCTAGGCTGTACTAAGATAATGTGGGTTCTACATCGTCACAGCTGTGTATTAGGGCTTCAAGTTCTATACAAATGCCATTCTCAGATATTAGTACTAAGTACTCCCTCAAAATCTTGACATGGATGAAGTCATAATTGTGAGTACAATGTGCCATCCGTCACAATTTAAAATTGTAGGCTACGACAAGTTTTCATAAGAAATAGGTTTCGTTCAATTTTATAGTTATGAACTAATCAAGTTTTAAATTTAATTTAACTTCAAGGGTTTACGTGACACTGGAAATAAACTGCATTAGAAAAGTTAACATTTTTACTCTGAAAATATAGTATTGTTTGGAAAATTATATATTTCCCATGATATCTACATTCTTTTCAACATGCAGCAAGGTAGGCTCCTTTACTCAGTGATTCATTTCGATTACTATTTCCTTTGAAATAGATTCAACTAGAAGTTCTTAATATGTAACTTTTACCTAAATGTTGGTTTTGAAATATTAGTACACACCAACACCATTACTATTTTTCATAAAACAATGATTGAGTTTGTGTCAACGTCAATCCTGCAACAAGGAAAATATTGATGACGTCTCAGCTGGGAGTTTGGAATGTATTAATGTGACAGCCACGGCCTGACAATGTTCGCTTACATGTACAGATCATGTCTCAGTGGAGTTCATTACAGTTACTTTAGGTACGCTTGAGTGTATTTTGTGTATGCGTTTCTCAGACCATTGTGACATATTACGATCAATAATTACAACAATCAATGCTGACCTGACGGTAATAAAAACCGAGTCGTTTATTGATATAATGTAATATAAAACATTATTCATACATAGAGTTACATAAAAACTCTAAACTTTTAAATAATAATTTGTAGGGATAGCCAGATGTAAGTGACAAATCTGTAATGAGTGTAGGTTCAACTATAACGTATAAATAAGCCAGAATTTAAACTTCTAGCGAAATCTTGAAAGTTAAAATTTAGCTTAGCCATTGGTCTATGTATCTATGATGCTTCATATAATATTAATATATATTTAGATATGTTTGCTATATTTAATATAGAATTGATACTATTTTGGTTAAATGTTTTAGAATGCCAAAGTTGCCATTTAATAATATCTGAAAAAGAGTTGGGGAATTCCGCTAGTAAAGTGTTGTGCCTGAAGTTACGTTTTATGTGAGGGGAGAGGAGTTCAAAGCAGTAACCGCCTTAGTTATTTACCGAGTGCTTTGAGATCGGCTAACCGCTTTACCCACACTATGTCAGAGCTTTATGTTCTAAAGTTATGTTTCAACATTCATAACTTACAGTGCATTCTGTTTATTTAAAATTCTTATTTAAATGATTTTACGTGTTAAATATATCGTATTGTTTACAAATTTATTACTACAATTTTAGATTTTCAAAGTACATTTACTAGGAAGGCATTAAATTGTTTGCGTTGTATAATCAATAATTAAAGATGGTCTACATTAAGTATATCATCTGAGTTGTCATTTTAAGGAGATTATCTTCATTAATATCTTTTCCATTTTTAAATTTTAATCATATACATATATGAACCAACAAGTATTTAGAAGAACTTGTTAATAGTTTTGAAACTATTGGATCTTGTTTCCACTAGAAAATAGACTTATGATTCTAAAATATCTAAAATAAACTCCCCCAAATAAGTAAAATTTTAATAACGAATATTCAAAAATAAATATAGATTATATGTGATGTCGGTTGGTCTATAGAAAACATAAACTATTAAATTACCTAACGTGGCTGAAAATATCCTTTGTAAGATTGTGAATGAAGCTAAGATAAGACGAGTAAGTATACTTTTAAATTAACATTTCCTACAAATAACGCCAGAACTACAAATAATATTTTCAGAAATATTATGCAACCCAATTCTTAAAAATTGGTTTGTATCCGTTAATAAGTATTTATAACAACAGTGGTCCACGTAAAAGTATCATATAAATGAAAAAGCATTTACCTGAAATAGTTAATAAAGTATTAAAATTTTAATACAGTCCAGGGTATTCATCATTATAGGAATGGCGTTACAACGCACAATACAAACATTGAAGTAGTGAAGACCGCAGAAACAAAAGAAATAGAAATTACCTTAGATATTATTTACGTTCCTCCACCCGCGCCGCTAGCTGAGCCTGCCCTGGGAGTGGTATCCTAATCCCCCTTATAGTGTTGATAAGCGAGATTTCTGCTCTGAACCAGAGAAAAGATTTTATCATTTCAGTTAGAGCTCTATACACATCCATTGGCAATGTCGGTAACTAGACTGTGGAGCTAAGTCTACCCGGGAGCGACAAACATGTCAAAACATGTTGAAGCCTCTCAAATGGTAATAGTGTTTGTTACTCCCGGCTTGTGCAGACATACCTTTAAAGTGAGCTTGCTCGGTTATACATTGACGTATACCGTTAGAATTTTTATAAACATTTCAAAATATCTAGCAAATTTAGTATAAATATACTGGTTTTGTTCTTGTTATTTAACTTTTTAAAATTTTCAACTGACACAACTTCATTAATTTTAAACCAAACCCAATAATTTGTTCTGTTGACCTATTTCTTGTAAAAATTGTGCAAAACGTATGATATGTGTAACTTTAATATATCTAGAGATACTTTTTTAATCTTACAAAATAGCGGCTAGGGGTTAAATGAAACAATTCTCGTCCTTTGTTTCTACAAATTTTAGTTTAAAATGACGAATCGTTTAAGCCACAGAAGTTTGTGACACCCTTTTCAGGACGCTGTGTATATTATTAGTTGTGGAAAAAGGCGTAATAAATTAAATGTGGCATGAGAAATTTAATGAATGTAATCAATAGGTGCTCCTAAAAGTCAAAAAACTTTAAGTAAGAGGCACTCCAAATTACGCTTAACCGCTTTTTACTGTTTTCTGTTATTTTAAATTTTGATATGATTAAAATTCTTTTAACGGGTTATTTGTAACATTTTTGAATATTATATTTATTAAATATGTGAATTCAGTTAAGAACATTCTCTCTTGTGATTTGTCAATGGGTATTTTCTGTTTGTGATGATTTTTGTACTAAGCTTTGTATAACTAACGAAACGGTAGTATATTTTGTGTTCATCATGCATACGTGTATATAAGCTCTTAGTATTTATTAGTAATATATATACTACTAATAAAGTTATACGTACTCATAAAGCCAATATAACATGAACTAAGTAGAAAAGAACTGAGAAGGCTGTCGCATTCAGATAGCCTGAGGCTCATACACAAGGGAACACTCCAGTAACACATTGTGCTGTCGTTTCTTTATATTCATACGAGATAAACATGATACAACATGCAGTACGTGAGTTGAAGCTTTAGGTTATTACAAGCTCCAGTATTTATATCATGTAATGTTTCAAATTATATATATTTATAACACTAACCAACTGAAGCTAGTGTGTAGAAGTTGAAGTTGGAGTTATCCATACGTTAGCCATTGTCAGCTAGATAACTAACCTAACAGATAACTACTATCTGGTTATAAACAAATCGTACCAGCGTGTTGTGACACGGACAAGTCAGGAATCACAACCAACATGTAGTGTGTCGACTAAACAAATTCAACAAAATTTACTTAATAAAAAAATAAACAACTCTAGTTATTAAAACTGAACTACAGAATATAGCCCACGATAGGTCTGCACTCACCGACCAACCATCTAAAACTGACCAAAGACAATTAATAAATAGCATTTGACTCGGTAGAATCAAGAAGGTAAATAAAATATGACTCCTATAAAAGAAAGCTTGCGGAGACTGTAAGGACACCTTGGGAGAATTCGTGCTACATTAAATACCACGCATGCTAAAAAATAATAATGTCTAAAAATTGGATATAAACGACTAATGACTAAAAATAATATGTCAAAACTGTTTTAAGGCCATATTTATGTCATGCTATTTTAATTTATTAGTAATATTATTTTGTATAGAGTAATTAAATTCGTTACCTATATAATTTTTCTCATTATATGCATTCACATCGTTTTCTTCTGTTTGTGAACTCTTTTGGCCACTTTGTAGAAAATTTTTTGACGATAACTTTTGGACTTTGCAATATATATTTTACTGTATTTAGTTCTTTGGTATAGTTTTCTGGACTTAGATTTAATCTGTGTATTATAGAGCTGAAACCACAATATTATTTCGGATATTGGACGGTATGAAGTTAAATAGCTTGTTTGGCTTGAATTTGTTGGTTTTCTGTATGTAATGTAATCAAAACTATTATTATTATTCTATAAAGTTAGATTGCAGGAATTCAGCTTCTTATTTTCTAATATATCTACGGTAAATTTGTATTTTGTTGTAAATGAACTATAAAACTATTTTGGTTAGTAACAATAAACCCATGGGCAGGGGTTAAGAAAGATATCCATGACTGTGACGGGCGGAGCATGGAGTGCGCGAGCGCCTTTGTTTATTCGAAGGCTGCTCGTCAATCCGTCTGTTAGTACTCGAGTCTCCGAACCATAGGTCGTAAAACAGCCATAAACGTCTGTATGTTGTTTTATAGCTGGAGACATCGAAGTAAATTTATGTCTACACCAACTGTTGTAGCACCAAGAAATCCGAAAATGAGTGATATTGTAAAAAAAACTTACCCTTGTTAAGTCAGTACGTGTAGTTATTTTATAATTGACATATAATTGCAAAATATTATAATCTATATTATTTTAAATGCTAAGCTCCGTAAATAAATACTAATTTTCAATAATATGTAGCCATGCTATGTTAAGAAATATGCGTATAATAATTAACTATTAGCTGGTTTGTGAAAACATGTTATTATTGTTAATTGCGTGAGGCAAAATTCATTTACCACCAGTCTTTCACAAAATTGAACTCGCATAATTGATACAACATTGTATTTTGCTTCATTTAGTCGAAAACTGTTACAGCTACAGTCAACGGGCACCACACATTTGTAATTTACTCTTTATTTCCTTTTCCAGGCAATAAGGCAAATTTAAACTGTAAGTAAATTTAAGCAACATTTAATCATGTTAACAAAATAACGACGTCTTAAATTTTGTACTTATAGCCCACATCGTGCACTTGTTACATATGAACGATCTGCAAAGGGTTAAATTGAATGATGTAACAATTATCAATTGCAGACAATCACAGCTGTTGTAACAAGCTTCGCTCGTCAAGAGCAAATCATTCGGAACGATAACCACGGAACAATAATCAGACCCAATCAATTCACTTCCGTTTGTCAATGATGAATAATTATCATATCCGCACGCAGTTCATTAGCAGAGTTGCTACTCATCTGTATGCCATGAATTGATATGTTATTCTTGGAAACGATTTTATAATACAGTCGAGACAGTATTTTGAATTTGATTTAATTATTGTAATAAATGTAATATTTCATAGTATTAAGAATAAAACATCCTTAATGCTTAGAGTTGGCCTATATCAATTTCATAAAACATATATTTTCTAAGGTTTTTTAATTCCGTTCTTTTCGTTCCGTTCTCACATCGAACAAAGTTAAAATAATGCATTTAGAAGAATGTCCTTTTATCCTGATCTCTTGCTATAGCACATGATCAGACTTAAAGAGTTAAAATGGTAAAATTTTATGTTGTGTACGAAAGATATTTACAAAATATAAAGCAAGACAATTTTTAGGTTTCTATTTTTGGTTATGCTAGAAGTAACCTAGGTAACTATATTTACCAAAGCCTCTACAATTCTAATTCTTAAGTTTAATAATAGGCCTATAAGAGCCATATAAATGAATTAAGTCCCGTAAGTTGCTTAAACGTCTTATATAGTTTTATTAGAACAAGACAAATCATAAATTAACTTCTATTCTAATTCTTAAAAAAGAATAAAATTTACATAAATTGATACATTGAAATTCACATAAATACCAGGATGGATAAACTATATTGACAGAAGAAGTGTACTTTACAATCAATATTGAAAGTTATGCTGAACGATCATCACAGCTATACGGTGCTGTTGGCGGATAATTAATTGCCTGTATGAGGATGGCGGGACAGTAAGGCGATATCAGTTATTAATAACCACCGATCATCTGTTATCAATAAACACATATCGTTTCATCAGTTCACTGCCAGGGAATATAACTTCAATACTTTGTAATTTTGGTATGCTGCAAGCACAGTGGTCGTAACTTCCTAAACTCCAAACATTGTTCCAGGATCAGTAGCCTGGATGAGGGTGGAGATATGTTATGGCGATATCAGTTATCGATACATTATCAGTTTAATGACTGAGTATCGATCTTACTTGGTACTTTTGGTAGAATACAAAACAGTTGTTTGAACTTTCTGAACTCTGAAAACTGATAATAAACTGAATTCGATAATGTTGTTATTATTCATTATTCATAAGCCATTCATTATTCATTCAGAATGTCGTTATTCTATAAACATGTCTTTATACTTTACAAGAACCTTAAACCAAATGTCAATTTATTTTATTAATTGAGGAATCCTTCTAAATATAAAAGATATCTAACGAATTTCGGTTCGTATGAAAAATGCATGTACGTTGTTAGCCTCAAACACTTTTTTGAGTGTCTAAGAAGGCGACTAACGAAGTATTCATTGCCCAACACAGTCTATATGATATAAAATTATGGATATTTAACACTAATGAAAGTTTAAAGAATTTGAAATATATTACATTTCTATCATATCTGTCAAGTAATAATGAGCCTTCATAATTGCATTATTATTTATTGGCCTACGTTTTTTTTTTCAAATAAAAAATGCGTGATTTTGTACACGGGATAAATTTTAATTTATGAGAGTTAAAGGTTAGACTAGAATTGTGTAACAAAATTAATTGTGCTTGTTGTTAACAGGTTACATCATTACTGAAATACTAATAAGGTATTCATAGTGACACTGTTTAGTTTTATATTATGTCGGTACAACGATGTATCCTCTAAATGCAAAAAGGGAGCGATGCAATCTGGATGGCTTTTGATAGCCCGTTCGGAACTGGTAGTAAACCACAACACACTGCGTTTGATGTCCCATTCTGTTTTCTGTACGCTGGAGTAGCCTGTTTAACAATTCCCATCACAGGTTGTAATTTATAATACATAGTTGTTATTTTATACAAATAGAAAATTACGATTGGAAATCGTTTCTGTATTACCATATAATCGTTTCACAATTACCAGTGCTCCAGTGTCTCAGAATATTTCTAATACCATTGGCTTACAATCATGTCATTAAAATGTATATGTTACATTTGTGTCAAATCAATTATATTACATCTCTGTGTAAGTTTTAGTACTTGTGGTCATTACTTCTGTGATTAATGCGTAGGACAATATCATGTTTATTACTAAAGTAGTACAATACATCGTACTTTTGATCTAAATTAAAGATAGTGTTTTTTTTCAAATCCTCTTGGTGACCGTTGCACATTTTATCAGTACTGTCGGCCTTGAATTGTATCGTCTCTCCTCCTTATTCTGTTTGATCCTTGCACTGGCTAGTGTCCCATGAGGACGTGGAGAATAAGGCAAATCGGGGACTTTTTAAAAAAGCACATTTGTTACAGAATAAGTAGAGAGATAAAGAAAAATGTAACAAACCTTGGAATCATGATAAGAACTTTTAATCTCCAACCGTAAATCACAAGTTCGGGAACCTGTTTATTATGCCGTTAAAATTTATTAATTTAATACTCAAGTAATTTTATGTCGTTTGGTTATAATAATTAGATATTTCATTAATTCATTTATATTAAAATTGAAAAGTAAAACAATAAACCTTGTTGTTCTAGCGTTAAAACCGAGTGTCACAAAAATGCTTGAAGATACGTTAAATAAATCAACAAGTGGAGGTTGGGGGCAGAGAGAGACTACAAACATGTCTTGAACCTCATTAATTCTCTAGTGATCTCAATATTCGTGTCGGAGTAAATCTATAGTCAGTCAGTGACATAGAAAAGATATTATTTCACACAGAACAATGATTAATTAAGAAGTAAAAATTGTATTAAAATTAAAGAGAGCACTAACAAAATCTAGACTCTGATATTAAGTGTTTATTTGTTGACTGTAATAATGTGGATAACTTATTATTTAAATTTATAATATATTTCAACTAAAAATATGCAATAAGCAAAACTTTAATGTTCTTTATTATGTAGACCACTTAGAAACTCAAAACTGATGTTTTAGAAGTAATATTTAATAAATTCTAAATAATGCATAAATATTTAAAACAATTCTAAAGAATGAAAACATTTCAGGTCCAAATACTTCAACATTTATCGGAACGAATACTTTTGGTTAAATTAATTAAATTATTTACACTATGACTAACACATATTTTATTTACTTTGATTATACCTACTTGATTTATTATCCATTTCAAAAGCATTGTTCTTATTACCTATTACTGATTAGTTTAGATAGTAAGAGGTTTGCTTACCCTGCAGAATTTTATTTGTTAAAAGCCAAAAGCTCAGGCGGGAGATAAGTGGAATGATATGTTAAGATACGTATTTTATAGCAATGTTTTATAATACTGCCTACAAGCACACATGTTTGGAATTTTAATGTTATTATCAAGAGCTCCTTGTTTACCGTGCAGGAGTTCATTTATTAAGGTGCCAATGGTTCATACAAGAGACAAGCAGAATGATAAGTTAAGAGATTCATAGCAGTGTTTTTATCATTATTCATTAGCGCCATTTTTGTGTAGTTAAATAGTAAGAGTTTTGGTTACCCTGCAGAAGTTTATGTGTTATGGCATCAAGGGTCCAGACGGGAGGCGACCAGAATGGTTATTTGAACATTTATAGCAGTGTTTCTATAAATATAGAACACCATATTAAAAGATTTACTCTTGTAGAATTTGATTTTATTATATCTCCTATATTGCCAAATATTAAATGTTTAAAATGACATTTTTATAAATTGCTCTTACAACACACAATAATGTGGCTTGTTATACAAGTTTTGAAACCACTAAAAATTACAATATCTTTTTGTAACAATCTTTTAATATTTTGTTGAACGGTAACACATTAAACTTTTATTTAAGAATGGTAATTTAATTAGTTTCGATGGATCATATGTTCCTTATAATTGGAAACGGTTTGATTATTGAAATATCCTTAAACTTAACTTTTATTATACCGATGCTACATTTATATCGGCACTATACGAAAGAACATTGCGTCGAAAAGCATATACTGAAAAGTTAGAACCTGTCGTTTTATAACCCTAAACTTTATTTTTAATGAAAAATATTTAACAGGTGTAAATAAAAACACAGGCTAAGCTGGTAAACAAGATTTAACGTAAACAAGATCTCAACAGTTTACGCACGGTAACCAACTAAGTAAACGTTCATTACTTTACCAAGACTTTGAAACTTAGTTTGAATACCAAATAACATCCCTTGGGGAAAGAGCAAAACTATAGTTTTATACAACTAAAATGGGAGAGAATTTATTGATATTATATTATGTAGAAAAGAAGGCAGCGAATTAATAAAAAATAAAAACCAAATTAGTAATGTGTGTCATTAATTATAAACAATATTATTACGATATTTCCATTTCCTTCATTATTGCTTAATTTATTGTATCAGTAAATGTTTCAAGCCCATCAATTAATATGAAAAACCCGTACAATTCAGCAACACAGCAAAACTGAATAATGGAAACACTGCTGTCATCGTCTCACCTTATTGTGCTGCTTGAGAAGTCCTCTATAAATTACAAAGAAAAATCGTCTTCTGTCTTCTCTATTGCCTCATTCCTCTTAACTGTAAGAATAAATCCGTCTCCCTTTAATTCTGCTGGTGATGTTAGCATATCCTCCAACTACATTATCACCACGTGACATTAAATAAACGTGTCAAAATTAAATATTCCCTGTATCGTCTCACATTAGCATGAGAAGTCCTATAAGAACATATATTACAAAGCCATATCGTATCTCGTCATTCTATAGTTTTCATTTGACTGCGGGTCTGAGTCCTTATCCCTGAATTTTAATGCACTTTTTATTGCATTACATTTGAAAATGGATGTGTGGTAATAAAACGAAGAAATGCATTCTAAACACAAGGATTCCTATATTCTCTGTTTAATATTTCAAGTTTTAAAAACAATTAAATTAAAAATTAATGATAGTACACGGTGTGATAACTCAGAATGCTGTAAATTATTTTAAAATTATCTATGTTTTTCCCTAATAACTTATAAAATCTTTTGTATTCCAGCTAATTGTAAAGGTAGCCATCTTAATTTTTTATATTTTCATTCATAGATACATGTAAGAAATGCTATTTTATAAATAAAACTATAACGCCAGTGAAAAATTTATCAGTTTTTTAAATTATGAAATTATGAAAATTAGTAAGAGAATATATCCTTTTTTTACTACAGCTATTTAATATTAGCTAAGTATGGCGGGTCAAGATAATCACACACTGCATACTAATATCGACCGCTGTGACTGAAAGGGTTAAAATGGTAAATATTTCTCACAATCCTTCGGCAACTTTCTCTTTACAGAGGTCAGAACTGTTCAGGATCAGCATTGATTCTATGGAGTAAAAGTCAAGGTGAAGTTTAATCCCGCATTTCCTCATTAGGTTCATTACGAAAAATGTAAAAAGTGTGTGTTGTAATACTATTTTAAAACAAAAATTAATCGTTATAGATATTGTAAGTTCTTTTATCACTCGACTAAAGGTTGGTCCAAATGTGACAGCAGATTTTTCTGCACTAAGTGTAAGTTATATTGCGTGGTTTAACCAGACAGAAGTGAACCCTTCTGGGTTTGTGAGAAAATCTCAAGTGATAAAGATACACAAACTATTGAGTTTTTTCATGGTATCCGAGTTTCATATATTGCTGATGGCTAACGCAGAAATAGCGCTGAAAAGTTAATTTCACAAAAGAGCCAATTTAAGATGTTCATTTTAAGAATCCATACGAAATAACTGGTACTGTATTGCGTTTATTTGTAGTATCCGATTTTCTTTCATTGCTAACAGCTAACGCAGGAGCAGTGCTGAAAACTTTATTTAACAATGAAGCCAATTATACATGATTAATTGAGACTCTATACGAAATACCTGGCGCCGTATTGAGTTTATTTCACTCGCTGCCCGTGACGCTTGACTTGACACTAATATGCATGAAACATTTCACCAATCCAATATAAGTGGATTACGAGCACAGCAGCTGCACCTGATCTTTTGTTCCATAAATTCTGTCCAGTCAAACTTAAGGTATTTAGATACTATGCAGAGTTTAATGTATACTAGTTTAATTATTATAAGATGTGCATTAATGTAAGATTAATTTCATCTCTATAATAGTTACGATTTGAAATTTTTGACTAGATTTTGTAATTTTGGACATTAATAAGAAATACCCTTTGTAGCCGGTTGTATTTGAGTGTTAAAAAACGAACTATAAAATATAACTATGAAATATAACGGGATTGGACAAAATTTCTAGATTTTTTCGTTTAGTACGAGGCGTGCAATAAAAACTGAGAATTAATGTGATATGTACATAATTGAATTTTTAAAATTAAACAATTAAATAAAATTTAGTTCAATTTTACTTGAATTCAGTAATGTTTTAAGAGGCGATTTGCTTTTTAATTTGAAAGTAGAGCATGCTATTTTAGTTTAATTTGAATATTAATAATCACGCAAAAGGAATTTCTGAATGTTGCATAGAGATACGAAGCAAGTTAGATATTCAATATGAATACTGAGCTTCCAAAGGTAAAAGAATGATTGTTAAACGTAGATCGTGGGACAATTTAAAGTACCAAAAGCTTTATATAACTACAGGGCTAACCAATATACATTACTGAGTTTTAAATATGAATGCTGATCAAGCTAAGTACTCAATATTATACAGCAAAATTTGACTAGCTGTAATACAAAAGTGAATGCTAAATAATAATTCTGGACTAGCTAAGTCCTCAATATTATAGAGCAAAATTGGACTAGCTGTTTTACACAAGTGAATGCTAAATAATAATATTGGACTAGCTAAGTACTCAATATTTACAGCAAAATTATCCTAGCCACAGTACACAATTGAATGTTAGCTATAGTGTTATTTAGGTAAGTACTCTATGTTGTACATGAATAATGGGTTAACTAATACACGGCTAAAGTTTAAATATCAATGCTGGACAAGGTAATTGCTTAACCATTTTACCCTTAAAAAATAAATACAATTTTTGAAATACCTCGTTATTAAACTTGTATCCAGTAAAATTACCTCGAATGCCAACAGGCAAATCTTTTGTAGTTGTTTTACAAAATACTTCAAAATGTAATAAAAAATATGTTCATATGAGCTTTGTCGTAAAATAGACATTTAATAGTGCTAATTAAAAAAGTTAAATAATTCAGTAACATTTTATTCAGGAAAATTTATGAACTGCAATTGGAAAATGCAACTCCAAATATTAATTAAAATTAGTAGAGGACCTACCCATGCAAAGAATAACTAAATTAATTACAGTTATAAAAAATTGTCTACAGTTAAAAGTTATTTAAATTATTTACATTTAACAGTTTTATAACTAAAAAACATATGAAATATAACGGTATGGTTTGCGCTACACCAAACTAAAGGTAATAAAAGACTAAATGTTTTTTATTTAAACCTTGGCTTTATCTCAAGCAGTTTAGGTTTTGTAGAGAAAAATAAAAATTTCAAATAATTTGCAGTTTTTTTCATGCAACAGATTGTAATAGGACAGTTTAACACTACTAATATTTTGTCTTAAATGTCCTTCATCAAGCCCACTTCATCTTCTTATAAGTGAGCAAACTGTTTCCCGTCATAGCCAATGAAAAGCTCCACTCGAATAGTAGGTGTCTAATCAGGAAAGGTGTCTGGCAGACTTCCTATCTAAAATGTATGACCCACAGAATAAATATAGTCAAGGAATAAAATATTTGATATCGAAGAAATATGAATATACACTATAAATACAAGTAAACCAAAAGAACACCATAAATTTCTATATTTTATTATTTGAAGTAACATTTGCTTTGTTTAAGTTGTTTGAGATTATGTTGTAACATTTTTAATATTTATACTATAAAAAGTTACGTTGATTAGTACAAGTGATAAAATATTATATACTGTATATATTATATATATATATATATATATATATATATATATATAATACAATACACTACTATGAATTAGTTAATTTGACTTACACGAGGAAGACGATAGTTTATGCAAAGATAAACTACAGACTCTGGCGAACAGAGACAACGAAATTCAATACAGGGTTAGGTATGAATGGTTGATGACGTGACTTAAATGCTCTAGTTCTCGTGATCTAGATCCCTATAATTCCTAGATAACATAAATTGCTCCTATAAAATAAGTTTTTATTTAGATTACATAAGGAAAGGCAGTAGTGTTGTTCGGAAGTACGGAATGATAGAAATGTGATCCAAATTGAGGTTCATTTGGTACTACATGCATGTTTAGACTAGTTAAAATGTCTATCGTAGATTGTCGCAAACCTTACCTAATATAAGACATATCTGACCTTATAGATCAGGCATACAATACATTAACCTTGTTTAAGTCAAAGTTACAGGATTATTAATTAAGTTCAAACAGGAGTTACATTTTGGTAAAAAATACCAACGAGTTCATCCTTTTTTATGGATTTTACCGCTTGTGAAAGCGTAAACTGATGAAAGCATGGACTGATTGGTCATTAAAATTTGTTATAATTTCCAAAATTGTATTGTACTTAGTGTAAATGTATAGTGTGAAGCACATCCCACGGACAGTTTTTTGTTATTATAATGAAATATTTTTTGATAAACAATAAGTGAAATATTATGTATACGTTAACTTCAGTGATTTAATCAGAAATATAACCTCGAAGAATGGTTTGCACAGTTATGATATACACGTACTATTATTCTATGGAGTATGTTAGTTTTATGGAAGCAGTTTTTAAATAAGCTAAAAATATATCTTTAAAAATACGACGACAATATTCTTTAACCGATAGATCGGAAAAACCCTTTGGATCACTATAATCTGAACAATACGTAACCACAGTCAGTTGGCTAGACTGACTTTGTAAATACCCAGCCCTCCTAAAACATTATTCACTACAACTTCTAAGATAGGATGTTTTATTTAAACCAAATTGTAGTTTCTACATAGTTTGTGAAAGCTACATGTAGAAGCTAACTGTAATAAAGTATGGAAAGCAATAATAATATTTAATTTACTTTTGATACTAATGCGAAAGTTGCAGACAATCAGACTCGAACTACTAGAAACATAAGTATTTCAAAAATATGAAAGTTATTATATTATTGATATATACATCCATAGACAATTTTCACAATCACCGCACTTTCTCGTGATCCGTGAACTGATATAAAAAATGTAATTTGATTTAAATCTTAAACCTTCAGGATTTATCATCTTATTAAATAGAGCCTAACTATTTTTAAATTAAATTTATTGTTTATAAAATTTGAACTATTATACTTACCTAATTTATGGTAGACCTTGCAAACACCAGAGACGCAGAGTTCATTTCATGAGACTGGAATATCCACACCTGTTATATGTGAAATATGTTCATCCCGGTGACGAAACTTTGGTGTTACATGCATGTTACTTTACGCACGTATTGACGCTATGACAGTTGTGTAGCGTACGTGCAAAAGGCCCGTCTATATATCTGTATGCCGCCCAAGAGCGTCCCTTAGACGCCCGAACATTCAGTCTTACCGTAGGACCCGTTCTGGAGATATGGTTCTCGGTCGTGTTCACTCACAAAGCCTCGCACTTAATCTCTCTTGTGGGGAGGGGGAACGTCTTGTTCTCAATGCCCTACTTTGTCATACTAGTTAGAAGTGCATTGTATATCATTGGAGAAAATATGACCCGTCGCAATAACTTCAAAGTAGTTCCGTTTGGGATATGTTTGCCCTCTATCTTGTATTCGTTGTATAGTATACCGCTTACCATCAGGGGATGGCATAGCCAGGTTGTGGTCGTTCATCCCTTCGCTCTCGTAATGGTTCCTCTCTAAACTTGTTCCTACACCGTTGACAGTGAAGATTGTCAGTGAAAGTACGTGACCCGTTCTTCCGTGGATACCACTGTAACCGCTCTGGACGAGCTAGAAGTCCCCTCTCGGATGAAGCGAGGCAAGAACAAAAATCAAACATCAACATCAACTGTCCTTAAATGTACTCTTTATACTTCATACCTCATCTGTCCTTCCATCTCCGGATATAATTTCAATTTTAATTTTGCCCATATGTAGAGTAAATAAATGTTCTTTAATTTTATAATCTGCGTATTTATAATAGATGTAATTTTGAAATAATAATATATATTACACTAATATATATTCAATATAACTCAAATAAAGAATTTTTCAAAGTAAAGTTCAGTTTTAGAAAAACTGAATTGATATGGAAATCAATCAGTATGATATAATGTGGCATATTCAGTAGAATCAATTCTCGATAGAGTGAAACTGTTGACCGAAGAGGAGATGGAAGTTACAAAGAAGCGCCGGAAAGTTTATTTACTTTCGCCAATTGTTAAAGGGAATGTTTCGGTGGCGCCTCCCGGTCTATATGGTCCAGCCAATCTTTACAAATTTGTTTAGAGACACTTTTTGAGATTCAGTCTGTTACAGATTACTACTGATATTTTATTACTTTAATACATTTACAAAATATTGAAAGCGATCCATCGTTTGTATTATATTTTTCAAACTTTTATAGAATAAATTATATAAAAGGTTTTTTACACTTCCAGTGTGGTACGTTCAGAGGACGAATGGCTACACTAAACGTTTTTATTTGGAATTGTTCCCACTAAATCAACTTTAAAGAATCGTTCAAAAATATTTTCATCCATTTTTAAGAAAAGAATTTTCCAAAACATAGTCTTATGTGCCGTAAATACTTAAAAATATCTTTGTATAAGGAGTATTTTTACGTATAAAATCAAATTTGTTCTTAAAATTATGTGTTTAAAAATGGTTACTAAAAGCGGGAGGAAAATTGAACATTTTGGTTATTTATGTAACGACCGAACATGTCTTTGCAACAGAAAAAAAATAATAATTTTTTTATTCGAAACCAACTTGAGAGATCTCTCAACTTGGTTTCAAATAAAAAAAATATTATTTTTTTCTGTATATATAATAAACATTGATTAGGCGAAAAATACATTTGACGAAAGTTTTGTTTATTGTTCTATGAACAATTATTACTTTTAACCAGCACCAATCTCTTAATTATTAATATACAGGAATTTGTGCTTAGCCTCTAAACAAGTATGTATGAGCCGTTTTATAAGTATTTTCAATCAATATTTGAACTTTTAGTCTTTCTTAGAGGATGTGGAAGAACTGTAGAAGAACTTTGTTTCTTGTTTTACAAAATCAAACAGACAGATAACATATTCAGGTTTGCAGTTGACATTAGGTATTTTCCTTTATGTAACACGTTACTAGATTATCACTGCAATGCTGTATTAAACAATTATTTAAATGCAACAAAAATGACAATACCATACATGTAGTTACATGCAATAGAATACGACATATTTATCTGTTTGTGACTTATATGGAACAATTATTAATGAATTTAAACAATTTACTTCACAGCCCAACGTTTAGCGTAAAAGCCTGATTATAGTAGGTTTAAATAAAGTTTTTGTGTACAATTTTCATACGATATATGTGTATATCAATATTTTTATCTATTTGTCTCTATCTCTACATTTAGACAGTATTTCCTGAAGCGAGAAAACGTTAGTTTAAAATATTGTGACTAATCGTTTTGCTATTTAAATGAAATCTAAATAAAGCAATAAGTAAAAGTGCTACAAGCAATTTATATCCAGGTGTACTCTTCAGGAATCTTGTTTGGTCTTTGAGTCTGGAGGTTTATAAGGTTGACAATAACGCAATTTGCGTGTCTATAATGCGAGACCTAGTCCCTCCACCTAATATAACATTGAAACTCTGACTGGTATATAATTAGGATAGTCATAGCTAGGGCAGATGAAAGTAATAGTCTCTTTTCACCAGCCGTTACTTCAAGAGACTTAATCATCAGTGTACTCATTTTCACAACATAATGCTCCTTAAATCCAGCCAGGTTTCTCAAAGGCATGCTCTGTTCAATGATTTCAAAAATTAAGTCTCCCGAATCACAGGTTTGTTTCCAAAAGTTATCCTTCTATTAGTAATAAACCACATTGATACTGAAATACATTTCTAATGGATAAATATAATCAACTAATAGGACAAGTCCACGTAGCTTGCAGTGAAACGGATAAATAGATTTATATTATCTGTAAATAGTTACATAGCCATCGGACACATTTTTTACAAACTCACAAAGAAAAATCCGGAAAACTCAGAGCTTCGTTTTTGTGAAAACTGGCTAACCAAAGATGTGGCGCAGGCTTTTCCTACAATGCAGTTCACTATTGAAACGTTTCGCTTCGAAACTATTGCTTGTTTTATATTGAATATTTAGGGTACATCATAGCCTCTTATTACAAAATTCTCCAAGATGTGTTGTTATGAGATTATTGAAAGCTCTGCTTTGTAATAGCCCAAATTCCTTTTTATAAACTCGAATATAGCTCATGCAGTATTTTTTTCGTCATATTAATTTGGTAGAACTCAACGCGTTAAGTTTGAAGTATTTGTATACGTAAGGAAAGATTATATTTTATCATAAATATAGTACAATATTTTACGAAATATATTATTGCATATAACAATTCCAAACAGCAGTATTAAATAAGAATAAGTTTTGTATTATATAATAGAAAGTTAAATTTAAAGAATTCTTTTTATTTTATCAGTTGGAAATAAATTAAGCATAGAATTAAAAAAAAAACTAAATTTCGTGCTAACATACATACACACAGTAGTATTTAACATATATGCAGGCGTTACTGATTAATACGATATAGCTGTTTTTGTATTTGTTTCAAAACAACAGTTCATTATGTTAAGTGTTTACAAAGAAACTTTTGTTATGCTTGTTTGAATAGTTAAACAGAAGAAGTCACCCGGAGTAAACGCACTTGAATATTGTTTACGTTTAAAAGAATAAACCCCAACCGTTTGTAGGGCTTTCCCTTGTTCTGAATATTCAATAACGTGGATAGTACTTAGTCATGTACGAGTTGTACGTGAAGTGTGATATTGTTATAAGCTGCTGGTATATGGAATTGGTGAGTCTATAAGCTACTGTATTTTTTGTATTTTCATTTTTAACTTGTTTGGTTTCTTGTTATACTATCAATGGACTTGAGCTGTTCTGTGAAGCAGTATTTTATAAAAAGCACTTAAAAATAATAGAATTTCTACTTTTCTAGTTGTTTAGTAAAAAATATCAAAATCGTACTCGTATTAGCGTTATAACAGTCAAAATATATCATGTCGAAAACATTTCTTTTATAGGAATAGCAAAAAAAAAAAAAACTTATTAGAAGTAACATTTTCGCCCTGAATAAAAATCAAAACAAGATATTGTGATTCATTAATCTGAGAATGATACTGTTGATAATGTTTATAAGTACAAAATCTATTATTTAATTTTTGTTTATTTTGTATTTAACATTTAAAAAAGTAGGGTATCTAAACGGGCAGGTCTTTAAACAATTATCATTATATCCAGGAAATAACTGGGATCATAGTTTGAAATAGAAATTGGCATAAGGATTTAAAACAATTAGCAAAGACAAAGTTTTATTGTACCCAATGCATTGTTAAGAGACAAGTTGATCGATATTTACCAAGAACGAGAGTATGCCCAGACGATGGTTAGAGCAGTACGCGTCATATGCTAGGTTTAGGAAGGTAATCAAACCTATAATCCTTAAACACAAAGATTTTAATTTCATTACTTTACGCTAATGTAATAACTTTTAAGGGCTATATGACGATTTATAAATACGAACCACAGAGTTGGATAGGTACACGGACTTTTATCACTACTCTTAACTGTAATATTAGCTTAAGCTGTGTTTTTTTGTAAGCTGTTAAATAAATTTAGTGGGCCAAAGAGAATGAATTTATTATTTATAGTATGATTATACGTATATTCAACGAATCACCTTTAATAAATAGATTTTGATCTTTAGGAGTGGAAATATTTAGAATGGTAATTTTAAGTTTTTATATATGAAGCCTATTTCTTTGTATGATGGTACATGGATGGCAATGTACAATGTGATAAGATTCGACTGAACCAACTCTAGAAACACGCTGGTCTGGGCATCAGTTTTGTAACTTCCACTGCATATTCCATGAGAATGAGTACTCCTTGATCGTTACATCTACTTCATACTTAGATCTTCTACTCGTAGAATAATTTTTATAGCAAATTCGCGTAATATACATTTAATATTATCATAAACCTACTCCCAGTTGCGATAGATGATCAAAACTATTTGTAAAAAAACTTAATTATAATTCTTTTCATGATTATATTATTTACTACACTACATTTGAACCATACAATCTTAAAAATCTCGTTCCACGACTAGAGGAGTAACAAAGATTCTAGATATTGTTACTGAACAAACTTTACTGTTTACTAATATCTCTTTGCCTTAGTAATCAAAAAAGTTATACAAATTACTACTTTTTTGTAATATATTTGACTAACGATAGAAAATATTAATGACATAAAAAGAGTTAACAAAACAATTCAATTTACAGTGTTTGTACAGCAATGATTCTTTGTACAAAACCAATAACGGGCAATGAAGCGTAGTGACATATATCTTCTTAACGTGCCTTGGACAAGTTAATCGGGTAAATGTCAATACATGTTTAAAAGTTTCCTTTTTACCAACCTTCTTTCACCAAATATCCTTCTTCGTTTAGTAGTCGTTCGTATGAAATATTTTGTAGAAAGGAAATTTTGTGTATGCGTGAGTTTCTTTAGATGAACAAGAATTACTTCGTATGATTTCTAAACTTAAGACCAAAACCAAAACTTATTCTGAGGTTAGTTGGTGTTTATTAGAATAATTGATGCAAACTACAGTAGCCAGAGTGAGGAATAAAAATTACTCCAGAGAGATCCAATAAATTCAATGTTGGATTTAATTCTTGGAGAAAGAGGTATGGACCGAACGATGAATCACTATATACCACTAATCGAATAACTATCAAGAGCTAACTTAACAGAACTGGAGATATACTACTGGCTTACTCAGCACCTATAATTTCATTACTCCAACGGTCGCCAACTTCTCAAACTATATATCCGCTTGCAGGTAGTTCCTCCACTGATTAATACACTTCCTTCCTATATATGTAGCTGTTTAGTTTGATGTCTATTACTTTACCATTTCTAGTTATTTGGTCTATTGTTTAGTGCATGGGAATCCACGTGTGGAAATACAATGATATGTTTGAAGATTTACTAGGTAACAACATATTAACTAATTACACAATTCCATAAATCCAAAAAATTCTAAGTTTAATATTTAACATTTTTCATATATCCAAAGGTGAAATATGAACTGTAGAAAAGTTAATACGGTTGTTTGCTGCATATATAATCTCAACTGTTGTGTTTACATATTTAAATGAGTAACTCCAATGTAAACTCGTGTAAATAATAGTGATAAAAATTGACGGTGGATTAAAATATGAACTACAATTAACTCTTTAATTGTTATAAGTGGTAACAAGAACTCACTTATAACTTACACAAATAATTTTTTTTATTATAAGAAAAACACCACCTACTTTGAAAAGTTCCTTGTGTCTTAACAATTGGGTTAAATTTTTTGGATCATTGTTAACTGTTACTATATTCAAACAGATTTAAAGTTTTTTTTATTTTTAACAAATTGACCTTCCGATCAATAGCTTTCACAATTTAACTCACATTTAAAAGCAGTTTTAAATAATGTGCCGGATGTCCCTGAATGCATATTGTGGAAACGAGTAACATAAGACGGGAGCTGATACTTGTTATCAGATATTTTCAGTTGATTTACTGACTTCGACAAGTGTAGAACATTTATCAGTATTTGTGAAGCTATCCTCGACTTGGTTCTGGTGGGCTATAAACTTCGGTATTAGTAAAACTTAAGATAATTTATAGCACCATTTCCATTAAGCTGGGAAGGATTTCAATCCTTATCCTGTTTGCTCAGATTTTTCAATAATACTCGGTCGGTCGCCGTGGAATGAAATTTAAATGTATTTTAAATTTAATTCCTTAGAAATGTTACCTTAGAAATATAGAAATTATTCATGCAGTATTTTAATTCAGTGAATGCAAAAACTAGCTTATGGATATTTGTAGCGACACTAATATTTCCTAAGGAAGTATGTAGAGGAATATAAAAATAAACCGTGAAACGAAGTTTAAAAAGTGGCACATCAGCCGTCCTGTTTGCAAATAATCTCTATGAGTATTTGTACACAAGAGAAGTACGGTTTTCTATTCAAGATGCTTTAAAAACTTCACGAAAGCGGCTAATCATTGCTACCCAGTAAAAATATAAAAATAGTAACGCAAATTTCGTATCATTATAAATGTTAGCATTTCATTATTATATATGATCTTTTTTCTTTTCACAGTTATAATTGCCTGTCGTTGATCGTTAGAGCTCTTTTATTATTTATAAGATTACTTTGTGCATTATATTAATTATGTCAATTAAAAATATTATTATGACTATTGGTATGTTGATATAATTAGAAACGTGTATTCTATAAATGAATGTTAAGTATCTGAAAAGAATGGATTTTGGTTATGAGAACCGTGAGATAATATTTTAGAGGCTCGATTAAGAAGGACCACTTCACACTAGGCAGTGAAGACGCCGAACACACTGATTTTAACAAGAGTTCACTAGGTTACACATAAGGAGTTTATGAACAGTGGAGTTTATGAAAAAATATATACATAATTATTGTTCAATAAAAGTAGCCTTTTCATATTAGGCAATAAAAAAAACAAGTTATTTACGCAATAATACTTAACAGTATCGATGATTGTACTAATCTGAATAAAAAGACCGAGTTCGCTTATCGTACTCTACTCTTATACTTTCCTATACGCGTTCACTATTATTCTTTTAATGAATACAGTGATTCATAACCGTACTATGTTTAGTAATCGGTATGGAACTGCTAAGTGAGATAAGTGAATAAATAAATACACCATCTATTATAGTTCGGTAACACACTCAGAAACTTCTCGTACTTACAAATAGGATACAAATGATTTATATTAAAATGTAGATTGTATTAAAACAAATTCTTGTTTATGTCAGGGGTCTGAACTAATTTTATTGTTTATTATAGGTTTTTAATACACTGTGTATAAAATTTCATTTAATTTTCCAAGCTATAACTTGGATAATTTTCACCCATTAAAATATAACGGCAAGGGTTCATTTACAATCACGCGTTAGACAGCGTAAGGGTTGTAATTTGACTTAAGTAATTTTTCGTAGTTATGGTTACTTTGTGTCAAGTACATTCTGCAGCCAGATAGATGATGATATATTTGTATGTTGATTGTAAACTGTCTCCCCTCCCCTTTACAAATAGACAGTTAAACTACATACAACTGTACAAAGAGTCCTTCTCATGGTCACTCATAGCAAAAACAACAGCGGGGAAAAGAAAAATTATGCACTAAATTTATTAACAACTTGATTAATAATATATTTTAAATTAAATTTGTAATATAGAATCTCATTTGAAAAAAGAAACGGCTAGGGATAAAATAAACGGTAACAAAACTACTTGAGAAGCAATGTGAGACACTAACAAGGGTTACAAATTCACATAAAAACACTTACAACTCAACTACAGCTTTAACATTAAATTTTGTTTTTCTTCAGTAGTTTTAAAAATAAGTAAACAACACAGCCTGGCATGTTAAAGTATTGGTAACGTACAAAATATTAAAACCAAATAACCTCAAACAAGCAAATGACCAGAAAATATGACACGTCTGCAACTAATCAACTGTAAACCCACCAGTGCATGCCTAGTAATGTTTGGCAGCAGCCCTACTGGCATCTGTAGTACAGTTCAGTGTCTAGGAGCAGTCGGCCTGTTAGAGCTCAATGCACAATTGGTTCTAAGAGATTTTGTTTCCTGCTTCTGCAAATTCCAGATTTTTACAATAAAAGCAATGTCGATTGTGGGTATTATTTTCATCGCCTCATGAAAAATTCCATTTTCTATTTATAGAAGTGTTACTTATTGAAATATAACCTAAATGCTATAAAACCGACAAATTCTTTCGATATATGTTGGATCCAAATGGAATTTAAACGGTGTTAATGTTAATTTTTTAAATGTTTTTTTTTAATTTCTTGGAGCGGGTGTTTCTAATTATTTCTTGTCTCGTTGAAATAAATTTAAATTTTAGTGCAAAATGCATTTTTCATTTGCTTTAATTGAATTTTTTGTATTTGATAGAGGAAATGGAAAACAATTAAACGTTGCGTTAATGCGAAAAAATTAATATAACATTTCATAAATATTTGTCTAGCATTTATATTTTTATGTGAACTTTTGACCTCAATGGGAAGATATGTTGTACGGATTTTATAAATAATAAATTAATATGCCCTTTACACAAATTTAATACTTTACGTTATTCTATAATAAAATTATTCATCATTATAAATTGAGTTTCGTATCAACATATAGATAGACTCCATATTTCTCCACATTCAATTATAAATTTTTAAGCTTCTGTTAAACCACAGTGGTATCAGTCTAAACTAATCACTTTGTTATTTGTTACTAATTACATTGGCGGATGAATAATGCTATAATCCAATTATTATTACTTTTAGATCTTCTTAATCAGTGAAATCAGAGAAACGTTGCGACTAAATTTTCTCTTTAACGAGTTTTTCGTGTTTTTATCTTTATTTTTGGCATTTAAATTAGTTTTTTAGTGATACATCGTTTCCTTTGATGTAACTGATGTAATTGGATTTTAATCTGTTCATAAAATTTTATAACCACCGAATTTATAATAATGTAGCTTTAAAATTTTTTTATTGAAGTTTTATTCTGAATTTAATATACGTACACTAAAATTATACATTATATAGTTTGTAAAGAAAATAAAAGAAATATATAACAATTTTGAAACGGTTTTTGACGTGACAACGTCTTAAATTAGGTTGCGGCTCGGAGTCACTCATGAAAAACTGTAACGCCCGGTAAACGTTACGATGCCCGTCCAGTGGGTCCGCCGCACGGGATCCGCACGGGATAAAGCAGATAACTGTGGGTCCGCCGCACGGGATAAAGCAGATAACTATGTTTATTCGTGAAAATGTGGAGTGCTTAGATTCGTCATTTACAACAACTACAACAATAAAGGTAAATAATTGTACACTGATATTTCATTATCGTAAACTATGATTGATTGATTAATTGTTAGATTGACACAAAAGTTGAGAAACTGAGTTTATAGTTTATGTCATACTATTGACAAATGTTGATAGTGTTAAGTAAATTATTAGTTTAAATCACTCTGCAATCAATCGTAATTCAGTCGATTGAGAAGAAACAGCGCGTATTGCTAGTCAAACATTTAAAATAACAAATTATAACCTCTAACCTGTCATAACAGTGCGACCAAACAAACGAACTAAACCGACCAATCACCACGCGCGGAGTTAGAATTTAACTGTGTTTAGCAAGAATTTCAAATTCCAATTTTAGTAAATGTTTTATTCAACTTTACCATTTACAATAACAAATTTTAATTAATTTCAAATTATGTACAATGTTTTAGTAAACAAAATATATTTCTATAGTTAAAATTTGTGCAATTCTTATTTTCATTCAATTCCTTGTTCCTATTGTGCAATTTAATAATATTCATATCAATAAATATTTCTACCGAGAAAAAAGACGTTGTCACGTAAATTCTTCGCCCGTAAAACCGACTTTAAAGGCAACCATAATTTTTTTAATTGTTCAAAAATATGTGTTTACACAAAGATAACCATAATCTCCCAACTCAGGGAGTAAAGATATTATGGAGAATTACTGAGTAAATATCATAATTATGAGGCCTTTCTTAGGTAATTAAACCGTTACGAGTAATTATAACACTTCTTTACAAATATTCATTTTCCCAGAAAAATTTAAATTTATTTTATTTTATCTATTTGCCTTACTGAACAATCTAAAAGAGAAAATGGTAAGACAAAAGAAGGGAATATAGAGCAAGAGTTACAACCAGGGAGTAAATAAAATGGAATTAAGATAAAATAAAATAAGATATTATTGACCATTAAGAAATTACTAAAATTACATAGATTTCGTCAACAATTATAAAAATAGTAATCCTACAAAAAGAATTAGTAAAACATTTTATGAAATCCAAAAAAGGAAACAGACAACAAAAATGGAAAAGCATTGACCCCTGGCAGATCCTCGTTGTTCAAGTAATAATTATAATATGTTAAAATACAATGTAAAATAACAACAAAATCTCAAATTAATATAACCAATAAAAAACAACAGATATACAATTTTGTCTTAACATAACATAGGTCATAACAAGTTAGCAATTTAAACTAACAAGAATATTAACAAGAACAGAGGCTTTGGATTAAAACAAGTTTGGTATCAAAGAATATATAGCATATAACTAAAACCAATAATTATGAAAATTAGAAACAGGCCTATTAAATTAAAAACAATTTCAAACTCAAGAAATTTATCAACAACATACATAGGATGTAGATAAGCCAAATATACAGTATGACAGAGAACACCTACCAGGCACATTGGCAGATTATTATAACATTTTTGAGCAAGGGCATTGTGCTATTTTTGTGTACTTGTCAATCTATATATTGTTGTATAAATTTTATTTGCAAACCTAGTATTTTAGACATGAATATCAGGCGACAAGATCTATGATATATGAAACTTCGCTGGAAATTACTTGTGAACTAATGTATAAATTCCACCTGTAAATGTTCTAGTATAAGCACTATCTTAGTTGTACAGGATTTGGCTTCTCTGATTGTAATGCATAGTTTCTTGATCGGAAAAAAGACAAAACCAATTATGGAACAAAAAATACTAAGATCGGAGTAAATTACAACGGCCATAAATATACAGTACACTTCGGTACCTGCTAGTCTTTGATGTATTATAAAATCGTATATTTAATTACATTACATACTATATATACTTCACGTATTTGTTAAAGATGGGTTGTAATTTATTTACTAAGTTATCTTGGGTAAATTAAGTAAGAAAGCTGCTGATTTAGTGTATAAAAGAGAAAGGAGTATTTTCAGTCAGCAACGAAAGTCTTTTAACTTGTGTCAGATATACTACTTCACCGAATCTACATTCAAACCCATTATTTTTATTCCCAAAGCTCGTTTTAAAAATATTATGAGTATATTCCTATCATTTCATACTAAAATCCAATGAAATGACATATTTCATGAAATGACATCGTCTTCTAACACGAAATATCGTATTTGAATATGTCAGATAACGCAAACATAAGGACAGAAAATTCCAGTATTGTTTCTAACAGTATAAATATTTACTGAGAACCCCTTAAATATATGCATGTTTTACGCTTAAGTTCGAATGAAGCAAATATCTGACCTCCGGGCTCAACCCAGATTCCTATGTACATATATGTCCTCTCGCATGGCTCAGACCCACTCGTGGTCTTGAAAATGGTCTTGAATTAATTTGTTCAAGACCCTTTTGGAACGTCATTTATGACCAAAACTGTGAATGTTTACATGGGGGAGTGATATTGGTTTCCTTTGGCACTGTTGGGCAGCATAGTTACCATAACTGAAGGTAAAAACGCAGGCACCAGGCAATAACATGACTAAATAAGTTATTTGTTTTTTGATAACAATTTCAGGAAACAAGCAAGCGCAATGACTATAGCGAAAATCAAACCAAATGCACCAAAAACTACTTGCAATGTTTATGGCAAAGAATCTTAGAGGGGACAACGCGTTAGTTTTTAACTGATGAGAAACACGATACTGGTTGGGTATATAAATCCTGATAATAATCCTACAATTACCAAGGAAATATGATGATATAGCAAATGCTGATTGGAAAGCAAGAGCACATATTTGACTGTATTACGTTTAAGTAATTTCTGACATTCGAAATACAATTACTACGGGTACAGACGAAGGCCGTGAGCAAGGCGGCGAGAATAGTAGACATATATTTACTTAAAGGGAATTGAAATAATCGTAAATTATAATTACTAAATAAAAGAATTTTAAAAGTTCATGTGTTTGTGTGTATGCCTACGCAGGTACTCAACACATTATCTTGAAAACCGTTTAACATACATGAGAGATATTTAGCACCAATATAGAATTTTGAAGAGTAAAGCAAAGGTGAAAGAGAAATACATCACTATATCCTTCATACCCGAAGTGGAATACAAGTACTAGAAACTGACGATTTTTACCTCTAGCAGGCTTATCTGTGAGAAATTATGCATATTCCGGATATGATGAAAATAACATGTTGAATTAACTTCTTAAAATGGAATTTTCTTATTTATAGTGTACAGAGGTGACTATGTAACGTTTTTAACAACATTAATTTTAAAATATCTTCAATTAAGATATTTAGAACTTATTTAGATAATTAACAAATACTTGTTACGAATATTGCTTGGATTGAAGATCGGAAATAATTGTGATTAGTGTCGGAGAAATTTTGTCATTTAAATCACAGAGAGAGAGAGAGTTTTATCTAAAAATTAAATAACAATTTCGATGCAATTATTTTCAATTCTGTATTCAATAGTCTATTGACAGCCCATAAGAGATCAAGGAGCCTGCAATGTGTTCCGTCAGCAACGAGAAGCTTTTCAATCACTCGTATCTGTGATCTTTCTCTACACATTAAATATTATGTCCTGATAAATATATGAAAAGAAAATGTTTCATAAGATCATAGGATCACACTGAATCCCTTTAAAGCGAATATAAAGAAAATGTACGAAAGCTTAGCTACCGGAAGCGATGTGTATTATGTTTCTGAGATATTCAAGTAGAAGCCAACGGTTATCGTAAATAGAGGGGGCTTTACGTAGGTGGAGTCTCTGACCTAATGCGTTCATCATCAATTAGATTGTTGTCAATAAACGTCTCAAAATATATTTCAGGTTATAGAAAACTAACACAATAAATTGAGGATTTTATGCGTTTTGTATTATTAACTGTATGTGTAAAATTTATTTGATCTATGTTTATGTGATTACAATAAATAACCGCAACGGGAAACGTTTGTAATTTTCTTGTGCATAATTTGTTTAAGTATGTATTAAATTACAACAATAAACGTGTTGGGCATCAATTGTTAAGAACTATCTACTAGACAATTCAAACTAAAACGCAACAACCTCCATTTATGTGTTTCGTAAATACAACCTCAGTTCACTAATTAAGAGGATTATGTATAAGGTGAAATTATGGCACAAGAGATGGATAATGACTCAAAAGTTTCATCTTTCATAAGTTGGTACAGCATTCTATTTATCTCAATTTATAATATACACTAATTGTTTATGGCACTATTTCAAGATAAACAATAAACGCTACCTTTCCTGCAAAGAGTAAAAATTCTTCGTTTCTATACAACAAAGTTCCTAGAAACAATACCAAATTATTTTTTCTTAGGCCACTTTGTAATCACGCACGTCTTTGCATCCCTTTGAAATGTGAGTTTTTCAGGGAGATTCTTAACATTCCGATAGTATACTTTTGAAACATAAGATATACAAGCATAAGTCGCGCAGCGTTGAAACTTTTGACACTCCTTAAACACTGTAGAAAAACTGAAAGAAATTAAAATATGTGGAGTACCAATTGATACATACGATACGAAATAGAAAAAGTTAGACCTTAACCTTAAAATAAATCATAATTGTAAGACGGCAAAGAAAGAAGCGGGATGAAAATTAGGAAAACAAAACTCCTTTACAAATATAATGTAACTCAACTAGCTGATGGAGTAATCTACCACCGTCAGATAGTTATTTATGTGTTCCCTTGCGCTAAAAACTGTGCATTATTAATTAGAGCTACACCTTATATTAATATTGACATGTAGGTACAATTTTATATTTCGGATAGTGTAGGTTTTCTAACTTTTCATTGTCTCTTTTGCACTGAGATTTCTAAGACTTTTAATACAAGAATTAAAAGGTAATTCCATAAAAAAATAATTATCGTCATAATATGAAAGTCCTAACTCTTATGAAAACAAAGAGAGCAATGCATACTACAGCACAAGATAATAACCACTGCACAAACATGATGTAAATGGTAGATGCTGAGAAAGAAGAGGAAAATAACCTTCTAAGGTCAATATATTTTGAATGAGTAATTGTATATAAATAAATAAACATTGAGGAGGGTGAAGATCAAAGTCAGAGTTTACTCTAGGGATACATTCATCATGAAAATATCCGTTACGGTTGAGTGACATCAAATGGAATGCAAAATGAATCTCACTACAAATAAAAGTGCAAATATCATAAAAGTTCGTATGAAACTTTTTCTCTAAACAGTTAGTTTGCTTTTATCACGCTAATGAGTATTAAAAACATGTGGTGTCGCATATAATGTTTTGTTCTTTGCACTAAACCATTATATTACACATATTAAACTATATACGCTCTGGGGTATAATCGTGTAACACCGCAGATGCTCCATCATCGAACTCCTGTTTAAATATATATGCATTGCAGCGCTCTATCAAGCAATCAGCTAATTGTGGATTTAATGTCATAAAGTTGTTATTTACGTGTGGATTGATACTTCCATTGAGTTCATTTTGATGTTTTAAATGTAAAAAGCATACATTGCACCTTTCATTATGGAATGTTACTGAGATAATTTATAAACCGATTTCCTGTTACATTTGTCAAGAGAGTATGATCATTTGGTTATATCTAACAGTACGCTAACTTAAAAAAGCACTAACTTCAAAATGTTATGACAATTTTTTTGAGTATCTTCTTATGGCAATCCAAATTCCAATATTGTGGTATCGAATCAGTTCACTACACAATGCATTGTTCTGCAATTTTCTGATCGTTAAATTTATAAACGTGTCATGTTTTTATGCCTAGTAAAGTTAAGTATGTAATATAAAATAGTACGTGGAGAAAAAAAGGAGGAGGTGGTATGAAAGTACGCAAAAAAGAGATTCAGTTGTTATAAGTGATGAGTTTTCTTTTGTATATAACAAAACAAGGTTTCTTAATTAAGGCTTCAAATATAGAGTTCGATAGCGAATAACATTATCCATTTAAGTTTAAATAAATAAAAGTAATATTGTAATGTGTTACGAGTACATTTCTCAGTTACTCAACATAATCCAGAACAAAAGAAAGCACATTTATTTCTGATGTAGATTTTCTAAGAAATTATTTGAATAGTTAACAACTAAAACTTTTATTCTTATAAAACTGAATTTGCAGGATTTTACCTTATTAATAAAACGGTTCAAATACTAAAAACTGTATGTATATTTATTTGGTGTGTATTTTTATTAGACTCAGTAGCACCCTGTAATATTTAAGAGTAAAACTTGGAAATGATTTCTCGCTTCAAAAAGCAACATACAGAAGAACGCGACTGAAGTAGGAACTAGAACAAACACCATACTGGAGCAACATGGGACGCTAATTAACAAGCTGTTACGCATATCTCGTTTGTCCTTAGTACACTTCACTGCACAGTACTGCACCATGGGGTTACATAGTGCACATGTGAGAGAAATTAACTTTAAACGACACTGTGTTATGAGAACAATTAGTGGTTCTCTACAGCCAACTCCACAACCATGGCATCTTGTACTGTGTAGTATAACTTTTCTTATCATAAGATGCAAGGAAGCGTTTTAATGTAATATGGGGATATCATGTCTGTCCCATATTTACTTATCTATTGGGCAGCCAACTCGTCACACACCACCTTCAAGTCTCAGCTTTACAAATATTTTCTGCTAAAGACAGCTGATATTTGAAGTCAATCTTTGTTCAGTGAGTCTTGCCCTACATAACTGTATGCTGGAAAAAACAACGGTACAACGCTAACTAAATTTTCCCTTTTTTTACTCGACCTTTCTGGCTTGAATTAAGCGTCAGTTCTTGTTATCAATCATACATTAATTCACTTGAGGTAACTGCAACTCTAACATTAGGTCAAACACTGTTCGGAGAGTTCTGGCCTAGATACCCAAAACAAAGGTAATCAGCAATCGGAATATATCACTAATAAACTTGTACACCTTGTCTGTTACTTGCTTGAGACGGATCTCATTACATCAGTATGTTACTGAACAAGCAAAGCTTTATATGAGTGATTTTGCAACATAAATATAATTGAAATCTTACATTGGTATTTATTTTCCAGAATTTTTCTTTACACAATCATGATAGATTGGGACTGCTCGGAAACCTGTTCATCGTGCCACTTTTCGATCCACCATCATATCAGTGGTTTATTATCCAATCTTCCTTACACCTTACTACTATTGTATGTGTGGCCTATTTTATAATAGCAAAGGTTCTGATGGTGTCTTCTTGCTGAGGTTAGGTCGTATGTTTCGGGTAGCAAGCTAGAGTTTGTGCGTCTATAAAGTGTCTGGCCTCCTTTTACACGTCATTTCAAGTAGGACATATGTCCTAAATTTGTCTTGGGAATTAAGAGTCACTGGGTGAATTCTTTTCTTGTGAATTGAGACAATCACATTATATTAATGAGGTCCTTTTAAAGTCCACAATACTAGTAATAATATTATGTTTGAAGGTTCCAAGCAATAAGACAATTGCCTTGCAACACTCATTGTTTTGTACCGAAGGAAAGTAATAAGTCTGTCCATTAAGTCAAATTCAAAAAATATTAAAAACTAAGTTACTACATACAAAATCATCCTGATATAAATTTCAGCCCTGTCCTAATGTTTTCATTTAACAGGACCATTATATTAATTACAAACAATAAACTCTTCGGCGAATAAAAAAAATTAAGACCCAAATATATTTTCCAATCAAGTTTTAAGCTGATTGAATATTTAATTCGTTCCTTGCAGTCAGAGAGCGTTATAGTCACACTAAGAAGATTTTCAGGTACAGTAACCTTGAACACGCTAGAGCAGGCAGAGTGCCCTATGTACAGGAGCTTACTTGTAGTACAGTAACACTCAGTTTACAGTGCTGTAGTCTGGCCAGATATTAGTACAGTAAGTAAAGGGTACAAGGATCGTTTGGAACATACATTCCTTCACTCTAGGACAAGGAATGTATGTTCCAAATGATCTGCTTTTCAAAATATCATTACTACGTCGAGAATTTCAAAACGTTCCATAAATAAGAGATTGTATAAAACGATGCAATGCTGCATGCCTATGGTTATTGTTAATTTATTTTATGCTTGCTGGACTAAGTGAAACTGGCAGACAAAATACTCTACTTAACCTTAATCACTAAAGAAGAAAACCTGAAAGCTGCTTGAGTCTGCAATAAAATTGAAAATTCGTGTGCAATTGAAACTTTATTGCAAATCAAGTTTATTTCCACGGAGTTCCTGTTTTGAGAACTTTGCATGCTGGAAAAACGAACAAAACAAATAATAAAACCGTGTCTTCGTCTTGTATATTTTCACACGGGGTTGATCGCCTCAGAGAGCACATTTCTTTTTTAATCTTTCTTCATTTTCCAGGAATAATGAGCAGAATTTTCCAAGGCAGCTAAATGAACTTCAGTACGAGAATATTAGAAGTGATGGAAATTTAGGGCCAGATAACCAGTCCACTGCTGCTGCAATTGGTCAGGTAAAATTCTATCGTTAGTATTACTATTTATATCGATATATTTCCTCATTGTTTACTGTTTTGGCCATGTAACCCATACTGGTGGATGCTAATAACATATATTAATTTGAGTAGGCTATACAGTGCAAATATCAAATCCCATCCTTCGTACTGAGCCTCCACGTAAACCGGCAGCAAAGCGAAGTGTGTTCAGCTAGAGGACCGTTGCAAGCTGTCAGACATGTAACATGACATTGTATTGGAATATTTGGAGTGATCCTGCTGCTGCTCACATATGGTTCTATTTTTTTAAGATAACGGGTTTAGAGGTCAGTAACAATACATGGAATAAAACTTCTTTCTAGCTACGATATTCGAAAGCATCGTCCATAGTAAAGGCCAGAAGATTATTTTTTAAGGCTAGATACCGGAAACAGAATATATTCCAGTATCTAGATACGTATTAGGATTGCATAGTGGCATACTGTCGATCCTGCAGGGCATTAGTCCTTTTTTGTGTGTTCTGTATTTTTTTTATATTTTTAAATATTAAACATTTTATACTTTTGTGACTTTTAATAGTGAAAAAAATTACAGGCATCGTGGTTTGGTAAATAACTGACTACAGTTTCTAAAAATAGGCCAAAAATAGAACAGAATAATAATATATGGAATTTAAATTTATGTATTTATATGGAAACATTAATATTATCAAGGCTTTATATAACAGTCTTATGCAATATTCACCTATCTCTTTCGTCTATCGCATTCGCAATAAAATATTTATAAATATTATTACCTATTCTAGAACCCAATGTTCTTCGCAAATGTATACTTATTAAAATACGTATCACTAAGTCCTATTTCTTTATTTAATCTATTATAGGTGCTTACTAAAATTCGTTCACAGGGAGACTAAACTAATAAATGGCAATAACAAGCAATAGAAGATATTTTACTGTAAAAAAAAACCAATAAGAAAAGTAATTAACAAAGTTTTGTACTGAATAAAATGTAAAAGAGGTTTCTGCAGTTTCAAGTCAAGTTCTTGAAGTTTTACAGTGAACAATAATGAGTTTTCTTATTCTTCTATATTGGTTATATTAAAGTGTACTTGTGAAGTTATAACAACCTAGCAGGCTAACTTCTTATTATTATATTCACAATATATTGCATGAGCAATCTAAGCCAACAAAGTGAACGGCAACTCCACTATAATTATTTTTTATTCTTGTACAGATTTTTCTTCCGTAAGATACTGAGAATTTTACCATTATTTGGAATGAAAATTTAAGTTACAATGGCGTACCAATTAATCTGATGGTAAGGAAATTCATATCACGGCTGATTTGAATTTCTACGAACATTTTTAGAGGTTTCCTGTCCTTTTAGCTCCATATAATGTATACTTATAAACATTGTACTTGCGTTTATCCGATAGAATGTTTATGGCTGCGATCTATTAATTAGAAATATAGGTTTAAGGATTGTAAGTAAACATTTAATACAAGAAGCATTCAAATGCTTACTTACATGTAAATCACTTACAATTAATGCACATGTTTACTACTTATTTTTTTGAATAGTGTTAATTGAATTTACAACGGACCTTTTTTAAGGTATTGCAGCAATACAGAGTATAATTGTTTTGTAGAATTGCTTAAATACAAGTAAATTTTAACGGAGCATGAAATGAGTAGTATTTCAACGTGTTACTTTTCTTACCCAAATGTTTGATTAAATAAAAGTGGGAAGAGCCACATAACTTGTTAGTTCCTATTTTACTGGTGAAATGAAAATTTATCACCGTTGAAGCTTAGCCAAGATATTTACTATACGTTTATATTATTAACGTATATAAAAAGTATTAAAACAAATTTTAAAGATTTAACAAATCGACACCATAAAGCAAACTACAGTAACTTGTTATTTAAATGAAACTTGTAATTTATTAACTTAATTTAAAATAAATATGCTTAGTTTCTCGTTCTTGACCTAATTAAAAATACAGAAGAAACATAATCGTATTTACAATTTAAACAGTGCCATTATCGTTTATATTAAGACAAATATTATGTGTGCAAAATACTGTTAATACTTTTATATTACAAAATAAAATTGAACATGACATATTTACACTATTCTAAATATATTATAATCTATATAAAATGTATTTAGGTATTCACTTTTTAGATCCAAACTGGAAGATAATTACTGTTAAAATCGAAGGCTTGAACCGTTTTCTATTATATAGTTCACTGGATGATGTAGATAAGGCTGGAAAAAGTAGATACAATACCGTGATTGATTGCTCACTAAGCGCAGGTGATTACAGCGCCCCAAAAAAACTGAAAGAAGCTTTCATTTGTTTTATGCTTCCCTCAAACAAAACTGGTTTTATTTATATATTATATTTATATGTATATTATAACTATCAGTTATTTCACGTGTAATAACATATATAGTAGTTCAATATTCCATCAATCATTACAAATTTTATTCAGTTTTATAATAACTCAGTATTATATTAAAATACTGGGCATCTAGTCCAGAGCTATGGGTCTTTCTCAGAAGGTTACTGTATGCAAGTAGACGTGCTGTACCTGTCGACAGAGCTTCCCTGTATTGTGCAATCCAATTTGTCTCACACCAATGCTGCATCTCGTCACGAGACAAAATAACACGTGTGACGTAAGCGGACTCATGGTCATATGTCATATGAATAGTAATAACTGTACTAAATAGCATAACCAGTCTTGTATTCTATTATATCTCAAATTTTCTAGTAGTTGGACAATATCTTAGGTTAGGTTATTTATTTTAGGTAGGTTTTGTTAGAATATGTTAACTCTGATTAGTGTAGCTTAGTTGAAGTTAGTTTAGAATATGTAATGTTAAGTTAAATAAGTTTTGTTAGTTAATGTTATAGGTATTTTGGAATTGGTTCGGTTTAGCTACGTTAAGTTAGGATATGTTATGCTAGGTTTGTTTGGATTTAGTTTGGTTTTGTTTGGTTAATTAAGGTTAGGTTTTGTTAGCATTGGCTAGTTTAGGTTTTACTAGGCCATGCTCAGTTACTTTAGGTATGGTTAGGTAAGGATAGGTTTGCTAATGTTTGGTTTAGTAACGCTATGTTACGTTACGTTGGGTGCGGTTAGTTCATTTCAGGTTATATTAGGTTAGAATTTCTTACTTTAGTTTTTGGTTACGTTACGTTAGATTAATGAAATAACTTTATTAATCTAACGAATAAAACCACACATAAATGCATCATACATAAAAATATTGATAGACGCTTATCATTTATAAAACAATTGTTACAATTTTATAAGATATAAGACTACGTATATTTTTAAACATTATTTAATTTCTAGAATGAGCCAAGAGATTATGATAATATAATAAAAATAAAAATGGGCAGCGAACTGGGTTGCTCTGGTTTTATTTCGATTTTTCATCTATTCGTAATACAGATAAGACTTTAAAGGAATTCTACAATAATATCTACCTTAATTATGCCACTCCAAAACTAACATAGGGATCCATGATATTACATATAATTCTTTTAGGAAAGAAAGCTATGAACACTTTCATTGAGATTCCTCCGCACTGAATTGAGATAAAGTTTAAGTTCTAATGAAATGTCTAAAGCAATACATCAAATAACGTGGCAGATTGGTTTAAAATACGAGTTATTTCATTGTTATCTGCTTAAAAATCTAATCACTTTCAAATATTGGGCTATCGAAACAATGCCCTTTAAAGTTGAAAAGCCTAATTAGTTCTAAAATAGAGAGGAGGAAGGGTCATTTTTCTAAATATCATCTCTTATCTCAGTTGGTACACCATTTGAATAGGACGTCCATGTTTATCATTTCAATAGAATGTCCATTATAAAAATGCAGTTCACATATAGTGGTAGCATCTATTGTGTAATACATTGCTCATTCTCCTACAATAATAGTTATAATTATAAATTATTTTCACAATTGATACCATTAATTTAAAACCTTTTTTACACAAATTCATCATTTTGCCTAGTTTTATCCCTACCACACATTTTAACGTAATAACAAGAGAAAACTCTACACTCACATTCAATCAACCCTTCCCACCATAGTTACGGTATTTGTTGAGAAATCGGTTGTTCCATAGTGCTTAGAGACTGTGCATGAAATATTGCAGTGTATTCAGTTGTGCACCTGATGATACAATGAGAATACTTCTTCACCTAGATTACACAATAGTCTAAGTATTTCTGTAGTCAAAACATGCTTAGAGTTTGATTTGAGCTTGTTCGTGTCCAATTTTATTAGGATCTCTTCAGACGAACGTGACTCAAAATTCCAGGAGTTAGTGTGTGACAGCGTCAGATTTCAGCCGCTGCACTAAGAGAAAGGAGAACTCAAAAAAGTCAAAATTCAGTATCATAATTATAATTCGCTGTTTATTGTTCTGAACGTCCCACATGGTTCAGTATTGGACCCAATACTGTTTGTTCTTTGCTTTTGTCAATGTCACTAACAATTCCAACAATAAGACTGAAGGTTGTTAATTGTCGCTCCCGGTTAATTTGCTTGTTGATATTTCTTAGGCCAATAATTAAAAATTTATACTGAATTAAATGTTCTTTGTCAGTGGAGGAACAAATTATAAATCGGTTATGTGACGATGTTCAATTTATGTCCCCATTATCGTTGATAAGTAAATCCGGAATAGTAAATCTTCTTGGACTGAATGTTGTTCACAATTTATTTACCATACTAGAAGTGTAGCTGCTAAACTGTGTCCTTGATGGTTTTCTCTCGTTAAGCTATCAACGACACTTTTTAGAAGTTGAATGTTTTCTACTGTGACAAAGATTCGTCTATCTATTTGATTACCCCTCGTCAAAGGGTCGCCATTAAAACCTACAGAAAAATATTCCTTATAAAACACAAGTTTTACAGCAGCATGACAATTCTCAGCCCTCTTAATGACTGTCAAGACTGTCAGGATTCCAAGCAGATTTTGGATATGTTTTACCGCTAATTTTTCACGTTTCTTGTTTTGCATAATTTAAAAAATTAACTTTCCCCCTGATTAAGAAGAAATATATTTATAATTGACACGTTTTGTTATATGAGTTTTTGTAACATCTTGTTATGGCAAATATCCATTAAACTTTCCATTAAACAGTAACAACATTGTTTAAACAAAAACATACTGCATAAAAAATAAAAATAAAGGAATGTATCAAATGACAACGATGTGTTTGCAAAAGTCATGTCTCAAATGCATCAATCAGCTGATTATAATCCAGGATAAACAACAACAATTATTCCTGGATTTGTGTAATTTAAGAGAAATTTAGCTCTTTGCAAACTCTGTATTGTTTGGTTATTATTTGTCATGTCTGTATTAATTCAGAATCAAAATGTTCACATAAAACTAAGCCAAATATTATATTTGCTATAGAGTTATTAACAAAACCACTCGTTTTATAGTCACTAAAGTTTTATATTTCTGTAAGTTCGCTATTTATGAACGTGTTTTCTTAGATACAGGTATTATATAGGCTAAAATGTGTTCAAATGTTTAACTTAAGAAAATAAAAAATATAATTTTCCCCCATAAAGTTTTGTAATATTATCCTGAAATCTCAAATAGTAAAAAGATACTGTTGTGGACAGTCGATATAATTTTACAGTGTACAGATTATTTTGGCTAGAGACATGTGTTCTATATAGGCTACATATAGGCAAGATAAGAATTACATGATATGCTTATAAAAATGAAATTTTCTATTATTTTGATATTAATTTTAAAAAATAAACTTGATCTAACAATACAAATAAAAGACATATAACCCTGTAATGGAATATAATTATGGTCGGCTAACCAAAATAAAAACATACTTTTCTTAGGAACCGGGTGTAATCATTCAAGACGTCGCCTACTTAAACAGTGTAAACCTCATGTAGTCGTAGACATCTGTAGGATATTATATTTGAAAGATACACTTAACCCTCATCAAAAAGTTATTTATATATATTTTTGAAAATAATATAGTTTTAGAATATTTAAATCATAAATTATATCTAAGTTTGAGATCTAGGTTGTAATTTAGATAAACTATAAAAATATCCAAAAACGAAAAGGCGTTTAGCTATATTAAAAAATAAAAAAACCCTCCGCAATCCTAAGTCCGAAATAAGGGCGTAAAACTACATTAGTTTTAACATTGTACTTATTGGGAAAACTTAAGGTGATTTAACTACATCGGGCTCATTATCCAGAAACTTACTAAGGATGAAGAGTAAGCAGCCCAGGATTGTCGACCGTGCGTCTACCCCAGCTTAAATGTATGTCTCTTCTAGCTAGATATATCCTTATAGGAAAAGACTCACGGTTATTTAATGGGAAGGTAACCACAATCGGCTCAGTATCTCGGAACTTACAGAGGATACTGTAAGCACGCTAGGATTATGTCCAGTGTACCCATCCCCAGCTGGACTGTCTGTTTCTGTACCAGCTCACGAATTGCTGGTGGCTGCGACATACAAGCACAGAATGCGGTGTAACCTTGGACCTCATGGAGCATTAATGTTCCCGGCAAACTGGGCAATGAGGGGAGCTTTCGATGGAAATTCTGCTCTGTGTTGTTGCTAGAGTCCTGTTCAATGTTACCTCGGCAGTTGGTCACACGCTTGGGTCTATCCTGTACCTCTGGGGATATGACGTAAAACTGGCTAAAACCACCAAATTCCAGACTTGCTCTATAATGGATCCTATGGTTAGAGTCTACAGAGACAGGTGGATCTTGGTTCACTGTGGCCCATATTGCAGGGTACAGGTCGAGGGCTGGTCACTCCTGCTTATCTTGTACCTCAAAATAATCTACGGATCGTTCCAGTAGCAAATGATTTATATAAAGCAATAGAGTAAGTGGAGACCTTTCTTTGGTAAGCTGAAGATAAGTTCAACAGGTGTCAGAGGCATCCACTTTATTAGGAAAATCTGCTAATTTGACTAGTTTTCTAACCGAATGTACAAGAGTGATGCGCACTAATATTTTTAACTGTCTTGAAATGTTAGCTGCTCTTAGTAGCACATTAGGAGTTAAAGCAATAACCTACACGATGGCAACTTATGTACTTTTACTAAAATATCTTATGCGACCAAAGTATACATCACAATTCTAGTTAACACAATTCACACAATATTTCATAATAACGTTTACATAGTGTTCAGCGTGGTACAAAACATTCAATATAGCCTACTCAGTCCGTTGTTTAAATGACACTAGGACGCCAGCTTTTCAGTATAAACATATTTTTCTGGACTTTTCTATAACTTGAACAATAAAATTCATTTGTACAATCGTAAACAATTGTATTTATAAGTATAACTTTCCCTTGCAAAAAGGCATGACTTGCAGAGCTTTTAAGGGTTATGTTGTCTACAAAATAAATTACTTTTACCTTTTTCAAAAGTTAGAAGAAACGTAACTTTTATTTAAGTTAGATCATAAGAACATCATTTTCTGAAGTTAATCAAATAAGTTCAGTTTCGGTATTATCAAGATAATGACACTTTGATCACATCCAATAATATTGTAGTTGGTTTAATAAAACTGTGATAGAGATGGTAGAAATTATTACCTACCATATTAATTATTTTTGAGTTTACAAAAATTTTAATCTAAAGTGATTTTAATAATACGTAGTACCGTTTTCGTAACGTCATTGCCGTAGTTAAAAAAAACATTTTACTATAGCAAAAGAGGCAGTATCTTCTATTAATTGCACGCTATGTCGCTTAACCAGGTGTACTTCACACAAAGGACCCTTTGTCCTGATTTCTCACCCGAGCTCTACAGTTAATTGCCAACCGGCCCATGAAAAGGACATTACTCTCTAATTCTGCGATCACACACCAAGAGCCTAATCATTATCTAATACATGGCTTGATATTAACCTGTTCTTAAAGGAATTACATCTCTTCTAGTCGTGTGTATAAACAACCCATTGTACCTGGACATTTAATTTTATTTGAGGTAGTCAAAATGTTTCGCCAATTGAAAATATTTGTTTACGAGGTCCGAGACACGTTTTTTATCTAATTGTTGTAAACAACTAATTTATTTCAAAATACGATTATGCTGATACATGATCAAGAAGGTAATTCTGTGCCAATTACACCTGGTAATCTTTCTGTAATAAAATAAAATAAATTTGCAATGGATTTTCGTATTAATTTTCAGTGATCCAGTGTATCTACCGCCCAAGAAAAATCATATAAACTATTAGGAATAATTTATATTACATCATAATTAACATAATTATTCTGTTGTTGTCTTGCGCCCGTAAATGATAAAATTAAACCACCATTAAAAGCTGTTGTATGTTTGGATTAAAAATGGCACTAATTGTTATAAAATTATTTTAAACATACATATCAAAGATAATCAAGATTCATTATTAAAATTATTTGTGAGATTTTTGGCAGTTGATTATCACAGTAAAATGTCTGAAACTCCTAGAAAGTTCCGTTTATTACGACTAGACAGGAAATATAAAACAAATTAAGTTTTATTAGATCAAGTAAGTATACGTTTCTCAGTTTTAGTTGACAACTTTAAAGCTTCAAAACTAAAACCTGCGGCCACGGGTTGGTTTAACACATACCTCGGTCTCTAACCTCGGTTTAGTTTATCAGAAACCTATATCATTCTTTGGTAAAATATAAAACTCTTTGACCTACGCTCTGTGTGCGTTCCATTTCCATATACATTTTTAACTTGGTAACAATAATAATAAAAAGTTGTAAATACTTGAAAAAATTACATAATATTCAAGAACTTGTATTTGTACTAATATTAATTTATACTTGTACTGTGCTGTATGCTGACCATGTATGGATTATTTAACATAAACACGTATACAAGTAAGTGCATGTGGACGAAATCCTCCAGAGTAGAGTAACACGTAGAGAAAAGGAAGAGGGATGCGCGGTCCTGTCTATACCACTTGTAGCGGGAAGATTTAATATATTATTAACGCTCCATTTGGGACTGTTCCATTGAATATTCGTTCTAAATCATATCTGCAGCTGAGGCGATTATATTTTAAACTGATCTGAACTTGACAAGACATTATCGCGGGCAAAGTGGTATTTATAAACTTCTATTCCAAGTATCTCATTTTCGAGCTACGATTAAAAAATAGAGTAGATGGATTTAATTTAAAATCTATATCTTATGCATTATGCTTAACTTGTTCATTGGTAAGATGAATATATAAACCCAAAGGTTTATATATTCATCTTATTATTCTCATCATTCATTCTGGAATTGAACTTTATGTATGATATAGTTATTTCTTATTTTATACACTTTTAGATTTTAGGCAAAGAAAACCTTTGCTTTTGTATGTAACAGTCATAAAATATAATAATAGCATGCAATACTCGTATTTAAGATGCTTCCTATATGTATACACGACTAAACTAGGCCTACATGAATAATCACTCTCAACTATATTATAACTACATATATCGTCATGACAATTTTAAAAACTTTGACAGACCGATAGGGTCATATGGAATAAAAAAAAGACTGCAATATAAGGTGTGCAACATTTCTGGTAGAGGTGAATTATTTTAGAAGTAATAAAAGTATAATCAAGCTGAGTTTAAACGACAATTTAAACCTAAGACACGGCTTTCAGGTTGCAGAGAGCTTGGGGATGGCGTGAAAGGACAACAAAATTGTTACGTTGTTACTTTATCTACAAAACCACAACGTATTTATAGTATTTGCTTACAGGAATCGAAACTAAATGGCATAAACGTAGATATAAATTTATTGTAAGAACGTTCATGAAGCCACACAGTTGTACTCTTATCAAAAAACACGATATTAGCTTGCACTATCACTACTCACATATTGCCTCTAAGAATTCCTACTTAATTAAATCTGAGTTTTAATTATCTAAAAAAATCTAAAAAAACATATTTATAACGCTTGAATGCTGAATAAAATGTAAATTAAAATAAATGTAAATAAATCAGAATGAACTTTAAAAACGTTTATATTACTCGAATAACCTACTTAAGGGAACCAAGTTTAGGTTATTCAAAAGACCTTTATATGTACGTAGAATTTTATTTTTGTTACAGCTACAGTTCTGCATTACAATCACAATAAAAGGATTTAAGTATTAGATAAACATACAATTTAATAAGTATAATGGTTTTACAGAAACGCTAAGAATGACAAGCGTAAAATATTTATACACCGAATAATGTAAAATGTCATATAATATTAATTTAGAGAAATCTACTAATTGAAAATGCCATAGATCATCATTTAAAGACTATCTGCGAATTCAATGTTGTAACATAAGCAATTTAAAGAGTATGTACAAATTTAAAACAGACACATTCATTTATAGAATTGTTATAAATAGATAACAACTCCTAACACTTATTTAAAGATTGTCAACCCATATCAAATAATCAACAGCTCAGTCTGGACTCAGGGGTAATGACGTGCCTGTACTTAGTCAATATTTATTGGGACAGGGTTATTAATGTTCTGACTCCTCAACTTATAACTGTCACCTGACAGAATCATCTGAAGTTTGTAAATTTATAGCAAATAATCAATAAATCTGCGTGGACTCAGTGGTAACGATATCACTGTAGAAATCAATATTGACTGGGTCGGGGTTATTAACTTGCAAATACCTGAAAGCCCACAGCTTTGAGTGGCTTACGAGATATTCGGTGTCTGCTCCTTGATAACATTGTTATAAAATTTAATTAATTATAGTTCACAATAATACTGTAATCTTTCACTGTAATTAATAGAACATGAGCGAATGAATATCTAAGGGCTCATAAATGAGACACGTTCTATAATTACATATAACAATTTCGGTTTTATTATCATAAAAATATATGCAGTATATGACAAATACTTAAATGTTTCAATGATTTTTATATTGCAATGGATTAACGTAGAACCCATCCAACCATTTTATTTTTATGAAACTATTCAATAATCTTATTTTTAATTTCAATTACATTTTAGTCAAAATTAAATCTTTAATATACCTTACACTCGCCCATGAATGTGTCTGGCGGTTTACCAAAGAAAATATAATTAAAATTGAAGAGTTCTTTAAACAACGAGTTCTATGTACAGAGCTGTAAATCACTTTTACAACGCCAATGCTGAGTTCAGCTCTATCTCACCTTTATAACCTTAACACTGTCAAAGCCATGACTCAAAGAATCTGGAGTCTATGTATGGACATAAAAAGAGATAAAAAAGTCGGTGACAAATACGTTCACAACAAACTCCTTGCAAGGGTTTTAAATTAGAGATAACTTAACACAAGAGAGCTTTTTCTAGTGACCCAAGGCTTGCCATCCTCTGTAAACTGGATGTAGGTGTTGCTATTGCCTTATTAGGTGCACAATAAGTGCTCTACAGCGTTTTAGAACGTTTAAGATTTCAGACGAAGCTCTGAGCAGAAAATAGAGCTAAGTTCAACATCAACCTTTAATCGACCCGTGTTGTAAGCACTTGTCACTGAAGAAATATTTGTTTGTAAACAAATCATCAATAATATTTTTATTGCAAAATAATGAAGTAAAATTCGTTTATATAAATTAGATTTTATTGTAATTTATGTAGGTTCATTAGAGGTCGTTTCTTTGGATCAATATAATAACACTTAAAGTACGTTAAATATTTTTTAAATAGCTCTCACAAGCTTTGTTATTATTATACATACATTCATTTATATTAAAATCCGAATGCCAGTTACTGAGGTATTACTGTATAAGTATACCGGAATAAAAAATAAAAATAAGCTGAAATATTTAATGTTTTTTTTCCTCTAATACTTTATGCCAGAGTGTAAGTAATTAACAAGATTTACAAGGAATTTATTACTTTAATTTATAAATGGTCTTAAACATTCAATCACTTAGAAACAAACAAGATCCCCATACACGCATTTTTATGGGCAATTTTGTGCTTATTAAAATTATTAAGTGAAGTTTGTGTCAAAACAACGGTTACTCTAAAAAGTAATGCTATAAAAAACACATATTTTCAAAAATTATTTTTTTATCATATCTAGAGTATTAAAAGAATAGAAATTCACTTAAAGTCCTCCCAAAATTCAATAATTACTCCTACGTGGAACTTATTAACCCACAATCACACAAAGACATAGAAATCCACAAAAAAAACACTGCACTTGCATACTATAAAATATATGTAAATAATACTGTAGGTTGTAAGACTTGATTTCCGCAACGTAAGAACACAAACGTCAGGTAAGAAGGAGGTTTAATACTTTCGCGCTGTTATTGTTGAGTGTTTTCGGAAAATATTCACTCTTTAAAACACAAAATAAAAAGTTGCATTACTAAGACTGGCAAGAAATATTTTTAGGAGTATATTTTTTCAGAGTTCTGTTTGTTAATATATCATTAGTTTTTTAATATCACTAGTAACTTTGCACAATTGCAGAACTAAAAAACATTAAATACATTACGTAAATAAAATACTCTATATATTATTAAGAAGGGTTTAAATAACGAATTGGCTGCTCTTAAATTTAAGTATTTATTTTTTATAAATATAAGTATTTGTAAAGACAGAAATAAGCCACAAAGATGCAACAGTAATAAGTGTCTTTTATGTGGCAAAGGAGGAGAATCGATGAAGTAGGGAAGGGTCTTCCCTAGTGACATTTATACTGTTGTGACAAAGAAAGGTTGAGTTTAATATTTGACTACTTTAGCAGTTTCCTTTAAGATATGATAAAGGAAACTTATAGCGCCATTCTGAGGGTAAACTGTCCATTTATCGGCCATTGACTAATAAAATGGCCTCTGGAAACATCTGGGTGCGGTTCACGATTGAGCGCCTAGTATGGAGCGCCTAAACATACTCCACTGAATGTCATATACTGTATTTATTGAGAAGGACATGGAATGAATACCTCACGCTCAACTTTCACGTGTGAATAAAGTTTGCTCATTAATATATGGTTTTATGTTTTGTGAGTTTAAACCATGTTGATTTTGATTTTACGTGTATGCTCACGTCTATTTTTTTCTAATAGTTCTCTCCACTGGCCTAGGAATCAAAAGGTTGCTTTCTTATCTTTATTATGTTTATATAATACATTAGATCTAGTAAAAATATTTTAAATATTTAATTTGAGAAAACAAGTACTCATAGTTTTGTGTGGAAGCGTAATATTCAATGAACAATAAACAATGCTAATATGCGTAGGACCAATGGACACATATACATTACGTATTGTGTAAGGTGTCCAAAATGCTGCGGGACGGTTAATGTTTTTGGAACCATTTAAGACATTGATTAAAAACTTGGTACAGTATTACTGGACAACAAATATAATTACACTTATCCAGTGACCCGCTATTTCCTCTGGGGTACGGACCCTCAAGGTGCCGAAGAATATTTTTAAAATAGCATATTTTGTTTAGACAATCTTAATAATAATAAATTACTTACTCATGAATCACTGTTATTCTACCCATTGATGATGGCATTGTAATGGGATTCCGGAGTAATAAAGCGCTCTAGTTCTTCTTGTAGATATATTAATCAACTACCACGACCTTGGTTACGTTATCCTAGTAATTTTATTATAGATTCAACCCATCTTTGAACAGCTGCCATTTCCGATTCAGTTGTCCGTTTGAGGTCAGGTTTGCGGCATAGCTCTAATAATAAACACATTTTATTTGATGCGCACAACTAACGCTTGCATTTAAAAATTTCTTCTGACTCCTAGTGGGTTGTACCTCTAACGAAGGAGCTGGAAACTGATATATTGTGTTAAAATAGATTTTTAATTATTGTCCAGTTAGTCCCATGTTTTGACGCTCTATCTTATAACTTTTGAAAAAAAGTATTGATTTTTTAAATCTAGTGTATACATGTAAATTTTATGGTTAAGCATTTGTAATTACGAGAGTAGAATAGTTTCATAACACTTTTAAACAAATATTTAAAATTTTTGTATTGCAATCCGTAATAATGAAATCTTTCTAGTTGATTCCACACGGTAGAATATGACTGAATAATATAATAGTAATTACAAATACTTAAACCCGTCTCACTTGACGAGACGGCAGTGACTTTTGTGTTCAAATTCAAAGCACGATTGTAATTGGATGTCAGTATAAGCCTCAGGTTTTCGTACTTCTCTGGCTTGTCAACAACACACTTTTCATGTCATCGAAAATTTGATCATAAATGGAATATTGAGTGGGTTTTCATGCAACACGGAATCATAATTTTACGATATACATGTTATTAAAAATTGTTAATTTTTTTATATTTTATTCTGCCTAAGTAATTTTTTAACGTAATTCTTGCTCTTCTTAGTAGTTTCACTGATAACAGGCACATTTTGAAGAAGCATGGTATACTTTTTTATCATTTGCAAACATTGTTTTAGTTATAATCCAAATCCAAAACTCAGAGATATAACCTACGATGGTCTAATTGTAGGTATGATGTAATAGTCTGTGAGACTATCTTGAACAGGGAAGTGAAACAGACACTTTAGTTGAAAAACACCATCTGAATCCTACGCTATATCCCTTAAGTAGTTGAGTTTTCAACGAATTCCTAAAAATCAAAATAAATCAATGAATTAAGTGTTTTGAAGTTTAACATTTTGAGTTTAATACAGAGATCTCTTATAACAGCAAGACGAAATTTTGAATAATTATAAGAGCTAAAAATAACAAAAGCCTATTAAAATTACCAGCTCCTCTGACTACAAATAACAAGCAACTTTGACTGAGCCGTGGGCGGCTGACAGTTGTATGAATCCCAATTGCTCAAACTTTACCGTAAGCATGCTTGTCGCAGTTAGCTATATCCCTAACAACAAATAACAAGCAACTTTAACTGAGCTGTGAGCAGCTGACAGCTTTGTGCTCAACTCACATTATAAAATGTGTTATCACTGATGAGTACTACTTATCAGCTATGTTTCATTTCCTCAGTTTTGTTTTCCAATCTGACTTAAAAACTTACAAACAATGTCTGATCTCAATTTTCTGTTCTAAGGCAATCTTTAAAAACCATTAGAAATTGGCGTAAAAATTTTATTACTCAAAACTCAAATTAATAATATAAAATGATACCCCGTTTGTTTAACAACTTGCAAGAATTTAAACCTAGCAAAACACTACAGCTTATATCTGTACAGTGAAATTCAATATGTATCGTATCTGTGACACAAAGATTGACACTTCTGATGTGTTTAACTGTTGGAAGCAGATTATTACTATTTATTTACTGTCCAAATCTGTCACGGTGTCATCATTCTGGTCAATTGTTAATATTACCTTTGTTACTTTGACATAAACAGTTGATGCTCTCGAGTTGATTTACTCGTATTATTCATCAATGATATTTACGTCTCGTCTAGTGATAAAAATACGATATTAAACTAAACATTCTTTAATTATAATATCGTAGGAAATTGATGCAAACGTGTCCTTCACAACTATGTCTGTAAATGGACAGAACGTCTTTAAAAACGTTTCAAAATTATTATTTATGGAACGTGTTACTATTACACATAAATTTAACGCTCAAATAATTTTTCTCTGCCTAGACAAATGGCAAATATATTTTATGTAAATGGAAACTAAATGAAAACTCTCTTCGATAATCTTAGCTATAACAGTTATTTTTTCACAACTTTAGAGTGATTTAGAGTCAGTATTGTTAAGAACTTACATCAAAATTATATCTTTTATTCACTCAGCTCTCGAGGTGATAATTATATCAGGTTATTTGAAGACTTTCCTTATCCTCTACAGTTAAACTCAATCTGAGCCTGACTAAGATTTCTGCAATAACGACTTATCTTTAGGAGTTAACAACCTTGAGTGTGGTTTGTCGGTATAAATCAGCTTATAATTAGACCAGGTTAATTGGCGAAGTTACGTATCCACTGCAGTTAAACTCTGTCTATGCCTGACTTAGGTTTGTGTAATAACACATTAACGTTAACAGTTTTCAACCTCAAGTGTAGTTTGTCGATATACTCGTATATTAACTGATAACTATAACAGCTTAATTAGAAAAGTTACTTAACCTCTGTAGTTAAACTTTTAAAAGTTATGTATTTTGTTGCTTTTTGAACTAAATTGGAAAATAAATTTAATATTAAACATACAGCTAAACAAATTCGTCATTAAAATAATAAATTCCATGCTTATGAAATTAAAATATATAAATGTATGATGTAAATTATTTCCACTCATTTTCAAAATTAGACATCTTATCTATTACTCTAATATCAACTATGCTTCTTTCATCATGGCCACCAAAAATTTTATGTAATTTCCTCTTTTCACTTTTTTAAATTAAATACAGTTTTAACATGAAAAAACTTGAATAAACTCGTTAAAAGGAGCTAATATTGAACATTATGCCTTCCACCTAACCACTTTTGTTACATAAAGTAATTAGAAATCCTCTGCGGCAAACAAAAAGTTACATTACACTGTAACCTATAACTAATTATAGAACAGAAGATACAGTAGTGTTTAGCTGTTTAATTTATACAACATTGATTTTTTGATAATGATATTTTTTGGCATATTCATATGGCCGCAGATTTAAACCCCAATAAACGTTTCAGTGCGTTTATTTCACCTAGATCGAGTAAAAACTATAAACTTATCAACGTATGAAATGGAATAAATTTAATATTTGAAACAAACATAAAAGATAAAATAAAAACTAACACATTCTCATTCTCGTCTAAAAAAACGTTAAAGAAAGGAAACTGTCTATCCAAATTATATCTGTTTATCTAAAAAAATAACTATTAATTCAAACGACAATTAATCTAGGACAAAATTACATTTTTACTTGAAGATAAAATATATAATAGTAAGTGATAAATTAAAAAATAACCGATTTTAATAAATATGATGGGGATAATACATATAAATAAGAATTAATATGTAAAGGTTTTTAAATTTTTTTCCATGTTTTGTAAAATTATGCATTACATTATGTTTAAAAAGAAAACAAAAAAATATGTTTAATACTTTGTAAATAAATAAAGAGGTCTGTTATTATATTTTTTTATACTAAGTTTTTATTTTTTGTGTGTTCTAACTCCATTGTCCTTTAGAGTAAACATTAGAGGATGTAAATATTTAAATCGTATAATGTAAAGATAAGGAACGTGGGCTTGTTTTAGTTGTAATTACTGACAAAATTTCCTTCTAAACATATTTATTTGTAATGGTTCGGTGTTATTGTACACTTATGTATAAGCTTGTATTTCTGCATTGTTATTTTATACTTCTCAGAGTGTATACGTTAGTTACTAAGAACCTGACAATAGCATACAAATACAAATAATACCAATGTTTTTAAAACCTGAATATTCTGAAATACTTTTAATATTTGATATGAAATTTATAACAACATATATGTAACAATTCCAAGTTTTTAACATCCACCGTATTCTAACCTTAAAGGTTATTGAAATATTTTTAGCAGTAAAAGTTGTTATTAATAAACAGTTAGTTAAGACGTATTTCGTGGAAGTAATCAATACTATAATTTTGCATGAATAGAATGGAGATTGTTTCAAAAATCTTTACTGACAAATAATATTTACGAAACATTTCAGATTATTATTGTACTCTTTAGAATATGTGTTTTATTACTAACAACAATGAATACCTTCTGGTAATTTTTTTTAGAACAATTGCAATAAGCATTTTTCAATGAAGTTTGCCTAAAATCATATTTAATTTCTGGGAAATCATATTGATATAAAAACACTATACATATACAATGTGTTGCTAATTCTTTGTCTCAGTAAATACAAAATAACAAAGCTTACCTCGAAAACTTTAGTTTTTAATATGTTGGTTATCTTAAAGTATCAAAACTGTATTAAAACCTTTTGCCTGAGAATAAACAGTTTTTGAAATTGTAAAATTTAAAATTTAATGCAAATTGAGAAATGATCCCCTAAAATAACAGTTTCCATTAACATAAATTTCAGGTATATGAAATAGGAATATTTAATGTAAATAGATTATGCAATATCGCAGGATATCGTGAATTAGTGGTGGGATTTCATTAATTCAAATGAAGACGATAGGAATCTTTTGTATTATTTTATTTTGTATCCTTGACACACTCAATGCCGAAAAAAATCCATATATATATTAATTTTCATTTAAGTATTACCTGCATATTCCAATTAATAGGCCTCATTTAAAATTTTGTATTTTTATTGTTCCTGAAATATTTTTAGAGTGTGATAGTTTTTCGTTACTAACCGCGAATGCAGTTTATAATTTCCAATTCAAGTATAATCTGGACTGAATACGGGAGAGACAGGTCATTTTTTCAAATAGTTCGAGGATATTGGACCGGTTATTAAGGAGAAGTATTTCACATACCACATAAATGGACAGTACAAGATTATCCAACTACTCAGAAAATAATTAACTAGGATACCTTTGAAGTATGTAAGTTAGAACACTGAAGTCTTGAATTAGGTATTCCAAGAGCATCTACAACTTTTAAATATTGAAAACAAACCATATAAAATATGCCTACTACAGGAATTAAATCCTAATCGTCGTATGAAATATTTAAATTTCTCTTTTTAAGGTGTCGAAAAAGTTGATAAAAGTGATTCATAATGTTTCCAGATGAATTTTATTCCCTGTCTCGATGTGTTAACCAACGATTGGCTGTACTCGAAACACACGAGTACAACAAATTAACATTCAACTTTCAAGATGGCATATATTACTGTAGGTAATTCATTAGTTATGCAGGCTTTGGTTTAAAAAAACTCAGTCATCAAGTAAATCACCAGGAATCACCTACCTAACCTTTAGCCTTCAATGAGTTAAAATTTGACCCTTCTTTTTAAAACAAAACTTTACACTTTTTGCAATATGTAAATTAGGTCCTGGATCAACGAACAGTATCAAGTGCGGAAGTTGGAATTTTTCAAATCACTATTACTTACTTCATAGTGGTGTGGAAGATTTCTCACTTCATATCAAGGTTCGAAAAATTACATTCGGCAAAATTGAAACATTGTATGGAAAAAAGCACGTAAATCTGAACTAAAGTCTAATATAAATTCTAAACTATAAACAGACAGTAAGAACAGTAATAAGTATAATCAAATTTCGTCAATCAATAATTTGCCATTAGTTTTTAACGACTTGGAAAATAATCGATTAGAGGATATGGAATACTGATAATGCTTGACCGTCAAAAATAATAAAATTCTGTCTGATATGTTTTGAACAAATCTACTGACGTCCACAACAAAGTAAGCATTGAGAGTGGGACAGATTTCCTAACAAATTAATTGAATGTATGAATTATTCACAGCCTAATTATTGTGAGATCATGTATGTACAACAAGAACCCAGAGGAAATAAGAAGTATTATCACCTGTTTTGATAGAGCTAGTTAAGGCCAAAGATAATAATACCGTATGTTATAAAATGAGCAAAGTTTGCAAAAAGGAATATTGAGGCGAATCAGTTTCAGCACCAATTATAGATTGCCTATTTTTGTATCTTTTAGGCCTCCTATTGAGAACTATAAGTGGTAATGTATATTTAATATTAGTTATATTTTTCACTGTAACATTTCTACGATGCATCACTTTGAAGACATGTGACAGTGCAGAAATATGTATTAAGTTAAATCGTATTAATTTTAACAACTTTTACCAAATACGAGTGTTCATCTTCTATTGGTATCCAACAATGATGAATATTTACATCTCTGTATTTTATGAAATTATTATTTAAGATATCTCTACCCCATGTGTTTTGTTCATTCGGCACACATATCGACTTCCCACATTATTATTTTTGTTTTTATTTACAAGTATTTTGTGAGAATTTTCTTTCCTTCTTTAAAACCTTGTTTTATTTTATTGATTAATAAAATGCCTGAGATAAATATTCTGGGAAGAGTTGTACGATACTTTTAATGTAATTATCTCTAGACTGCAATTCAGGCTTGAGTAAAAAAATCACATTCGATTTCTTGCGATGTCAATAATTCTATATCAGTCGTTTTTTGAACTTTAAGTGGGCCGCTGTGTCAGTGGGGTACACTGTAATTAGTCTACATCTTTCAGCTGTGTCAATCGTTCTGACCTTTGGGAAAAGTAGAAAGATATGAATTGCTTAAACACTGTTTCTCTTTTACTTCTTCCTCATACATTTATGTACATTAACGAAGGAAAGACAAACTTGTCATCCTGCTCTGATATTAACAGCCAACAAATAATTATGAATCGATAACATATTGGCTCAAAGGCGATTTGAGTCTAATAGCTTTCACTTGAGTAAAGTCAAATCTAAAATCACGATCCCTTATTGATGCCGTTGATTTATTGATGGTAACGTAATCAGGGTCTGCCCCAGTTAACAGCCTTATTTTTTATAATAAACTTACCTGGCCTGAACACAATCATATGGTATACACAAAGCTGTCTTTAATTACATTCACTTTTCTAGTACAATTGCTTATATTTAGAGGCATAACCATTGAAATGTATTATCTTTATGAGTAAAGAAGGTTATATACGCTATTGGATTCTGGGGATCGTCTAGTGAACTGAGGATTGAGACTCTAAAATAGAATTGTTTTCGTTATGTCTGAAGCTGTCGTAGTACTTTATGTAAGCCTTTACTTAGTTACTAAATCTCCTCACTCTCCCAAACATCTACAATAAACTTTGGTTTTAACTTTCTTCATGTATAATCTTTATCCTTTTGCAGAAGGTTCATTCAGTCATCAATACAATGCCAGCCACAAGGGTAACATGGTCTGCCCGATCTATAGATTGAAACGTCTTTAAAACGACGTGCACTATTTACTCCTGTGACACCTGAAAACCTATCAAGTGGAAAACTTTTTATGTCGGTTTCTACCAATATTAGGTTAATTAAACTAAGTGGCCTTATTTGATTGTTTTTTTTTGTTTCATTTGCTTGTGGCCTACTTCATGTAGTAATTTATTTTTACCGTAATGAATGAATTTGATTTGAGTCTAGACCACAGCTAAAGCATTACCCATGTCCATGACATTTTTGTCTTACACTGTGAGCTAATTTTCGAAACGTTAAGATGGCTAAAAGGAATGTGAACATGTCGGAAGGTCCATGATAAAATGCTTGAGAAGAGCACAATACGTTTTCTGGTCATTTGATAAATCCTGATATCTTTGAAGAGCTGAAAATCCTGATTAGAACAATTCTGGAATAGAATATAGTGGGAGGTGAAAGCGACACTACCAAGGAGAACTTGTTTGAAAATTTGTTATAAAAGACTTTTAGTAATTCGAGTGTTAACATACTGCATGTATAAACATCATATTTAATGGCTGACTACTGACAGCTTAATGGAAGGAAATAAGTAAAGAAATAAAAAGATGGTTAAAACAAGATGGTTAAGTAGACATTTTCCAAATAAAAGAATGTAAATCAAAATATATTAAATAAAATTGTCTCAAAGTAGGCAGGAGAAAATATAAAAATGAAAATTAATTTTGGAAATTTAGAGAAGGTAAAATGTAATTATAGTTTGAAATAGATAAATAGTCAAATTAGTGTGGCCACATGAACATAGGGGTTTGTTTATTCCTCGCACAGAATGTTAATTTCTAACCTTATTTACTTTGCTGATGGGTTTAATAAAAATAAATTTATATTTATATACATAAGCATGAAAACAAACAAGATTTTCATCACGACGTGTGACACTAAATGACCGAATTACCTCGTAAAATGTGTTTTCACACTGTGACACTGTTGTCGCTGACATGCTGTCACACGACCTGTCACGGAATATAATATTATCCGTTAACTGTGCAACCGGCATTACCATAATACATATTTTATCCTCGATTTGACTTGTGATATGAAGTCAAGATATGTTTAGTTTAAATATATAATTTATTAGCAGAACAAATTTATTGTTAATAATTTCCACCTATTGCCAGGCTTACCTGTTCATTCATGACAACTTATAAAGTGTGAAAAATAATGCCAACCATGTAGAAATAAATATACCTAATAGTATACCCTTGGTCCACCCACAGCCGAACTGGTACAGCAAATGTAGAACAATTGTTCCAAGTTTCTAGTTCTAGCATATCAATATTCCCTACAAGTAATATACCACCTAGTAATGAAGTGCATCCAAATTCGAACTGATACAGCAAACATGGTGCAAGTGACAGTTCCGAGTACTCAGTCCTAGCACAGTGACTTACTCAACAGTAATATACCTTCTAGTAATCAAGTGCATCTGCATCCGAACTGGTACAGCATACATGGTTCAAGTGACAGTTCAGAGTACTCAGTCCTAGCACAGTGACTTACTCAACAGTAATATACCTCCTAGTAATCAAGTGCATCCGCATCCGAACTGATACAGCATACATGGTGCATGTGACAGTTCCAAGTATTCAGTCCTAAAACAGTGACGTTCCGTAACAGTAATATACCTCCTAGTAATCTAGTGCACCCAAATTCGAACTGATACAGCATACATGGTTTCAAGTGACAGTTCCGAGTACTCAGTCCTAGCACAGTGACTTACTTACTGTAATATACCTCCCAGTAATCAAGTGCATCCAGATTCGAACTGATACAGCATGCATGGTTCAAGTGACAGTTCAGAGTACTCAGTCCTAGCACAGTGACTTACTCAACAGTAATATACCTCCTAGTAATCAAGTGCATCCGCACCCGAACTGGTACAGCAAACATGGTGCATGTGACAGTTCCAAGTATTCACAGTGACGTTCCCTACAGTAATATACCTCCTAGTAATCAAGTGCACCCGCATCCGAACTGCTACAGCAAACATGGTGCATGTGACAGTTCCAAGTATTCACAGTGACGTTCCCTACAGTAATATACCTCCTAGTAATCAAGTGCACCCGCATCCGAACTGCTACAGCAAACATGGTGCATGTGACAGTTCCAAGTATTCACAGTGACGTTCCCTACAGTAATATACCTCATAGTAATCTAGTGCATCCGCATCCGAACTGGTACAGCAAACATGGTGCATGTGACAGTTCCAAGTATTCACAGTGACGTTCCCTACAGTAATATACCTCCTAGTAATCAAGTGCACCCGCATCCGAACTGCTACAGCAAACATGGTGCATGTGACAGTTCCAAGTATTCACAGTGACGTTCCCTACAGTAATATACCTCATAGTAATCTAGTGCATCCGCATCCGAACTGGTACAGCAAACATGGTGCATGTGACAGTTCCAAGTATTCACAGTGACGTTCCCTACAGTAATATACCTCTTAGTAATCTAGTGCATCCAAATTCGAACTGATACAGCATACATGGTTCAAGTGACAGTTCCGAGTACTCAGTCCTAGCACAGTGACTTACTCAACTGTAATATACCTCCCAGTAATCAAGTGCATCCCAATTCGAACTGATACAGCATACATGGTTCAAGTGACAGTTCAGAGTACTCAGTCCTAGCACATTGACTTACTCAACAGTAATATACCTCCTAGTAATCAAGTGCATCCAAATTCGAACTGATACAGCATACATGGTTCAAGTGACAGTTCAGAGTACTCAGTCCTAGCACAGTGATTTACTCAACAGTAATATACCTCATAGTAATCTAGTGCATCCGCATCCGAACTGGTACAGCAATCATAGTGCATTTGACACGTCCAAGTATTCAGTCCTAGCACAGTGACTTACTCAACAGTAATATACCTCATAGTAATCTAGTGCATCCGCATCCGAACTGGTACAGCAATCATAGTGCATTTGACACGTCCAAGTATTCAGTCCTAGCACAGTGACTTACTCAACAGTAATATACCTCATAGTAATCTAGTGCATCCGCATCCGAACTGGTACAGCAATCATAGTGCATTTGACAGGTCCAAGTATTCAGTCCTAGCACAGTGACTTACTCAAACAGTAATATACCTCATAGTAATCTAGTGCATCCGCATCCGAACTGGTACAGCAATCATAGTGCATTTGACACGTCCAAGTATTCAGTCCTAGCACAGTGACTTACTCAACAGTAATATACCTCATAGTAATCTAGTGCATCCGCATCCGAACTGGTACAGCAATCATAGTGCATTTGACAGGTCCAAGTATTCAGTCCTAGCACAGTGACTTACTCAACAGTAATATACCTCATAGTAATCTAGTGCATCCGCATCCGAACTGGTACAGCAATCATAGTGCATTTGACAGGTCCAAGTATTGAGTCCTAGCACAGTGACTTACTCAACAGTAATATACCTCCTAGTAATTAAGTGCATCCGCATTCGAACTGCTACAGCATACATGGTGCATTTGACAGGTCTAAGTATCCATATCTAGCACTGTAAATTTCTCCACAGTATTAAATCTCCTAATGTCCAAGTCCATCCACATCCAACTGGTACACAATAGATGGTGGAGGTGACAGTTGGCAGTCCTACCGCAGTGACTTTCCCCACAGTTATATAACACCTAATGATGAAGTTCACCCGCATCCCAACTGGTACAGCAAACATGGTGAAAGTGGCAGTTCCAATATGAGGGATGGAGACCACACGACACTGATGTAGCTAGCCGGTATGGAATCCTCTGGATATTTCTCTAAAACAATATATACTAGATGACTTGTTGATCACGGAATAAAGGTGCCTGGTCAAAACACTTCTTTAGTGGTTTAGTGGAACTAATATGTTTTTATGCATCTAAACTAAATGTTTCACTGAAAAAAGAATTTAAACTGTTTGCGGATAAAGGTCTTCATCCGAACTCAGTTACCTTTATGTTTCATTATTAAGAGAATTACACTTTTATAACATAATCTAATGATCGCTTTCCGTCCTTGAATATTTTTACAGTTTCCAGCAAATATACATGTACATTTGCTGATTGGAATATCACTACACGTTTAAAACCAACCTTATGTACAGAAACTTCACTTTCTCTACTAAGAAGCAACATAAAACACCACATAAAAGAAATAATGAACAAATTACAAGTTTCTACAGTTCATTATATATTATAACTATTTAGACAAATGATATACTTGAGTCTTGATTTTATTTATATCAGAAACTGTGCGTTGCAAATTCATAAAATAGTCAAAGGGCAAGAGATTAGCTTTTTAAGTTAATCTATATACTCAGGAAGATGGACATTGAGCTTACACGAAAGTGAGGTGATCCACTACTACACTATATACTATAATACCTTTTCTTAGTTTTAATTTTATTTTTTATGATGACCTAAAATCTTACCTGTGTTTACAGCATAAAATGTAGTTGCAATAGGAAATACATAGACGAGACAAAAATATCAATAAATGCAAGGATAAAAGAGCACAAAGAAAACATGAGAATGGATCTCATAAAAAAGTCAAAAATTGCAAACCATTGTTGGTCCTAAACCATCATATGACTTGCGATGAAGCCTACATAATACATCAGGAACCACATTTCTTCAAAAGGAAATTAATATAGGCAACATATATTAAATTGGCAGACCAACTAATCAGTCAACCATCAGTCGAGACTAGGCCGCTTTGGTTGCCAATTCTAAAAAATGACTAAAATGAAAACAAAAAGTTTCAAACGGATCAGATATTTGTAATAAACTAATGTGGAGTCACAATATGGTTTTAATAAGTTCGTCTAGCATAAACTAATAATAATAATAAAAAGGCCTTTTCCTGATCCCCTTCCCCTTTATTTCCGCTTCCTTGTTTCTTTCTGCCGTGACGATTACCATTTGCTTTTAGCCTCTGTTGAGTCGTAGGTGGTTGGTATACGAATGTAGGCGTATGGTGACCTATATTCTATAGTTCAGTTTCAATGATTAGTGTTGTGTATATGTAGTTTTATATTAAGTGCAAATTTTAGAGTTAGTTAAGTTGACTCACAACATGGTGGTTGTGATCCCTGACTTAGGCGTGCCACAACGCTTTGGTATGATTAGTTTATTTTTACGTAGTTTGTAATTATGTATTAGGTTAGTTATTTACCTGAAGAAGAGATCAGATTGCAGATCTCGAAACGTGGGGTTACTGAATTTTTCTTTCACTGAACGATGGAAAATGTCCGGTAAATCATGTTTCCTTCAATGCACCTTTAATTTGGCGCATAATAAAGTATTCTACAAATATATTCAATAATCTCATAAAAAATAAATTTAATTGAATATATTATTGTAATATGTTGCTGATTTTCGAATAAGGTATTCATCGTTGTCAACCAAAGCTAAGTACATTTTTAAGTAGATGAAGATTGTGCGAAATATCTGAAATTTTAAACTTATTTTTACAATAGGGGTACAAAATGTACTACTGTAGGCGAACAATTATGATAGTTATTTTGTATCAATCATTTGGAAATCTATTTTTGTTTATATGTGATATCTCTTCCAACTCAAGTGTATAACGTTTTAAATGTAACTATTTGAATAATGCACGGGTTATCGAAATGGAGCTAAGACCTTTTTGATAAAATGAAATCTACACTGAGATTGCTTTACTTTCAAACCCCTTATTTTTAACTAAAACAGTAATGTAATAATGACTGTTATTATTTCACAACTCGAATATTGTCAGCTTCTACTAAACTAGATGTGTAATTATTTTATTCAAGCAAAAGATGTACCTTTTCACTATTTCACACAGAAAAGGAACTTTGACACAAGCTACTAAAACAATAAAAGTGTAATGTAGAACGAGAATACATGTAACTGAGGGAAACAAAACCGGCTCAAGGCACAACGAGAGTGCTGTGCTAATGCCATTAACTCTGTTGTCTCTTACACTGTACCTGAGTTGTGCAATAAAGATATATAGGATTGTATAGTGTACATGATCACTAGATGTTACTGTTGAAAATTTGCTCACATTTTACAGTTAATCAAACAAATCCTTATGCTCCCTAGTGAAACCAAACTTCATTAAAAATTAAACTATAAAAGGTATCGTGTCTCATATTTACAAACATCGTACTTATGTTCTAATCTATTCCTCTAAAATGGTTACTGTCATGTGTTATATATGTTGCTGTATTTGCTTCAGCTGTACGGTTTAGGTTTTTTTGTATTTGTTTTCATTGAACGGATTTAAGAATGTATTTGTTTCTGTAATACGGTTTGGTATGTTATTGTATTTGTTTCAGGTGTACGGTTTTAGGTATCTTTTGTATATTTTCAGTGGTACGATTTTAAGGTAGTTGTTCTTATTGTTTCAGGTGTACGGTTTTTATTATAAAATATATAAACAAAATTAAGTAGCAATTTACCTGACGTTAAAATAATTCTTGTGAATGGAGTAGAAAGTTTTACGAATTTTCGTTAAAATGAAGAATTAATTAAAATCACAAAGAGCGTTTATACAAATCTTATTATTATATACACTAAGCACATTATTCTAAAGAGTTGCCTATCATGTTGTGCATTGATATTGTTTTCTAGTATTTCCATTTTAAATCAGTAATTACGTTATATTGTATTCTTAGACAGATGTGATAGATACACGTTATTTTAATATTTTTTTACTCGATTTGGTTTATTTATTATGCAAGTTCTCTGTCTATTTATTTTTTTAACCGTCAGTATCATCATCTATTGCATTTAAATTTATTTCACGTATGAACATTAAATTGCCACGCTTTATAATACCCTAAATATCCAACAAGTTATTCATTTCTTCATGACATGACAATACCTACGGACAATTCAGCTAAACACAGAGCAATAATATGAAAATAAGTTTCTATTAAAATAAATATTATCAATTGAAATAAACAGGTATTACATTGACACTCAAAAGACTATTGCTAACAAACACTGTTGTTCAACCAGATCTACATTAGTTTTAGAATGTGGTTATAATTAACACTTCTGTACAAAGTGAGTTTAAGTTTTAGCTGTCGATACTATAATAAAATATATTAGAATTCACAGGACATAAATAGTATTCAAAAATAATGATTTGAAGCTTATTCAACTGGGTCAAGTAAACTGTTTTACACTCACGAATAAAATTTTACATTTCCTCTTTACAAATAGTTAGGCAATTAAGTAACTAAATAAAAATTAAAATTTTAAAGCTAAAAATTACTATGATATTTAACTATCACATCAACCATGCGCTTAAACTGTGGCATCTCTTCTCACTAAAATTATGCATCCTGACCCTACAAATGCTTACCGTACATGCCGTTGTTTTCCTAGCTTAATCAATTCTGTTTTTGAGTCCACAAAGAGTTCGTATTACAGCAGTGACAATAAAACAATAAAAATATAAAAAACAGACATAAAAATTTTTGGAACCCGTTTAATTTAATTAGATCTTGAGGTCATTTAGTTTTGTCTTCACTAAAATGTGTAGGATACAAATACTTTTTTAAACTATGTACACTATGATGTGTGTTTGCATTTGAAAAATTTGATTTTTCGAAAAGGAACTCTCTTTTTTTGCAAATCCCTCTTTTACAGCTTTTAAATAATTTTAAACAAATGTATGATCTCAATTTGCTGGGAAATCTATTCAATCAAAACATCTGCAGAAGTCGTTTTACCTCTATTAAATTTAGTCGGGTTATCTGGAACACCATACTTGTACAGTAACATTAAATACTCGTACTTTAATTATTTGTTTCATATTAAGTTCGTCGTTTGTATGATATAATATTTACATAGCACATGCAGTCCAATTTTCCAGAGTAATGTAATGATGAGGACGGACACACATAATGATATGGTGTAATAAATTATGGTTTATCACATTCGCTATGAGAGGTTACAGCAATGGGGGTACGCTCTCAATAAATAACTCTGCACCGTTTGTTAGCCTAAGCGTTAGGGTATAAAAAAAAATAAACATATATGATATCAGGCGGTAAAATATTTAAATAGTATACAGACACTGTCGTATGCAAATTTTATTAATATTAAAAAGTAGTGTTTAGTTTTATTTATTTAGATTTAGTGATATATAACACACAAAAACATTCAAATCAAGGAAAAATTTAATATTTACTATAAAAAGTAAAAGTATTATTGGCGTGCAAAATAATGTTTTTATATACAAAAAGTATTCCAGCCGACAGTCTCCAAGTTAAATAATTTGACATCTTACACTCTATTTCTTGTAAATTATTTTCCATTGCCAGTACAAATCTCGGACTATTTAAAATTGTTTGCTGCACATTTTCAAACAATTTATTATGCATTAAGAAATTAGTCCACAATATATGTTAGAACATAAGAATTTCTGCAAAGTTGCACAGCTTTTTAGGGTAGGGTTATTACAATATAAAATTTGAATTTATCTCTATTTTACCTTTCGGTTAGTGCTGCATTGTGAAGGTGAACACACAACAACAGTATAAAAAATGCTGAACGTGACTGTAATTATACATGGTAATTAAACCTTCTTAACAGCATATGTACGCTCAGTAAGGATAGATACTCGCTTCTCCTATCTGCCAATACACTGACGAGATATTTATCGTGAACAACCCACCAAACACACTCAATCAATATACTCAATATTTAATTTTTGAATGTAAATTGTTATGTTGTGTCTTAATCACTTAGTAAACATAATTTAGTTTTAAATGTCATTTGCGACATTGTAACTTTAGAGCTTACCTGGAAGAGATGACGTTTTAGTCCTAACTTCGCCTAAAATGCCATAAGTAAAGGCATTTTTCATTTCACCCCGTAACGCCAGCAGTGTCCAGTGTGGTAGCTCCTCAGCCTACCAGCGAATGCTTCTGCCCATGCTGAGTGTTTTGTTTAGTGTGTTATCCCGGTAAAGTCTACTGCCTCCTTGACTGACCGCGCCACTGAAAGAGATCCGCCTCTGTCTCCTCCACCATGTAAAAAATGAATTTATTTCCAATCAATATAAAAAAATTATAAACATTACAATTTTTGAAAAGTAACTGACCGCTTTTACAAGTAGAGTGGCCATGTGTACTTGTTGACACTGAAATTGTCCTGACCACTGGAACATCATTAAAAACATTAAAACTACCATTGAGGTTTTTAAAGCTGAACACCATTTCATCAAATTAAGAAATATAGGGCTCAATCCAACACCTACGTGCAAATCGATGACATGACGCCTGCAGAATAATAAATCATGTATGCTCTACCTCAACACAACATGGAAATATCCTCCCCTAGCTCATCATTCACTGACAACCCGAACAGGAAACATTAACTGCGATTCAAGGTGAGTGAAATCGCGGGGTATAGTCAAGTTCGCCACTAGCTGGCTTGGTTACAGCAACGAAGAGCGGCAAAGACAAGATTAAGTAGCATCTGTAAGCCAGGAGCCAGACTACCACAAATCGATTGTAACGACCCAACTACTCCAAACATCTGCAGCGTCTTGAATGAAGGGGCGAACGGAACGATATTGCGGCTTGGACCACCGCAACATTTTCAGCTCTTGGAGCAGCTGGAAAATATTAATGTGTGGAAAAAGATTGGCCTAAGGACAGTTTAAATATGCTAAAAGTGAGAAACACGTACATATAAATTTTGAAAAGTAATAAATTCACGTGTACACAATCCTATAGTTATGAAAAAAAACAATTTTAATATTCAAGTAACGTCGAAACAAGTGAATAATAATAGTCTTTTCTCTACAAAAATTTGAATTAGAAATTTACCATAAAATGTGAACCTTATAATACTGTAAATTCAACTAAACTGAACTTGTATAATCAAGGTAAATGTGTACTTTATTTCAAAATTGTTTATTCAAAGTAAGTTTTCTAAAAGCTATAATTATGAAATGTTTAGAATTATCAATGCTTGTAGTTAGTTGAATACGAAACGGTTTACACCCGATAGAAGATTGATATAGAAATAATGAACAAAAGCCTTTTAAAGGTCATTAAAATAGTTATAAATTTTGCGGCCACCAGCAAAATTTAAACAGAGCCATCAGAATCCCATTACCATTCCTCAATCCTTCAGCAAACTCATTAGTGTATCGATCACGATTAATCACTTCATTATTAACCGTCAACCTATCATCACTATCCAGTAATTAAATTACCTCTGATATATTTCACAAATTAGTGGATAAATCCATTTGATAAAAAGATTTTGTCGATTACCTATTATTTGTCATTTCGCTATATTTTATATCCCATAGACTATATAAATATATTTATTACGCATAGCAAGACTTATTATGACTTTCGCAACTTTAATATTTTATATATTGAAATTAGTAAATTAAATATGTAATTAATTTTACAAATACCATCGTAAACAAATTTAGATGGCTGAAATTTTCATACAGGTAATAACACTATCAATATATTTATACCATTTTATAATAATCTAATTGCAGGGTGGCGCAGAGAAACGGGAAATTTTGAAATAATCATAATAAACCAATGAATTGCACAAACAGCTTTTTAATGCTCAAAGAGTGGAAATTACATGAGAAATGTTGGAAATAACAATAAATCTAACGTCACTTTTTAAAAGTAACATCAGTTAAGTGCTGTCCATTGCGCCTAACTTATTCATTCAATCGATTTCGAAAACATATCATTGTGAGAAAGTAATGTGTTCTCTGGGATAATGGCGACGTGTGTTCTTCTTCAATCTGAGTCTTGAGCTCAAGAAGATTTCTTGGCCTAGTCTGGTACACAACGTTTTTTTAGATGTTCCCATAGAAAGAAGTCGCATACTGAGAGGTCTGGAGACCGTGGAGGCCAAGTGACGTTAGCGTTCCTTGAAATTATGCGCTCCCCAAACAAACGCCTCAGTACTGCCATTGACAGATTGGCAGTGTGTGAGGTGGCTCCATCCTGTTGAAACCAGGTTTGCTGAATGTCAATATCTGGAAAAAGCATTTAATGCCATGGAGCAAACAATGTATTTAGCATATGAACGTAACGTTCAGATGTGACAGTAACAGTGGAACCATTACCATCCGAAGAAGTAATTATCCCTCGACAAGACACTGCACACCATACAGTAACTTTAGGGCTGTGTAACGGACGTCGATGAAGTTCACCGGGATTTCTGCGAGCCCGAGTAACGCATGTTGTGCTTATTGACATGCTCATTTAAATGAAAGTGGGCTTCATCAGACATCCAAAAATTTTCAAGGAAATTTGCGTCCTCATTGATTTCAGTAGCTGTTAACAAAATTGTAAGCGTAATTCACCGTCATTTGGTTTTAGAGCTTGAATAATCTGAAGCTTTTAAGGATGAAACTGCAGGCCGTGCAATATTCTTTGCACATTCCGATGCTCAAGTCGCAATGATGAGGCGATTTTTCGTACAGAACGACGCGGACTCCTTTCTACTGTGACGCGCACTTCTGGGGTTCGAGCAATCACTATACGCCCAGGAGGTTTTTTCTTTAAGGCCGAACCAGTCTCTTCAAAATTTGTAACCCATGATGGTATGGCATGTGAAGAAGGAACTCAACCGCGGGGAGGAATATCATAAATGGCGTCGGAACACTCGTTGTGCAGCTGTTACACTATCGCCATTTTTGTAGTACGCTCTCACGGAAACGCCACGCTCCTCACCACTCCACTGCTCCATCTCAACTAAATGACCGTTACTACTTGGCATCATGACTTCCATCCCCAACTCCTACAAGACTTCCAGGAGTACTAACAACAACTTCAAAATTTCCCGTTTCTCTGCGCCACCCTGTATATCTTAGCCTCTGTATATGTACGTGTTACTCACGTAAAATCTACTGAAATGCTACATGGACAAAGTAAAGTTACAAACACCTTGAGAACTTTGCTCCGGGCTATGCCCCACTGATCCCTAAAGCTGCGAAATATAGAAATTAAATTTAACCAAATGTTCTGTGTAAACATTGATTTATGGTATTTTTTAAAATTGCAAAGTGTCATTCTCAGTTTTTTTTTATTTATAGACTTTAAAACATAGAGTAAGGTCAATTTTATCAAAACGTCTAATATCTTAACCTTTTCTTCAACCGCTGTTGAGCACAGAATAAGAAAATGTCCGGATATTTAACCACCTTGTCTGAAACGTCATAAACAATTTTCTGGACGTCGTTCAATTTAAATAACTTATTATAAAGTGCTTCCTCTCCGTTCACTTGAGCTCCTGCCAGTAACAAGGAGGGAGCCTGACAACGATATATCCCCTTTCATTGGCTAATAGTTTGGGTTAATAAGTTTCAGGTTTAGTTTTACATGGAAGAATCTTCCTGAGAAGTTCTGGTGTCGTTTCTTTCATGCAGTGTTGTCGAAAAATTATAAATTCTATAATATATAATATGCTATAATATTGTAAAAAATATTTGATCTAGCTTATTTCACCAATTTTAGTTTTAAATATCCGTTTTCTTAAAATCTTACTAACTTGAAAAAGATTTCGAACATAATTTTTAGTTTTCAAAAACTGGTATACATGATTAAATATATTTTTAAATTATATGTCCGTAATCAAAATATAGGCTACGTTATTATCAAAATTGTTTTTAAATATTATATCTTTGTAAATATCGTTACTGAACAAATCCTATTCAAGTTGCCTCATATAAAGTTTGGCGTATAACAAAGCTTTGCTTGTTCCTTTGGCTGAGCCTTTTTTATAGTTATAAGTGATCTTAAAAAACTAAAGCAATTCGCTCAGTGTTTCATATAGTAAGTAATCAGAATTACCAAGGGTAACTCCCATACGAACAATTTATGTGTGCTGATCCAGGGTGAGACCATAATTTCGGCACTCAAGGAAGCTGGTTGATGGTAAATATATCATTCAAGAATACCTCAAGACATTGTAAATTCCTGTCAAAGATGCATTCTTTATTTTTTTATTAATTTTCTTTCTATCTCATAAGAAGTGGCTTGTCTTTTTCGTACTTATGAATTAAATTTGCTGTTAAAAAAGATTAGCTTTCTTGTATATGCACTATTTCTGAACACTTTTAAATGTATTTGTTGCAAACATCTTTTTGAAGTATTACACTGTTATTAGTAAGTTTAGCTTAAAATAGATATGCTCCACGATTAGCTGTGTTAACAATTTTTGCCGGTTTCCACTGCCAGAAACTTTTTGCAGTCAGCTTATACAACACCACTAATTCAAAAACTTCTTTTATAACTTCTTAAAAATACTGCAATATCTTATTTGGGTTATATATTTTTTATCTTCCATAAAGTTATGGGGTAACAGAGCTTAGGGTATTGGCATAAAAATAACCACAAATGTCAATGCAGACAAATGGTATTGCATTGTCTATATAAAGTGGATTTAGCTTAACTATAAGAAATATTCAGTGGAAAATAAGAGTTAATAAAACAGAACTCGAATTAAACGAAAAGTAAGTTACATGACCCGCACCGTAAGGGAGATAAATAATGAAATATTTTGTGCTTAGCACAGACTGATAAAGAAACCATAAAATATTGGGTGTATTCTAACACTAAAAAAGATTGGTTTAATTCTTCGAATATTTGGTGTGCACACGGTTTGAGGCAGGCAGCAAATCGAAAGAAATGTTGTAAAAACCAGAGTAACGTTCTGTCAAAGATAAGACTTGATCGATATTGGGTGCTTTTACCGTATCCAATATACTCCAACATATGGTTTAGATTTATGTAATTACGTTTTTATCCTGGCAGCGAATCGAAAGTAATGTTGAAAGGGTAATGTTCAGTCATAGATAAGCCTGATCGGTATTGCGTACTTTTGCCGTGTCGAATATACTCCAACAGTATATTGATTAAATCACGTTTTGATACTGGCAGGAAATCTAATGTAATGTTTTACAAGTCTGAGTAATGTTCAGTTAAATATAAGCCTGTTCTGTATTGAGTAATATTACCATATCCAGTATACTCCAATACGGTATTGTTTAAATGTTGAGAATACCTTCATTCACATTCATTTTATTGCTGCGTCTGGAATCTGATAACAACTCGTGTGTGTTCAAATGAATGCTTTTTATTGCTCTAGTAAAGCATTTTGATTTGGAATTATTTTACGCTTGAGTTATAATCTAATATAACACTTACTTTTCAGGAAAAATTATTTCATTTGCAGTTACGATTTTAGTATACAGAATGTTATAAAGTAGTGGTATCTTTTTAAGTGAACACAAAAATATGGGTATTTATTAAATAATTTATTTTACATGCAAATTTTATAATAATTATTTTAGTAACTGTGGTAGTGAGCATCGTGATAGTGGCATGACTGTTCTCTAATGGTCATATTACAGCGTAAAGTATCTGACCTATTTGCCAAAAATCTTAAAATTGTATTAATACTGTCAGTTAATTATATTCGTTAGTAACATATTTCATTTTAACATCTGAAATTTTCCTATGTACTATAGTTCTATATTTTGCTTTAAAAATATTGGCGTATTTTAAACATTTTTAAAGTATGCTTTGAATCACTATTAAAAAAATTTGATTGAAAATATTAATAACATTGCTTGTGCATATGCAAAATATTTACTAGTGCATAGAATATAACTAAGAAAAACGAAATAAAGAGTTCTATATGCATGGAAATTTTTATAACTAGTTATTACTTGCATTAAACTTAATATCGAGAGTATAAATCTGTAAGACTCATTTATATGACTACGTGTATCGTAACAAGCTTCGGTAAATTTCGTGGTCACGAGGGATGTCACTGTCTAAACTTGACCTTAATGACAGTACACTTACCACAACATAAGACCTGGTATAGGTAAAGTCTTATGAAATATTCACATGTAGTTGTTACAATAATCTGTTAACCCGATACAATTTTTTGAGTGTTATGAATTACACCATAACTATAAAGTATGCAATAGATATGTACTAATCAATTTTTATATACAGTTTATAATCTACTTCAATATTAAAAACAACGTATATAGAAAATTATTGAACAAACAATATTATTTAAAAACTCTGATTCTAATATATGAATGCAAAAAGTATGATATTTTTTATTAAAATATAAATATTTATGATAACCCGTCAAATTGAGGAAATTAATTAAAACAGATGTTTATACAATATCGATTGAGGAACTAAAACATACAAACATACAAAGTTTTTATCTGTTATATATTTAGGCTAGAAACGACAAACTGAAACATGATGATGTTTTTAGATATAAATAATATAAAAACTTTTCTACTGTCATTTGTCGGTAATATTCGATATGTTTAAGGGATTTTTACTCGCTCTGTACATTCATGTCTCTCGAGGTCTTGAATTTCACAGATAAGTCTTGTATGTACCGCTGCTGAGCCTATAAGCCGATCACTCAATCTCATATATACAGATCTAACATCCCTGTAGAGCTTACGTATCATGGAACCGTATTTGTGATAGTTCAAGTACTCTGTGTTACCTGGTTGAGGATATTACTGTAGTGAGAAATTTTCCATAACATTAATTCCAGCAATTATTTACTCTTATATACGTTTAAAATTATTACAAATCTTCTAATATTTTGTAATTCTGTAGTATCAGTAGTTTTTTTACTGATTTGTAATGCCAACAAAATTTTATATATAATTTCAAACAATAACGGCAGAAAACCCGATTGTTTCATATAACATTCTTGTTCTAAGTCGTAATAAAGATAAAAATCTATTTAGGTTTTGAAGAACTACACGTTTTCTATTTCTAACAAAAATACCTAAAACAATATGCAAAATATCATAAAAATATCACTTCGCTTGATTTTAGTTGGAACTAAATTAAACTTTTAGGGCCTAATTAAAACAGAAGATAACATGTTAAATTTCGTTTATGGACCACTATACATATGCTCTTGAATGAAGTTAATCTATTTAGCATTTAATTGAATATTTCTTTTTTTACTTCTTTTATAAACTACTTATATATATAAAAGTAAATTAAATTTATATATATATTTATATTTATATATATATATATAAGTAAATTATTTATATATATATAAATAATTTAAATATTATAATCATTTTAAAATATCACGACCTTATCATATTACATCACAAGTGGTTCTTTAAAAATCTATTAAGTCCGACTTGGGAGTTTCTCTAGATTGATCTAAAATAGTTCTACTGTTACTGAAATTTGGACGCTATTTAGACAAATACACGGAATATTGCATACTAATTGCGGACGAAGCCGCAGGTATGTGCTAGTCATATATATATATACCTAACTTTTATCAGGCTGATTCCATAGTATATAAATTAAAATGCCAGAATACATTTTCCTATTAATTAACATAGTCTTCAAATGCATCTTGTGCCTTGTGCGTTGTGTACTAAGGAGATGCAAAAAAGTCTAAATGGATTTTTATCAGGAAATAAGTATATATGAGGACGCTATTAACTTAACTTTATTCTAAAGGAGGTTAAATCGATTTAATATATTAAATGTATTTAAAACTATTTAAATTTACTTAAAAATAAATTAAACTCAACCCGCACACTAAACAGGTCATTAGCAGAGGAAATACAAACTTTATAATGAACGAGAAAGTGTATAACTGTCAAGTGTACAACAGCGCACCGTAAGTAATCAGTACTTACTGTGTGTTCTTGACAGTGGGTTGTGTATTTTATCATATATACCACAACGGTACAAAGTGTATAACTTTCAAGTGTACAAACAGCGCACCGTAAGTAATCAGTATTTACTGTGTGTTCTTGACAGTGGGTTGTGTATTTTATCATATATACCACAACGGTACAAAGTGTATAACTTTCAAGTGTTCAACAGCGCACCGTAAGTAATCAGTACTTACTGTGTGTTCTTGACAGTGGGTTGTGTATTTTATCATATATACCACAACGGTACAAAGTTGTACAACAGCGCACCGTAAGTAATCAGTATTTACTGTGTGTTCTTGACAGTGGGTTGTGCATTTTATCATATATACCACAACGGTACAAAGTGTATAACTTTCAAGTGTACAACAGCGCACCGTAAAGTAATCAGTATTTACTGTGTGTTCTTGACAGTGGGTTGTGCATTTTATCATATATACCACAACGGTACAAAGTGTATAACTTTCAAGTGTTCAACAGCGCACCGTAAGTAATCAGTACTTACTGTGTGTTCTTGACAGTGGGTTGTGTATTTTATCATATATACCACAACCGTACACATCTCTAAATGTACCACATAGGACATTTATATACAATTGAATTTCTTTTAATTTAAAATGCACGTTAAACCATTTTATTAATTTTGAAAAGGTGACACGTAGCTAGTCCAACTATATACTCTGAAAGATCATAGTCTTAATGTTCCATGGTAACATTTCAATTTATAAGGAGTAAGCGTTTGATAATATTTCATTAATAACCATCAATAATCTCAAATATTAACTATATTTAATATGTTTGCGATCGTGGTGGCCAATCCTGGGTGACAACAATTGAGGTTATACTTTTCGATACTCTGCAGTCAGGATTTGTAAACTCTACGCCTTAAATTTACCTAAAAATACCCTTCAGATGTATCGTAATTAATTAAAACCATGTAATTTGTAATTATTACTACATAAATCGCTTTGAAGATGTATTGGAAAGATCATGTGATTAACGCCAAAAACCATGTGTGTGTGGCCTAAAACGCCATCGATCGAAACAAATATTGCACAAGGAAACTTTCGTACTGCGGGGGTCAGTGATGTAATGTTATTCCATTCTTTAATAAAGATGATTAAAATGTAGCCTAAAATACTAGATCTCTAATAGCAGTATAGATATTGGTAACTCTGTGAAGAGTTATTTGTATAATTGTATAAGCAACCTGCTGCACAAACTAACGTGGTCTTGGTGGTCCAAAGGTTCAACATATAATGTTCTGATGTATAATCGCCAGAGAAATCCAGTCACTGTCGCTGACACATGACGCTTTGAATAAATAATGACTCTTCCATTACAATGTATTGCCGGATGTGTGAGCGTCTGCCTGCTTCATGTGGTTTACTGCACTTTGTTTCAGCAGAATAGGAGTGGAGACGATTAATACTGGATAACAATATATATGGACCTATTCATATCCCCGGCCATTTAAATTACAGTGGATTCATTCATAAATTTTTGTATAAAATCGTAAATTTATTCTTACAAAGAAGGAATTTATCTACGTGTTTTTATAACTTTGTTTAGTTATTCATTATTTTAACTCACATACCATTTTAATAGATACATATTTTCAAAATCCACAGCTATATTTATTGTTTAAGAATCTACATTTCTTCCTAGGATTAATAATAGAGTATGGGGAAGATAGAATTTTTTTTGGAAAACATATGAAAGTAGATAAAACAGAAAAAGAATAATAACAAAAAGTAATGATGAAATTAAAGCATCTTTTTTTTATAAGTAAATGGCAATGAAAGTAAAATAAACATAAATCTACAAAAAATTTGATAGGGCTGTTACGAGCATATACAGGAGTACTCTATATAAAAGACAGTAGTCTAGTTATTTTGTACGGGCTTTCTACCATATTCAGTTCAGAGAGCAAATTTTCGTGTTAGTTGCATTCTCACAGTACGGTTATAAATACAACAAAGAGTTCCGTGAGACAGCTCTGTGGTAGGGACAGATATATGATCTGTTTTTAATGACCATAGTATGTAAGACGTGTAGAGCTACATCTAGGGTTAATCTAAAGTGACAAGATATAGTTAGCGCTAGTCTTCTATTTAATTTTTCTACTTATATTTTAACGTAAACCTCTACTGCAATCCTAACAATGTAACAAACATGAAGTAATGCATGCAAACAGTACAGATGTGGTTGAGCCATAAAGCTCTGCAAGTGGACGTAGATTGCATCAAGCTCAATAGAATAATGTTGTTATAAATTTGAAAATTGCATAAAAATACAACTGTAGAATTCCTAGATCTGTACAATCAGAGTCTTAGATGGTACTAGTATATATTTGAGGATTTAAATAGTTTTAATCTAAATTATATATCATAAATTAAAATCCCCTGTATGTAAAACAGTATTAAGTGGTAACTGTACCAAATGGTATTGTGTCACAGAACACTGAGATAGAGTTCGATACAGAGCTGAAGACAGAAGCGCGCATGAGATGGATGCCTGACTTTGACTACGCCTGCAATATCACATTCTTGTAAGCGATTCCATGTAATCTATTAGAGAGTTTAAGCAAGTAAAACTGTTATTACGGTCCCTCTCGCAATACAACTCAAGCCCGGGGATGAAATGTGTGCAGGCCATAGACTCTGGATAAGTTTGAGTGATCCCGAAACTTCATTAATATTTCATAGTGTGAGCTTTAATGTTGGTGTTTAAACACCAAACTGTATCCAAATTGTTTCTAAGATATACATAAATAAAACATTAATTAGGTTTTTAATACATTTAATTAAAATATCACGTTACCAACACAAAAAATAGTAAAAACTCAGATAAAACTAAACCGACAAATTCATATTGAGACGTTAATATATCATGTTAATTCATATGGTTTTCAATTACCACGGGCCATTTAAATGATTACCATAATAAGTAACTGTATGAAATCAATATGTAGGAGTTGTTAATGAACTCCTCCACATAGTAGTGCTACCTTCTTAAGTTGATATATCTTCAATTTACTCTTTCAGACTCATATATACATGTACTATCTTGATTTTAGGCATATTAGACCTTCAAAATTCTAAACACTCTTAAGGCTTTATTTTATATCATATAAGGGTTGTCCAGTTTTAAAGCAATTATTAATATCGATCTAAAAGCTGTGGTAATTATTCAAGGTTTGCATTGGTTATTTAAAAAAATTTCCAATCTTTTGTAATTGAACGCTTAAATGTTTAAAACGTATAGTCTTTACAAGTAATAAGCTCTTAGATGCGTAAAATTATTGAGATTCTCAAAACTAACTAACTAATCTCAATTAATCTTTTATATTTATTACATATATGTGTGACTCTCACCAGCGAAAGTGAAATACCGTGAATATTGCATTGTTTTACTTTTGCTGGTGCGTATGTAAAGTATTGTTCGTGCCCTTACTAGTGTTCTTGTACAGTGACATAACTGGGTTCGTTTTTTCTAGTCTAGATTTCTAAAGTGATGGTATTCCATTTAGTTATAATATAAAACTTTTTATTTGCAGTCCATTAGAGCACTTTTATGTTTGACGTACATGTTTATTTACTATGCGTCTTGCAGATCCCCACATTAGATGACTGTAACTATACAAGGCACCCTCAGAAGTTAAATATCTAAGCAGGAATATTTGTACATTCTGTTGCTAGTTCACTTTATATTGATTGAAGTTCGGATGGAACGCTACATTGTTCCTGCAGTACAGGAAATAACTCGAGACGATTACAATCCTCACCTTCAAACGATTACTCCACCTCACATCATTCTTATACCGGACATGGATAGGTTGAAATGGTCCTGTGGACAAACCGGCTCGCTCACCCGATCTTACTCCGCTTAGTATTTTTCTTCTGAGGGATTTTAAAAATTATACGAGATCAGACCACAAAATCTCGATGGATACGGATTAAAAACACGCTGGAAATGTTGGGTCTTTTGTGTCCAGATTTTATTTCTGTTAAAAAATAAACGGAAGAAATTTCGAGCATAAAGTTTGAGTTTAAAAAAAGGTTGAGGTATTTTAAAATTATATTTTGATTATATATTTTAACTTTTTTGTATTACTAAAATTAAAAGATTTTTAACATTCCTATTGATTCTTACCATGTTTCTTGAATTAAATCTTTGAAAGACCGCCGTATTAGACAAGATTGTGATACATAACTCTAATATTCGGCATTGTTCCTCTTTTACAAAAGGCTTGCGAAATTAAACGCCACCAGAAGTTTGGTTTAAAAAACATTCATGCAGGAGGAATTGCTAGGATACCTAGTATACTAATTTATACAATAAAATACAACGGAACTTCAAAGCCCATACTTAACGTGATGAAAGAGGTAGCACACATAAACGTGTGCTGGTTTTCTGCTCTTTTACTTTTTGGCTGTTAAATCAGTCGAATTCCCCTATGGAACAAAAGACACCCACAAACCATGTTGCAGATCTTTTAGGACTTTTATATCAAAATTTATCACGCTTAGGGACCGCAGTACTGAAAAACAGATAGAAAAAGTACCCATTAAATTTGACAGTATTTGAATGTTTCTCTTCCCAAGGCAAGGAACATGAATTTAGTAAAAGTTGGAAGGTTTAGACTAAGAAAACGAGAGAAAGTTTATCACCAGGCTGGGTGATCAATCACTACTCGAGCTGTGGACTGTGTCCCTGGTCAGGATACGGAGAACTCATTACATTCCACTGTGTTTGCTAGTCTCAATATAACTATAATGGCATACATAATACAAGTAATATGATTTTCACAAAGTTTTAGGACGTGTGAGAGGTTATCACCAGGCTGGGTGATCAATCACTACTCGAGCTGCTGAATGTGTCCCTGTTCAGTATACGGAGAAATCATTACATTTCACTGTGTTTGATAGTCTCAATATAACTATAATGGCATTAATAATACAAGTAATATGATTTTCACAAAGTTTTAGGACGTGTGAGAGGTTATCGCTAGGCTGGATGATCAATCACTACTCGAGCTGTGGACTGTGTCCCTGGTCAGGATACGGAGAACTCATTACATTCCACTGTGTTTGCTAGTCTCAATATAACTATAATGGCATAAATTAATACGAGTAATATGATTTTCACAAAGTTTTAGGACGTGTCAGAGGTTATCACCAGGCTGGGTGATCAATCACTACTCGAGCTGTTGACTGTGTCCCTGGTCAGGATACGGAGAAATCATTACATTCCACTGTGTTTGCTAGTCTCAATATAACTATAATGGCATAAATTAATACGAGTAATATGATTTTCACAACGTTTTTAGGACGTGTCAGAGGTTATCACCAGGCTGGGTGATCAATCACTACTCGAGCTGTGGACTGTGTCCCTGGTCAGGATACGGAGAACTCATTACATTCCACTGTGTTTGCTAGTCTCAATATAACTATAATGGCATTAATTAATACGAGTAATATGATTTTCACAAAGTTTTAGGACGTGTCAGAGGTTATCACCAGGCTGGGTGATCAATCACTACTCGAGCTGTTGACTGTGTCCCTGGTCAGGATACGGAGAAATCATTACATTCCACTGTGTTTGCTAGTCTCAATATAACTATAATGGCATAAATTAATACGAGTAATATGATTTTCACAAAGTTTTAGGACGTGTCAGAGGTTATCACCCGGCTGGGTGATCAATCACTACTCGAGCTGTGGACTGTGTCCCTGGTCAGGATACGGAGAACTCATTACATTCCACTGTGTTTGCTAGTCTCAATATAACTATAATGGCATAAATTAATACGAGTAATATGATTTTCACAAAGTTTTAGGACGTGTCAGAGGTTATCACCAGGCTGGGTGATCAATCACTACTCGAGCTGTTGACTGTGTCCCTGGTCAGGATACGGAGAACTCATTACATTTCACTGTGTTTGCTAGTCTCATTGTAACTATAATGGCATAAATAATACAAGTAATATGATTTTCACAAAGTTTTAGGACGTGTGAGAGGTTATCGCTAGGCTGGGTGATCAATCACTACTCGAGCTGTTGACTGTGTCCCTGGTCAGGATACGGAGAACTCATTACATTTCACTGTGTTTTGCTAGTCTCATTGTAACTATAATGGCATAAATAATACAAGTAATATGATTTTCACAAAAGTTTTATGGCGTGTGAGAGGATATCGCTAGGCTGGGTGATCAATCACTACTCGAGCTGTTGACTGTGTCCCTGGTCAGGATACGGAGAACTCATTACATTTCACTGTGTTTGCTAGTCTCATTGTAACTATAATGGCATAAATAATACAAGTAATATGATTTTCACAAAGTTTTATGGCGTGTGAGAGGATATCGCTAGGCTGGGTGATCAATCACTACTCGAGCTGTGGCCTGAGTCCCTGGTCAGGATACGGAGAACTCATTACATTCCACTGTGTTTGCTAGTCTCATTGTAACTATAATGGCATAAATAATACAAGTAATATGATTTTCACAAAGTTTTATGGCGTGTGAGAGGATATCGCTAGGCCGGGTGATCAATCACTACTCGAGCTGTGGACTGTGTCCCTGGTCAGGATACGGAGAACTCATTACATTCCACTGTGTTTGCTAGTCTCATTGTAACTATAATGGCATAAATAATACAAGTAATATGATTTTCACAAAGTTTTATGGCGTGTGAGAGGATATCGCTAGGCTGGGTGATCAATCACTACTCGAGCTGTTGAATGTGTCCCTGGTCAGGATACGGAGAACTCATTACATTCCACTGTGTTTGCTAGTCTCATTGTAACTATAATGGCATAAATAATACAAGTAATATGATTTTCACAAAGTTTTATGGCGCGTGAGAGGATATCGCTAGGCTGGGTGATCAATCACTACTAGAGCTGTTGAATGTGTCCCTGTTCAGTATAAGGAGAAATCATTACATTTCGCTTTCAATGTAACTATAATGTGATAGCCGTTACTCTAAGAGTAACTTAAGGAGATATGTGTATGACATATTACGTTTGAAGACTAGAAACATAGTACAAAATTTCAAGTATTATATGGCAATATTTAATGGATTCACTTCAATTAAAAATGTAATTAATTATAAAGTAGACAAATATGTTGTTTGGCTGTCATTTTGTAATAGAATTTGTCTATACTAGCGCCATGTATCTATAACAGTGTACGGTAACGAAAACAGGTGTAGAACCACATGGCGTACCTATTACTATTCTAAGATTAAAGGCATATCAGTATAAACGCAAACTTGTTTTATTACTTTATTTTCTTATTGCAAGTATCCTTTATTGCATAGCCTCAATATATACTGGATTCTTACACCTTGACTTTCTTCTGGTCTGTAATTATTACGCTGTGCTATAGTTTTTGTATTATTTATGGTTTTAGGGCCACAATATTTCATTCCGGTAAGATATTCTGGCTGAGAGAGAAGGGATATCTGTATACAACCCGTTGTAAACTTTAAATTTTGTTTGTTTATATTTGACTATTGTCTTTATTGTAAGTATTACTATGTCATTATTTCAAACATCTCCTTCACACTAGTGCAATTTCGTCCAGACACAACAAACAAGGGGGAAATCTCCTAAATGCGAAACCTTACCACAAGTGTTATAAAATTGTTTTAGTTGCACAAACTTTAGTTTGTATTGTAGAATATAAAGTATTAAGTACAGTATTTTCCAAAATATTAAACACATATCTATTACTGTATGTGGAGATTAATTGAGTGTTGAAGAAATCTTCTTATTGTAGTTGCTGTAATAAAAGTTTTTTATAACAGTTTATTTTTCAACCTTAATTAAGCCACTTTCCAATATTTTTAAAAAACTAGTTTTTTAGTAAAACCCGTAGTTTTTTATTTTTTGTAAAAAATTAATAGATTTACGCTGTTAAGGAAAGCTACAGTTATTTCATAATTATGTTTCGTATGTTTTATGTAAAAATAAAAAAAAACTGCATAAGTAAGAAAATACGTTATGCCAATTTTGTTTGATAGTAAATTTGTTGTAAATATTACAATTGCTATTGAAATAACATGCTTACACATTGTGCATAATAGTATTTTTTTACATAATTGTTTGAAAACTGAGTATATTACTTAAGGAAAACAAGTATTATATAATGAGGAAATTATATGAATATAACTGTATGTGAATAGCAAGTAGATCTGAAGTATTAATGGAATTAATCGAAGGACCAAGATGTGGGTTCAGATACAAAGTTCTATATTAGAGAAGTTAGTTTGCGGTGGAAATATCTACATGGTAGGATATCCTCAAGAACTTTCCTGTATACATTACCCTATTCTAATCAATACCACGTGTTAATGCTTTGATTGAATATTATTAAATAAAGCTAATTTTACATAATGATTTTAAATACAATGTTTTAAATATATGTGATTGTGGTCTTGTATGATAATTTTTTAAGTCTTTGATGATGTATTTAGGCACCGACCTTACGAAAATATGAAACCATTTTCAGTAAATTTAGAATCAGTGAATTTTTAATAAAAAATGTTTGTATATTGAAATAAACTATTTTGAAAGTTCTCTATACTAACTAACATTTTTCAAAATAATAGCCTATTATGTACTTTGAAAATATACACTACATTTATCTAAACATTTTCGCTAAAAACAAAACTGTCAGTTTATTTACAATAAACCACGACAAAAATTGTGATAAAATATATACGAAAATTGTGAGTCTACTGAAATTTACTGTATAAATATCTTAAAAATATATTTACTTTTTAATTTTTTTTAATTTTTTTTAGCTTAAATAACTAATAACTAATTTAAATTTTAGGTAAATGATTCATTACATTGTGTATGTTTAAATGAAATGTTAATTATTCCAAGACATTTAGATCACGTAAAAATGCAGTGTTTGTGTTCGTTGATCCAAAGCCAGAACTGTTTTTTATGGAAAATGTAATATCTAACATGAAAAGAGACATTGTTTGCTCAAGAGTATTTCTTTATTTATTTTTCTAATTGATTACGTAATATAGCTTAATAGAATAATATCCCATATGTGAATGTAAAATTAAGGTCAAATTCATCGCCTTGTTAGGGCAGCGTGTGGGATCTGACGCTGTTATAAGATTTGACTCCGCAATATGAGTCATATTTGTCTGAAAAAAATCTGAATAATTCTTCGACTACTTGTTGACACAATGAGAATACCTGTTCATCTATATGACACTTTATCTTTTGGACTAGATGTGTCTGATGTTTTAAATGATGTAACGAGTTCATTTTGAGCTTTTTTGCCGATAATAAATTGGAGCTTAACTTAAAATTCCCATGGAATCAACCCTTCCCACCAAGGGCTATAGCCTCTTTATCCCATACGTTCTAAAAACGCGAACTTTACTTCTGAGAACAGACCGTTCTAAAATACAAAGATTGTAAGAACATATACCGTTCTAATGGATGGAAACCGTTTAATAAGCAAAAGAAACCGATAAAGCGTACAGATATAGTGTATAGTTTACAAACATGTACACATTGAACGTATAAGATCAATTTCTAATCAGATCGCATTTATCGAATCGTAGTGTTACCGATTGTATTGTATCACTAAAACGATGGCAAATGTCTAGAAAAATCCTATTTCCTTCTTTGTACACAATGTTACATTTATAATTTGAAGTATGTCACTGAGGCACTTTGTGCAATTAGTTTAAAATATAACAGTTTTCGGATTTTTTTCGGACTGATGATAAAAACTTGCAGTCCACGTAGCTCCTGAACCATTAGAGATATAGACTCTAAAATGCAAAAATGTCTTATTTTGTAGTGTAGAATATAAAAAACAACATAAAATACAGGATGTTCCATAAAATATTTTAAAGTTGGCCGCCATATTGGCAAAAATTATGAAAACTTCCAGTCCACGTAGCTCCTGAACCATTAGAGATATTGAAAAACTCTCAAAAGCAAAAATGTAATATTTTGTTGAGTAAAATCTAAAAACAACATAAAATACAGGGGGTTTTTCATAAGAGATTTTAAAGTTGACCGCCATATTGGAAAGTGGCGGCCATCTTCAAAAAATTTGAAAGTGTATCCCTGAGTGAAACTTAAAATTGAGCAAGTTCCAAATTTAAAGTGTGGTGCTAAGTCGTGTAATTAAAAAGTTAGCTATTGGATCACTTTAAAAAACTCACCCTGTATAAAGATACACTATATTATAAAAAAAGAAAGATGTTCTTTAAGATTCTTTGTTGATGATTAAACTATTATTTAAATATTAAAACTATATGAAAAAATAATGTAGAAACCTAATAGTTCGTTAAAAATACGTGGTTAATAACATAGCCTAACATGTTGAGATAAATATAGATCCGAACTTCTCTAAGTGTCTTTATAAAACCATTAAACCTAACAGTAGTTCACTTACATAAAAATACGTAGCAGACAATATTGTACCTACGTAGAAAAGTGCCGTACAAAAAGAAACCAAAATTACCACCTACGATGGCTCGTAGTGTACAGTTGAAATGTAGAGGGCCCCGATTTTGGAACAAGTGTGTGTTACGGACTAGATATCGCTACATAACATTACCAGTATTAACATGTATGTCAGCTTGTTGTGTAGAGCTGAAATGCTATCGGTTGTCCTAGTTGGGGAGGTTCCTGTTATAGCTTATTGGCCACTTGCATGGGCCGGTTCAAGTGTATGTTATGGACTCGAGTATTCCTACACATCACTATCACTATTAGCACGTATATCAGTTCATAGCGTAGAAGCGAATTGCTAACGTATGTCCTAAGTTGAGGAGGGTCCTGTTATTGCTTAGTGGCCCATTGCTGGGCCGGGACAAGTGTGTGTTATGGTCTCGACTTTCACTACACAATAGTACCAGTATTAATAAGTATGTCAGCTCGTTGTGTAGAAGCGAATTGCTAACGTGTGTCCTAAGTTGAGGAGGGTCCTGTTATTGCTTAGTGGCCCATTGCTGGGCCGGGACAAGTGTGTGTTATGGTCTCGACTTTCACTACACAATAGTACCAGTATTAATAAGTATGTCAGCTCGTTGTGTAGAAGCGAATTGCTAACGTGTGTCCTAAGTTGAGGTGGGCCCTGTTATTGCTTAGTGGCCTATTGCTGGGCCGGGACAAGTGTGTGTTATGGACTCAGTTATCACCTCACAATGGTACCAGTATTAATAAGTATGTCAGCTCGTTGTGTAGAAGCGAATTGCTAACGTGTGTCCTAAGTTGAGGAGGGCCCTGTTATTGCTTAGTGGCCCCTTGCTGGGCCGGGACAAGTGTGTGTTATGGACTTGACTTCTGCTACACAACATTTCAGTAATAGTCATCTTGTTGCCTGAATCTCTTATCGTATATTGTTCCGTAAGCTTCAATATGAGTTTGATTACTTCATACGAACTTACGTTATTTTTAATTATTGTAATAGTTACAGTTATACAGATCATATAATTATTAATATTAATAATATATTATATTAAATATAAAAAAATAATTCTTTCATAAATAAACGATTTTCCAATAACTTATTAATAACTAGTAATATTTTCAAGCCCCACAGTTTTTTGCGGGGCTGCCTATGTGAGACTGTTAATCTCATTTGGCAATATGTGTAAATCCTCTACAAATAGGTATAAATATAGGCTTCATACGTGAAAGTATCATAATAATTATCATACAACATGAGAACCAAAAAGAACATTTTCTGTTGCATGTTATGACTTATAATAAAAACGAGTTATATCCTTCGCTTGCAGATATATTGCATTAGATTTGGGTAAATTATAAATAGACTGGAATTCATAGGTAGGCCAACGACTTCCACAAATGTCTTGCTAAAATCTATAGATGTTGAGGTCAACAATTATATGATAATAGTACCTTAAGATGAGAGGTTCTGTAAGTTTATTTGGGTGCATCCACTGGAGTAATATATTTTCTCTTAGGCGTTAAGAGGGGAAATGTAAAATGATTATATCCTTTAGAGTTTGAAAAATTTACAGCACTATGTGTCTAATAAAATACATTGTTTGTTAGTTAATCAACTATTAATCATAAAATCAAAATTAGACTTTTAATGGCAGTAAACATATGCATGACCAGTTAAGATTAGACTAAGACCGTTAAATGTGTAAAATACAATACCAATTTAAATGTTTGTTTTAAAAATCATTGAATAAATGTACCCTACTTTGTAATGAGTGATTAGTTTTAAGTATAACGTACTCTAATAATGAAAACATCAATTAAATCCCTTTAATATACTTAGGCTCTTTCTGAAGTAAAAGGAACGTATTATGTTAGATAATTGTGGTTTTATCAACTAACGTAATCCCAGCTGATGAATGCCCCAAACATGCGTAAAAGACTATTATCTCACAATCTGTATTGATGTATTTAATTGGACGTCAAAGCTTTGCACAGTTAGTGAATCAGAGCAGAAGTAAACATTTACTAATCAAAGACTTCAATCAGTATAAAACAAACAAGCCCTTTTACTGGTGTAAAAGTGGACCTTGTTTATATCGATACTGTAATCTCCCCGTTATATAAAATTTTCATTCAAAATGTCCTACATAGTGAATGAATACATTCCCATATAAGGTAAGTTTACTTGTACCTTGTAGCTGTATGCGACTGAATTATTAATTCAGAGGTTAAGAGATATAAGATGCAATTTAGCTGTAATGTTATAAATAGAAATTGGTCCTTTGGTTTTCTTGTCAGTAGTTTGCAGATTTGTAAATTAACTAAAAAAGATGTGTATCTGTAAAGGAGATTGATTTATTATTGATAATGAAGACTGAACAGAAACTGTTTAAAACTAACTAACCATCCTCAAAATTGAAAATTACTGGTAAAATTCCCTTTATATAAAAGGATGGAATACGTCACTATATACTGCAGACTTCGCTAAGGTAGCTTGTAAAACTTAAGATCTCGAACTCATTTCATTCTTGAGCAGTCCTCTATCTAGAGCTGATCTTGGATAAATATCAATTTATATTCATACAAAAAATGACACAAAAAATATACTTTAGCATCCCCCCTAAAGACATTGTGTCAGCATCCTGAGCGAGAACCTTCTATGAGGCTTAGCCACGTTCCTTAGTTACACATGCAACATTATAGCATTTATTCATGTCTATAACAAGAATTGAATTTAAAGCAAAATTAAAACATGCAAATGAAATTTTTCTGGATTTATATCTCCAAATGTTACATTAAAATATTTGTTCTTAAGTTCTATTTCAAAACAGTGTTTAAGTATCAAAAGTTTCGGTGAGCTAAGGAGGGTAATAAGAATAGTGCTCTGATATCACCTCCTGTCTCCAATTTATAACATTAAACTTCCACTTTATTGTTTTTCTTTTACCTCTATCAATAACACAATGCCAAATTTATGAAAAATTCTAATAATTTTTCTCGTTGCAATCATGGTTAGTCTTGAGACCAATGTAAAAATATTTGCTAAATCTGAGCCCAATCAGAGAGAGGGACATGCACCATCATGAAACTGATTGTTAATCATATATATGAGGCTTCGCGCAAACTCTAAAGTCTATTGGAAAATCCGCTTTCGCGATATTGCACTGACAAACAAACAAACACAAGCACAGACGAAACGATAGGCTTGCTCATGCTCAGCTGACAATGTAAGAGTAACGGGCTTCACTGAGGTTCAATGGAAAGTTTTAATTCTAAACCTCATTTAATAATTAATTATAGATATAACGATAAAGAATTATACAGAAATACATTTGTCTATCCCCTGGAAAAAGAATGTGTCAACATACTGAGTGATAGGTTTCAACGAAATACATCCAAATTCCATGGTTGGTCATAACGCAAAACATAACTCATTGTTGTCTATGTTGAAGTTGTCTAAAAGAAGTTTTGTACAACATTTTAAGTCTACAAATAAGAATATCTCAGGATATCTTGCCATGTGTTACATTTGCACTTTCATTCATTTCATTGGGTTTCATAACAGTGTTTAAATAATAAATGTCTACACGCCAAGTCACCATAAATAATTGTTGCTTACATTGAAAATAATTCGGAAAAATGTGTTAGCAATATATTGTGCATATATTATCAGGCAACTTATGTCGAATACCATTTATATGGCATGAAAATTGGAATAAATCTTAAGCAAAATATTAGCCATTAAAACGTTATGTTTTATGAAGAACGTTCATTTGATAAACAGATATCTCATGTTCTGACTTATTTCTCGTATGTTTTGATTTAATTAAGCATTAATTTTTAAATTTTGTGTTTGTTTATTATTAGATTATTATACATTAATTATATTAGTAACTATCTTTACGCCATAAAAACATCAGTTTCCCTTTATTTCCGTTCTTTCCTAGAAAACAAAGTGTTACCGGACATATAGTTAAATGAACTTCTTTTTTTAATGAAAGGAAACCACCTGAGGAGTTTCTCGGTTTACTTGTGGGACACCCTGTATTTTATGTATGACTGGAAATTTTCCGAAGATCAGAAAGAGTTAGTTCCGACCGTTTAAATTACCTTCCAGTTTAATTTATTTACGGTTACACAGTTGATGTTGCCCCGCGGAAGAAAAGATATATGTTGTTTTTCAAGAACTACTTAGGTTAAAACTTGTCTACTGCTAGCCAGGACTTGTTTTCTAACTCCGGTCTAAGATATTTAAAGTGTAATACTGAGAGTTTGCCTTTTTGTCTCAATGGAGAAAATATATTGTACGATTAAACAGTTGCTGCGGTCAAATATTGAAAGTTCCGGCCGTTTAAATTTAATCCTCGTCTAATGTATTTACGGTTACACAGTTGATGTTGCCCCGCGGAAGAAAAGATATATGTTGTTTTTCAAGAACTATTTAGGTTAAAACTAGTCTACTGCTAGCCAGGACTTGTTTTCTACCTCCGGTCTAAGATATTTAAAGTGCAATACTGAGAGTTTGCTTTTTTGTCTCAATGGAGAAAATATATTGTACGATTAAACAGTTGCTGCGGTCAAATATTGAAAGTTCCGGCCGTTTAAATTTAATCCTCGTCTAATTTATTTACGGATCCACAGTTCAGTTTATTGTTGTTTGCACATTTATGATTTAGGATCCAAATTTTAATAAAAAGACTATTTAATTAAAATATAATCTACTTCCTTTGCTTATGTTCTGATTCCATTTTAAGGGGAACAGTGTGCTATCCGTTTGATACTCCTTAATCTACAATAAGAATACTATACACAATGACAAGTGAGCCAACTAGTTACAAAAGTATCTTACGTGCAAACATTTGCAACTTTGTCAATTAAGGTGGATTTTATAACAACGTCATAATAATACTGCCAGTTCATTAGCTAGTCCATCCGTCACTGATGCAATTTAAAGCAAAAATTATGTAATAACTCCGTCTTTAAAATTGGGATACTGATTGAGAACTGTATTTCTAATATTTCAGAACATTTTTAATGGAAACAAATGGTTCCTCGTCTTTGACGAACTTCAGCTGAAAGTGTCAACGGCTGTTACCTGTCGGTTAACTTTGGATTACGACTTGCAAGTATTTTAATAACTTTCCCGAATTCATAAACATTCTTTGAAATTTTATTACTTTTGTTCCTTATAAACGTTCTTCAGGATTAGGTAATAATTTAAAAGTATTAGCCAAATAGGTCCAGCCATTCCCGATATTAGTGTTTTGAAGCATTTTATCAATTATTTTTTAAATATTAGTTTTACTGTTTATATTTGAATTTTTAGTGATGACTTGCACAAAAAAATGTAATGTCTATTGTGTCAATATAATATTTTAATTAAATAATTTTACAATAAATATACAATTAGTAATACAAACATTGGAATGCCAACCTTTAAAAGAACAGCAGAAAACAAAATTGATTCTAACGTTATATTTCATTTTGATATGAATCGCTTTGGTTGATATATCTGTGGTTTAAACCAATGGATAAAAATAAAACGGGACACTTAAACTACATTCTAACCAATGGTTTAATGTGGGGACTTTCAGTTTAATCAGTTTCAAACTCTAAAAAAGTTCCGAATATAACTAAACATTAATTTTACTTTATTATTTTCCTCAGATATAACTTTAGATCTTTTAAGAATGAAAGAGTAATAACTAAGAGTACTAGTGGGATTGTGTGAGTTGATAACACTTACTTGAAATCAGGTATATTTCCAGGACTGTTTAAAAACATTAAGGGCTATACAAACAAAGAACATAAACAATTAAGGAATTATTATCCCATAACAATCCTTTCGGAAATTTAAAAAATCTTTTTATAAATATGTGGTCCATCACATAAATAATTATTTAAGTAACAATAAATTCGTTAAATATAAGAAAAAAGATCTGCTGAACAAGATCTGGACAATTTTGTAAACTTAGCATACAGCGCAATTGATAATAAAAGCCACAGACTAGTTTTAATTATAGGTTTCTCAAAAGCCTACGATAGTGTTGACTGTAGTGAAGTTAAAGTATATTTAACAAATAGTGATATAGAAAGAAATTACTTAAACTATTTTAAAACATATTTAGAAAATACACAAATGTGTCTGTAACATGAAAATAGACTCCGATTAGATAATCGTCGTAAATATACAATAAAACCCCTAGTACTGATCTTACACTGATCAATATAAATTAATTGCAAGTCCTTGATATCTTTAAATCACAATAGACGAAGAGAAGTGACATTGTAACTGCTCAAAAGAGGGTAACAGTTCGTTGGAAAATATCGGGTACTGATACTTCACTGAAGAAGATAAATAAATTGTTGGTCCGTGGGATCTTTGAATCACGCCTGTCAAAGAGAATAAACAATGTTTTGCTGTTTATCTCAGGACACTACCTGTGTATTCTGTTTCGTGGGGTTTTAATGAACCGCAAGGATCTCCAAGAGCAAGAATTTTGTAACGTTTCTTTTAACTTCACCGTCAACTGCATCATTATGTAGTATGCAAATTTTAACGTGTGATATTGTAATGCGTGTAGACTATGCTATGAGCACGATGTTTTGGGAAAGATTTTATCCGAAGACTTGTTAATGTATATCGATGGAATTTGGCTGAGCGTCCATTGGTGACTTTCACAAAGTAGGCAACCATATTTTCTAGTTTTTCTGCCAGGGGGATGTAAATATTTATTTAATGCCAATCTGAGTTACTACGGTATATCTCAAAAATGAAATCAACTGAAAGCCTTGCATGTTCGCTTTCAAATACTTCTACCTTTTTTTTAACTGTTCAGTTAGGATTTTGATGTACTTCAAAAATGTACCAGAATAAATCTGCCTTGCTCTTCGCACTGTTGCTATCCAATCCATATTTTATTTTACCCATCTACATTAATACATCTACCCGCATAGATTATATATAAATATCTTGTAAAACAAGGTACACGTTTATTTAATACACGCATTTTACCTGACCACCAATACTGTCCTTGTTATATTGGACTACTGTATTATAATTATAATACCTTACGATTATAAGGGAAAGAGTACTCATAGTTTTAGCAGTAGACCATTAGATAACAACGAATCAGGTCTGTCCACCAATACTGTCCTTGTTATATTGGACTACTGTATTATAATTATAATACCTTACGATTATAAGGGAAAGAGTAAATGAAATGAAATGAAATATTTCTTTATTTGAGGCGAAATTAGGGCCTCATGGCCCTTTCTTACATTTAACCTCATATACAAACTAGAACAAAATATTTTCATTTCTAAATAATAATAAAACTAAATATTGTATTGTAAAAATTTTCAATATGAACTTTACAACTTTAGTTAAGAATATAAAATAAAAAATGTATGACGATAAAAAGGTATATAAACATATTTATAATCACATACTCACACGCGAAATAATAACATGTACTTGTATATAATGCATATAAGAAAACACAACTCAAACCACTCACACATCTCACACTCTACTCATGCCAGTGCAACCGCAGCGAAGAGACCTATGCCGACCCCGCCCCAACCATCCGCCCCAGATAGTGCACTCTCATCGACGCCACGAACCGTGGACGACTCTCCAAGGATGTTATACTACGAGGAAGGGAATTCCACAGACGACATGCCGTTACTACAAAAGACTTGTCATATACAGCAGTTCTGTGCAACGGCATGCGGAGCACAGACGACCAGAGCGAGTTCTATCCACACCACTTTGAGAGACAAATTGGAAATCGTTTAAGAAATAATTTGGAAAGCCAGAATTTAAAATTGAATGGACCAATGTTAAGATTTTCATTGATCTGAGGTAATTCAAATTCAAAATCTTTGAATTAATATAATAGGGTGTTATATGCTCATCTCTCCTGAGATCAAATGCATATCTCATACTATAATTTTGGGTTCTCTGGAGTTTTTCACCCAAAGCCACAGTCATGTCGTTCATCATACTGTTACAGTAAGAAAAGTGAGGCAGTATGAGTACTTTAACCAACAACAGTTTTATGTGAAGTGGCAAAAACCTCTGCAGTTTTTTCAGTGAATGCATTGATGCAAAAACTTTCTTACAGGTCTCTGTCACTGCATCAGTCCAGCTAAGAGTACAGTTTATTGTCAGCCCTAAGTTCCTAACTTTATCGTAATAAAGTAGTACAGTTCCATTCACAGTAACGTTACGTATAGATGTAAAATCGATCAAAGATCGAGACCGGTAATGAGATATCACAATTGGTTTAGTTTTGTCGTGGTTTAGTTTAAGTCCGTGTTTACTAGTCCAGTCCAGTAAATTTTTTATGTCAGAGTTGATCATGGTAATGCCATCATCGATTTGGTGTATGTTAACATGTAGATATATCTGGAGGTCATCGGCATACATGTGGGACTTGCAGTGTACCAGTACATTAACGTACAACACAAACAAAGAGAGGACCAAGTATGGAACCCTGAGGAACACCACACTCAACACTCAGCCAGTCGGATGGTATGTCACCTACTTGTACACACTGCCTTCCGCCAGACAGATAAGACCTCAGCCATTGCAGGACATTTTCTGAAAAAACCAATTATTCTCAATTTAGCCAATAGTAGTCTGTAGTTTACACAATCAAAAGCCTTTGAAAAATCAAAGAGTGTCAGTATTGTGCTTAGTTTTTGGTCCATTGAGAATCGTATATCGCCAGTGACTTTCAGTAAAGCAGTTTCAGTACTATGTCCTGTTCGAAATCCGGATTTTAAATGATTTAGAACGTTATTTCGTGTTAAATAATCAGTAATCTGGCAGTGCACAATTTTTTCAAGGCCCTTGGATAGAGCAGGCAGAATACTAATTGGTCTGAATTCTTGGCAAGATGTTGGAACTGAGGTCTTCTTCAATGGGCAGACAATAGCAGACTTCCAAAGTGAAGGAAAAATACCCTGTCTCAGTGACATGTTGAAAATGTATGTGATTATTGGGAGGGTTGCAAAAAGAATGTTTTTTATTAATTGAATTGTTATGCCGTCAGACCCTTCAGCATTACTGCCAATACGGCGAATGGCTTTCAAAATGTCTGATTGTATTACAGGTTTGAAAGTAAATTTGTCATATTCGTGCCGATTGATAGGCATATTTAGAAGTTCTTTAGCATAATCCGTAACTTGGTTTGTATTGACAGTCTGACAACATGAAACAAAATAGTCATTAAGATCATTTAAGGGTAATTGGATCGGAAGAGAAGCGTGGTCTTTGCCCAAACCAAGTTTTCTAACATTGCGCCACAAATCGCTAGATGACTGTTTCTTTTCAAACAGTTTACGCTTGTATCTCAATCTGGAATTTCGTAGAAGTTGTTTAACTCTATTTATAATTTGTCGATATTGAACTATTAAAACAGGGTCACTAGCTCGACGGCTCTCCTATACAGGGAATCACGTTGAGCCATCAAGCTAAGAATTTCACACGTGATCCAAGGCACTGGGCGCCGCTTTTTTATGCGTTTTGTAACAACTGGTGCATGTTTATCGTATAGCCCCAGAATGGTGGTGTTCAAAGCTTCAAACCATGTCCTCGACAGATTGCAATGTCTGTAGATTCTGCCATGGGGTCGAATAAACATCATGCATAAAAGAGGCTTCGTCCATACTTTTAAAAATCTCTGTATTTAATAAATTTTACTTTTGGCTTTGGAACTTTGACCTTGATAACACAGTACAAAAGATCGTGACGTGAAACTGCTGGAATTGGAAGCTGCCCTAGTTGCGTCATGTCAGAGGGGTCAGTAAACAACTAGAAGGTCCAGAAGGGTGTCTGACTCGGCAGTGTGATGTGTCGGTGCTAGTGGCAGTATATTAATGTTAGTAGAGTCGAACAGTGTTATCAGTTGCCTAGTATTATAATCTGTCTCTTTTAGTAAGTTTGTGTTAAAGTCGCCCATGATCAAGACTCGACTGTAGCCAGGCAGGTGGTGTAAGAGAGCATTTTCAAAGTCTATCAGATGACCTATTCTGGGAGGCCGATAGCACACACCGATCAATAGGACATCCGACACAGATAAACCAATTTCAATGAACATGAACTCAGGCCTGGCCGAGTATTCAGAGGGAGATGCGGACAAAAGCCTACACCTCAGACCCTCTCTGACATAAACCGCAACACCACCACCAATCTTTAGAATTCTGTCATGTCTTAGCAGCACATAGCCAGAGAGGGCCACCTCACTTGACAAAACACTCGGCTTACTCATAGTTTTAGCAGTAAACCATTAGATAACAACGAATCAGGTCTTTTGGAAGAGACTCTCTGTACTTATCAAAACTTCCAAAGGCAATACCGCGCTTATCTAACACATCATACCTTACCTTACTACAAGGTACGAAAATAAATTAAACTTGCTATTAAAATATCAAGGTAATCTAAGTAACAATTATGCAAACGTATAGTATTAAATTAGAGTATAAATATTATTTACTTAGTTAATTTCACAATGGAAGTACAAATATATTAAATATAATAAATTATATCATAAAAAAAACCTAATTAAATCATCTGCCTACAAGTTTGCTGGAGTAATAAAACTGATCAGCTATAAAATAAGACCCAGCACACAAGTAAAAGTTCTACTTACAATATTATATTTATACTGTATAATTTAATTCCCTAATGGAATTCAAAAACTGTTTATAAAATATCCGAGCCTGCACCGCAAAAGTGATGATTTATACAGTCGATATTTTGTGGAACAATTCCCTAATGGAGCGTTAATAATGCATTAAATCTTCCAGCTCTAAGAGCTGTGGACAGTGCAGCTTGTCCCTGGTTTCTTTCTGTCAGCACTTTACTTCAACCAGTTTACTTCCTTCGTAACGGATTGCTTACATTAATTTGCTTATAAAAAAATGCAATTACTCAAGCCAAGAAAAAACAATATCAAGTGGTGCGGGTAAACAAATGCAAGTAAAAATACAGAAAAAAATAAATAACAAAACCTTATTTTACTGTGTTTTGCATAGCCATATTTGGCAAAGCGTTATTGAAGCCGGTTATTTGGGGCTGACCAAATATACTAAAAAATGAACTGACCTATAGTCTGTAAAGTAAAAAACTTTTAAAACAACGCACTGCTTTTTAACAGTTGCCCCCGCATCATTAATCTCTTACACATATCCTCAAGCATAATACAGCCACAGGCATCGCAGCACTGTACCTCAATTTGTGCGTACAACTAACACCATACTGGCCGCAGGAATGTTAACTAACTTCAGAGAACTGTAAACAACGCACTGTGTGTTAACAGTTGCCCCCGCATCATTAATCTCTTACACATATCCTCAAGCATAATACAAGCCACAGGCATCGCAGCACTGTACCTCAATTTGTGCATACAACTAACACCATACTGGCCGCAGGAATGTTAACTAACTTCAGAGAACTGTAAACAACGCACTGTGTGTTAACAGTTGCCCCCGCATCATTAATCTCTTACACATATCCTCAAGCATAATACAGCCACAGGCATCGCAGCACTGTACCTCAATTTGTGCATACAACTAACACCATACTGGCCGCAGGAATGTTAACTAACTTCAGAGAACTGTAAACAACGCACTGCTTGTTAACAGTTGCCCCCGCATCATTAATCTCTTACACATATCCTCAAGCATAATACAGCCACAGGCATCGCAGCACTGTACCTCAATTTGTGCATACAAACTAACACCAGACACTGGCCGCCAGGAATGTTAACTAACTTCAGAGAACTGTAAACAACGCACTGTGTGTTAACAGTTGCCACCGCATTAATTAGTTACACATATCCTCAAGCACAACTATTTAGTCACAGGCATCGCAACGCTGTACCTCAGTTTGTACTTACTAAACAACACCAGATTGGCCTCAGGAATGTTAACTAACTTCAGAGAACTGTAAACAACGCACTGTGTGTTAACAGTTGCCACCGCATTAATTAGTTACGTATATCCACAAGCACAACTATTTAGTCACAGGCATCGCGACGCTGTACCTCAATATGTACTTACTAAACAACACCGGATTGGCAGCAGGATCTCCTGGGAAACGCTACACCATTTAGAAGCACTTTTAAGAAATGTTTAATTCTTAGTAAAAACATTAAACCGTGTCGATAATATTTACTGTTAATCCCTCAGCGGTATTTAATCATGTGAAATTTAGTGCAAAAATAATTAAATGATTTAGTTCAATATGTGTTATTACTTGTAGTAACATCATTAGAGTGATTTTAAAATTATAAATATTGTTTATATTTCTCTATATTATCTATCATGTAAATATCACACACGTTACATATTACATCCAGCAATACACATTCTACAAAAATAATAGAAAACATGCTAATTATATTTCTTGACCTTTATAAAGATATTTAATGTATGCATCCACACACATTATTGCGCCAGTTGGTCGGTTATCGTGTGTTTTTTATGTTCGAATACATGATAATTTTATTTATGTTATTTCTTTGTTAATTTATTTATTTCTAAAATGAATAAGTATTAATTAGTAGGGCGAAATATTAAAATAATTTACAAATATAAATATCTTCAAGGACTCTCAAGTATTTATTTTAAGAAACAAGGATAAGTTGTGATTTCTGAATTATGCGTAACATCACAGATTGTTATGATTTAATTCTTTGCTAAGTACTAAAATCATCTACATTTAAGGTTAATTCTCCACCTGAGAATGATATTAAATTTCAGATCTAAAATAGTACTTTTTTACTCGCGTAACGAGGTCTGAAAATTTCCTGTTAACGCCACAGATAAATTACTTTTTACATGATATTTAAATTGCTATTATTATATAAACGTTTATAAAATTATAATATATAATGAGTACGTAGAATAAATTTGGAATTTTTCACTGGCTTCACAAATAAAGTCAATACATGCCGTAGTTCTCAACACACTATTGTGAAACCGAGTCATTTACCACCTGGGACTGAAAAACATCGCTTGTGTCGCTTGGGATATTCATCCTTTGATCAAAAAATCTTACTGAATCTTCTGTTAACATATTGTTTCACCTTAGGTTAAACCATAGAATAAAATATAAACATATAATTGATGATGATAATCACAATAGTGTTTGTTGCGTAGAGACAATTTAACAACAGTATTTTTTGCGTCAATGGAATAAATTAAGGAAATAAATAATTGAAATAGTGTTTCAAAATAAAAATGAAAAGTCCTCGTTCTATATTAAACCGGAGGTTTCTCATTACTTCATTAATGCTTTAACTAATTTAAAAAATGATCAACCCAATAGCTCATTATGAACATAGTAAAACACCTTGACACCGGATGTATTTTAGACGTGCTTTGATTTTTTTTCGGTTATATGGAAGCCTACTGACTAGTTTGACACCAACCTGAGACGAGAAGAGTTAAAAAGCTATCTTTCCGTGTTGTTCGATTCTAAAGTTTTCCCTGCGTCTGCTTTTGAACTGATGGACAACACTGCCCTGTACCAACTCTTATTTGTATCGAGAAAACACGACGACCTCGAGAATACAGAGGCAGGGTAAAGATAGTAATCTAAGCTTCCTAGAGGCCTTTTTATACAATTCTTTGGGATTGAATTTTAAAATCAATCTGACAGCTCTTTTACTTAAGACCTTTTTTCAAGTTTTTATTTGGAATAGCTGCCCTGTAATCTTAAGCCGTAAGACATTTTAGATGTATCATACCATAATATAACACTCTTAATTCATCCTTAGAACAGAATATTGCTAATAATAAGTTTTTCCAAACAAATGCAACCTTAGAGCAAATGCTTTTAACGTGTTAGTGCCATGTCAGACCTCGATCTAGGTTCATTCTAGGGAACTTAGTGGATTCAGGTTCTTCCAGAAGAACGTAATCCACCATTACCTCTAATAGAAGTTCTTGCTCTTATTGCTGGAGAAGGCACCAACAATTCGTGACGTTTGAATCATAACTGTATGTTTTTAAATTTACTGTGGAGAAATGCGCAATTCAAGAGTTACGCTCAATGACATACAAATTTTGATCTGACGCATAGAGTTGCGTCATGATCATATTGCTTCGCTTTTCCATTATGGATTGACATGCGAGTATTTTACCTCCACACACTGCTCACTGCCACTGAGTTATGACGAAACCATTTATGACCTCGAAAACTACATGTCCATAACTGATGCAGCAATGTCCAGTGATATACACAGGTAAAGTTCTTTGATAGGTCGGCACACATGCTGAGTACATTCGAATGAGTTTTGTTTACAGCAATAATATTCGATTTTTCCCTGAATCCTAACTGTTTAGGGTTAAGAATTTCAAACCTTTCAAGAATTTTGGTTAAGACCGGAAGAATGGAAACAGGAAGAAAATATCTTACGGTCCAAGATTATTATTATGGTTAGGACGTACTCTTGCTGTTTTCAATGGCGAAGAGAAAGCGCCTTTGACGATGGAAAGATTAGTAAGTAGCGACAGGATGTGCTTGAAGCATCACTTGATCAGCTAGGTTACCATTCCATTTATGTCGCTGGACTTATTTGGCTTGCAATATCTCAGGACCACTACCACCTACAAACCTTTCCCAATAGAGACATAAGCATGGAATGGTTAGAGACCGGTCCCACTAGTAAATATTCGTTAGGGCTGTTTCTTCTTAAAGATGAGCTTGATACAGACATAGCCGTAGAAATTTTATTGAATTTACTAGATATTTGAAAGGGATCTTCTGTTAATTTACCATAAGTTTCACCATAAATAAATTTATTAATTAATTTCACCATAAATACCATAAATTTTGATTTTCGAGTTACATTGTTATTATAATTTTTTACGATGCAATCCATTTGATTAAGATGTCTTAATGATGTTATTAATATATATCCAAAATATTACTCTTTTTTAAAATTTCTGTATTACTTATTCATAAAAATAATCTTCTCTTACACTCAAACAAGTCGGGAAATTAAAAAAAACACACAAATTAAATTAAGGAAAAGCTATGTGGTTGAATTGAAGAATTGACCCAGTCTAAATGTTCAGTATTTAATGTGCTGAGTATCCCGATACGCTATCGTACTTACCTGGCCATTAATAAAATACATATACCTAAAGTTAATACACACTGAATTTATTATAAACATGTCTTTTAAATACAAATGTATTAGTTTCTTACGATGTAGTAAATATGTCAATAATATTTTAACTGCTCTGATATTTTTGAGCTGAGTTGTTGTAGTAGACAAAGGATTACTGAAAAATACCACTGTTACAGCAACAACACAAATTAAAATAGGTTACGTTGATTGCTAATCGCACCACGGTTATTGCGGCTAAATTGAGCTGAACTTATTTACTTATGCTAACAGGAAATCGATTTCAATTTATCATTTCATTTTATCAAGCCAAAGCCATGTTCAACAACTTACGCTGTCACACTTACAAATAGTGTTATTTGGCTGGTATTAAAAACCTAAAGTTCTCTGTAGGAGCGATTGAAACAATTCACTATTTTGTTTACTACAGGACAGTTCCTCGATTCTTTTTCATTAAAAGTTTTCTAGTATAGTTCACAGTATGGTGTAATACGTCATAGTTCAAAGCAACCAATTTCTGATAAGTATAATAAACATCTTCCCAATTTATAAAGGCATTATAAATTTCATACTACTACCACAGCTCTGCAAAGACTAATCAGCACAACCGTCTTTAAAATACAACAGTTCTGGAAATTTCAGTTCACGCCAACACAGTTCTATTCCACTCCAGTAGTAATTTGAATTTACAGTTAGGTTTCTGGAAACCATTGACACTATAACATTCCTGAAAGTTTAGTTCAAAGTAAAACAGTCCTGGAAAAAGAATTTGTTATTAAACGTCCTTCTCATTCATGTTTTAATCGGAACTTTACACAATAATAAATATGATATTTTGGATTATATTTTAGATTTTGGGAATCATTACTTTCTATATTGTAAGAGTACATGTGATTAGTCAATGACATATATTGCAGATTATAGTAAGTTATGTTTGTTTTGTAAAAGACTTTAGATAATCTAAATGCTTATAGCGAATGCATTATATGCATCAAATGCAAGTATTTTAAACGCTTCAAAGAATTACGCATTTTATTAATAATATAGGTTCTTGCATGTACGAACTGATAAGAAGTTTGAAGAACGCAGATCGCGAGGATAAAAATCACGTTAAGACAATACATTTATGAAGCAGTTGTGAACTGATGATGAACGGTTCTGGGTTTTAAGTTCTACTATAAAAAGTTAAAGTTAAAGTAGTGTCTAGTTGATAATATTAAGTGCGTGATAAGTTTAACCGCCAATCTATTGATGTCTGGGACAATACATTTCCAAATTTTTCAGTACGAAGTTCAGCTGAAATTAGTATTGAACAGAATGCTACTTACTGCCACCTTTAAAATTTAATTGAAAAAAGATTAATATATATATATATATATATATATATATATTAATATATAATTTATATATATATATATATATATATATATATATATATATATATATATATAATTATTTATATTCCATTATTTTCATAGTTCGCTTAGATTTTCTGAAATATATTATATAACAAACGTTCTTCTAAAGCATATATAATACCAAAAGGCTAAACGCTGTGATAATACAAACCTAATGTATCTCTCACTAGCTCATAATGAAACATAAAAATAAACAATTTTTACTAAATTATCATCTACATCAAATTTAAAAACACGCCAAAACAAATATCATATTCTATTGGTTCAATACCTCTGAAAACGTGCCATATTTAAGAAGCATTCCAATATTGCACTAGAACAGTTTTCTAATAATAACATATAATAATACATTTATATTATAAATAATCCCAGCATTTACCCACTCAACTTATTATAAGCAACACTCAGTTGGTTAGTTAGCTTAAGACAGTTTTGGGGCAATGATGGAAAACAAAAACCAAAAGGCAGAATTTCAAGAATATTTATGGTTTAAATGTTACAAGTAATTTGAAAAAAAAAACGGTAAACTGTGTATGTGTACTTTAAATTTATTTAGAGACCAGAAACTCTCCAACTCTATTGCTTAATTAATCAAGCCTCTATAGAAAAAGAAAAAGTATTATTTTAATTAATTAAGTCTGTTTGTGCCCCATACTACATAACGATCTGAAAATCTGTTTATTAATACGATTATGTTCAATACATCTATCAATTAATTGTAATGGATATTATTACAATTTACCGTAGTTTCCACTAGAATGTATGTTTTTACAACTAAACTTAGACAATTTTGAAATGAACATATATATGATAAATTTTCAAATCACAGCTTTATAATATGTTGTGTTAAACTGTGCATGATAAAGAATGCATTATATAAAGGAGTCGTTCTTTAGTCAAATAATACCCTGAAGAAGAGTATCAGCTGCCAATTTCACACATTTTGATGTAAATATGTTGGCGTGAATGCATTTTTTCTCATGCGGATTTTGTTTACCTAACATGTTGAGTATTTTTTAATATTGCATGTAATTTTTACGTGGATACTGAAGTCAAACACGATGTCTATTTTTCAGGTCTCCCAAACAAATCATTCCGTGTAATTGTTCAACCCACAGTTTCAAGTAATATATGTTGAAGGAATAAAAACTGTTCTCTTCATAATCTGCTGACTTTCAATACTAGAGCAAAACATTGCACTTCCAGCCTTATTAATGAAAGTCCCTTCTCTGATACCACTTCTGTATCTATTGTCTGATACCACTTTTGTTTTTATTCTCTGAAACCACTTCTGGCACCTTTTTTTTGGTACCACCACTGTTTCCATTCCCTGATACACATTTGTATCTAACAAATTATGAAACGGAGAAGGCTCTACGACTACAGAGACCACCTTAAAAGCAACATGCGAGCCAGCTAAAAGGCAAACATATTTCTATGACAATAGGACACCCACACTTGGCTAGAGGCCACCCCGCTAAAGGCTACACAATACAGCGATGCTAGTACCGTTGTTTCTTCGAACATTGTTCTATTCTGAAGGCTCAACTATTACTAACTGTCATTGAGTGTCTCATACTGTAAGAACAATACGTTTTAGATGGAACAAAGTAACGTGCTATTCTAAAAACATGCATTATTATTTAAATTTTCACGAAAGTTACGACTTTTATGACAAACAGTATGTATGCACGCACCAATGATATTGCTAGTGTGTCAGTGCTGTTGGAATATTAATGATGTTCCAGCTTAGAGATAGGGATGTATCGATAGGTTACGACTTGATGACAATCAGTATGTATGCACGCACCAATGATATTGCTAGTGTGTCAGTGCTGTTGGAATATTAATGATTTACCGGTTTAGAGATAGGGGTGTATCGATTGGTTACGACTTGATGACAAACATTATGTCTGCACGCCGCCAATGATTTTGCTAGTTTGTCTGTGACACATGGAATATTAATGATATGCAGGCTTAGAGATAGAGATGTATCGATTGATTACGACTTGACATCATGTGATTAAATTTTTTTTACATTCAAGACCAAATTATCCTCAATAATAATCCTCTTTATGCAGAAAAAAATAATATTGTCTCAACTGACAGTCTAGTATGACAGTTTTCCGCTCTGTTGTGCTTTGTGAGGCTAAGTGAACCTTGGTTAAGTACTGGAGACCTAAGCAGCGTGTCCGAACGTGTGCTTACATTCACAGTGGTTATAAAAAAATTCAAGACACGGAAAATTGATGATGTTATTTAGGGGACATGTTACTTATGTGTCAATCATAAACTTATAGCATATAGAGTATTGTAGATGACTACATTAGATTGTGGGTTACAGATGATATTATGGGGCAGTGGTTTATACTGTGTGATTGAATTCGAAGAGGTTTTATTTTGAAATATATATCGAGACATGTGGAGTATTAATAAGAATACGGTTAAGGGTTGGGATATACCCATTGGTTTCCGGTTTAGGGTATTAGGAATGACGCAAAGAACCGATGGGAATACATCAGTAGGAGTGAAAAAATTAATTATTTTTTCTTGTGCTCGATTATATTGCTACATGCTAATATTACCTTTTAGATTTATGTAACACATTGAGTACAAAACAAAATTAAATATTTTTATTTTGCATCTAAAATTTTACGTCTAGCCATTTTAGTTAGTAGACCTTAGGATAAAAAATATACATTCGTATGAATAATAAAAACATAAGTATGACATAAACTATCACGATTATTTTATTTAAATATTTTGGAAAATACAATAAACAACATTACGAAATAATAAAAATAATTACTGATAACGTTAATTAAATAGTAAATATATCAGCTATATGACAGGAAATGTTATTTATGTTGCAATCCAATCTTATCATTTTGAATATTCATGGTAACTACGTTAAATGATGATGGTGTATCGATGAGGTGCAAATATGCAGTACTTGATTTAATTCCCAGGCATGTTATTTATGTGGCAATCGAAAACTTCTGGCATATGGGCATATTGATGAAGTGTCCCAGCTGGGAGTTGTATATTTACATCTGAAACGAGATGCGCCCTGTCTGTAGTTACACCCTGATCCACACAAATATCATTGATCTACATTACATCGAGACGGAAATTAAGTTAAATTAGGATGGTTAATATAATATTTAATCGTGTTAACTTAAACGTAACATTAAATCTACATTAGTTTGTACACGATACAATCTTTTATTGAATAAGTATTGACAAAAGCCCATTATAGATTTGTATCATGTTCAAGTAACAAATATTCTACATAAACTAACAGTTAATTGTTCAAATTATGACTGTTTCCAGTTTTATATAATCAAATAGATAATTTTATTTTTAGTTTCAAGTATTTCTTCTGTACTTACGTAATACAACAAGAAATTGGGATGGTTATCAAGCTATATAAAACAATGTGAAACTGACAATATGCTGATATCAATAAATATAATGATTACTATTTAAGAAGTATAATATCTTTTCCGGAAAATATATAGATGCCTCATTAGTGTGGAATAAAAATAGTATTTTTATTTATTACTTTATAAACTAATTTTTTGTTGTTATTATAAACTATAGTATATTTTATGAATTTTTAAAACCTGCAATAGCGCCTATGTTCCTTATAATATTCTCATTAATTATTTTGATTTAAACATATTTTAAATGGATAAACGCTATGTTGAAACTATGGCATAAAATATTACTGTGTTATCATTATACCAGTATTGCTGTTCCTGTCAACAATATCGATGTCCAAGAAATTACAATCGATATTTTTGTTATAAGCATACACAATAATCGCTCCACGCCCTTTTCTTGTCTGGAAAAAGAAAATTTGTCAAAGGTGCATGAAAAGTATATACTACATTGAACCTTGTTAAAAGTACTTAATTATGTAAATGCGTCAGGTTATGTAGACAAGGTACTTTAAAAACATATTAAAGTGTGACACAGAAGATTGGAAATATAAATAGTTAAATACTGCCTTCAAATGTTATAGTTCACATGTAAAATTTGATTATCATTCTAGAACGTTTGTAATAACCCCCCCCCACCCCCCCCCCCCCCCACCCCCCCCCCCCCCCACCCCCCCCCCCCCCCACCCCCCCCCCCCCCCACCCCCCCCCCCCCCCACCCCCCCCCCAAAAGAGCAAGAATTGCGTTAACGAATTACTTGGGCAAAATAAAATATGAAAAGAGTAAACAATTTTTAATTACATGTATAACGTATAATTATTTATTTATTTATTTTGTACAATAGCTACAAGAAATATTATCCCAAAAACAGCTATATTGAAAATACAAGTTAATAATAATAATTTATAATATATGAATATACTATAAGTACGTATATGAAAAAAATTAATTACAAAATCATTATTAGGCTGAGTAAAAAATTAACTGTTTCTATTACAGCACGAGAAAAAATAAAAATATAATACAATAAATAATAATAATTTAAAACTTTAACAAAACTAGGTTACTACCTTAAGTTTTAAAAAATAATATTTAGCTTATTTACAAATGAATTAAAATTATTATTAAATATATCCAATTCATTTTTATACGTGTTTTAACAACCTAATTACATTTCAAAAATGAAAAATTATAAAACTGCAGTGTATTACAACGTGGTGTAAAAAAAACCAAAGAGGGTCTCTGATTATTTCTTGAGACGTGCAGAAAAACCTTACCAGCTAAAAAAGAACTATCAACTAAGTTATGTAAAATTTTATAAATGTATAAAATAATAGATCGGTTTCGTCTTGTTAACAAAGTTTCAAAAGAAAAAAATACTTCTTAAGACAGTTGTTGACAGGTTTCGCTCACAAGAAACATGGTAGAGTTAAATATTTTTTCCTAGTATAAGTCCATCGCAAAACACTTCTTTACATTTAAAAATAGGTTGTTTCCTCTAAGCACCAAGGGCTAAGTACATTTAGCGCTGATTGCAGTTCAGCAAGGTCGTGATTGTCTCGAATCTTTCTATATATTTTCAAATAGTTGGCAAACAAAAGACATTTAGACCGTGTAAAATAATTAGGAAGATCATTAATATATATTAAGAATAGTAATGGGCCTAAGTTAGATCCCTGGGGAACACTTGAAGTGCTGATGTACTTTTTATAGACATAGTGTTAGACACCATAACAAACTGACTGCGAAGCTTTAAATAAGTCTCAACAAAAGTAATAAATGGCGGGGATAAATTAAAACAAGATAACTTTCCTAACAAAATATCGTGATCTACTTTATCAAACGCCTTAGAAAAATCTGTATACACTACATCAAACCCTGCCACCAGTATCCAATTCAGATGCTACGTCAAAATAAAATTCCATTAGATTAGAGACTGTTGATTTACAAGGAAAAAAAGCCATGCTGCAGGGGAGATATATCAGATTTTACGTTATAAAAAATATAGTTATAGAGAAGTGATTCGAATATCTTAGCGAATGTAATTATGATTCCGTGATGCCTGTAAACCCACTCAATATTCCATTTATGATCAAATCTTTCGATTAGACGAAAGTTTGTGGTTGACAAGCCAGTGAAGTACGAAAACCTGAGGCTTATACTGACATCCAATCACAATCGTGCCTTTGAATTTGAACACGAAAGTCACTGACGTCTTGAGAAGTGGACAGGTTTAAATACTCTTACATTCTTCAGTCATATTCTACCTTGTAGAATCAACTAGAACGATTTTAATCTTACGGATTGCAATACAACAATTTTAAATATTTGTATAAAGATGTTCTGAAACTATTTTACTCTTGTAATTACAAATTGGTTAACCATAATATTTATATGTAATACACCAATTTTAAAAACTTAATACTTTTTTCAAACGTTATAAGATAGACCGACAAAACATGGTACAAACTGGACAATAATTAAAAATTTAATTTAACATATATCGAGTTTCCAGCTCATTCGTTAGAGGTAAAACCCACTAGGAGTCAGAAACAAAGTTTTTAAATGCAAGTATTAGTTGTGCGCATCATATTAAATGTGTTTATTATTAGAGCTATGCCGCAAACCTGACCTCAAACGGACAACTGAGTCGGAAATGGCAGCCGTTCAAAGGTGGGTTGAATCTACGATTATTAGATTAACGTAAACAAGTTTCATGGTAGTTTGATTAATGTAACCAGAAGAAAAACTTGAGCGCTTTATTACTCCTGAATCCCAACACAATGCCATAATCTAAGGATAAAATAACAGTGATTCATGCGTAATTAAATATTATTTACATTGTCTAATCAAAATATGCTTTTTAAAAAAATTCTTCCGCATCTTGTGGGTCCGTACCACCAGAAAAAAATAGTTTGTGACTGGATAAGTGTAATTATATTTGTTGTCTAACACCAAGTATTTAAGCTATATCTTAAATGGTTCCAAAAATATTTAACCGTCTCGTAGCTTTTCGGACACCTTACACAATACGTAATGTATATGTGTTTATTGGTCCTACGCATATTAGCATTGTTTCATTTTTTCATTGAGTATTACCCTTCCACACAAAACTATGAGTACTTTTTCTTAAATTAAATATTTAGAATAATTTTACTAGATCTAATGTATTATATAACACAATAAAGATAAGAAAGCAACCTTTTGGTTTATAGATCAGCGGAGAGATCTATTAGACCAAAAATAGACGTGAGCATACACGTAAAATCCAAAACATAAGTATTACAACATGGTTTAAACTCACAAAAGCCAAAACGATATATTAATAAGCAAACTTTATTCGCACGTAATAGTTGAGAGTGAGTTATTCATTCTATGTCCTTCTCAATAAATATATGTAATTCAGTGGAGTAATGTTCAGGCGCTCCATACTAGGCGCTCAATCGTGAACCGCACGCAGATGTTTCCAGAGTCCATTTTATTAGTCAATGGCCGATAAATGGTCAGTTTACCCTCAAAATGACGCTATAAGTTTTCCTTTATCATATCTTAAAGGAAACTGCTAAAGTAGCCGAAAAATATTAAACTCAACCTTTCTTTGTCACAACAGTATAAATGTCACTAGGGAAAACCCTTCCCTACCTTCATTGATTCTCCTCCTTTGCTACATAAAAGACACTTATTACTGTTGCATCTTTCTGGCTTATTTCTGTCTTTATACTTTATATTTATAAAAAATAAATGCCTAAATTTAAGAGCAGTCCAATTCGTGATTTAAAACCTTCTTAATAATATATAGAGTATTTTTATTTAGGTAATGTATTTAATGTTTTTAGTTCTGAAATTGTGCAAAGTTACTAGTGATATTAAAAAACTAGTGATATATTAACAAACAGCCCTCTGAAAAAATATACTCCTAAAAATATTTCGTGCCAGTTTTAGTAATGCAACTTTTTATTTTGTGTTTTAAAAGCGTGTATATTTTCCGAAAACACTCAACAATAACAGCGGGAAAGTATTAAACCTCCATCTTACATGACGTTTTGTGTTCTTACGTTGCGGAAATCAAGTCTTACAACCTACAGTATTATTTACTTATATTTTTATAGTACGCTGGTGCAATGTTTTTTTGTTGATTTGTATGTCTTTGTGTGATGGCGGGTTAATAAGTTCCACGTAAGAGTAATTATTGAATTTTGGGAGGAATTTAAGTGAATTTCCATTATTTGAATGCTCTAGATGCGATAAAAAATAATTTTTGAAAATATGTTTTTTTTCTTATAGCATTACTTTTTAGAGTAACCATTGTTTTGACAAAAACTTCACTTAATAATTTTAATGAGCACAAAAGTAAACCATAAAAATTGGTGTATGGGGATCTTGTTTGTTTCTAAGTGATTTAATGTTTAAGACCATTTATAAATTAAAGTAATAAAAATTCCTTGTAAATGTTGTTAATTACTTATACTCTGGCATAAAGTATTAGAGGAAAAAACCATAAAATATTTAAGCTTATTTTTGATTTTTGATTCCGGTATACTCATACAGTAATACCTCAGTAACTGGCATTCGGTTTTAATATAAATGAATGTATGTATAATAATAACAAAGCTTGTGAGAGCTATTTAAAAAATATTTAACGTACTTTAAGTTTTATTATATCGATCCAAAGAAACTACCTCTAATTAATCTACATAAATTACAATAAAATATAATTTCTATAAACGAATTTTACTTCATTATTTTGCAATAAAAATATTATTGATGATTTGTTTACAAACAAGTATTTCTAACACGGGTGGATTAAAGGTTGATGTTGAGTTTAGCTCCACTTTCTGCTCAGTGCTTCGTCTGAAATCTTACACGTTCTAAAACGCTGTAGAGCACTTATTGTGCACCTTATAAGACAACAGCAATACTTACATCCAGTTTACAGACGATGGCAAGCCTTGGGTCTTTAGAAAAAGCTCTCTTGTGTTAAGTTATCTATAATTTAAAACCCTTGCAAGGAGTTTGTTGTGAACGTATTTGTCACCGACTTTTTATCTCTTTTTATGTCCGTACATAGACTCCAGATTCTATGAGTCACGGCTTTGACAGTGTTAGAGTTCTGATGCTGCTACAGAGGTGAAATAGAGCTGAACTCAGCATTGGCGTTGTAAAAGTGATTTAGAGCTCTGTACAGAAAACTCGTTGTTTATAGAACTCTTTAATTATCTTCTCTTTGGTAAACCGCCAGACACATTCATGGGCGAGTGTAAGGTATATTAAAAGTTTTAATTTGGACTATAATGTAATTGAAATTAAAAATAAGATTATTGAAAAGTTTCATAAAAATAAAATGGTTGAATGGGTTCTACGTTAATCCATTACAATATAAAAATCATTGAAACATTTAAGTATTTGTCATATACTGCATATATTTCTATGATAATAAAACCGAAATTGTTATATGTAATTATAGAATGTGTCTCTTTTATGAGCCCTTAGATATTCGTTCACTCATGTACTATTCATTAAAGTGAAATATTAAGAGTATTATTGTGAAATATAGTTAATTAAATTTTATAACAGTGTTATCAAGGAGCAGGCACTGAATATCTCGTAAGCTACTCAAAGCTGTGGGCTTTCAGGTATTTGAACGTTAATAACCCCGACCCGGTCAATATTGACTTATACAGTGAGATCATTACCGCTGCGTCCACACTGATTTCTTCATTATTGGTTATTCACAAACTTCAGATTATTTTTTCAGGTGACAGCTGTTAGTTGAGGAATCAGAACATTAATAACCATGTTCCAATCAATATTGAGTAAGTACAGGCACATCGTTTACCCCTGAGTCCACACTAAGTTGTTGATTATTTTATATGGGTTTCGCAGTCTTCAAATTGTACTGTCAGTTAATAGTAATGAAGAACGGATATATGTTGTGATATTAGGGCATTAATAACCCTGTCCCTGATGAATATTGACAAATTACTGGCACACTATTACCTCTGCGTTCACTTTGAGATGTTGATCATTTGATATGGGTTTAAAATCTGTTTAATTCAGATGAAACTGTCAGATAACAGTTCTAAGTTGAGGTATCGGGTCATTAATAATCCTGTCTTGTGAATATTGACTATCTACAGACATATCATTAACCCTGTGTCCACACTGCGTTGTCGATTATTTGATATTGGTTCACAAACTGCAGACTGTACAGTCTGTTAAAAGTTATGAGTGTTATTGGAACATTAAAAACCCTCTCCTAGTCAATATTGACTAAGTAAAGGCACGTCATTACCTTGCGTCCACACTGAGTTGTTGATTATTTAATAAGTTTGTCTTATCTTGGACAAACAGTGAATTTTTTCTGCGGTTCTGTACATATTTGAGCTGGTAAATAGAACACAGTGTGCTGTATAAATATAATTGGTAACAGCAAAACTATGAAAAGACCCAAACATGGAACGCATTTTCACTTTGTTTATCATATGTCAAAACTAAAGTACATTTGTCTTGAGTGTTTTTTTAGTCCACATGAAGACAGCAAATTTCCTACAAATTAAGGTAAAAGCACCCTTTAATAATGTAAAGTGGATCCTACCTTTTAAACCTGCTAACATAAACAATTATTGGCTCTCTGGGAAAAACTAAAAATGTCTACTCACATAATTCTCATTAACTCGGAATATACTGAGTTATTTATGAACCGGTATTAAATTTGACAATTCAGTTGAGATTTCCCTACAATCTGCCTATCTTGTGTAGGTGATCAACTTCCAGTATTACATTCTTGGTAAAAATTTTTATAAATTTTAATTTCTTGATTACTCAGTTTGTGGATAGTTTCTCAACTCTTAGTAAAATGCAGAATTACAAAATAAAAAAAATTAGTTTTCTACCCTTTTCACAGCTTTTTCCAGATTTCTTGTTTGTATAAAGTCTATTTTCTTATTGTCTACATAAATTACCATAATTCATGTGCTTAAATTAATTAATGAGTTCTTACAGTCTCACAGGCCGTCCTCATGGGTCTGCAGTTTTCCTTTAGTAAATTTAACTAAGTAATCATAGGTCATAAACATAATTTCTTATTTTGTTGTACCTTTTACTCGAGCAGAAAAAAAATAAAGCACGCAAAACCTTTTAAATGAGGAATTTACGTGTTTATAACAATAACGTTAAGAAGACGAACATAAGTGTCAGAAACACATAACTCGAAATTACCTGCCGTATTATTGAACTATAACGTGCCTGCATACATCATCGTAATATACCAACTAATGGAAACATGCAATTAATTACAGTTAATTACAGTCTACTGTTATTGTTCTGTTAATGATTTTACTGATGTAAATAATGTAATAACTTTAACTCAAACACGACTACTTCAGATAGAAAGATGTGTCAAGGTTATTCTAAAAAGAATTGAAACTAGTATTCAAAGAATAATATATTTATTCACATGTCAAAATTGAATTCAGCCCTTATCTTTCCTTAATGGACAAGAATATTATATAAGCGTACAAGAAGAGTAATTCTGGACAGGCTAATACAACAAATCATATCAAAGTCCTAATTTTGACCACATTTTTAGGCAATTTACTGTGTGATCTTTAATATGTGAATATATTGTGTAATATTCTTAGATGTACTTTACCGAACAAAATTAATTATAATTATTAATTATTGATATTATGTTACGCTTAAACACAAAAATTCACAAATTTCCTCTTGGTTTTTTCATATAAAGCATCAATTAATAATATTAAATTATAGATTAATAATGTTGTATTACATAAACACATTTTGTAACTAAAGTATATGTAATTTCAGGTAAAAATTAAACTGAAAATAGCCAATTGTTAAATTAACCATAAGTGAAGCAGCTCGATTCACAGAATACTCGTAAGTCAAGCAGAAACTAGTTCCGCTGTCACACTCTAGTTGATGCAGCATTCCGGATCGCGCCGTGAATTACACCTCAGCAGCTATTGGATATTTCTTAACTTAATTGACTTAATAGTACATTGTATGGCCTAAACTCTGGTTTAGATGTATGAAGTACTTATGCAGAAGATATATTAAGAGATATTAAGTTTGACTATGTAATTTATCTAATTGATGAATCATTAATATAAAAATTTTACACTTTATGTCTTTTTTAATTTTGAAAGAGTTAGATTTTCAGCTATGATTATAGAACTTAATAGTCGGTCAGTCTAAATTTTACGCTATATCTCGTGACAACTACAAATCAAAGTTTTTATTTTTAAAATTCTATAAAGATTTAAAAATGGTTGGAATTTGTTACACTTATAATAACACATAACGAACCAGTTGAGGGTTCTAATACATTAACTATATCTAAATGTGATATGTATTACATTTAAATCAGTAAACAGAGTGGGTATAATAAATGTGGCTACTGCAGGTTTAGTAAAACTGACTGATGTATCGCGCTGTCGATACGTTATTCAGGAGAAATCTAACTAATAACATTCAGTTTCGAGTCTGTAAAATGAGTGCTAAAATTGGTTATAAAATCTAGGTTAATTAACAGGAGCTGATGAGGTAAATTGGAAAATCGATCACATTTATAAGCCGATTAAAGCGAAGCCATTAAAACTGTGCTTCTCTCTAACGATTCACTCGTTTACTGTTTGCTGATGATTTCAATTGAAAAATCAAACCCATGCCGATTAAAAAGAGATCACTAAAAGTTATTGGAGCACTAAACCTGAGCCTGTCTGTTATTTATTCACTTGTTTACTGTTTTCTCGTCTGCAATCGAGAGTTAAACTGTTTCCATCTAAGCTTTGCCAGTAAGTGATCAACACCGTAATCCACAGTAACTACTGTATTAATAGAACTAATCTGCATTATTTATCGTCTCTACTTATACTTAGATTAAAATGCAACCTGTTTTAACCGTTACTTATTAGATATTATCAGACTAGCAGTTACCCGTAGCTTCGCACGCAATTTTTAAAGAGATCAATAAAGGGACATTTCTCTATATAGATTAATAGTAACTAAGAATAATTAATTTGTTTGTGAGCAGCGAAGTGTGATCAATATCCTTCTCAACGCTTACAAGATACCAGTATTTAGTAATTTCAGTGTAGAGTTAAGAGGCTTTTAACCGCAGGGATACTATAAAATGACAGATATTAAAAAGACATAGCTTTCCTGTTCTCATGGCATGACCATCACTTTCTCCACAACAAGAGGTAATAATGTTTTTTATTTATCAAATAATTAAATTGTAGCCAAATTAAAGGTTTGCTTTCAAAATGTATTAACATATTCTTTTTTTTTAATTCGATATACGATAAACTCAATATGACCTTTTGGAAAAGGTTCGCGCCATTGCGCCACAAAAATGGCTATTTTTTAGTTTTTGGAACATATTTTCAAAACTCTAGTTAAACTCTGATTGCATATGTAAACGTATTTTGTTGTATTTATGTTTTTATATTACGTATCATAAGCGTTGGTCGTTAAAGTGTTAAAGTTTAAAAATGGCCAATTTCCAGCATTCCTTTTTACAGACCGGATATTGGCAATACTGTAGGCTAGTTTATAATGAGGTTATGGTTAAATTAGTGGTAATATTCTGAAATGGAATTGCTGCATATCCATTCATATTTAGAAAAGAAAATATAGGTTTAGTCCAAATTGGATGATATCACCACTTGATATACGATGAAACATTTCAACATTTATCTGTCTGAATGTGCGCCTCTCAGTCCTGCAGCTGACTGCATATTATCTCCCTCCATACGCAGCAGCAAATATACCCAAGATTCCCTGTTATTCAATCGGTATCTATACATAGTAAAAATTCCATATTTCTCTTCTCCTTTCACAATAATGTATAATATAGTTTCTTCTATGTATATCGGAGGTCCAAACCAATAATCAAATATTGGTATTCAAACCAATTACACCTAAAGGAACAAAGCCTTAATGTTACATTTTAAAAATTTGTTGTAGAATTTTCCTGATAGTTGTGCAATTTAACCAAATTTGTGAAGTTAACTAATTGGTCATAAATTAAACTTCAAGTTAAAATTGTTCCAATAGCTGAAACGTCGGGCTTGGGAAAGATCTGCGAAAAACTGAACTGATCTGTATAGACTTGACGTTTTTCAAAGGTGAGTTCAATGACCGTGCTTGGTACTCCCTGGGATTTGACTGAGCCTTAAAGAACATTTCTGCTTTTCCTTTGTAGGTAATTATAATAAATCTGAAATAAATTGAGTGTAACCATTTAAATTTAACATGAAACATACTTATGAAACATATTTATGCCTGAGGCTCAAAAATAATTATATCACGTTTAAATTAATTAAAAGTCCAACTTTTTCATATCAAGGGCCACAGACTGAACGAACGCTTCACACAAAACCACTTCAAACCGCTCACCAGCCTCGCACTGGGGACCAGCGGAGCTGAGTTGGAACAGTATTCCACGGGGATTAATAAAATATATAAAATAACGTAACTTTAAGCTGCAGTTTAGATAATTTTTGAACACTATATAACGTCAGTAGCATCTTATACGTTTCTCAATTTACGAAATGTAGTTTAGTTTAAAAAAAGAAACATTTTTAACAAATATTGCATTCAACTCAATTCACCTATATAACATAATTTATCAAAAAATCTAAAAATTAACTCCTATCTCGAGGCACTACTAGCATTTATAACTTTTGTGTTAAACATAAAATTAATTTTAAATTTCAAATAAGTAGTAAGATCTTTACGTAAACTATCAAACACATAGGTTTGTCAAAACCTTATAAAATTTCAACTGATTCTATTTATAAATATATTAGTTCATAATGTTACAAAACATTTGTAGATATCGGACAAAATACAAATAGTTACTTTTTATTCTATATAGCAATATTGGAACAATATTAGAGGCTTACGTGATAGTTATATTATACTTAAATGATGAAATCCTAATAATAATACATGCGCAAGTGCCTTTGTTAGTTGGTTTTGCTTTCACGCGTAAATTATTCAACCAATTGTGCCGAAATTAAACATGAACAATCCAAACCTCCCTGTTATGTATATAGGAACATTCTTATTTTGAAAATCCCTCCGGGATACCTCCCACTAATCTCTAAAGTACCTAAAATCCTGTTTTGGTTGCTAAAGTTACAATATATTAATTGACAACGCCTGTCAAATGTAATCTACTATTCAGTTTTAAAATGTTTTGTGTCAGCACACCAATATGTATCATTTTACCACGTTTTAATTTTTTATATTCATAGCGTGTAAATTAACTGAAAATACCTTAGAAACTGACATACCTTAGAAAAATGTACCAAAATATAAGATTAATAGAGTTTTGACTCCCTAAGTAAGAGTGAAGACTCCCTTTGAAGTAGTCGTCAAGAACTGTGCTATATGAAAGTTTACTGGACTGTTCTTTTGTATTAATGTATCAAATACAGTTGTAAATGTTCTAAGATATTACCATTTTTTTTCAGTTTATTTAGAAACAAACATGTAAAACGTTAGTGTGCCTTTTTAATTGTACATTTTAAGGAAATATTTATTATTAGATATAAAAGACAAATTTACAATCTAACTCTTACTATACCTTTAAAGACTGTTGTAAATCTTATATTAGTTGTCTTTTGACAGAACTTGGGTTCTCTGATCTGTGATATATATATATATATTTTCATGATCGGGGTATCGCAAAATTAACTACGGAACAACAAATATTAAGAAAAAAGTAAATTACAACGGCCGTAAATTTACACTTTTGACAAATTTTCTTGATTATAGCAATAAAAACAAGCATTGACGTTCGAAATACTCGTATAATTCACTCAATCCGTACACGAACTAGCGGTTGAAGCCGCGGGTAACTACTAGTAATTGTATACGATTCCCGAATAATTGAACACATTCTAAATTATTGACTTACTAATAAATTAACTCTTTTATAACATGGTTTGTAGTGTTTCCACTGACCGCACCCTAACATAATCCTAATTATTTACCTGTTACAGTCACATCTTATGACTTTCATTTTAATGTCCACATAGAATTATACCATACTTTATCTGAGACTGGAAAAGTCCAATGTATGCTGTCCGCAGATACTCAAAATTAAGTAACGGTTTAACTTTACGAAATAAATAATATAGGCACACTTATACTTATATTTGCTTACAAAGTAAATTACAATAGCCACAAATATACATATTTAACGTATCTTCTTCATCGTAGTAACAAATCAAACATTGGCTTTAAAAATATAATTCACTCAAACACGCAGTGACCATACATGAACTAGGGTTCAAGGATGCGGGTAAACTACTAGTAAATGGTATAAATGCGAAAGTGCCTTTGTTTGTTTATTTTGCTGTCATTCATAACGCATTCCACTGATTGTACTGACATTTTACATTCTTAGATTACCTGGAATGAATAGATGCTGTAGCTACTTATCCAAATTAATTTAATTAACTAACGTTTCTGAGAAAAATTTTACAAGAAAATATTTTAGAATATTACAAGATTTGCTCTACCATTAGAACTATTTAAATGTAATTTGTCAATAAAAGGTACGCGAAGGTAGGAATAGTACAGAAAGAAAGCTAGCTTTTTATCTGGATGTCAACTACAATAACTGATTACAATAGGGGTAGAACAGTTGACATTTAATATCTCTAGTCCTATGTTTGGATTGACGAAGGCAGATCAAGAGCGTCGGTGATAAGGTAGTTTTGGTTGTAAAAGGGGTCGGTATATAAACTCCGACTTTCGAATGACGGTATATTTTATCAATGTTCGGCGTATTATTTTAGTGGTGCACTTATTCTTTCTTTCTTTCCAAATCCATTTTGCAAGAGATTTTGCGGAATCTTCTATTACAATGATACAAAAGAATTAAAATAGTACTGGATCATTCTCAATTATTAACTCAACATCGCAACAGTAATATTAGTATTTGTTAAAGTAAATTATTCAACTTTAATAGTAGTTAAATATTGTTTGCAATATAAATTTATTTTTCAACAGACATAATAAATTTAAAACATCAATATTTTGTAGTACGTAGTAAATAATATTTAAATTTCTTTATATTTTAATAATTAAATTTTTCAGTTTGAATCTGTGCCAACAGTAACAGGAAGTGACTCTCGTTGAAGTTTTCAGCAAATATTTTAAATACGTTTGATTTAGCTTCGCTTATAATAGAGTAACGGTTCATTTTATTTTGAGTTCATTAGAGAGTATGTTTTAAATAGAATTTTATAAGAAAGTTTTATTTATAGTTCAGTTTTAGTTTTGAGTTAAAGAGTCAAATTTAATTTAATTTATTTGATTAAAAACAGAAAAATGTTTATACAGAACACTTTTTAATGGCAAGTGGTCCTTTAAAACATCGATTATTAAACCTTAATATTTTAATTTTAGTAAATATTATATTAATTCATGCTAGTTTTATTTTTAAAGTTTTAATGGACTGTTGTTTCATACAACTTTTTAAACCCAGTTTTAGAAAGTGTTCTCTTGTATATATTAATCAGTAACCATTATTCCAATAACTAATAATAATTTAAAACGAAAAAAATAAGTGCAAATAACCTAATGAAAAAGATTCTGTAAAGAGATGTTGTGGGTTTTACGGATCTCAAACTCATCCCTATGTTTATTTCAAAAAATCCCATGGACTACGTCCTACTGATCTACAAAGCAGCAGAAAATCCCATTTTTTTTCTTCAAAGGTGTGTAATATGAGTGTGTAATATGATTTTAAAAGAGTTTTTTAATGTGATTAACTGTTTTCTGTAAACATTGTATTATGACAGCACTACCATGATTAATTCATATAACCACTATCTTTAATTTGTTCACATTTATAGTGTGAAAACATTACCAACGTAACAATAATTATTATTTTAAACATCGTAACCATGCAAACCAAATAATTGATTCTGGATTTTACTTACAATATTAAATTTGGAATGTGTAAGGTTTACGTTATGATTTCTTCAGAAATTGTAGGTTTTCATATACAGTAGCTGAGAAGCAAAATGGAGGCACTGGGAATTACCTTGATTCAATAAAACATTCTCTCGTGACTATAACAACGCGTTCAGTGAGTTCGTGATTACATCAAGTAGAATTAAACAACAATACACAAGACACTAAATGCAACTGTTATGACAGAAAATTGTTGAAAAGCCACCGCATGCGTTTCTTATTGATGAGAATTTACGATACTGGTTAGGTACATAAACACTGATATAATTCCTATACTGGACCGAGGAAATAGTATGTGTTTCGAACGTGGATTGGGAAGCAAGAACGTGGATTTTACTGTATCATGTATGATCTTTACAATATGGATTACAACTGTAATAATGTAAGTATTGAAATATGTTAGTTTTTATTGATTTTGATTTTAGTTTTTAATTTTTAACAGCAAAATCTATATCAGACGATTTACAAAACTGTGCTGTGTTGATTCTAGCCTCATCACAAAATTATATATAGGTATATTAATAGTTTCTCAGGGCAAAATATCAAATTATAATTTTTCGTCGGAGTATGATACATTGTAATTAGAAGTTCCAAACCTGAAATAAAAAATATTCACAGTCTTTATTAACCTCGGTTCTTCTTAATTATGACCAATAATGCGTGACAGTATTAATTCCATTTTTTAACATAAGACCCTATCGTATAACATCACTAAGTTCTTTCTCTAAGACACCTATGAATTTCGACTTTGGAGTCCTTTATATTGACCTTCAATAATTCAAGTGTTGAAATCGTAATCAAGAGCTGATCAAACAAATACTTGGGATTTCCCATAGAAATTACGAGCGAAGGATTTGTGCTAGTATCTAAAATGTAATAATGCTCTTTGACAAGTTTTAAAAACTTTTCAAAAATATCCTAGAAAAATCATACATGATATCAAAAACAGACACATGCCTAATTGCAGCTACATACAATAATTAATAAAACCTTACGGAGAGATAGAAGCATTTTTTTTTAAATTTTTCTGTTATATCATCGATAAATCTACTAAACCCTCATGTATGAAGAATTGTATTTATTTTCATACGGTGTGGTATAAAATTGAATTTATTTAAATTTTAAAGCTTGTATCATAAATTTTCATTTGAGGGTATACATGAAAAATTAAAAATTATGCACTAAACGTTACCTTTTCTTATAGTTAATAAAGAAAAGTTTCTGTTATTTTTAACTGTGGAGATAAAAATTTTACTTAGTTTTCTTTCATTTGGTTTCTTATATTACGGGATAGGTTTATCTATTTAAGGTTTTTGGTTTTACTACTGAAAGTAATTTTTAAATACTAACATTGACATCTAATATTTTTCTAATCATTATAAAAATGTAAAGTACTAATAATATTTTCATAACCTTTGTTACTTGCATCAAACAAATGGAAAGCAATCTAGTATGTGTATAACCTCAAAAAGCTGCGAAGCTTTAGCAATGAATGACGCTTTTTACAGTCATGCCTGGCTGAGAAAACAGGCCAGCCAACGTCTGCAGACTTAAAAATTACATAGCCTGCTTTAATTGGGGTTTTTCTATTATAAATCATATCTACTGTATAAAAAATATATTTACACTGTTTAAAGTATTTCTATTTATTTATATTAATTTATTGGACAAAATTAAACACACTAAGAGTCATGCTCAAAATTTATTTTTTATGTTAAATGCAGATAGTATCATTAAAGTAAAAGACTATGTTTTTAAGATAAATGCAAAATTATAATTAAAACTTTATTACTCAATCATAGGCAATGTATATCAGACATTGCATTGATGGATGGCTGCAGAAAAAGCCGCAAGTACATCAGTTGAAAAATATAAACAAATTTTACGTGTACATTTACATCAAAACTTCCAAGCTTATCTTTTGAAACAAACATTTGTCTTAATGCTTAATGAGCACAGGTGGTTTGAACATTTAAGTATTATTAATAAATTAAAAGAGAAACAAGATTATTAGATTATGAAATTTTAATCTTGCTGTCAAATTATTACTGGAAAAAACCTTTCTTGATAAATTGTTACATTTAAATGAACTTAAGGATAATCGAAATCATCGAATAAGTTACAGCACTGGGATAGAAATATTATGTTATATGATATGTTATGATATGTTATATGATATGACTATGTGATATGATAAAGCAAAACTTGTTTAGTTTTTGTTAACTTTAATGTTTTTTATTACGCCAACCTCTTGATATAAGCAAATTATGAATTAAAACTGTTTTGGAAACTGTAACGTGTGTGGCAGAGTAAGAAAATGCAACTTCGTCAGGAAAAGCAAATATATTAATTCTTCCAAATAATTGTTAATAGACTATAATGAATAAAAGTTCAAAGCAAATTTGCGGAGAGCACTGACCCCTGAGATTCACCAACTTTAAATTATATTTTCTACATGTAATAATTACCTACTTTTTACTTTCTTTTCCCCTAAAACGGTTTTTTAACTTTTGCAATACCTCCAACGCCTGCTTGTTCGAGTGTAAAGCAGATATGAACGTCATTATTTACGAGATATAAAGCTTTTTAAAAATAAACAAATATAACTATGAATTTATTATTTGAATAAACGTAATTATACATTCGTTCTGCAACAGAAATTAAACCCTGCTCCCCTTGATTTACATCTAGTAGAACCATGTTCTTTTTCATTTAAAAATTGTACCCATTTAAATAATTTAACAGTCTTTTCAACATTAATTCTTCACTGAATTTAGAAACATCTGAGGCCTAAGTTTATCATTGTAGAATTCATTCAACGGATAGGTATAACAGTGGTTTATTTAAAATGTTCTGGGAAAAAATCTTTACTAAATCTAATATTTGTATATACGACCTACAATAGTGCTAAGAGATTGAATATATGTTTTATTCCACTGGTGTTGATGTAATTGGAAAGTTTCAATTTCTCTAATTTTTTAACGTTTATCAACCTTTAAAATGAACGCAGGATACCTTCCTTCATTAATTCCGGTGATAGGTTGCTCTGTTTACAGCTGGAAAGGCTCCATCACAACTTTCAGTCTTTGTCATTTTTTACGCTGTTATCGCTTACAGAACCAGATATTCTTTTTATTAACTCCCATTGTTTACAATTGTGCCCATAGTTACGTAATAACTTGCGTAAATGCTGTCGCTTAATATGAACGAAGCTGGACAATGTTAATCACGAGTACCTGTTATAGCTGCAGTCACTGGTTGTTGCGAGAGTCAATACAAAATCTGGTCACACGTAACAGTAATATCTCGGCAATGTTTAAAATTGAAATTTTAATTTCCGACACCGGCTTGAAACAGCGCAAACGAGAGCTGTCTATGTCCAAGTCCAAGAGCTGTCCTAGTCCAAACACCCGTTTGGACCAGGAATGTGTTAATGTCAAACAAAACCTGTACCATTTCTTGCCCATATAAACGTATCTTTAGGCTCTAACCTAGCTGTTAGACAAAATTTAGATTAGAGTGTGGCACAGTGTCAGCGACAACATACATTACAAGTACACGGTGTACATGTCTTATACTACTACTATACTCTAAATAAATGGTTAAGCTTAATTTGTATTCTGATGATTATAGCTAGAAATAATAAAGAACTCAGTATGATACAAATGTGAACTTTAATCATGATAAATTAATTTACATAAAGGTTTGAATTTTGAAACAAGATGGAGGATACAATAATGGTAAATTTTTAAATACAGTTCTTAAATTTTAGGACAGGGTGGTCGTGTTGGCTTAGTGAAATAGAAATATTAAGTATTGTTTTTTAATAAAAGATATTGTAATTTTGAAAAATTATTTTGTAAAATTTAATTATATTAATATTTAATTCTTATCCAAATCGAATGTTCCTGGGTTTTATGTTCTTTCAATTGGATCACTGTTAAATTTAAAAGGAATTTTCTCACCCTATGTCTGTCTTCTGCTTCTCTGTACTTCAGTGATAATATGAATTTAATAAATTAACCTTTCTTTTGAACGAAATACTGCTGAATAAAATGTAACCAGTTTCTTTATTTAAAATAATAAATCTTGCTTCACTTCTTCTATATCCCTCTCTCCTTTAAACTTTTAAACCTCTGCTGCCTTCACTCAACAATCATCCCTGCACACTGTATCACTGACTTTAGTTTACTTTATAACTTTTGAGTTTTATATGTAATAAGGTGAATTTTGATTAATTTTGATATATTTAATTTTGTATTTATTATTATTTGCGTTAGAATTTTAGACAATTTATAGTTAGTTATTCCTTAATTATTTAATTATTATTACTAATAAATTTCTAAATTAAATTAAATATTGAAATGAATGTGAGATGGGTGTATGGAATGAGTCGTTACATACGTGAGCGTAACCTAGCAGGGTGAACAACACAACATTACCGGTTTTTACACTCAAGCACAGACATGTTTGTTTTCTGTCTCGAGATAGTAGTGACACGAGTGAAAACAGTAATAGCCGTCGGATCTCTTGTTGTCATAATCTTTTGAGAGAACTGAGTACACTTTTCTCTTTATTAGTTCCGTCGCTGGCTGACATTTTTATTACCCAAGGCGACGGCAACAAACATACCAAGTAGTTGAGTAAAAGCAGAAATATGGATGTTGATGAGATTATGTACGAAAACACTCAAAATGATTATGAAAAAACGTTGTTTATAATAAATTTTTTCTGCAACACTTGATACTTGAACTGCCCGGTTGACGTTGCCAAAAATAACTAAAGCATTTTTGGCACTATTGTGCGACTGTATTATTTAAAAAGGTACTAGCAATTTATATATCTCATGCCAAGAAAGGGTATTAAAATTACATTCCTTAAATATGACTAAGCAAAGCCTAAAAACTTAAAAAACTAAAACTCTAAAATATAGTAAATAATACGCAGTTTTTTCACTATATAAATATTAAACTCTTACAGAAATAGAATATATTTTTAACTGTGCATAAGACGAAATGTATATATTATGAAACCAATACATTTCTCTAGAACGTCAAATTTCATTATCATTCGGCCCAAATTCAAGGATAGTGTATTAATTATGAATGGGTCAATCTCTAAATCAGGTATTAACACTGAAATTCTGGGATAATAACAATATTCGTAATAATATATTGCAATAAACTGGCAGAAACGTACTGCAACGAAAAGAGAACTCGAGAGAACATTCACTACTTAATAGTAATAAAAATAGCGAAATCTTAGCAAGAGAAATACACGAGAAAGTAAATTACTTAAAAACAAAGTTAACATCAATAAACTGGCAGCCTGTGATGAAGAAGTCACGTTGATCAAGCCTCAGCGGCTGAGAGTCAGCATTGCATAATGACACGACCTGACTTTTCTTAAAATCGACAGACAAAATATCCTAAAATAAAATATTTTATTACAACCCGCATTATTCTTGACAGACTTCAAAATCGGATAGTATCAAAAGAATTAAACATAGGAAAGGATAATTCTCTGACACGTAAAATATTATATACCAATAATAAATTATTCTACATTCTCTAACTATAAGTTTTATTTTGGGCAGGTCTTTAAAATCACAGATGTCGTCAAAAAACTGAATAGACAGTTTTTGAATTCAGAGGCTTTGAAAAAATAAAAATTAACATTTTAAATTGTGTCATAATTTACTAGTGGTATAAAATTAAAACCATTTCAACGCTCTAAAAATCCTAACATAAATAGATGTTATAACATAGTCTTTTAACAATGTACAGATCGATAAAGTGGCAGAGATAAGTATCTAGTCTGACGGTCGTGTTCCAAGTACATTTCAAGATAGGAAAATATTATCTGCGAGAAAATATACTTTGTTATCCTTTTGAGTTAAAACTCCATTCTAGGCGTGGAGCCGAACGACTTTTTCTTAGATGGATTTTCTACCATGGATTACAAGATAAAATCAGGTTTTTTTTTCTGTACGGTGATAATTGGCTATCGGCTCCGCCTATATTATGTCACCTGTATACGTGTATGTATATTATACGCAGTTTCGGTTTAATATCTATTGAGTAAAGATAGCTTTCCAAAGCGAGGAGGAAACATTAAAACATTTAACTGTTAAGAGTATTGTTAAAGTTCAATGCCTGCTTTCAGCCGGAGTATGGCTTTAGTTATTTAAAGCATTAATAGTGTTTGTATTTATCGACCTCTTTTTATGTGTAACAAATGATTTTTACAAAAAAAACTACCCTTCATTTATAACTTACAGTAATCAAATGTATAACACCTTGCAAAACAAATACGTGATCTTTTAAAATATAGATTTTGAAACTTAAAAATCCCATTTTGATTATAGTTAACGATTTTCATTTCTTATGAGGCTTCCGCTATTGATTGAAACCCTATCTCTGTTAATAAGGACAGAGTGAGGTTAAATATGAAATATAATTCTTAAAAAATATCAATAGTAAATAACAATAGTAACAAACATATAAAATCGAATCTAGTAAAACTTATCTTTTATTTAACAGCGTTATGCAAAATTCAAATCATTTTTGGACAACAGAAGCATGTCAGATAATTTTTTGGGCCTAATTAGCTTCATTAGCCCCAGTGTTGGAGTTCTCTTTAAAAACTCGTAACGAAGCATTTATAATGTCAACATATGACGACGTATGAGACTTGTTATATTTGCTGCTATTACTCTAATTTGCTGGTAAACAGGAAAATCCTGCATATACTAATCTGGCTGTCAACATCAAGTGGATTACAGCATCAGAGAGTTCCTCGAATAACATGTTTTGATCATTTTAGAATTAATTTTTTAGCAGAGAATAACATTTTTACTTTCCTAATTTAAGCGGATTCATTATGAAAGAGAGCTTAATATTGTTCTGTGATTTCATCGTGGACCTTTGAATCATAATTACCGATTACTAATAATATAAATATCCAATGTTGTGTATTAGAAACTATAGTTACAAGTTAGAGAGCTCCAAATTTTTAATGAATTTACAATGTCGCGTAAATGAGATAAACATCAACTAAATAAGCTTTGAATATGAATTTATTGACAAAACTTATCACAGATTCATAAATACATTTAACAAAAATGAATCTAGAAACAATGTCAAATTCATAATTTACGTGGTATGATTGGTATTTTTTATATTATTATTATCATTAATGCAATGTATATCAATTTAGTCATAAAATACTCACTGTATTAGTCCTCATGTTTCGTGAAATAAAAATAACATATTTGATATATTTATACAGCCCTGCATTAGTATATTTTATTTATTAGCCTGCAAACTTTATTAAAAATCTATATATTTTCAAAGAATAATTCAACAACACATGTAATGATACAATATGTAACATGTACAATAATAAATTTTATAAAATAGTTAAGAAGTGATTATAACGATATAATTTACCTTTCCGAGTGACGCTGCGTTCCTGAAGGAGTTCTTACAAGATGGATGATAAATACTTAACCATTACTTTTTTATTTTTCGTATAAGAAGTTTTAATATACATTTATATTTATTCAAACAATTGTTAAAAAAGTGAATGTATGCTCTTTTTATTTTTCTCAGAACTCCAGAAATGGTATTAATATTTAGAATTTTAATATTTACTTTCTTAATTCCTCTATTAAATAAATAAATGGTGTCAGTTATTAACTATGAGGTTGTAAAGCTTTATTAGACATGATAAGTGAAATTTTAAATTATTTAAAATGTCATACTTGTTGTCGGGGTAAAAAATCTAATTAGTACATAATTATAAGTACTAATAATAGTAGTAATAACCTGATGAATAATAATTAAATAAGTAAAATTTATAAAAAGCAAATATTCTCAAAAATTATAGAAATAACTTATAATTAATTAGTTAAAATATATAATCAAATTGTAAAAAGAAAAATATCTTTATATAACTCAACAAATCTTCTTAATTAAGAATGATTTCAGGTTCAAACCAAAATAAAAGTCTTCTATTTTGCATAAGATTAAAATAAATTTCTTCTACATATTTCTTGGACAGCTTACTGAATTACCTATTCAAAATCAAGTCCACTACTGTGGCGTAAATATTCACACATTTAACTTCGTAAAATCTTTAAATAAACAACATACAATTTTTGCAGAATGTTATGCTATTTGCACACTTTAGATTCCAACACCATGGCTCTTGTTTACTGACCTTGAATTATTGCAAAACTGATGTACAAACTTCTCAACTAAATATCATGGAATTTAGGTTGCATCATAAGTGCTTACTTCAACCATACACTTGAGCTTTTTTCGATTAGAATCCAATCTGATATTAAATAAATTCAGAAATGGAGATTACGTACACAAAAATAAACTTGAAACTATAAGGAACCATTTAAAATGCTGGGGATGCTGTTTAAAGACGAATACAAAATAAATACAAAACTAATAGTTCTAATTCTAAAACTCCAACCATTATAGGAAACTTTATTATTTTCTACAAAAAGTATTGTCATTATACAAATTAAATACAAAACTAATAGTTCTGATTCTAAAACTCCAACCATTATAAGAAACTTTATTATTTTCTACAAAAAGTATTTTCATTAACTACGAGGTAAGAAAATATTTAATAGGAGAATGATAACCCCTGAAATATTGAATACATTTTTTGGATCTCCAATTATCGTAAAATTATATATTTAAAAAAATTTACATCTTTTGCCAGTTGATTTTATTTTAGCCACATTTCATATTTATTTTACATTCTATGATTGAATTTTAAAGCTTCATTTCACTCAGTTTAAAATGTAATAAACTTATAAAAGAACGGATAAATGTATTTCAAATTACGTTTAATACTCTTTCAAGTTTTATTTTTTTTACCTAAAACAGTTTTCATTAACATTGAAAATACATCCCTGACGGAAAACGTGACTAGAAGATGCTACCGCTGTATGCATGACCTCGTTTCCAAACCTTTGTCAACACAGACACTTATTGTGTACTATAATCCTGAGAGTTTCCAAATCGAGTTTTAAAAAGATGATAGTTGAGTCAATTAGAGTGAACATGAATTAATAGAAAACTTAGCCTGGGTTTATATCAAGTAGTCAGTACGTTCGTTAACATAAGTTTATTAACACTTTTTCGTTATTAAGAGAATTCTATTAATTTTCCTGTGGTAATTATGTTCGAATCCTTTTGTTCCTAGAAATAGTGGAAGTAAATCATAAATCACCATATGTAACTTATCATTAGAAAAGTGGATATATCATGTCATCCTTTGACTAACGTTCTTCAACAAATCTTCGGTATTTGCAAAGGTCTTCCCGATTTATTAATAGCAGTATGAAATCAGAAAGACAACACGGTGTAAAAATGACGTGTACAATATACATACCCAATCCGTCGTCTCGCTATATTTTATTTACTAGAAAAGATTTGAAAGAAAGTGAATAATCACACCTGTTTTGTTTGAGTACCTATTCAGATGTAATGGACCCGCTCCTCGCAGTTGAATAGTCGACTTGGTTTTCAATTGCACTTATAAAATTCATAATAAAAATTGTATAAGCTTTTTCTAGTTACGTATACATTAATTTCAAAATATTTCAAAAAAATGTCCAACTAAAACAAATAAAGAATGTATTAAACATATTGGTAATATGTGTGTACGAAAACTTTACCACCAATCTGGTAGCAAGTGATTGGTTAGCACATCAGTCTATCACCCCAGACACTCGAGTTGTAATCCTGAGCTTAGCATAATCAATTTAGTAAACTTGGAGAGTTTAGTAATCTATTCCATCCAACATCCACGGCATAGATAAACCTGAAGTTAGTGTTGAATCGATTTACAATAAATAATAACTTCCAATCAAAATTGAACATTTAATAACGTTAGAGCGAACATTATAATCAAAAACTGAAATAAGAAGCTAAATTCATCTAATGTTACTAAATCCTAATGAAAACAATAATTTTCCAAATTATTTATTTTTGGACGACGCCTTCCGAAACCAAAAGATTCATTATCAGGTGATGCGAGAAAAGTGGAGTTATACCTAAATTATAGCTAAACCCATAAGACCAATGTAAAGGTATTCCCTAAAGCTGAGCTAAATCCCTTGAAATGACATACACCAACGACGAACTCATAGTTTGCTTTTATAGAAATGAACCGTCATTGAAAATTTCAAGTCTTTATGTCTGTTCATTTATTATATATCTTGTGTACAGGCTGAAAGATAGACAGACAGAACAATTATTATATTTTTGTAGCCACTCGAGCGTTAGGCTTCAATAACTGTTCCACAATACTTTATTATCTTTGTTATAATAACACACTGATGCCCTATCCGTACAGCACTTGATACTGCTTCTACACGATACTTTGTGCACAGAAAATGCACACGACCGGTAGAGACTAAGAAGTATCAGTTCACAATATATCACTAGAATCCCTAACTGTACAGTATTTGACAATAAAGGCTCTTCAGAGACCAGGCACACCCGACCAGTACAAAATAAAGGCGGGAATTTCCTAGCTGCCGATTACGGCAGGAATTGCCGACAGACGACTCCTAGAGCAGTCAGTTCCTACCCCGCAGTAACATAGGCGTGTTGAATGTTCTAGTACAGTAGATTGTTTAGTTTTTATTTTTTTAAATATAACTGTGTTATTTACATTCGGTGAGCATGTGTTCATAAATATTGAAAATTATATAATTTAACTTCATTTAAATGTCAAAGTTTTCCAACATCCGAGGGCAAACAATCCATTCCAGGGCATGTTTGATTAACGCAGGCATTGTAACAAACATCCCAGATAAATGGGGCTACTACACTGACGCGTGGTCATCTATATCGCATTCCAGGAAATTCGGCAACGATATTCGACAGCTAGGAACCCAGGCTTTAAGAAATATCAGTCTATAAAACAGCGCTGATATCCAAACCTCACAGCGTTTTACCTCCGCTACGTCGTTAAGTTGTTAGGCGAGCTTAACTTTTTAACCCCACCGTGCAGAGGTTCGCAAACTTGTAGAGACGTTATTATTTTCGTTTACTGTTTGATTCAAATAGGAGATGTACAAAGACAGTAATGACCATAGATATGTGACTAGAGGCTAAAAAAACATTCAAAATAAACAACAAACAAAGACATCATTTGAGTATTTGCTATTCCAAACAAGTATTAAATATAACAATAACCTCGAAAGAATTCAAATCTCAACTGACACTTAAAGAAATCGTAAGATTTCTTAGCTGTAGACTTTTGTTTTAACTTTTGAGTTAAAAATTCAAATAATTAAGCATAGCTAATACTAGTTATAAGCAAGTAATTACAATACTGTGAGATTGCTCTTGTGATAAATGCGCTGTTTAATTAGTCAGATTTTACAGTAACACAAATCATTCAGAATTAACAAGTACGTTTAAGAGAGTTATCAAATTTATTTTATCTGTATGTAAATGTGGATAAAAGCACAAATAAATCGTAGAGAGGATGCTCAATTAGTGTAGCAGGAGACGTGGGTTCATTATCAATGTGTAGTTGGCAATCTAAACTTTGGTACCCAACTTGGTCCGTAATCTGTTTTCAAGTTTAGATCTGACATTTGAGTTCACATCTATAATTAAAGGCACTTTCAATGCTACCACCTATTTAATCATTTGCCAATGTTGTGAAGCTATTATTTTTCAAAGGGATACTGACATGTGTTTCAATTATATTCTATTTTTGGTTTTCAAGTTGAATGTTCAAGGTGTGATATTAATTCCATCTTAATCCCTGTGCGTTGAACGTGTTCAAGTGTTCAAGCGTTCCAGGAAGAGGATAATGGAAGAGAACCGCAAGGAACACTTGTACAGGATCATGTGTGTTATGCAGTCTCAACAAACCACTTCCATTTAATCCAAATCCTACGTGATACCCACACAACTCTCCGAACAACATATACTACCTCAAACAGATTGGGCTCCGGTATCCTACATTTACTTACTATATCATCAATTTATAAAATTTAAACTTAAGTAGTCATCAGTGTGATCTATTTTACTGTTAGAATCGGAATTGACTGAAGCGTGTGTGAGTAATGTTTCTCCAATAAGAGACCTGTAATATTTGCTGACTCCGTAGGAGACCTACACTTACTAAGCATTCATATAGGAGTTATGAATGCCCGGGAAAAACACTTTTTGTGTAGCAGCAGAGAGCAATACTTTATTTTTAATACTAGTAAATTCTCAATGGGGCTTCCTATTGCGTCAAGGAGACGAGCGAGCCGCGCATATGGAAAGTTCACGCGCACTGACTGAACGGCAGTAAGTACTTACTAACCCCCCCCCCCCCCACCACTTCAGGACGTCATTGGTACTGTGCGTGCGCAACTCTAAACTAATGCTGACACTAGACAGATATAAGCGGGCATTGACTGACATTTACGGAAAATAGTATCGTATTTTGTACATTAATTTCTATCAGGTTTTTATATATGAGATAATTCTTATTACAATTGTCTTAAGTTTTTTATTTAATTAGCACACTATCATATATGTACTATCGATATAAACAATATGGATTGCTAGTGGGGGTCAGAGTGCGCCTCTTGGCCCAATCCTGCCACAGTACGGGAAACAATCCCGGACAGCCCCATGCAAGCACGTTATCCTGCCGCTTTAAATCTTCTCTGTAGTTTTTTACACTTGCTAAAATATGTTGGTTTTCTGGAGCCTTTTTATATCCTCTTTTCAACGTTACAGATCAAAAAGCTTTTAAGTGATCTATGTAAGCAGATTAAATTACTGTTTACAAGCTATGCAATCAGTGCGACTGTGTATTACTTTTTCCATTGTACTAATACATGCAGAAAACTACTATTTGAGGTAACTATCTCTTTCTGAACTTTGGGTCTAGGAAAATTCCGATTTAAATGGGACTGGAAAAGGACACCACTCCTTGGATACCAAATTATACAGGTTCGTGTTTTTAAATTAGCTTAAGTAATGTTTTAAAACGCTTCAGGGTCGATTTGATTCTATGTTGGAATAGGATAAATATAACAGTAATACAGACTTGTACTAACTTTTGCTGTTCTAATTTTTTTTCATATCATACCCAATATGTAGTAGAACAAAGTGCTTGCGAGTATGCTGTCCTTCACAATACAATTATACTCGTATCACATTGCCACTATACGGCTTCGAAATGTTTTTTAAAACTTATAACGAATGTGTTGGTGGAGTTAGTTTTTTTTTGAAAAAAATTGTATGTGATTATCCCGTGGTTTTCTAACTCACACTACGCGAGTTAATTCACTTACTGACATATAAATTGATGTCACAATGTATATAACTTTATGTATCTAATATGGACATTTTCATAATATAATTTAGAAAAAATCCTGGTTATTTAAACTTTACTACACATTTTTCTCTATAAATATGAAAATTTGGTAACCAGTTGCTAGTAATATTACTAGGTTGTGCAACGGCTTGCAAGCATTACGGTAATCAGTATAGTAAATTAAAACAAAACTACTCGTTTTAGAATTATCTGCTGAACTTTACATACTAACTACTTAAAGAGTAAGGCCAATATTTCCCAATGCATCAACTGCGAGACATAGAGATTGAATAATAATAATATCTATGTCTACTGCTCATATTACTATACACTCGTCATGCAATACTTATTATACAGGGAGAAGGGGAAGTCTCAGATCGGCTTCCCAGATGTCAAACGAGTAAATATAACAGAATACCACTTGATATTATCAAAATTGTACTAAAAAGTCTAAATTTTTGTTAACTTTCTGGTTTTTACTTCATCAGGAGGATCTCTCTCAGAGAAAGTCTTAAACAGTTTTAAACTCAACCACAAGTCGAGTTTTAAACATGAAATTAAATAAAAGGATCTTAAAAAAAAATTTGAACTCAAAAGGACCATCTTAGATTACATGACGGAATTTAAATTTAATTTAATTTAATTGGATACATGTAATTTAAATTAAAATATATATCTGCAACTTTTCAAAGTCGAATATCTTGTCCATTTTTACGGTGTACTATCTTCTTATAAAACCTGATTCCGTAAAAATTTATGAACTAACTAGAAAATGAAGGTGCTACGTGCGTTAAAGGTTATGAATAAACCTGAAAAAATTGTTCAAAAATTTATCAAATAACAAATATCAAATATAATCAATCAAAATTGTATGTAAATTATACGCTTAATGGTTTTTTATAAAATATTATTTTAAATATACTAAAATTACTTTTAATTCATAATTTTTAAAATATTTGACAAGCCAGTTTTAGTTTTAGGCAAGCAAATACAGAATAAGACTCCTGAGCCATGTATAACACTCCCCGCCTCAGATCAGCCAGTTTAAGAATTGCCTTCTAAGGAACTCACAAGCGATTTTGCTATGTTTTCTATATGTGGATTCTGGACTCTGTATAATTTCCCTCGAACGCTTTAAGGGAGTTTACTACAGCATATTAATTTATTTCTATATCACAAGTGTTCTCTTCTCATAGACCTTGCCCACTATTATACCAACTGTTGCAGGAAACATCTATAACTGCAATGTGTATTTAAATCTGTTGAAACAATTTCTATCGGACTTACGTCACAGTAGTGAGGTGGAAGCTGCATTTATCGTTAAACATTAACAATTTCATTTACGGTTTATTTTACAAAACTAAGTGACATTTGCAGGAAACATGTTAAAAAAATGAAGCCAAATATAAGAAGAACAATTTATTAAATTTATTTCTTTGTAGATATTGTTTAAAGACTCATTAAATGTAATCTCTATGGTTAGGAAATGAGTTTTATTCACATAATATATTATACTAGACATACACAAAGTAATATTATAATATTCATTATCGTATTTATATCATTTACATAATATTTCAATGTAACTTTTTCTATTTAATCATGTAAGGGACCGTTGGTACAAGTAATTAATGCCAGTTTCACAATTACAGTAACAATCATAAGGAGTTATTTGTGTTGCAGTCTATCAGATACTTATACACTAAAGTAAAGTCTATCAAAACTTATACATAAAAGTTTTATTAGTAGGGTTTAGTCTCATAAACAGGCTGGAATGGTACTCAAAGAGATAGCAAAGCTTTCGGCCTGCAACTGAGTACACTGCAAACACAGTGACAATTTAAATCTGTATGCTGTATATCTTTGTATGAAGAGACAAAACGTCGTTTGATTACCTACTTGACTGACGGAATACCAACTCCTTTGCTCAACGCAAGGTTTATCAAAAGAGCCAAAATTTCATAAAAGTTATGATAAAATGCTAATAAATATACACGCAATAGATAAGACCTGAAAATAATTTTCTAAACAATCAATTTTTATTTATACTAAATATTAAATAACAAAAGTACGAAATGTAATTAATTTGTCAGTGTTAAGTCACAAAATTTTTTCACAACAGCCAGTATATTGTCACCCCATCACTCATCCACACATGGTCACACGCAGAACTATAATTATCATAATATATCGAGGCTGCAATGTATAGTAGTATAGTAGATTGTGTAATCAGGTATATTAGCTACTATCAATTATACATTTTTATATATATATATATGAAGGGCTCAGGGGAAGAAGGGGGCAAGTCAATTTTTTTTTTTTTTAGTTTGCTATACCAGCGGATAGGTCAGATAAGTAGCTACCTCGTGTTAAAATTATACAGGAGAAGAAAGAGGCTAGTTAGTTTAAAATCGTATTTAAAAAATATCCATACAGGTTATAAAGGAGGTAAGTCTGAGCGCTTCAGGCTAAGAAGGGGGCAAGTCAGCTGGCGAAGTAAACAGGAAATCGTCTGCAGGCTTTTCGTATCTGTAATATTGATTGTTCTCCAGTATTGATCCGTCAGTGTAGTTGATTTTGAGGTTATGTTTTAATGTTCTGCTGTTTGTAATAGTGTTCTTTGCAGTTTTAAAATCTTTTGTGGTGAATAATGGAGAGTGAAAGTGAGTATGAAGAGCATAGTGCAGTGAATGAAGTGAAAAATACGAAGAAGAGAAAACAATTTGGACGTTTAAGTGATGCGAATAAGAAGTTGAACCTTCAGAGCCATACTACAGGGCCTGATTGCCAATTTAAACATCTCAAATGCTTTGAAAATGTCCCACAACATTGCCGGAAAAGTATTTTGTTGAATTTTAATTTAATGAATTCTGTTGACGAACAAAATACTTATCTTTGTGGGCTTATATCTGTGCAACAAATACAAAACAGGCGCCCTCGTTTAGCTGAAGATGAAGCTAATTTTCGTGATGCAACCTATTCTTACAGAGTCAGATTTTTGTGTGATGAAACAGTAAAGGAAGTACAGGTTTGCCAGCAAGCATTTCGTTCAATTCACGGAATTGGAAAGAAAAAACTACAAATCCTCCAAAGAGGTCTTAAAAAAGAAGGTAAGGCACCCCGAGACGGTCAAGGTAAGCACAATGTAAGGCCTAATAAACTTTCAGAAGAAGCCAAAACAGCTATAGTAGAACATATAGGGTCTTTCAAGGGCAGAAAAGGCCACTACAACCTGTCACAGTCCAACAAAATATATTTACCAGAAGAATTAAACATAAAAAAAAATGTTTGATATGTTCTGTATTAAGCATGAAAATATAAAAGTGTCCTATGAAACATACCGTACAATTTTCTCCACAGAATTTAATATATCATTTGGCTATCCCCGCATGGACACTTGTGGCACATGCGATGAGTACATTGCAAAATCAAAAATCTTAGAAGCAGAAAAATTACATTTAAATGTAAATACAGACACCGATCAAATAGAGCAAAAGGATACTGAACCAAAACGCTTGCGTATTGAGAACACAGTTCATAAGAAAAAAGCTGAAAGGTTCTATGAACGAAAAAGGATTGCAAAGCTCATTAGCAGAAAAAATGAAGACCTTGAGGCAATTTGCTTTGATTTCCAGAAAAATCTGCCAGTCCCCAACTTGTCGACAAATGATGTGTACTATAGACGCCAGCTGTCAGTTTATACCTTTAACATTCACATTTTATCCACTGGAACCAGCGTTTTTTTATACGTATCCACAGACTGTTGGTAGCAAAGGCAGTGACGAGGTTTTCTCCATGATTCAAGATTTTGTATATAACTTTCTAGATCCCAATGTTAGACGACTGCGCATTTTTTGCGATTCATGTGGAGGGCAAAACAAGAACTGGAATGTTTTTAGATTCCTTCACCAACTGCTACATGAGCAACACAGATTTGATGAAATCATTGTTTGTTTCCCCATAAGAGGTCACTCCTACATGGAGACAGATAAGAATATGGGAGTTATTAAGCAAAAGACTAGAGTCGAGCTACCAAGCCAATGGGCAGATGTGTTCAGGCAAGCCAGGGTTAAGCCTCGACCCTTTGACGTTGTAGAAGTAAAGCAATCAATGTTTCGGAACTGGTCTGGACTTCTCAATAGCATGTATGTTAACAAGTGCCCCTTCAAATCCAGGCCAATAAGAGAACTTAAGATAACTGGAACTCATCCTCGTTTCATCTTTCATCGAAGCTCCTACAGTGGGCATTTTGATTTTGCAGTGGTTTGTAACCGACAAGTGAAAAAACGAAGGAACTTGGCAGACAACGAATTCATTCTTCCAGATTATCTATATGAAGGTAGGTCTTATAACGTTATTAATTTAAGAAGCTTAGTATTAGAATAAGTGTTTGAGTGAAGGCTCTAATGTTATCGTGCTTTAATCAACAAAACGACAATAATATTCTATTTAACACAGTATTATTTTTATTTTTTTATGAACTGTATTTTTCTATGTTCTTGTAATAAGAAATTATAAAGAGTAGGATATGGAGAGGGAGGGATAATTTAGAAAACATTCTGAACCACTCATTTGATTTTTCAATGTAAATGGTTAGTGTTAAATTAAAATTGTATAAAATAAAAATAATGTAATTAATTGTATTCATTTATATAAATTGAATTGTAATTAATTTACATCTCTACATTACAGTTTTTGTTACATTTATAGATTTGATACCGATACCCAAGGCAAAGTATGAAGATGTGAAGCACTTGTCCAGGTTCTGCGAAAGAGAAGCTAGAGAGTACTTAGAAAACTTGCCATACAAGTAGAGAAGCTGAGAAAGTTGCAGAATGTCATGAATATTTAGTTTGTAATAGTTTTTTAACAATTAAAACAGGTGTTAACAAAAAAATCACTTTGTGTAGTAGATGACTTAACTCTTTTTTTCCCTGGACATCCATTTATTTTCTATGACTTACCCCCTTTATAACGTGTAAATATGGAATTTATAAACAATTTATGTTATTTTTAAAAAAAATCAAGGAAGGTAAGACAATCTAACCTATAAAATTTTGTAGATTTAAGATAAAACTGTATAAATAATCTAAAAAAATTAAGAAAATTTTATATAGAGATTTCGATCTTAAAACTTAAAAATCAGTTTCCTGTAAAATCTACAAAAACTGACTTGCCCCCTTCTTCCCCTGAGCCCTTCATATATATATATATATATATATATATATATATATATAATATATATATATATATATATACACACACATACAAATCAATCATTGTAGATACACAATATTATTGTATAGTTGTAAAATTTGTAGTGTAAATGACAGAATAATGGTTCTGAAATCCTGTTTTAATCTGTATAAACCGTTTGTAGCTTGGTTTATATCGTCACTATTACCCATAACGATAATTTTTAAAAATAAAAATGAAACTCTGATACCCTATCCGTACAGCATTTGACACAGCTTCTAAGTAATACTTTACGGAGAACATGCACTTGACAGTAGCAATTACGAAATATCAGTCCACAAGACATCAATAACTGTTATTTATATTTGGGTGACGGTGTGTGTTTTTTAATATTTAATTAAAGTTAACCTAAATTTCGAACAACTTCCGAGGACGAAACATTAATAGCAGGGTACGCTTGCTTAGCGCAGGCATTATATCCTACATCCGAAAAAAGGAGGATACTACATTGACACCCGGTCATCTGTCCCGCACTTGAATATCGTATTCTAGGAAAACCGCTCAAGCCAAACTACGGAAGGGCCACGGAATTTCGCGTACTATTAGAATCCGCAACCGAATGTGATAGCGCTATTCGGCATCTAGGAAATCGGACCTTAAGAAATATATAAAACAGCACTGAGACAAAAACCGCACAGCATTTGACACTCCGGTTATTAAATTGTTAGGTGAGCTAATTGTCAAATTTACAGTGCCTCTATTTTGTTGCGGTCGTTTTGAACTGTTGACTCAAATACGATATGCTCAAAGTCAGTGATGCCAATAGATAGGGGATAGAGGGTGTGAAAACAACTTTCTAACTGAACAACAAAGAAATACATCACTTGAGAATACGCTGTCCCAGACAAGCATTAAATATATCAATAACCTTAAAAATTCAAATCTCAACTGACACAGATACTGAGCTATTGCTATCCAAGGCGCTTTATTACGTACACGATTTCATGTTGAGCCACTAAGATGAAAATTCAGTACACGTTTTGTACGTACCTTTTGTAGTAACAAAGAAGAAAGTTCTGTAGGCCAATCCTAATACTAACAGTATTACTTCTATCATATGAATATAAAGCACTGTACGGCTCTGACGCATACACTGCTAATTTAAGGGGAGGCGGTACCCCCTATCTTTGTAATGTTAACATAGGTACCATCATCTCATAAACTAATGGACCAATCAACCTAAATTTTTTTTATACAACATATAAAGTAGTAAGCAACACTGAGTTTTTTTTGGTTGCAGTGTATCTTAAAAAATAAATTTTTTTTATGATTTTTTTTTCAAACCCATATTGAAATATCAAACTTGGAATTTAGAATATTTTTTTTAGTAACCTAATTATAAAAGGAGGCATCTCAAAAAAACTCAGTAGGTGCCAAAATACCTATATAAATGTGTGTAAAAGTTTCAAGTTGATTGACCAAGATTTCTGAGAACCGTGTACCTTTGTGTGGCAAAAACTGTAAAAAAGTAAATTTGCGGAAATCGCAAAAAACGAATATAATGAACCTATTTAGCATTTATATAATATTTTTACCTATATAAGATATGTAATTGGTTTTTATAATTAAATGTGATCTTTATTAAATAGAATAGGCTATATATGGCTTTTAATATTTTAGAAATATCTATATTGAAAATTTTGTATATCAAAAGTAACGCCGATGCGGGTTAGGCCTATAGTCATAACGGAGAGAAAGAGTAATACAAAAAAAATTAAATTAGTCTAATATTATTTCAAACATTTTTGATTTAGAATACATTTATAAGAGAAATAACAAGAGAGAAATTATGAAATAGAACTTATAATACCCAAGCCACAAATAGAGTAAAACAATAACAAAATTATAGAAAAAAACATGCAATTTATTTACCGAGCCATTATGTGCAATCCTGGCTCATAAATGCAGGCTCCTCTTCAAAATCCTCTCTCAATCCTTCTTTTTAAATTCCTGGTTTGTCTCCTTGCTAGTCTTTGGAAATCACTTATCGCACAATATGCTCGATCGCTACTCGCTCGTAGTCAAAACTTTTCATTGGCGTCTAATTGTCCTCTCTTGCAAGGTTCAATGCCTCTGGCTCTAAGCATTTTGCATTTTGCTATGTTGCCATCATTAAAAGTAGAAATAGCATCATAAGCACCAAACTCAAGTGTGTTCAAATGTCAACAAAATCTTTTTTTGTGCACTCTCCTAACCAATGACATTATTGATGCTTTCATTGACATTCTGCGTCTTAACCGTGAAAACATTTACGAAGAAGGTCAGGATTTGCTAAAGCCTGAAAGATTTTGGTTTCAAGGGCTAACATTATTAGCTAAGGAATGCTGTTCTTATGAGGAATATGGCTCTTTAGTGGTAGCTTTGGCCTTGTTGTATTTACACCATGTATTTTCTCCTGACGGGCAAAGCCATGCTGAGGATTGTCGTCCGTCGAAAGTTTCTGAAAATATAGGCGCCAAAAACCGCTGCCTTCATGTTCTGTAGGTTTAATCAGTAAGTTTTCCTAATAGTCATTTCCATAATAAGGATTTGCAATTGATCAATTATGCCATCTGTTAGTCAATTCTTTCCCAACCTAGTTTGTCGCCACTCAGAAAAGTGTTTCGGCCTTTTGATCTCTTTTTAGTTTCCTTAGCCTAGACCCCATTCTCTTTTGAATATGGCCTATACACTCCATTTTCCCCCCCCCCCCCCCCCCCCCCCCCCCCCCCCCCCCACCCCCCCCCCCCCCCCCCACCACCCCCCCCCCCCCCCCCCCCCCCCCCCCCCCCCCCCCCCACCACCCCCCCCCCCCCCACCCCCCCCCCCCACCCCCCCCCCCCCCCCACCCCCCCCCCCCCCCCCCCCCACCCCCCCCCCCCCCCCCCCCCCCCCCTTTCCCCCCCCTATCCCCCCCCCCCACCCCCCCCCCCCCCCCCCCCCCCCCCCCCCCCCCCCCCCCCGCCCCCCCCCCCCCCCCCCCCCCCCCCCCCCCCCCCCCCCCCCCCCCCCCCCCCCCCCCTCCCCCCCCTCCCCCCCCCCCCCCCCCCTTGTATATTCCACTTCACCTATAAGGATTTACTGTCTGCAATAGTTTTGAAACTATTTGTATCTCCATCACCTAAATACTCTAAGTACCTAACCATTATACTTATTTACTGATCGGTGAAAAAATACTAAGGCTTCCAGCTTGACTCCATACCTCCCTCGAGCCTTGGATAATTTGCCGAACAAATAGCCTCATGTTGTTGTTTGTCCAAACAATTACAAAATTTAGATAACACCTTCTATGTCCATAACTTCTTTTCCATGTGTCAACGCTTGTACAAGTAACAATTCCGTTTAGAAGCTAAAGCCACGCCGTTGCCAAGTGCCCAGCAATAACCATACTTTTAATTCGCGTTCTGTTCTTACCTAATTTTATGTTACCTCAATCAGCCTCATCCCACAGCAGTTTATTCATGGAGTCATTTCAATCCATTACCTGTTTAGCCTTGTCTTTTAAAAAATTTATTATATCGAAACGGTTTGAGTATTGGAGGTTGCGGAAGATTCATTACGCCACATAACATTTTGCCTGCAGGCCATACCCTTTCCCGATAGAACCTCAGTCCATTACACTAGTCTAATATTTACATCAAAAAGTCTTTTTATTCTAAATTAATTTCCTGAAACTATTAAATTTTATGTACAATATTACAATGGCAACAATAAATCTCCACTCAAAAGCCAGGCCAAAATTGAGCAGCAACGCACTTGTAAACCAACTTTTCTTGTCAATTTTTTACAAAGTGATGAACTAAAAAGTTGATCGATAAATTTGCATGTCTAATAATTTCATTGTCATAGTTTTCATCACAATTAAACATCTCATACTTTATGCTATGTTTATTTTCTTTGAAGAGCTTGACTGCAGTGTGTTTGACAGTTCCAGGCCCTAGGGTAGACACATCTTTTTGACCATCTCATTAGGGTTTAGGACTGGCTGTTTTTCATTTTTCCTACACCAACTCCTTTACGGGGTTTAAGCCTAACTACTTCTTTAACACGTAGGCATATTTAATACATAAACAATCATGTTTAGCAATAATAAATATAATTACTAACTAACACTCACTATACACAGTCACAAAGCACCAAAACACTAACAAAACAATAAACAAACAGTATAAAGTTCAAAGCAGAACTCACTAGCAGTGAAATAGAAGTTAGTTCAGGCCTGCCAACACAAGTACAAAAAGCAAATTAAAAAAGCAACACAAAAAATAAAGGTCATATGTAAATAGGACATGTGTGAATAAACGCAAGCGCTGTCACAAAGTTCTTCTTCCTGAAACATGATGTAAGCCATATTTTAAAACTTTTTTCCTGGTAGGTTTACAATTTTCAAATATACATGTATTATATATCATTGTGTGCAGAAAAAGCCGCTTACATTCTTAAAAAAATAAAAAAAAAATGGAAAAAAATATTTTTCTGGGGTACCGCCTCCCCATTAAATAACTTTCTCGCAATAAAGAGTATTATCATTACTATAACGTATACTCAAACGTCATACCCAATTTGCACACTAAACTCAACAACAAATTACGGCCCAATTCGGGTAGCAAAGTTCATATTGCCAACTACACAGTGATAAAAAAAACCACTTCTCCTGCCGTACTGATTAACCACCGTCTCTATGGTTCATATGTAAAAGCATTTACATACGGATAAATCGAATTTGATAGCAATGTTAAAAGTTAAGTGTGCGTGATTTGTATTATTGGAAATCTGATTAACTAAACAGCGCATTTACGGTGATAGGAATCACGTTGCTGTAATTACTTATCGATACCTAGGTTTGACAGTGCTTCTATATGGAACTTGGTTAACTGATTATGTGCTAAAACACAAATAATGTATTTTACATGAGCAAAATATGAAAAAAATTATCATGACACGTCAACCGTTCATAAATCCCTAAAAAATTAGTCTTGGGATATTTCACAATGATAAGCTTACACTGATTCATAGTAGTTAAATATTACGTAAAATTAAATAATATTTTTATGTTATTCTGATTTGCAAAAAAATTCAATGGAATAGACAACTTTTGTTTTAAGATTGAAGATTTCCTTTTCCGCATTTAAAAAGTAGCGACCCGTTAATCAAAGGCCGCAGGCCCGACTTCTGGTGAAAGTGGATGTTCATTTAGAGAGGACCTCTTTTTTAGGTAAACTCAATATTTAATGGGCCTCACTTTGCTGGAAAAAATACGTAAAAACACGAACAGGAGGATTTTAATAACTTTAAATATGCCACTAGTTTTGGAAGCAATTTCTTTTTAGAAATTACTAAATTATAAAAATATCAAACCCTATTTGAATTTCTTTGAAAGTTACGTGATATTATGGCGATCGGTTCTTCTTTTCTGCCTCCAAAAGGAACCGAATTCCGAAGAGAGCAGCCTTACTCTCGCCGACATCGGAGGCAGGAAGGCCAAACCGATTGTCTTAAGGCATAAAGTTTTCATAGCAAATCCAATACAATTTTTTCTTTTTATTAATTTAATTTTCTAGGTTCTCGATAAGAAAAACTCTTTAAAAAAGTGGTCTCCGGTCCGGATAAGAAAATACGAACAGTTATATGATAATGGCGAGAAATAAAAAAGTTAGTGAACAGTTTTCATACTTTGGGATTTAAAATAATCCTTTGTATTCGAAAAAGACAAAAGTGAATACTCTTACATATATAAAATCAAAGATAACATGCCAATTACGGATATATTTTCTGCCTTGAAATTTCCTGTTTACCACTTTAGACACCATTCAACTCCTCTTATAGAACGTTCCCACTCTCGAAACTTCTTTGGCTTAAAACTTGTAACTGTACCAAAATTGTGGCAATGTAAAAATACTGCACGCTGCATAATTCCCTTTAGACGTCCATTGTATTTGATGCAACCTAATCTTGACATCTCTTTAACCCCAATTTTTTAAAAATAACACTTTGCCGTACTTCCAGGCTGCAATTTTCTCATTGTGAATTGATTTAGTGAATTGTACCAAGGTAAATTTAAGTACCTAGTTTTAAGTTTCTAGGAATTTTCTATCAATAGTTATTGCAATGATGGACTTCACAATAGTTCAACTGAATAAAACTGATATTACCAATCTGATAGTATATAGAAATACATTTGTAAATGAAAAATAAAAATTTAAAGATGTTTAAATCCTACTTAACACTAAACATAGTATTTCAATTATAACTACACAATATATTGTTCTGTTTAAATATAAACTGCACGGCTAATTAATTTGTATGTGAAATTCACAATTTAATTTACACCAAAACGGTTTAAGACTAAATTGACATCTTGAACGGTTTTTGCGAGAACCGCCAAGACGGTTTTGTGTGCAACAAAAGGATTGTTTAATGATCAGTTCAGATAAGAAATCATGATCAGGATTGTTTAATGATCAGTGCAAGTGAGCAAGTAGTATTGTAAATACTTATCGGTTTACGAGAGACGCTGACGAAAAATTACCAAAATTCATGTGTATTATATTTTAACTAGACCGTATTTGAAATAGGTAAATAGATCTGTGACAGATCAGTTACATAAAAAAAAAAATGAAATATACCATCTCAAACATCTCTTAATGATAGTTCAAATTTCAAATGTAATAGTACAATTAATGGCATTGGCCTTTGAGATAAAAATTGGTCTTAAAATATAAAAATATAATTTATGAAGTATCATTTGACAGTAGAATAAATTACTTACCTCACTTTGAGTGAGAAGATGTACGGAAGGAGTATCAGGCCTAAACTGTTTAGTATTGGTCCTGAGTATCCAATAAACTGTGTACAACATACGGCTCAGGATGGATGACGTGGGATGAGTTCGCCTGACTCTGAGGTTGGCCAGACTGCAAATTATCGATTTAAAACTAAATAAAATCTCCTTATATGCTCTTACAACTTATAGACATTATTTATGAAATTTGTGATATGGTTGAAATGGTGTGAAATATATATCTGAGTAAAAATTTTAAAAAAACAGTTCCTTTGTATGTTATTTACTTTAGTTATTTATAAAAATACTCGTTACATCAACTTTTTCAACAATACAAACCTTTTATTTTGCTACATAGTTTGGTGGTATTGTCTAGTCAGAATTGGTTTGACAATAATATTTAGTTGAATTTTTAGTTATGAGCGCTCAATAATTGTTTTGAATAAATACTAGTTTTCAATGTAACATATATTTAGATATATAATTTTTATTTACAAGTATATAAATAAAAGGAAGTTAATGCGTTATAATATGGACAAGTTTGTATAATTTATTTAACAATATGTTTACCTGAGAATGATACGGAACTGTAGACGTCTACCTCATTTACAATTTTAACGGATCACATGAGAATGCTTTCGAGGAAATAGGATAAGGAAATATTTAGTTGAACGGTAGCCTTGCGGGCACTTCCCCCAACGCAGTTTTAGTTTCATTTTATGTCCTCGGGTAACTTTATTATTAATTTATTTTGTTGCGTGTTTTAGTGCCGTAATTTCTGCTGTTATTACTTTTTAAAGTTCCCTCCACTAAGAAATTTGTGTCTTGAGAAAGTTGTTAAAAATCAAACGGACAGAGAATGTATTAATAAACATAAAACAATAAAGTTAACTTAGATTTATACGATGAATTCTATGATGCACCAAAAAGTAAAATTTATTGAATACACGAAAATTTTCTGAACAAATATAGAAATTTGTATAACGAAAACTTTAAGTAAGCACAATACAACTCTATTTAAACTATTGTACAATGTAATCGTAAGAGACATTATAATGTAATATAGGCTTCCGAGGCAAAAATGTTTTGCGTTCTGTTTTGTGAAATACACTAGGGATTATAAACTCAGCGCTTGTAAAAGAAATTTGTTCATTGTTTACATCTTATTATCTACAATGGGTGATTCGAAAATATGATATGATTTAAAATGTAGGATTTATAGTACTTGGTATAAAGAAATTTGCCATTGTTAGGAGAAATATAATTGTGTAAGTTTTTCTTATAAAGTAGGCCCAGAAGTTGGTTTCCTTTTGGTATTGATGTCATTGTGATAAATGGAGACGATAGATCTACAGTTTATATAAGATAATTAGACAGTTAGCACATAACGATAGTAAATTTGTGATAAAATAATAACTATTTTAGGATCTGTATTTGAATTTTGTGTAATTTACTCGAAAGCAAATTGTACACTAAAATGGGCTACAGTGGTTACATTTGTAATCACTGGTCAGTATAAACATTTTAAGTTTATGTCACAGACGAAAATATATAAAGGCAATTTATCATAGAAATATTATAGTTGGTGGTGGACAGCGTTTCACGTGCAACATATAACTATCAAGTTTTTGTTGATAACAACTATAAGCAAGTTAATAATCAAGGTAGATTTTGTGGAATTTTTAGATGTAAAAGAAGCTGAAAAAAAATTTTTTATTACAAAATTAAATAGAACAGATTTAGTGTCGGCTACTTTCAAGGTTACTAGTAACCTTGGGCTACTTTCACATATTTAGAAGTTGGTTAAGCGGATACAAAAAATAGAGGCTATTTGTTTTATAACTCTAGTGTTCTGATGCCGTCTTATTTAAGAACCGCTTTAAAATTAACCAGGCTGTATGTTTAGCTTTGCATTTGCAGTTACGCATTCCCTTACGCTAAACCCGTCTTCTTAGGTTAAATACACAAGGAACAAGGTGATTATTGTATCTATCATACGTAGGAATACTACTGTAATGATTTATCAAATTCCAGCAGGATTTTATAATTTTCATATACATTACTGTATGTACGAAAATTAGGCAACTTTTTTAAGCAGGACCCTTGCATTATGTATAAACCGATTTTATTGAGGGACACGTCTACAAATAGTCTTGGTCTGAAAATTCGTGAACTATCGTTATTTGTACGCAGAAAACATGATAGCAGAGGTTAATTCTATTACGAAAATGACAGGGGTAACTTGAGTTATCACTTAACTAACGTTTTATCATACATAAAATCATGCATATGTCATGGTCTAAAAATAGCCACACCTTAGATTCTTTGACGCATAACACATTGCTCTTTGTAGAGTTGATTACCTTTTTAATTATATTATAATACCAGTTGCGCCCAGTACAAATAGAAAGATTTTTGTTAAATTAGGAAAAATTTGGGAAAATATGTTATTTGTTTTATTTTAGAATTTGGATAGTAACTCAAAAATAAATAACTGTGAGTGTAGCACTTATAAGTTAATAGCCTAGCACTTCCGTACTGTATATGGGCAGTCCCAAGTTTTCTAATCTCAGTTTCCTAGAGTGACCCACAGGAGATATTTATATTATGACCAAAGTTACTCCCATAATTGAATTCCTTCCCCGGTTACACATTTCATCAACTTTTCATTTCCACCTTATCCCGTATTTTGTTTACCCCTGGCAGTACACATTACCTTCACAAAAGTAAAGGAGATTTCTCTAGTCTCAAGTACCAAGTTCAAGGGGCACAACGACACACAAGATGTTTTTTGCCTATACAGTGAGGAAATGTGATTGATATGGAAATAATTTCAACAGTATACTTAAACACTTTGCTGTTTAAAAATGTATTTTTATGTGAGAGCTTGATGACAACTACATTGTGGGCCTTCGATGTTATTAATTTAGAACGTAAGCAAGCATGACTCAATAGCTGTGAAGATGTCTACTGAACACTATTTTATGGATACTTAACCATATCTTAAATTCCTAGGAATAGACAAAATTGGCAATTTTTAATTCCTTGTAATATGGATTGTCTCTCGTCTTTGCTTATTATCGACAAAAAAATTCACCAGCATACCACACTAGGAAAACTGTAGACATACACAACATTTTTGTTAGTAGATCTTTAGATGGACTAAAAATGATTATTTTCAAAAGGTTTTATAAACGCTATAAGGTAATCAATTAAATTTGAAAGGCACTTAAGTTAACTATCGTTTTATATATATGTTAGAAATGTCCTGTAGCAGATGATAACAGTGTCAAAACCTGGCTTCAGAAACTTATCGATACAGCGCCAATTGAATTTCAGTGTTTTTTTCTCCTCGAAAAGTTTCTGTCTCAGCAGTGGTAACCAGGGTGGTTCACCCGTAACCAATCACCCTAAAACTTTATTTATAAAATTTTTATATATGGTAAAAGATCATTTACATAAGACTTTGTGTTCAAAGTAACGTAATTATAACTTATAAAAACATTCTGTTTTACTCTGTTAGTTATTATTATTCTTGTTTTACTTCGCTTGTAGTAAGAATATATCATATTTCTCTATATTAAACAGTTATATGTTACGAAAATATGTTATGATAAATAAACCTATTATCTTACTATTTTTAAGTTAGAACTACCTAGTATCTACAGTACAATACCAGAGATCCCACAATCAAGATATATATATATATATATATATATATATATATATATATATATATATATATACAAGTAATGTGTTATATAATTAAAAAATTTATTAATAGTTAAATATTATACAAACTGTTCATTTCTCTTTAATAAGTATACTGATATGACGAGGAAAGTGTATTTTCTGTAAGAATAATTTAATCAATCTTGATATTCATCTCAGTTTAATATCACCGTTGATAGATGCAGTTGAGAGGCTTTCAGCCAGGACACGATCATAAAATAGCGGATATTAAAGTTCCATCGTTAAAATCTTCATTATGATGTACATAATTTTCTCCCAATATCAGGAGACGACATTGGCCTAATTCATTAAGTTACAAGTTATATTCATTATTAAGGTAACAGTTCTATCAATTCTAATCAAAAAACACAGGGAAAATTTGCTATTATAATATAATTATTAAATACTCTATAAAATTATAATATTATTTAATTTGCATAATTATCACTCTAATTTACAAAAATTATCTCCGTTATTTTTCGTGCTCTTATTTCTTTTGTCTTTATATTGTTTATATTGTAAATAATTAAGATATTAGTTTCCTTCAACCTATTAAAGTTAAAGTCATAAACACAATTATTCATCATTCACTCTTATTTACCTTTAATCTAGTTGCTATTATGAGCAAAACTTTTTCGTGTTTCTGCTTTGTTGCATACTTTAACTAATACTTTTCAATAGTTTCAAAAATACAGAAAAGTTGCCAATGTTCAGTAGTACAAAATCAGTAAAACTACGTTTCTTTATCTGCAATCTGATCTCTTCTTTAGGTAAATAACTAATCTAATTCGTAACTACGATTCAAGTTAAAATAATCAAACATACCAGAGCTCTGTCAGGAATATCCATGTCATGGCATACTATCTACTTGATCAAAACAAAACACTACACAATAAATTTTTCGTTGTACATTACTCCAATATTTGATTCTTATTTTGAATTTTTTATTAGTATGAAAATAATAAACATATAATTAAAAAATATACTACAAATGAAAATAGTATAATATTAAATATATCTAAATTTTAGAGATAAATGTAAGTATAACGGTAATAATAAAAATGCTTTTCAATTTTCCAAATAAAAGCATATATAATAAAACATTATTAAAATATAGTGTTGTTTTCAATACCAAAAGTACGAAATATTTAGTGGGATTATGAGAATGTACCTAGCAAAGTTCAACTTTAACAAAAAAAAAAACAATTTCTGGTTATGATAACGGATATCTTCACTGAGTATCAATCAATAAAATGGTTGCAAGGAACGACTCGATGTCACGGAAGTAAATTGTTATTTATTAACGCCGCGGAAGCAATTTTCACCGATATTGGCAATCACCGCAATATCTGCAGAGCCGGCAGCGAAATCTCATGGGCACACACTAGACTATACACTCCCGCCAATACACTATACAAATATGCATGCAGGACTCCTCTTTGTATTAACTTTCCATAATGAATAGCCATTAGCAAGTTTTTATCAAGACTGTTTTTAATGTATTGCTACAAAATGGTTGTACTGTTAATAAATAAAATAGTTAAAAATAAAATATTGTGAAATAATCCCGAACACTAAGTGTCACTGGATCTTTCATATTTCCTTAATAATTTTTATCCTTAATAATTTTCCCTTAAACAGAAAGGGATTTTGACTCAAGATCCAATTCTGAAAATTTACTTTTAGTTGATTCAAATGCTCTGCACATACTAGTCGCTATATTAAAGTCTAATTTCGCAGTAGAGAATAGACGTTCCCTACGTGAGAGTTCCCTAAGTTCATGCTAATCACGACACGATCTCTGATTAGGCTATCTCTAAGTCTAAGGAATTCAAAATTGCTCGTTGCTGCGCTAGTTTTTAATTAATGAAGTCATAAATCCATTAAAAGTTTTACCATTAGATTGCATCAATTTGTGTACTTCACTAAACAAGCTAAACCGTTACTAAACAACTGAAAAGTGTCAGAATCAACTAGAACGAAAGTCGAGCTAATAAATGTTATAGGTGAGACGATATTTCAACGTAAAAGCAATTTCATGTCGGTTCGATTGTCAACCTCGAGACCTTATCATACATTATCCACTTTATTTGTGTCAGTACTTTACCGAAATTGACTTTAGTAAAAACCACAAATTACTATACAAGAAACTTTCTTGAACGTATAAAACCGATTTGCATTCTGTAAACGGCATTTTGTGACATAATCTGTTGTATAATTAGGATGTTGTAATATTCACGACCGGTTTCTTTACTACATTTTAATTTATCGGATGTACAGTATGTTCCAAAACTTATGCACAGTGAACATATTTTGGAAGTTGTAAAGATACAGCAAAGATTAAATATACCAATTCAGTACAATCTCAAAAAGCAAAAACATAAAAAGAAAATTGTAAAATCCTTGTAAAAATTGTAAAAAAGGTTATTTATTGCTTGAATGGAAAACACACTTAAGGATAGAGATATATAGATAGAGTTTTATACAGATCTGTCGAGAACCTGAACAGTTAATGACAAGCGAGAGAGCAATGATAATTACGAGAGGAGAGACACAAAGAGCACGACTCTATTCTTCGACATGCTGCCTATTGAAGCTGGCGGTATGTTGATGTTTATACAGATTTGTCGAGTACCTTAACAATTAATATCAAGCAGGAGAGCAATGATAATTACGAGAGGAGAGACACAAAGAGCACGACTCTATTCTTCGACATGCTGCCTATTGAAGCTGGCGGTATGTTGATGTTTATACAGATTTGTCGAGTACCTAAACAATTAATATCAAGCAGGAGCAAGGTTACTATACAGAAGGTTGCCTCAGTCGCGTGCGCACACACTTGGCGCATCACGTCACACTCAGACCTCCCCCACCTACACTAGCCGCTGCCAAGTGCCGCTAACACGTGTTCGCTCAGACGCTCTACGATTTACCAGTTTAGTGTATTTATTATCATTATTAGTGACCACGTTTTTTAAAAGTTTGGGTGATTTAAGTGTGTGAGATGCCTGGGGAACGGTGTGCAGTAGCCGTTTGTAACAACAGCCGCGTTAAAACCCGTAAGTTGTCAGAAGAAAGTAATAAGGTATTTTATCACAGATTTCCTAAAGATCAGTCATTGTCAAAACAGTGGGCACATTTTTGTAAACGGGCGGATAAATATTTTAATCCTCTTACTTCTGTTATTTGTTCTGATCATTTTACAAGTGAGTGTTATGAACGTGATTTAAAAGCAGAACTTTTAAATTTAGTCCCTAAGAAATTATTAAAGCCAAATGCTGTGCCTACACTGTTTTCATGCTCTGAAACTGCTACATGTGCAAACATTCAACAAAATAAAATTATTTCTAGCGAACGAGACAAACGCATTAAGAGCAGGGATTCCAAAAAGATTGTAGAATGTATTTTAAATAATGAATCTACTGAAAATGAAGCCAGTTTAGAAGCTCCGGATATGAATGAAACCCTGTTAAAAGAAAACAGTGAACTTAAAGAAAAAATCGCTTTGTTGCAAAGTAAAATTGATTTAGATTGTCGTGAAATAAAAAAAACTTAAAAAAGACAACCATAATCTAAAAAGAAAAAACAATAAGCTTACAGCAGGAACCAATAAAGCCCATAAGGTGCTCAAATCATTTTTAACAAAAAATCAAATTGATTTATTGCTTAGTATGAAAAAACAAGTAGCTTGGACAAGTGATGAAATCTCGTTGGCTTTTACTCTAAGGTACCTTAGTAAGAGATGTTATTTGTTTATAAAAAGAAAGATGAAAATTCCCCTCCCAGGACTTTCAACGCTTCAATGTTGGGCTTCACGTTTTGTAATTGATCAGGGGCTGTTTGTTTCAGTGTTCAAATATCTCGAAGTAGCTAGCTCTTCATTTAAAGAGCACGAGCGTGTGATTATTTTGCAATTTGACGAAATAAAAGTCAAAAAAGTTATGGAGTACGACTCCAAGAACGACCAAATTGTGGGTCCGCACAGTCAAATGCAAGTTGTTTCAGCTCGAGGACTTTTTGCAAACTGGAAGCAACCCCTTTACGTTAAGTTCGACACACAAGTTACTAAAGAGATTCTATCGACAATAATTATTAAATTAAAAGAAACAGGCTATACCGTAAAAGCTTGTGTAAGTGACATGGGAGGTGGAAATGTAGGATTGTGGAAACAGCTAGAAATAACTACCAACAAGACATATTTTTTTCCTAACCCCTCCTCCAACGAAAAGGTATACTTATTTGCAGACGCTCCTCATGTTTTGAAACTAATTCGCAACTGGTTTTTAGATACTGGTTTTGAACTTTCTAATGATCAATTTGTCCAAAAAGAGCCAGTTTATACAATTCTAAATATGGAAGAAAATGAGGATTTAAAAGTATGTCATAAACTAACGACAGCGCATTTAACTGTTCAAAAAGCTGAGCGTCAAAATGTGCGGAAAGCTAGTGAACTAATGTCTCACACAACGGCAACAGCCTTGAGACATTACTTAAGAAATGACGAAGTTGCACAGACCACAAGCAGTTTCATTGAGCTTGTGAATAAATGGTTTGACTTGATGAACTCCTACAGTCCCCGACAATTTGGAGAGTCCTCTCAAAGAGCGTATGGACAAGACTTGGTCAAACAAAATGAAATATTGGACGAAATGTTGAAAACGATGACAACAATGAGATGCTGTGGGAAAAAGTCCTTACAGTTGTTTCAAAAGGGGTGCATTATATCTATCGTGTCACTAAAAGAGTTGTTAAAAGATCTCAAAACATCGTACGACATTAAATACATTCTCACTCATAGGCTTAACCAAGACTGTTTAGAGAATCTATTCTCTCAGATTAGAACGAGAGGAGGACTCTAAAACGATCATCCTACCCCATTAGATGCCATATACCGTCTACGGATGATCATTCTTGGTAAAACCCAAGGTTTATTACAGCAAAATACTAACACTAACAACGATGAAGACACGTCAGAAACAATCGTTAGTAAAGTATTGCGCGTAGCAGGAGTAAACGTGATCGAAACTACATGTCCTTGCTTCGATACAGTTCAATCTTCAATGGAGATGACACAAGATAAACTTCCATGTACACCAGGACCAAGCGACCACTCCGTTGATTGTAAGAATGATGCCTTGGAGTATCTTTCAGGATGGGTGGCCAAGAAGCTAAAAACAAGTTACCCATATCTTACGACAGTTCAAGATGAAGAGAACGTAAAATTTCCTGAAATCGGCATGAATGATTCATGGATTAAACATTTATCGTATGGAGGATTGACTCATCCATCACCAGAATGGCTCAACCAAGCAAAGTGGATGAACGAAGAATTTGAATCATTTCATAAAAAATACCTTTCCAAAGAACCAGGTGCGTATTACTAATATTTCATAGAAACAAGTAGGCTTTTGTAGTGTTCATTTCTTTCAATGCGCTGAGCGAAACTGTATTTATGAATAAAATAGGTTTGCTTCTTTGTAACTTATTTTTTAAATTGAAAAATATTGAATAATACAATTTTTTGATGTTATGTTATTTGCAGGCGTAGTAATTTTGTTACATAAAATAAAGAGCTACAGCAATTTATAGTGTTATTTACATTTAAATTGAGATATTTCAAATGCTTTAGTTGTATGGCTTCAAATGGACGGCTATTTTTATTTTATTTTATACTACTTTAAAGTAAAGAAAAATAAGAATATATTAAAATTTTGTTTATGTAGGTATCATTGTTGTTTCCAATTTTATTGTTCATTATATAGATAAATTCTAAATCATCTTTGGTTTGGAGTATTGACATCAAATAAATGTATTACAGTAAGTTAAAGTATGCAAACTTCTTCACAGCTCCAGCTTTAATATTATTTCAATGTATATTTATATTCTAAATATTTCTCACCATTTTCAAGCTAGCAAATACAGATGCGTCTATTAGTATGCAATATAATTTAAATTCAACCGAAAACCCCGTTGAAATGTATTTTATAAAGTTCTGTTATAACTACAAAAGGTTTTTTTTCAGGCGTCGTAAAACGAATGACAATGTCAGTTATCCAGAAATACCCTTGTATTCCGGAAGAGGTCGCCAGAGTATTCATCAAACAAAGGACCATAATTAGAATGAAGTTTCTAAACGAAAAAATGACTCTTAAAAGAAAGAACCTAGTGAGTGAAGACAGGAAAACTTCAAAGAAATATAAAAAACTCACGAGTTAAAAGTGTTACCTAACATAAGTCTATGATACTGATTGTAGAAATTTTCTAATAAAACATGAGATTTTGATAATTATTGATTTATTTATCCGTTTGCTACGTACTTTTTATTACATGAAGTAGAAACCAATCATCTTAAAGGAATAAAACATTCTCAAAGTAAAACAAATTAATATGTGCATTAAAGTTGGTTTTGTTAATATTGAGATCAATGTATCTTCATAAATACACCAATTAGGTCATGCAGTAGTACGTATTAGTAAAGAAAAGGATTTAAAGGATAATGTACCCCAAGAACAAATACAAAATATATCGGTAAATAACTGGCTCAAGCGACCCAAACAATAGGCTTGAGCAGAGAGAGCGCGGGCACAGGTCGGCGTGTGACGTCAGTGCCGCGGTGGCTACTGTCTACACACGCCTTACCGGACTGAGACAACCTTCTGTATAGTAACCTTGAAGCAGGAGAGCAATGATAATTATGAGTGGAGAGACACAAAGAGCACGACTCTATTCTTCGACACGCTGCCTATTGAAGTTGGCGGTATGTTGCTGTTTATACAGATTTGTCGAGTACCTAAACAATTAATATCAGGCGAGAGAGCAATGATAATTACGAGTGGAGAGACCCAAAGAGCACGACTCTATTCTTCGACATGCTGCCTATTGAAGCTGGCGGTATGTTGCTGTTTATACAGATTTGTCGAGTACCTTAACAATTAATATCAGGCGAGAGAGCAATGATAATTACGAGTGGAGAGACACAAAGAGCACGACTCTATTCTTCGACATGCTGCCTATTGAAGCTGGCGGTATGTTGCTGTTTATACAGATTTGTCGAGTACCTTAACAATTAATATCAGGCGAGAGAGCAATGATAATTACGAGTGGAGAGACACAAAGAGCACGACTCTATTCTTCGACATGCTGCCTATTGAAGCTGGCGGTATGTTGCTGTTTATACAGATTTGTCGAGTACCTTAACAATTAATATCAGGCGAGAGAGAGCAATGATAATTACGAGTGGAGAGACACAAAGAGCACGACTCTATTCTTCGACATGCTGCCTATTGAAGCTGGCGGTATGTTGCTGTTTATACAGATTTGTCGAGTACCTTAACAATTTAATATCAGGCGAGAGAGCAATGATAATTACGAGTGGAGAGACACAAAGAGCACGACTCTATTCTTCGACATGCTGCCTATTGAAGCTGGCGGTATGTTGCTGTTTATACAGATTTGTCGAGTACCTTAACAATTAATATCAGGCGAGAGAGAGCAATGATAATTACGAGTGGAGAGACACAAAGAGCACGACTCTATTCTTCGACATGCTGCCTATTGAAGCTGGCGGTATGTTGCTGTTTATACAGATTTGTCGAGTACCTTAACAATTAATATCAGGCGAGAGAGAGCAATGATAATTACGAGTGGAGAGACACAAAGAGCACGACTCTATTCTTCGACATGCTGCCTATTGAAGCTGGCGGTATGTTGATGATGTTTATACAGATTTGTCGAGTACCTAAACAATTAATATCAAGCGAGAGAGCAATGATAATTACGAGTGGAGAGACACAAAGAGCACGACTCTATTCTTCGACATGCTGCCTATTGAAGCTGGCGGTATGCTGATGTTCATTACATCGCTTTTCAATGTCTTCGAATTGCTTATTGCAATTTTTAAGAGGACAACGTAAGTTCGTGTTTGAAGTCATTGGAGGTTTTATACAACTTTTATAAATTTGTTACAAATATATGAGAAGGAATTTTAGTAGTACACTATTTTTAATAGTAGATTAGTATACTTGATTATGCTTGTTTTTATAGAAAGGTCAATGTTGTAAATGTCAACTGAAAGGTTATTCATATTAAAATCATTTATGTTGTTACACTAGTCAAAAACCAACCATTTGGTGTTTAACGATTTTTGAATTTATAAATATAGTTACGGAAGTAATTCTTCTTATTCAGATTGAGATTAATTGTATCATTATGTTTTAACATTAAGAAAACTTTCAAGCGAAATTTAAAAATGTATTTTATTCATAAAAACTTTTTCGGTCTTCAACCAGCATTGCTTTTAATAAATAATTTTACCCATTACGGCTTTACTAGAAGAAATTCAAGTGTTGTAGGTAACCTCTCGCATTTAGAACACATCTTATCTATCTGCCTGTAAGTTGCTTCCGTTGAACATATAGAAATATTTTCCACTAAATGTATAATAAATATGCTATGAAAATTAATTTTGAAACTAATTTTGGTTTTTCTATTTTAGTTAAAATAGAAAAACCAAAATTGTATTTTTAAAATAGACCTGTTAATACATTAATTTTAATAAAACTAAAATTTTTCTCGTCGATGGAAAATAATAATATAAAACTTTATATTAATTTAATAATATGCCAGTTCGAATATATCTATATGATTTTAATATGAAATTAGTAAATATAAAATTGAAAAATTAAGCTGGGAAACAAATCTCTTTTTTAATTTCAACCTATTCTTATATTACATAAAAAAATATACAGTTCAACATTCAAGCTGAGATACACTTCACAAATTGTATATTCAACCTATTTCAGTACGGATAAAATTTGCCAGTTCCATTATATTATTAGGGTTATTATACCAAATTCTTATATTACGAAGTAAATATACAACTCAACAGTTAAGCTTGGAGTGAAATCTCAATTTTAACTTCAACTTATTGTACTTACTGCAATGAGCGGTTCCATTATGTTAATAGGACTTTAATATTACATTCTTACATCACATAGTAAATATACAATTTAGCAGTCAAGCTGGGTGACAAACGTAATTCTCACTTCAAAATGTTCCTTTGCGGACTACAGTAGCAAGTGAACCCGAGTCGTAAATAGAGTTAACTCTCAGCTCGCGCGTTGCGACACAATAAGATACGCCTTGGCGAGGTGACAGAGCCGCGGGCGAGTATTTTCACATTCACATGATATACAATAACAATGCCGTGCTGTTGCTTTGTTTTGGTGTGAAAAATGTGAGTCCCGACAACTGTAGTGGCTGGCTTTGTTTAGTGCTCCAACTGCTCCTGAATACCGTTTTTGTTTGTCCTACGAGTATATACCTCGCCCAACTATTGTTATGAACAAACCTCATTTTTTGATAATGAAAGTACAAACTTTTATCATTAAACTATAGCTGTTACCTACTGCTTTAAATTAAATTTAAAACTAGAGGCCAAGAGCTAACTTAGTAATAATTATGGTTGTTATAATTATCTAATATGCCACAGTCCTACTGTAGCCTTCAAACGTACGTAAGAGTTCGTAGTCAAAAGGATTGGAGGCTAAAGATAATTGAGAATGGCCGTTATATCAGGTTTTGCTCATTGATAAGTATTTCCGGTTCAAATTAATTATATTTCAAGACCACAGCTGAATTTGCATTGTTATCCCGATCAAAAAAAAAAAAAAAATATATATATATATATATATATATATATATATATATATATATATATATATCAATCTCGGAACCTATTTCAGTCCGTATTTTCAGTGCCTTAGTTAACTTTGCCTTGTTATCCCGATAAGAAAAATGTATATATAGATAAGGAGGACTGAGAAGCCCACATCAGTTAAAAATATCAACTTTAGGCTTTTTAAACTTTTAAATGTTTACCTTATTGTCTTGATTAAAAAGATTATGTTGTACGTCTCAAAAACCAACTCAGGTAAAAACAGTCAACCCACGGTCTAATATTTATATTTCTATACTAGACTTTGTCTTGTTCTTCTTATAAAAATATAAGTATACAGGAAGAACTGAGAAGCCTTATTCGATTATAAGTGGTTACTTCCGTAGTTTAAATTCAACTGTTTAATGTACTTATGGTGTCAAAATTATGTTTGCCTCATTTAAACAGCAGGAACAGACAGATTTAGAACTCATTAATTTTTCAATCGTACGTAAGTATGTGTGTTTTTTATCATGGACGTTAAAAGGCAAACTAAACTATACCACTTGAAAGATATTAGACTGGAGGTAGTTTATAATGTCCGGTTGTATGACTTGAAAACCCATATATGTGTATATTTCGTTTGTCAGGGCAAAAGGCAAACTCAATTAAAGGACTGGAGATATTTTAGACCGGATTACAAGGTCTTGAAGTATACGATTTTTGTGTAGATTTTGGAAATCCACATTTGTATATATTTTCGTTAATCCAGACAAGGCAAAATTTAAATGTGGTATCGTAAATGCGTTACACCGGAATAGAAACTTTTAGAACGTTTGATGATAGGATGTATTTGTAAGGGTTCTGTCCAACATGTGTATATAACATTTTCATCTTTTGGACAACACATGCAAACACAGTATATCAATGGAAATATGTTAGACCGGATGTATATTACAAGGGCCAGATGTTGTTGCTTTTTGACCAAAATAGATTTTCTAGACCTATATATGTGCATATATTTTCTTCATCGGAGCAAAATAATGTAATTTATTCGTACCTGAAATGCATATTTTTCTCAACAAAAAACACTAAATGGTAACAGTCAAATTTTACAGGGCTCCTTCATATTCTTCCACTAATTAAGCTATACTCTTCGATTTTTAAAATTGGTCATGAAGCCGCGAGTACCTGCTAATATGTAATAAACAAACGGAATTAGTCCAAACAATTCGGGAACACATTCGGGTAGCCCAAATGGGAGTAATTCATGACCCAAGGGAATCTTGAAGCATAAAAACATAACAATGACATCGTATACTGTATTTCAAAGTTACTGTATTATTGTGGCTTTATTAACACTAAATTGTGCAAATAATAATCTATATAAAATACACTAGTATAACACTGAGACTTTTTTTTCTAAATTATAATACTTCGGCAAGGTGTATGTAAAAATGACCAGATTTGCACACATCCAAAATCTAACCAATACAAACGGTAAAACTTTTTCACACGAAACAAAGCAACAGCACGAAGTCGTTGTTATATTTCAAGTAAACGTGGAAATACGCTCCCTTGCCTTTGTCACCTCGTCAATGATTAAATCTCGCTGCGCCGCATCACGTGAGCTGAACTACATCTCGTTGTAGTATTTCACGTGAATGTGGAAATACGCTCCCTCGCCTTTGTCACCTCGCCTATGATTAAATCTCGCTGCGCCGCATCACGTGAGTTGAACTATATTAACTCGTTGCAGTATTTCACGTGAATGTGGAAATACGCTCCCTCGCCTTTTTCACCTCGCCAATGATTAAAATTCGCTGCGCCGCATCACGTAAGCTGAACTATATTAACTCGTTGTAGTATTTCACGTGAATGAGGAAATACGCTCCCTCGCCTTTGTCACCTCGTCAATGATTAAATTTCACTGCGCCGCATCACGTGAGCTGAACTATATTAACTCGTTGTAGTATTTCATGTGAATGTGGAAATACGCTCCCTCGCCTTTGTCACCTCGCCAATGATTAAATCTCGCTGCGCCGCATCACGTGAGTTGAACTACATATATTAACTCGTTTGCAGTATTTCACGTGAATGTGGAAATACGCTCCCTCGCCTTTTTCACCTCGCCAATGATTAAATCTCGCTGCGCCGCTTCACGTGAGCATTGAGCACGAGGTGAACTATATTAACACGTTGTAGTATTTCATTTGAATGTCTAAATATACTTCTTTGCCCTTATTACCTCACCAATGATTTTGGTGAAGCAACGGATCTCGGGTGGGAAAGCAATCCTCAATCTTTATTTAGAAAACCGGATAGAATGTGGAACAATCGGTGATTACGGAAAGCGCCGCTTGGTTTCACCTCCCTCATCTAAATAATGACATTTGAGGCTTTCATGTCGCTGATTCAGACGTTTTTGATATTTCCAGATGACAAGGCTCGTATAATATCTCCAGAGAATTTCCCTAAACGAATATTTTCGGTGAATCTTCATCTATTTTGATGCGTAAGGTAAATGCATGCGACAGTTCCACTACCTTCGATTCTTTGTGCGTGGAATTACTTTCCTTTTCACTACAGTAGAAAGTTATAAAAGAAAACTTATAATCCTTCATATTAAAAGAAACACTAAGTAGTAAGAGGTCACTGAAACAATCTTCAAGATTTCCGTGTCACGTTTAAAAGGAAAGATACGTAGATTTGCCGTCTTTCCTCAATATTCCCCTCCAGTTTTAAATTGGAGAGGCAATACTTTTCTTGTGGAAAAATAAAATGTATTATTGATTATTTACCAACTATCTATAGTGAGCTCTGAGAATGCTACAATGAAATTGTTTTAATAACCCAATTTTAAGTATGGTATTATAAATTACGAATCAATGTCCATAATTATAATACTGAAACAAAAAAAGGTGTGCAAGTTAAAACGAAGTAGCAATGCTAATATCTAAATCAACTGTTCCAGTCAATATAATTTATTCTGCCCAGTCACCAAACCAATAACATACAAATCCGTCTGCAAGTAATACAGATAACTAATAGCTCATGAGTGTAATACCTACAAACATGTTATTATGGGTGACGAATAGATTACTAAACTTTAATATCTTGGGAAGGTGGACACTGGAAACAGGAAACTTGTGTGATTCAGTGGTGATGTTATATCTGGTCGATTAATGGAGGAAACTTTGTTCCAAACAAGAAGTGTGTGATTTACTATTCAGTGATGATGATGATGACACAGATCAATGTAGGAAAAAGTTAACAACACTTCTATAATAATCTCTAGGACAAGAAAAGTAACAAAAAATTAGATGTGCCTTTCATTGGGCATAGAAAAAACAAACTATTCTAAAGAACGCGTTGATTACTGTTGAATAAAAATAAGAGCACTATTAGAGTAAAATAGGCCCTACAGTTGCTTCGGTTTTATTAACATTATTGCTTTATAAATACATAGTTGTACTTTTTAACGTATTTAACGAAGCAGTATATGATATAAAGTTACCAAATATTTGTTTAATAAAACGTGAAATCAATTAAAAGTTGTATTTTAAATATATCCTTACTCATATAATGTTAAGACGTATAATTTAAAACTTCCTCCACCTAGTCAGTGTTAAAGCTGGTAAATCGAAAATCATCATATTTAATAATTGACCGCTGAGCTTTCCTCGAAAAATAAATCTCCTACTTTTATTACGTGGTAACTTTTTTCATAACAGTTATTAAATTTTATAATTTAAGGAACAAAACGCTTTATTATAGTTCATACGTTATTTTGTTGCCCTTGTTAAGTACTATCGACCCAAGAAGTTAGTGCTTGTAGGTTGATGAGTGTAAACCTGATTATTTACGAGCACAATAACGTACGAAATGTACAGAGAACGCGAGAACTGCCATAAAATCTGCCGTTAGGGAGCAGTTAAAACGCATTCAGGGAAATGCGGATTCTTTTAAACATCAATGTTTCAAACTGCTTTAGTTTCTCTTCTTCCGAATTGCTTTTTTATGTATTTCTACTTCAGACTTTACTTTTAATTTTACTTCGTTACCTAACTCTACTGCTTATCTGAGTGGATGATTAGTAATTTCAAATTTTATAAGTAGATAATTTAAAATAAGCCTTGTTTATTTTTTATAAATAAAAATTTGTTAGTTACTATCCCAGGTTATATTGACTTGTTTTAACAGATTTTCTGATCTGGGCGCGTTTTTATAACATAATGATGCCAACTTATATATTTTATTTGTTCCAATGCTTTAATATTTATAGGTAATAATGTGCTTAAAACACACTATTATTGATTCTATAGAGTTATGTTTGATGTAAGATATCATACTCTGATGTACATAATCTAAGTGTTTATGTCCCATAGTGTGATTATTTTGCACAACCATCAAACGATACTATATGAAGAGATAATTAATTGTACGCGGTCTAAATATTCAAAATCTAATATTGTGTCATTTTGTGTAAAAATCATTGCAAAACATATAATAAAATAGATCAGACAAATCTCAATTACTGGTAAATTCAGAACAGAAGTAAGAAGTATAGCTCCTCTCTGCAGATAGCTATTTGGCACCTTTATTAAACTACGTAACATTTAATATTTTAGTATACTACATATCCAAATACATGTATATATTTAGAAAGCACACTATACCAAATATTAATTAAATGACAATCACAAATTTCACACAAATTATGCTGGTTTGGAGTACATTTTATTTTGGCTAAAGTATAGAACTTCTCTACAAACTGATTTGCTAACAATCCGCACGAAAAAACGAACGATCTATATTCTTGTACTTTCTATCATTCAAGTTGTAACAAGTATGTGAATTGCTTCGATTAAAATAAATATTCAACTTGTCTCTTATGTATTTTTACTAAATAAATATAACTTAGTTTTTGTACACAGAGAGAGTTATGTAAGAAGACTTGTTTTAAATAAGCATCAACCAATCTATCATCCCTTAAAATAGTATCATTAAAGCTATAGGTCAGTATACAGTATACTCTAGTTGATATTTCAGCGAGTTGTTATAATTGCCATTATACATATTCTGATAAGCTGATATAGTATAAAGACACACTATTTATAATACTGCCTTTAGTGCTGTATTCCTAATTAACTAATTAAATTTCACTACACTGCCATTAATGGTTGGAAAATTCTCTGGCTTCCTCATTAACATAAATTTTCCAAGCCCTTTCCTATCAGGAACCCATCAATCATATTGGTGACGTAAATAAATCGTCTACCCCGGTAGTCAACCTACAGAGGTTTCAATTTGCTACTTACCGGACACTACTATCGTTTACAACTTACACATACAGAGAGGAGACCATTAATGTTTTTTATGCGTGTGAAAAGTAATTTTGTTCTTAATATCTTACCTTAGGTATAAGAAATGGGTGGAAAGTTAAGATCAATTGAGGTTTACTAATATTAAGTACATTGGTGGTTTTACAAGTATAAATTTAAGTCACAACATCCTACGCATGGTGGCTCCAAATTTTACTAAACTTGATCGACTCAATAATAGGTTAAAAGTGAAAAAATTCAACTTTAAGTGTAACTGAGATGTAATGAACTTTACTAATATCAAGTGCATTAGTGGTGGTAAGAGTATAATAGTGAGGCAGGCGAAATATTTAGTAAAACCCGCAGGATACATTATAAACAACAACAAAAACTTGTTTGGGCGTGTCCCAAAGGATTTTCGATATAGAAATAAGAATATTTGTTAACCAGGGACGCTAAGAATGTCCATTTAAATTTCAGTACGATCGGTTAAGTAGTTATTACGTGTTGGAGTAAGAAATCCTACAGAGAAACCCTATTATAATTTTATTGTATGCAACAGTTATATATAAGCAGATTGTTTTATTTTTAAAATACAGACCTTTAAAATTAATGGATTTAAAATTAAAAATATTAATTCCAAGGTGGGAATAACCAGATTGATAAAACTCTAACTGAGGCCGAATTCAATTACGGTAGAGGTAACTTTTGCCATAATATAAATATCACCTATTGGCCACTCTTAAGAAACTTGGATTAGGAAACTTGGTGGATTGTCCAAATATATTTTCGGTGAGTTAAAAAAGAAATGATGGTGTTCGTATTTCAAGCATAAGTGACAAAGTTAACAAATATTTAAACTTTAGGAAATGAATATAATATGTTATAGAACCAATTACTTGCTTTATTTATAAAGTTACAATGCAGATTGTGGTGATTGAAACCTGAAAAGACGTATCTGTATCTGATATTTTTGTTTTGTATTTTTTCTTTAAGTAAATGTTAGGAGCTGTTCTCCATTTATAACAATTTTATAAATTAATATTGCCGTTTTAAATTTGTAGATATTCTTTAAATTGCTTATAGTTAAAACACTAAATTCGAAGATAGTATTTAAGTGATGATATATGGCATTTTGATTTAGTGCAAAAACATGCACTTAATAAAAAAACTATACACAACACTAATAATTAAAACTGAACTACAGAATACGTCTGCATTCGTCTACCAACAACCTACGTCTGACCAGAGGGCTTGATTGCCATTGGCTAGTGGTTGGTTGGTTGTTGTTTGGTGGTGTGTGTGTTTGTTTGTGTGTTGTGACCTGTGTGTTGTTTGTTGTGTGTTTTAGTGAAGTTGACAAACAACATGGTGGTTGTGATTCCTCACTTAAGCGTGCCACAACGCTTTGGTATGTTTTGTTTATTTTAACCTAGTTTGTAATTATGTATTAGGTTAGTTGTATTAGTATTAGTATTAGGTTATTAGTATTAGGTCTGGCTCACACTTTCTATCATATCTGATATTCCACATACCAAAGTTTATTTAGCTGCCTTGGAAAATTTTGGCCTGGAAAATGAAAAAAAATATTAAACAAACAATGTGCTCTCGGGGACGACCAACCCTTACGTTGACCGATATACATGAAGGAGACACGGAGTTATTGTCCTGGACATTTTCTTCAAGAAACAATTACCAGCCTTGTTGATTTATTTATTATTCGGGTCGACACCTAGTCATTTTTGCAGCATGTAAATTTTTCAAAACAGAAACTCCATTCATAGCAATAAAGTTTTAATTGCTTACGAATAGACACGTTTATTCAAGACTCAAGCAGTTTCAAGGCTTCCTTCTTTAGTGTTTAATGTTAAGTATTTAGTCTGATAGTTCGTTTAATTCAAATATCATCAAATAAAGTCACAATAATTAAAGGCATACACAATTGCAACGTTATACGCAATAATATATTTTTGGAATGTTTTGAAGTTCTCATTGAAGTAATGATATTTTCTAAAAGCAGATAATTGGGATCATGCATTCCCTCTCGCAGATTGTAGTATATAATTACTTACGGTACTAATAACTGGCCAGAGTACAGCACTCTAAATGGGTTTGACTGTACTAAATGACGTAGGTTGCTGTACATAGGGCACTACTCTGCCTGCTCTAGCGTGTTCAAGGTTACTGTACCTGAAAATCTGCTTAGTGTGAACATAACGCTCCCTGACTGCAAGGAACGAATTAAATATTCAATCAGCTTAAAACTTGATTGAAAAATCCATTTGTGTATAAGTTTTTTAAACGCTTATAGTTTACTCTTATTGTTATTGATTAAAAGTTTATTGTTTGTGATTAAAATAAATGTCCTCTTAAATGCAAAAATTAGGACAGGGATATAAAATTATTATCTTAAAATTAATATCAAGATAATATGATTTTGTATGAATGTAACAAGCACATTAGTTACATACATTAGTGACAATATAACCAATATTATTATAATATTATTACAATTATATGATTATATTTCTTTAATGCAGATGTCAATGTTTATGAATTTGAATTGGTAATACAGATAGGCTTATTATTCTCCTTAGGTATAAAAACAATGAGTGTTGCGATGCTATTGTTTAATTGTTTGCAACATTGAAACATATTATTTTTACTAATGTTGAGGACTGCAAAGGACCTTATTAATGTAATGTGATTGTTTGAATTCAGATGGCAAAATTTCACCCAACGACGACTCTTAAATCCCAAAATAAATTTAGGACATACGCCCTACCCGAAACAAGGTATGAAAGGAGGCAAGACACAAGCAATTATAATGCCTTTTCTCATGCCACTGACCACTCTATAAACGCGCAACCTACGAGCTAACCTCAGAGAGGACACCATTAAAACCTTTGCTACGATAAAATAGGCCACACGTAAAATACTAGTTAAGTGTAGCGAAGATTGGAGATCAAACGACTGATATTATGATAGAACGAAAAGTCGCACGAACAGGTTTCTGAGCAGTCCCAATCCATCATAATTGTGTAAAGAAAACGTTTGGGAAATAAATACCAATGTAAGCTTTCAATTATATGTACGTTGCAAAATCACTCATATAAAGCTTTGTTTGTTCATTAACACACTGATGTAATTATATCCCTCAAGCAAGTAACAGACAAGGTGTACGAATGTACTAGTGCTATATCCCGATTGCTGGTTGCCTTTGTGTTGGGTATCTAGGTCAGAACTCTCCGAACAGTGTTTAACTTTGTAATGTCAGAGTTGCAGTTACCTCAAGTGGTTTAATGTATGATTGATAACAAGAACTGACGCTTAATTCAAGCCACAAAGGTAGAGTATAAAAAGGAAACATTTAGTTAGCGGGATACCGTTTTTTCCTTTTTCGCTAAAAACTTCAAATATTGACTTCAAATATCCATCTGGCTTTTGCAGAAAACATTTTTGTGAAGCTGAGACTTGCGCTGACTTAAAACGTGGTGTCCAGGACCTGAGTTGGCTGTCCATTAGATGGTCTTCCATGATAAGTAAATGTGGTACAGATATTATATCCTCACATTCCATTAATAACGCTTCTTTGTATCTTTTGATAAGCAGAGTTATATTACACAGTACAATAGGGCATGGTAGTGGAGTTGGCTGTAAATAACCACTAATTGTTCTCATAACACAGTGTAGTTGAAAGTTAATTTCTCTCACGTGTGCACTATGTAACCCCGTGGTGCAGTACTGTGCAGCGAAGTGTACTAAGGGCAAACAAGATATGCGTAAAAGCTTGTTAATTAGCGTCCCATGTTGCTCCAGTGTAGTGTTCGTTCTAGTTCCTACTTTAGACGCGTTCTTGTGTACGTCGCTTTTTAAAGTGAGATATATTTTCTAAGTTTTACTCTTAAATACTGCACGGTGTTAATTAGTCCAATAAAATACACACCAATAAAATATTCATTTAGTTTTACTACTTGAACTATTAATAAAGTGTAAACCTGACAATTCGGATTTTTGAGAATTAAAGTTTAGTTTTTAACTGTGAAAATAATTTCTTAGAACATCTAGATCAGAAATAGGTGTATTTTCTTTTGTTCTCGATTATGTTTGTTAACAGAGAAATGTACTCGTAACATATTACAATATTATTTTTATTTATTTAAAGTGAAATAAATAATGTTATTCGCTACCTAACTCTATATTTGAAGCCTCAATTAATTCATTCATTTTCATTTATTTATCTAATTTACATATAATAAAAACATATGATAATAATAAACACGAGAAGGTACCCACATGGGCAAAAGCCTGTGTGTGAGAACCGAGTCCATCTTCACTCGAGTTTGCAATCACAATAATACTACGTAATATATAATGTAAATATTAGAAAAAAATTACAATTTTATGATTTAAAGATAACTAAATAGTAAACATACTCTGTTTGGATGCATATTAACTAAATTCAAGCAGTGTAAAAAGTAACAATTTAATCAGGTATGATAATGGAACGACATGACAAAGATGCAACAAATTCTAGTATATGAAGTTTTATGGCTATAAGAAGTAAGACAACATACGGGATATGCTTAAAGAGTGCCCAAGAAACCTTATTTTAAGAGCTATAAAAAAGGAAAAGAATAGAAAAATAAAAAGATAAACAGAAACGAATCACTTTATTGTTGTCAATTTCTGGAACCTACACTATATCGAAATTAATGCATTCCTTCACAAGAAAAAAAAATGCATAGCACGCATGCATACAAAGCTAAACAATAAACTCACACACTCACACACACACACACACACACACACACACACACACACACACACACACACACACGCACGCACGCACGCACGCACGCGCGCACACACGCCTCAGCGCTTACGCGCATACATCCGCAACACATACAGACAAAAGCTTAATGATTAATTAAGAATGCTCGCACATGTCCGTCACCAAGGTATTCACAAACTATATATAAAATATCATTGCAGTAATTATCACTCGGCACGAACAGATCACTCAGAGTAGATAGAAGTGAGTATAGCGTTTGCACCACTCCTCCCCAATGCAATTAACCAGTTCATTAACTTCTTTTTGTACGCTTCGAGGTGAATTAAGAAACCTTGTTTTGTTATGTACAAAAGAAGACTCATCACTTATAACAACCTAATCTCTTTTTGACGTACTTTCATACCTCCTCCTCCTCTTTTAGTCCACGTAACTTTACTAGGCATCAAAACATGACACGTTTATAAATTTAACAATCAGAAAATTGCAGAGCAATCGTATTTTGCAGTGAACTGATTCCATACCACAATATTGAAACTTGGTTTGCCATAAGTAGATACTCAAAAATAGTTTTTATAACATTTTAAAGTTAGTGTTTTTTAAGTTAGCGTACTGTTAGATATAACCAAGTGATCATACTCTCTTGACAAATATAACAGGAAATCGGTTTGTAAATTATCCCAGTAACAGTCCAAAATGAAAGGTGCAATGTATTATATTTTTACATTTAAAACGTAAAAATGAACTCAAAGGAAGTATCAATCTGCACGTAAATAAAAACACTATGAATTTAAATCCACAATTAGCTGATTGTTTGATAGAGCGCTGCAATGCATGTATATTTAAACAGGAGTTCGATGATGGAGCATCTGCAGTGTTACACGATTATACCCAAGCACGTATATAGGTTAATATGTGTAATACAATGCTTTCGTGTAAATAAAATTTGGTTACACACTGGATATTACTGGTGGGAGAGTGTCAGAAGTACCTAAGTAAATGAACTTGTACGTACCAGTCATTATTAATTAATTCAGTATCTATAAACACGTTTTAGTAACTGTTGACAACATTTCATGAAACCTTTCATATGTAAAACGGTGTAACTAAAAATAACGAGGCATTATTTATTTGTACAACGCGTAGTGCTGGAGCATTTAGTAGCCAATTTTTTAGAATTAAGAAAGCTCTGGAAGTGCTAAATAAGTCTAGATTATGATGTGGATTTTGAGTGAAGATACTATTTCTTTCAGTATTGCAAACATATTATTATTTTTTAGTTTCTGACTAATCCAATCGTCAGTCCCACAATTATTCAATATGTATCTTTAAATAACTCTAAAATCTTAATCAGGCGTTTCATTGTAATTTAAATTAACATTATAGAAGTCAGTAGAATAAATATTTGCTTGGTTTTTTTTAAACAGTGATTCCATCTATGTGTGCAACAATTGGTACGTCAAAGGCCATACACTTTAATACTAATAATAATAGTAGTAATTTTTAATTTGAAACTTTCTTAGATGGGACCAGCTGTAATATTTATTTATGGAATATTTAGATGTTAAAAAACATTCTGAAACTTTTTAACTTACTTGTATATGCAACAGTCCACTACAGTTATTGAACTATTGTATCAGTAATATAAAACGTACGAAAACAGAATTATATTATTTATAATTGGGAAAATATCATGTCCATGTTTAGTAATAAACTCTTAATGTAAAATAATAAATTTCGAACATAAACATTTTATACGACGAAAATTTTTATTACAGAAAAAACTGGTTAGTTAGTATGAGCACAGCCTTGTTTTATTTTAAAATTTTAGATAAAGCATTAAAACTGTTCAATGTTAAATAAATGTCGACATTTTGATACCAATATACTCGTATTAATTTTCAGTATATAATTTCAGCCCACAAAATGACAATAGAGTGCCAATTTTTGAAATAAGAGCTAAGGTCCCAAAGTACATAAAATTATATATGACACCACATGTGTTTAACACTCATTAAAGAGATAAAACAATATTAACCGTTTAGAGAATTAGTTTCATACAAACTTTTATGATATTTGCACTTTTATTTCTAGTGAGATTTTGCATTCCATTTGATGTGGCTCAACCATAACGGATGTTTTAATGATGAATGTATCCCTAGAGTAAATTCTGACTTTGATCTTAACTCTCCTAAATGTTTATTTATTTATTTACAATTACTCATTCCAAATATGTTGACCTTAGAAGGTTATTTTCCTCTTCTCCCTCAGCATCTAACATATACATCATGTTTGTGCAGTGGTTATTATTTTTGATGTAACATGGACAGCTCTCTTTGTTTTCATAAGAGTTTAGGACTTTCTTATTATAACGATAAATACGTTTTTATAGTATTACCTATTAATTCTTAGAAATCTCATTTGGAAAGGGACAATGAAAAGTTAAAAAACCTACACTATCTAAAATATGAAATTTTACCTACATGTAAAATAATATAATGTAATGGTATTAATATAATGTGTGGCTCTAATTACTATTGCACAGTTTTTAGCGCTAGTGAATACATAAAGAACTATCTGACGGTAGTAGGTTACTCCCTCAGATAGTAGAGTTACATTATATTTTTAAAGGAGTTTTGTTTTCCTAATTTTCAGCCCGCTTCTTTCTTTGACGTCTTCACAGTTATGATTTATTTTAAGGGTCTAACTTCTTCTATTTCGAACGAGGAACCCATCTATTTCCTATCCTATATGTTATAATTAGCACTCTACATATTTTAATTACTTTAAACTTTCTACAGTGTTTAAGGAGTTGTTAAAAGTTTCAACGCTGCGACTTATGCTTGTATATCTTATGTTTCAAAAGTATACTGTACTAGGTTGTAATCGGAATGTTAAGAATCTCCGTGAAAAACTCACATTCCAAAGGGATAAAAAGGCGTGCGTGATTACAAAATGACCTAACAAAAAATAATTTGCCCAACGTACGTGGGCATACACACAAACACATGAACTTTTCTGATTTAGTAATTATAATTTACGATTACTTCAATTCCCTTTGAGTAAATACATGTCTACTATACTTGCCGCTTGGCTCATGGCCTTCGTTTGTACCTGTAGTAATTGTATTTCGAATGTCAGAAATTACTTAAACGTAATACAGTCATGTATATGCTCTTGCTTTCCAATCAGAATTTTCTATATCATCACATTTCCTTGGTAATTGTAGGATTGATATCAGGATATATATCCAATCTGTATCGTATTCCTCATCAGTTAAAAACTAACGCGATGTCCCCTACAAGATTTTCTGTCATAAAATTGCAATTAGTTTTGGTGCATTTTGGTTTGTTTTTCCATTTTGCTATAGTCACTGCGCTTGCTTGTTTCCTGAAATTGTTGTCGAAAAACAAATAACTGATTAAATCATGTTATTGCCTGGTGCCTGCGTTTTTACCTTCGGTTGTGGTAACTATCCTGCCTAACAGTGTCAAAGGAAACGAATATCGCTTCCCCATGTAAACATTCACAGTTTTATCATAATTTACATTCCAAAAGAGTCTAGAAGAAATTAATTCAAGACCATTTTCAAGACCACGAGCGGGTCTCAGCCATGTCAGAGGTCATATATTTACATACGAATGAGGGTTGAGCCTGGAGGTGAGATATTTGCTTCATATGAACTTAAGCGTAAAAACATGTATATATTTCAGGGGTTCTCATTAAATATTTATACTGTTAAAAACAATACTGGTATGTTCTGTCCTTATATTTGCGTTCTCTGACATATTCAAATACGACATTTCGTGTTAGAAGACATTGATTGCATTTTAGTATGAAATGATAGGAATATACTCATAATATTTAAAAACGAGCTTTGGGAATAAAAATAATGGGTTTGAATGTAGATTCGGTGAAGTAGTATATCTGACACAAGTTAAAAAACTTTCGTTACTGACTGAAAATACTCCTTTCTCCTTTATACACTAAATCAGCAGCTTTCTTACTTAATTTACCTAAGATAACTTGGTAAATAAATTACAACCCATCTTTAACAAATACGTGAAGTATATAGTATGTGATGTCATTAAATATACGATTTTTATAATACATCAATGACTAGCAAGTACCGAAGTGTACTGTATATTTATGGCCATTGTAATTTACTCCGACCTTAGTATTTTTTGTTCCATAATTGGTTTTGTCTTTTTTCCGATCAAGAAACTATGCATTACAATCAGAGAAACCAAATCCTGTACAACTAAGATAGTGCTTATACAAGAACATTTACAGGTGGAATTTATACATTAGTTCACAAGTAATTTCCGGCGAAGTTTCATATATCATAGATCTTGTCGCCTGATATTTATGTCTAAAATACTAGGTTTGCAAATAAAATTTATACAACAATATATAGATTGACAAGTACACAAAAATAGCACAATGCCCTTGCTCAAAAATGTTATAATAAGCTGCCAATGTGCCTGGTAGGTGTTCTCTGTCATACTGTATATTTGGCTTATCTGCATCCTATGTATGTTGTTGATAAATTTCTTGATTTTGAAATTGTTTTTAATTTAATAGGCCTGTTTATAATTTTCATAATTATTGGTTTTAGTTATCTGCTATATATTCATTGATACCAAACTTGTTTTAATCCAAAGCCTCTGTTCTTGTTAATATTCTTGTTAGTTTAAATTGCTACCTTGATATGACCTATGTTATGTTAAGACAAAATTGTATATCTGTTGTTTTTTATTGGTTATATCAATTTGAGATTTTGTTGTTATTTTACATTGTATTTTAACATATTATAATTATTACTTGAACAACGAGGATCTGCGAGGGGTCAAAGCTTTTCCATTTTTGTTGTCTGTTTCCTTTTTTGGATTTCATAAAATGTTTACTAATTCTTTTTTTAGGATTACTATTTTTATAATTGTTGTTGAAATCTATGTAATTTTAGTAATTTCTTAATGGTCAATAATATTTTATTTTATTTTATCTTAATTCCATTTTATTTACTCCCTGGTTGTAACTCTTGCTCTATATTCCCTTCTTTTGTCTTACCATTTTCTCTTTTAGTTTGTTCAGTGAGGCAAATAGATAAAAATAAAATAAATTAAAATTTTTCTGGGAAAATGAATATTTGTAAAGAAGTGTTATAATTACTCGTAACTGTTTAATTACCTAAGAAAGGCCTCATAATTATGATATTTACTCAGTAATTCTCCATAATATCTTTACTCCCGGAGTTGGGAGATTATGGTTATCTTTGTGTAAACACATATTTTTGAACAATTAAAAAACCGTTTCAAAATTGTTATATATTTTGTATTTCCTTACAAACTACATAATGTATAAGTTTAATGTACGTATATTAAATTCAGTATAAAACGTCAATAAAAAATGTTGAAAGCTTCATTTCTATAAATTCGGTGGTTATAAAATTGTATGAACAGATTAAAATCCAATTACATCAGTTACATCAAAGGAAACGATGTATCTCTAAAAAACTAACTTAAATGCCAAAAATAAAGATAAAAATACGAAAAACTCGTTAAAGAGAAAATTTAGTCGCAACGTTTCTCTGATTTCACTGATTAAGGACATATACAAGTAAAGTAATAATAATTGGATTATAGCATTATTCATCCGCCAATGTAATTAGTAACAAAGTGATTAGTTTAGATTGATACCACTGTGGTTTAACAGAAGCTTACAAATTTATAATTGAACGTGGAGAAATATGTAGTCTATCTCTTTGTTGATACGTAATTCAATTTATAATGATGAAAAATTTGATTTTGGAATAACGTAAAGTATTAAATTTTTATAAAGGGCATATTAATTTATTATTTATAAACTTCGTACAACACATCTTCGCATTGAGGTGAAAGTTCATTTAAAATTCTAAATGCTACACAAATATTTATGAAATGTTATATTACTTTTTCGCAATAACGCAATGTGTAATTGTTTTCTATTTCCGCTTTCAGATACAAAACATTCAATTAAAACAAATTAAAAATGCATTTTGCACTAAAATTTAAATTTATTTCAACGAGACGAGAAATAATTAGAAACCCCCTCGTCAATAAATTAAATAAAAACATTATAAAGAAATAACATCATAACCGTTTAAATTTCATTTGGATCCAACATGTATCGAAGGCCTTTGTCGGTTTTATAGCATTTAGGTTATATTTCAAAAAGTAACACTTCTCTAAATAAAAAATGGAATTTTTCATGAGGCGATGAAAATAATACCCGTAATCGACATAGCTTTTATTGTAAAAATCAGGAATTTACAGAAGCAGGAAACAAAATCTCTTAGGAACCAATTGTGCATTGAGCTCTAACAGGTTGACTGCTCCTAGACACTGAACTTTACTACAGATGCCAGTAGGGCTGCTGCCAAACTAGTCATGCACTGGTGGGTTACAGTTGATTAGTTGCAGACGCGAGTCATATTTTCTGGTGATTTGCTTGTTTGAGGTGATTTGGTTTTATTATATTGTACGTGACCAATACTTTACCATGTCAGGCTGTGATGTTTACTTATTTTTAAAACTATTAAGAAAAACCAAATTCTGTAATATGTAGTATGAAGTTCTATACATTTCAAGAAATTTTTAAATACATCAACACTGAATATTTGCCTGTAGGAGGTTAGATGACTTTAATTGTACAAATTAATGAAAAAATGAGAAATTATGTTTTGAACACTTTACCGATGATTACTTTATATCATATTAAAAAAAACTCACTTCTCAATTGCACCAGATATCTTACAGTAACTTTGAGCCACCAAATGAGAATTAATGGTGGCCCTGCGATTCGAAGGAAGTTGTTGATCATGTCTTACTGGAACTCTGTGCTCTCATGCATGTGTGTAATATAACACATTACAGACGGGGGATACAGAGACAATCAGCTGTGCAGAGAATGGATGCTCTCCTAATAGTGAGTTAGGTTCAACCATTAAGTAAGTGTCTTTACAGGCAAACAACGTAGTGAGCTGGAAAGCATCGGAAACAAGAGAATACTGAGAAGGCAAGAGAAGGGTGTTTGTAAGTCTGCAGGAGTGGAGGGCTGAACTTACGGACGGTATAAGAACCATTTCATAATTGACCACCTAGGTTTACACAAAACTCTAGATTTAAAGTGAATTTCTCAATAGAAATTCAATAATATCAAGTACAAGATCGTAATCAAAATTATAAAACTAATACATAGATCAACGAAACTACTTCAAACATTAACATAACAATTATAGCAAGTCTCAGTCCCATCGGTTAAAGATTATCATTCAATAAAGCTATTAATGAACGACAAAGTTTGTTTAGATCAATCCTACAAACTCAGCAAAGTGCTTCGATAAAAGAGTTTTTTCCTAATGTCACCGAAGCTTTTAGAGTACAAAGGGATGGCTTTTCTGTGAATACTGTTGTCCTTGGGTATGGTAGATTTAAAAACTGTTTTAGTGTTACTTTGATTAATTGTATGCGTGTATTAGTATTTTACTACAATATGGACATATGATTTGAAGTGAGCTGGTTATAGGTTAGGAATGTTCAAAATATAGTTTTAATTTTACAATATTGAAAATATGGGATATTTTTAACCCCAAAATATTTTATGTTGCAATACGCCTTTCAGAAAGGGTAAATTATTTAATAAAAATATCACCACAATATTTTTATGATTGTTTACAACTTACATAATGTAGCAAATATTTATATTTATTCTTTGAACATTCAGTAATAACCTCTAGAAATAGAACTAATTATCTCTCAAAATTATAATATGTATTGTAGTTCCGCGTTTATATACAATTACAGATTATTGGTTCTATATAAAGATTCATTACCCTTCAAATACTTTTAGATTATGTAGCTTATGGTGCACCCATCAATTTAAACATTTTAAAATAATCAACTGAAACTTATAAACAAAATTTATCTAGATAGGTTGTTAAAATTATATAAATACCATTAATTCATATTGCATGTAAAATAAATGTATGATGGTTAGGAATTTGTAAGTTTCAGTATCTTTTTTTGAAAATGAATAAAAAATGTAAAACACTAGGAGATGGGAAGCTATGAAATAATGTATTGCAAGAATGTACGTGATTTAAGCTACATTATATTACAACTATAGATTAGTGAGAACACTATGGTATATTTTCAGTTGAGTACCTAACATAAGGTCAATCGTCTCCTTGTCAATGTATTTTGAATAGAAGTCTACATTGTTATTTTACAACACTTAATTTTATCTGAACTAAGTAATTTTTTACTCAACCCTTAACTTTTGTCACTCTTAATTAACTCCAGTATGGAGACACTGTGTATCGTGTAAAACCATACATCCACACGACATCATAATATTTCTACAGAATTAAAGATTTTTAGGAGGATATTTTAAAGTAGAATACTAATACTTATTGAACATTGTGCTTAAGCTATCATAGTTTAAGGGAACACAGTGTAAGGGGAAAACGCGTGTATCTCGTAAACTATGGCCTCAGGAAGATAAACATTGGGCTTACACAAACGTCAGACGATTTATTACTTCCACTTTATTCTCACAGCACAGCTTTCACCTTCCTTTGTTTAGCAAAGAAATGTATAATATATTATTATAGGCCACATACATAAACATATATACATACATATATACATATATATATATATATATATATATATATATATATATATATATATATATATATAAACACTCAATCATATGAATTAAAATATAATTAAAGCTTTGAATCCTGGCCATCTACACATCATTTAGCTGATGTCATAGTTTATTTCAGTATAATATTTAATGATATCTGATATTTTTAGATATAATCTATCAAGTAACAGGTAACAAAGTAAACAAACATGTACCAGTTATTAAACACAACGCTTTGAATATCTTCCACTGCCCAGGTTAATAATCATTTACATTATACTAGTTTGTTGACTTCTAAACATGCATCCTTAGGACTTCAGAACATATTTAACAATATTCAGATTTGTATGCTCTATTATAATCGTATTCTCTGGTTAAATTAGTCTTCCAATAATAGAGATATGTATGTTTACTATATTCGAATGTAAAATTTCAGGAGGACCTCCATATATCGTTCGAGGGACATGCAAATTTGTCACAGTTATTTGATTTGAATTTCTGAGTTGGTTTATTTATAATATTGATTTTAATTCAAACATTTATATAACGACATATGAATTTTCTATATCACGAGTTGTGTAAGATGCTTTGCTGATATTGCATCCACAATGTCATTCCTATAGCTCATTTCATTTTTGAGATGTCCCTAAGAACAGACTGACGTTTATAAAATGAATTTACACCAGCAGACAAAGAAGGATATGCCAGCCTTCTGAGTAACAAGCTATGCTCAGTCAAAACGCTTAAATGCATTTACTCTATAATTAAACCTCATGTATGCATCATAGAAACAAATTTTCATTCAAAATTTCTTCATTCTTTTTATAGCTATAGTGTAATAGAAAGACATACATCTGTTATATTCCTTTATCTTCTCAATCGATAGGCTACGCTAAGGATTAGGCTATCATGTTTTATGTCGTATTTTAATAGTTTAATATTTGTGTGAAAGCTGTACATTTGCATATCATAGTCTTGTAATATTTCCAAACTACATTAAAATAACTGATGCAGATTACCATCCTATTGAAATACTCGTACAAATGTTATATTCGTTTGAGACGAATAAAAAATACCTATATTATTATAACAGCCTGTTGTTATAAACATATGGACGTACCTGATTGATGGAATTATAAATTCAGAAACTAACCGAGACAGCTTAAAAGGATATAAATTAGGAAATTTTACATGATTTTAATAATTGTATCGTAGTTTTTAAACTAATCATTTAAACTCTACTTAAAATAATATCTACTTATAAACATGGATAATTTTTGTAGTTGATTAGGGAAATATTTTAGACTATTTTTAGTTTATTTTGTTAGTATTAAATAATTATATCTTTATTTGAATCAGGTAGTACAAAGGGTGTCTATAGGAAACCTCACGTTGGTCGACGGATGCTTCAGAAGATACGCTACCATTTCTCATCCTTACATCGTTAAAGCTGTAGTTGAGTTGTAAGTGTTTTTATGTGGATTTGTCACGCTTGTTAGTGTCTCACATCGCTTTTCAAGTAGTCTTGTTTATTTTCTCCCACGCCGTTTCTTGTTTCAAATGAGATTCTATATTACAAATGAAATTTGAAATATATTAATAATCTAAATGTTAATACATTTAGGGCATAATCTTTCTTTTCCCCATTGTTGTTTTGCTAGGAGTAACCAGGAGAAGGAATCTTTGTACAGTGCATGTACTAGTTTAACTGTGTGTTTCTGTCGTCATTCTAGGCCAGGGGTGAGGTACATCGAACTGTTAATTGTAAACTTAGTGTGGGGGGGAGACAGTTTAAAAACAACATAAAAATATATCATCATCTATCTGGCTGCAGGATGTATTTGACACAAAGTAACCATAACTACGCAAAATCGCTTAAGTGAAATTACAACTCTTACGCTGCGCTAAGGCGTTATTGTAAATAAAGTCTTGCCCTTATATTTTATGGGTGAAAATTATCCATGTTATTGCTTGGAAAATGAAATGAAATTTTAGACACGTGTATCAAAACCTATAATAAATATTAAAATTAGGCCAGACCCCTGACATAAACAAGAATTTGTTTAATACAATCTACATATATATATATATATATATATATATATATATATATATATATATGATATACATATAAAATGTTTTATATTTGTAAGTGTGAGAAGTTTTCTGAGTGTATTACCGAACTTTAATAGATGGTGTATATATTTATTCACTTATCTCACTTAGCAGTTCCATTCCGATTACTAAACATATTATGGTTAGGAATCACTGTATTCAATAAAAGAACAATAGTGAACGCGAATAGGAAAGTATAAGGGAAGAGTACGATAAGCGAACTCGGGCTTTTTATATCGATTCGTACAATCAGCGATACTAAACATTCATTTATGAAATACGCGTTTATAAATTATACGAACATACCTATAGTTAAAATAATAATAATATTTTAAATTAACATAATTAATATAATGCACAAAGTATCTTATAAATAATAAATTAGCTCTAACAATCAACAACAAGCAATTTTAACTGTAAAAAGAAAAAAACACTCATAAATAATAATGAAATGCTAACATTTATAATAATACGAAATTTGCGTAATTATTTATATTTTTTTCCTGGGTACCGAGGATTAGCCGCTTTCGAGATTTTAAAGCATCTTCTATAGAAAACCGTACTTATTTTGTGTACAAATACTACCTTAGGAAATATTAGTGTAGCTACAAATATTCATAAGCTAGTTTTGTATTGACTAGGTTAAAATTCTACGTGAATAGTTTATAGATTTCTAAGGTTAAAATACATTTAAATTTCATTCCGCGGCAAACCAACCGAGTATTATTGAAACATCCGAGCAGACAGGATAAGGACTGAAATCCTTCCCAGCTTAATGGAAATGGGGCTATAAACTATCTTAAGTTTACTAATACCGAAGTTTATAACCCACCAGAACCAAGTCGAGGATAGCTTCACAAATACTGATAAATGTTCCACACTTGTCGAAGTCACTAAATCAACTGAAATTGTCTGATAACAAGTATCAGCTCGCGTCTTACATGTACTCGTTTCCACAATATGTTTTCAGGGTCATCCGGCACATTATTTAAAATTGCTTTTAAATGTGAGTTAAATGGTGAAAGCTATTGATCGGTAGGTAAATAGGTTAAAAGCTAAAAAAAACTTCAAATCTGTTTGAATAGTGTAACAGTTAACAATGATTCAAAAAAAAAAAAAATAGCCAATCGTTAAGACACTTGGAACTGTTAAGGAACTTTATAAAGTAATTGGAGTTTTTCATATAATAAAAATATTTGTGTAAGATATAAGTGAGTTCTTGTTAGCACTTATAACTATTAAACATTTAATTATAGTTAATATTTTAATCCACCGTCAATTTTCATCAAGATTAATTACACGAGTTACAATTTAACGTTTATACAGCGACCTTTAGCAATGAAAGGCAGGACGTTAGAATGTGACAATTGTAAATAAGATGTGTTTCTGTTATATATGTTAACCAAATAGTAGAGATTGTATATGCAGAAAACAACACTATTAACTTTTCTACAGTTCATATTTCACCAAACTGAGCCCCGGCTCACAATGTAGCGTGGTGACTTATATCTTCGTAAATTGCTTTTGACGATTTAACCGGCTGAATGTCAATACATTTTTAAAAGTTTTGCTTTTTACCAACCTTATTCCATCAAATGTACATCTTCCATTAATAGTCGTTTGTATGAAATGTTATGCAAAATGGGGAATTAGGTATAGACCGAATTCCCTTTTAAAAAACTCACACATAGGTGTGAGTTTTTTAGACGAATAAGAATAACTTGATATTATTCCTAACACCTAAACTTATTTTGAGTTTAATTGGTGTTTATTATATTTTCTGCAAACTAAAGTAGGCAGAGTGAAGAATGAAAATTACTCTAGAGAGATCCAATAACTTCACTATTGTATTTAAATTTTTGAGAAAGAGGTATGGGCCGAACGATGAATCACTATATATCATTAATTGGAGCGACCTTTAGCAATGAAAGCCAGGACGTTAGAATGTGACAATTGCAAATAAGATGTGTTTCTGTTATATATGTTAACCAAATAGTAGAGATTGTATATGCAGATAACAACAGTATTAACTTTTCTACAGTTCATATTTCACCTTTGGATGGGTAAATAATGTTAAATATTAAACTGAGACTTTTTTCGATTTAGGGAATTGTTTAATTAGTTAATATGTTGTTACCTGGTAAATCTTCAAACATATCATTGTATTTCCACACGTGGATTCACATGTACTAAACAATAGACCAAAAAACTAAAAATGGTAAATTATTATCCTGCAAACTAAACAGCTACGTTTATAGGAAGGAAGTGTATTATTCAGGGGAGGAACTACCTGCAGGCGGATATATAGTTTGAGAAATTGGCGACCGTTAGAGTAATGAAATTATAGGTGCTGAGTAAGCCAGTAGTACATATCCAGTTCTGTTAAGTTAGCTCAGGATAGTTATTCAAATAATGATATATAGTGATTCATCGTTCGGCCCAAAATCAAAATAAGTTTAGGTGTTACAAATAATATCAAGTTATTCTTATTCGTCTAAAAAAACTCACACTTACGTGTGAGTTTTTTAAAAGGGAATTCGGTCTATACCGAATTCCCTATTTTGCATAACATTTCATACGCACGAATATTAAGGGAAGATGTACATTTGATGGAATAAGGTTGGTAAAAAGCAAAACTTTTTAAAATGTATTGACATTCAGCCGGTTTAATCGTCAAAAGCAATTTATTAAGATATATGTTACCACGCTACGTTGTGAGCCGGGGCTCAGGTTGGACATTTTTTTCTATTATTTTTCCCACCTCGGCCACTTTTGTCAGTCGGTGGGGGAGTGACCGTATTGATTATTTTCTGCCTGGATGGACTGATTGGTCGAGGTCAGGTGGTTGACCTTGACTGTTTACTGACCAGCTGTTTACCAGTCCATGATACAACAGTCCTGATGCCCATGGCTGGCTAATTCTACTACTTTCGGCAGGTAATTGTTTTTCTTTTTCACTCTCTTAACTTAATATTGTTGGCGGTTTTTCTCTCCCACCCAGACACATATTTTCGTAGTTTAGTTAAAAGTAGCTTATTTATTATTTTGTAAATTTTATTCCGTGTGTACTTTTTCGTGTCGCTAAGTGTTCTATCCTGTCTTTCGTACGTTCTAAAATGTTAATTTATTTACTATGGCCGTTAAGTTTATTATATTTTTGCACTAGTGCTTTCTAACTGATCCGTTCGGCGAACGGAAATTATTTATTTAGTAGTCACTTTGTCTTTAGTTAGTGTAAGCGAGACGGTACAGACTTTGCAAATTTTGTTACCTCGTGTTTTGTGTTGCGTGCAAAATTGGGTGGCAACATTCATGATTTCCATTTTATTGTTTAATTAATTATTTGCTTTATAGTAGCGTGAACGGATTATAATTTAATTGTTGTTATTTGGGAAATAATGTACTGTTATTATTTGTAAATTACATAATTATTATTAGGCCTACCTTACAATTAATATCATAGAATGATTAAAATACAGTGAATTATTGTTACCAAGCTGAATAATTTAGTATGGCTGTTCTAGCCTATAAGTAAATGTTTAAAAGTTTGAAAATTTGTTTTTATGTAATATTTAATATTGTCACCAAGTAGTGTATCTTATAATACTTGGTGTCTTGAGTTATTTTCGGGAAACAGTTTTTCAATACTTAAAAGGTACTGTTAGTTACAGATTGTTATTTTTAATTGTTAAATGTAAATATTTTATATTTACTTTGTGGCAAACATAATTATATAACATAAACATAAACTCTTCTGATTATCTACCGGTTATGTTGCCATTCAATAGGGTCCCCGTGAGTGCCGTCAGTGGGAGTGGTGCGGCGAGTCTGCCCAATGAAACAGTACTGAAACTAAAATTGAATGCCCGCGGCCTGCCAGCGCTACTAAACCGTCATCCAACTGGGGCAGGCGGGCTATTAACGCCCGCGTTAGGTGTTTTTTTAACGTGTTGGTCTAGATAAAAAATACAGATTAAACTATCATAAAAAAGAGAAAGATATATCCTAATGCTTTCTTGGATTTAATTAACTTAAATTTAAAACATTATATTTTCCTATGCATTAGTCACTAAGTAGTTAAGGGAAGGAATGAATACAAGTACTAAAACAATAGTCAGGGATATGATATAATTTATAAAAATGTAACGTCTCAATTAATGTAAATTACAGGATTAAAAACTAATGATATGGGAAGTATAATAAGACGCTATAGAATTGGTATTTATATAGAAAGGAGTTAAAACTGTTAAATGTTTTATTTCTACACAATAATGATTACCTAGCAGATATTAAAACCTGTAGTAGGAATTGTTTAAACTGGATACTCCAGCGTACAGAGTAGAAGATTGTGACATGAAACGCGGCGTGTTGTGGTTTACTACCAGTTCCGAACGAGCTGACAAAAGCCACCCAGATTGCATCGTTCCCTTTTTGTATGAAGAGGTTCCAACTTTTATCTTTGTACTGAAATAATATACAATTAAACAGTTTTATTATGAATACAGTATTAATGTGTCAGTAATAACGGAACCCGCTTACAACAAACCAAATTAATTTTTTTATATAATTGCAGTCTAACCTTTGATTCCCATGCCTTATAACTTGTTCCGAGTACAAAATCACACACTCTCAACTTGAATTTGTAAGTAAATATGTAATAACACAGTGATGAAGGCAAGATTCTCATTATGACTAGACAGGTAATACATAAATTCAATATATTCCAATATACTTTTCAATAAATTATTCTTCATTTCATATAATACGTACTGTGTTGAGAAAATAATACTTCGTTATACGCCTTCTCAGACACACAGAGTGTTTGAGGCTAACAGCGTACATGGATTTGGTTACTGATATGTGATTTGATCACATGTGTTCGCTTGCACGTATCATTATAGTTTCTTTCAATTCATAATATTAAACTTTACTCTCTCTATCTCTGTAAATCGTGCAAAAATACACCATTGTTTCAATTGGCCACTTTCAAATTCTCTATGAAGCTGAAATGTTTTATACTTAATTAATTTCATTTTATCTCTTATATTTAGAACGATTACTCAATAAATGAAATGCATTAATAGTGTTTACATTGGTCGTATACGTGACCATCAAGGCAACAAGAAAGACGTAGGATAAAATGTTTTTAAGCAAAGTTTAAACAATCGTATGAAATTTAACTCAGCTACACGTGGCAGCTTAACTACCACAACATAATGTTTTTGTGACTTTGTATTTAGACTCTTACTATTCACTGCTAGGTAACCCAACCTAATGACCAAAAGTATATGAATATAATATAATGTAGCAAGATATTTCAGGAAAAACGTAATTTTATTAAAATCAAAATTGAGTTTTATGATTTTACATGATCAACCAGGAAATATGGTTCAGCTTCATTGAAGTCTATTATATCGATAAGCGGAATCAATGCCTATTTTATGTACAGAGGAGATGTAAATATACATCTCCTCTGTATGCCTGACCGTTGTGGCATAGCCTACTCCTGCCTTGTTTAATTAGAATGTCAAGAGCCCAGCATAAAGTTTCATTCCATCCAAAACTATGAATTAAAAATTTTGTTTTAATCGAAGTTTGACTATATGTCTTTAAACTTAGTAGGCTATACAGTTTATATAAAAGAACATTAAAAATATAAGGAATATAAGTTACTTTCTTTTTTTTACTTGTATATTTGAATAATAATCATGCAATAATTTACAAAATTACAAAATAATATATATATATATATATATATATATATATATATATATATATATATATAATATTGAATTGGATATATTAGAGAAAGAATAAATAGTAGTTTATTAAAATAAATTATATTACTTGGTTTGGCATAAGGATAAATGTGCGAGGTTTAGTTCAGAATTCTTAAAATCTCATTTGGTTTTATGATTTCAGCAGTGATTTCTAATATCATCATTTCTTTAGCAGTCTTCAGAGTAGAAAACTAACTGAAAATTACTTTTTTAACTGAAAAATATTTTAAGATGACTTAAATGAAATATATAAGAGTATAAGTTTTCAATATTTGTAGCGATAAAACTATTTATGTGTTTGTGAGTAAGCAACATGCGTCGACCCAGGGGTAGTGCTTGAATACGTCTGATAGTAAAAGTAGAGACAATAATGTACTAAGCCACAATATTGTATTGAATATATCCCTACTTGAGACGTTAATATTTTAGGCTGAGGTAAATACAATTTTTCCTCGTAAGTTTTATTACTTGAAACAGGAAATACCCGGTTTGTGTTGGAGGAAGGCCAAATTGCCTACAGAGGTGCCAACCGAGTGTTATTGTGGTAACTAGTCTTATAACTGCTGCTGTTGGCATCACTGCTTTAAATGGTAGTTATGTTGAATTATATTTTCACGCGTTCCAGGTAGGAGGAAAAGAATGTAATAGCAGCGTTTACTGTTTATATTCTACCTTGTATTTAAATATTTAAAAAAAAATATAAATTCATACTTTAAATAAAATTAGTGCAGGTAATAAAATGAAATCTAATTTCCAGGCATTTGATGTATATTAGTAAAAATAACTCAACGTTTAAATTGAAAGACTAGCGATAATACGATCTTAGACGAAGATGTTGTGTGTCAAGTGCATTTACACTATCTTAAAACCGCTTGCTTAATTAAATTTTATCTATTAACCATAACATATAGTTACAAATAAATCTTGGATAAACTGTTTAATATATATAAACCTTTATTGCTACCTACCTAATTCACACATTATCAGGAATACCATTTTGGTTATTAATACCATTGTTTTAAGTCAAGTTATTAAGTTCCGTAGACTGACGTGTATTCTTCACAAAAACTTACAGTTTCTATTTTATATATTCCCGTGTTTTGTTGTAGCCTTTGCCTTTAAACTTTAATACCTGTTTTTTACCTATCCTTCATCCTGATTTTTTCGACAATTGCGCATTTGTTTTTAGGGCAAGCAAAATTAAGAGACTAATAAATACGGCACATAAAAAGAATTAAACTGCTTGTATACTGGCTAGGCAACATTGATAGTGTTCCAAGACTCTTATATCACATAGAGTAGTAAAGTTACTAGATGTCAGACAGCGCCTTCACACGGAACCGATATGGGCTCCTTCAGAATGTTCATCGCTATGGAGACTAGCCGAGTGAAATGGTTCAATAAACCAGTACCCAAGATATCAACACTTACATCTTCGGCGACTATGTCAGTCATGACCCACTCCAGCAATGATTGGCGACCAGCAATACGATCCACTGGAGTTGAGGATTTAACGAACTGTCTCAAGCTAAAGGAGGCAAGCAGATCCTGCATCTCATCTCGCGCAGTTGAACCAGCCAACCAATCAATTTTATATCGCAGTGATAACAGTGTTGGTTTTGAAGAGGATAAATCTCTCATACAAATCATTAATTAAGAGTGTAAAATCTTTATAATTCTCACGTGGAGAGTGAAACTCACTCAAAAACATCGCTTTCAACAGATTGTTCAAAGAATTTAACACCTTGCAGTTTCAAAACTCTTTGGCAAAGGAGTGTAGATCAAAGAATTTATGCTTATTTTGACTTTTGCAGTATATAGGCACTCCCCCTGATGTATGGCTTACTCGACTATAACTTGTAACCAACCTATAACCGCAAGGTTCATATGATTTTTTATGACTTTTAATTTGCAGTTCATTTTTTACAAACATGTTAACTCTATGAAAATAATATAAATTAAAAGTTGACTTTCTATGAGAAATATTCTAAAACTATAATTTAGGGTCTACACTGTCAATGGATTTAGAATTTAAGAGAATAATGGCTTAGTAAGTTACGTTTGCCTGTGAGATAAGTCAAACAACAATTTGGTAATGTTTTTTGATTTATGGATAGTTTTCCAGAATGTAGGAAGTTCAAACCACTGTTCTGTATTCAACCTAAAGTACCAAGTGGGATCTTTACTCATAGTCATTAAACTGATAATGTATTGATAACTGATATCGCCATAACACCTCATTACCCTCATCCTTGCTACTTATCCATGAACTTTGCCTAGAGTTTTGTAAGTTTGGATTACCGTTTATGCATCATACCACAATTAGGCAGTTAACTAATGAAATGATAGGTAGCTATTGATAACTGGTATCACCATAACACCTCACCACCTTCATCCAGGCTACTGATCCATGAACATTGCCTAGAGTTTTGTAAGTTCGGATTACCGTTTATGCAGCATACCACAATTAGGCAGTTAACTAATGAAATGATAGGTACCTATTGATAACTGGTATCACCATAACACCTCACCACCTTCATCCAGGCTACTGTTCCATGAACATTGCCTAGAGTTTTGTAAGTTCGGATTACCGTTTATGCAGCATACCACTCTAGGCAATTAGGCAGTTAACTAATGAAATGATTTTTAGTTATTGCTAACTGGTAATATCATAACACCTCACCACCTTCATCCAGGCTACTGATCCATGAACATTGCCTAGAGTTTTGTAAGTTCGGATTACCGTTCATGCTGCATACCAAATTTAGGCAGTTAACTAATGAAATGCTAGGTAGTTATTGATAACTGGTATCACCATAAAACCTCACCACCTTCATCCAGGCTACTGATCCATGAACATTGCCTAGAGTTTTGTAAGTTCGGATTACCGTTTATGCAGCATACCACTCTAGGCAATTAGGCAGTTAACTAATGAAATGATATTTAGTTATTGCTAACTGGTAATATCATAACACCTCACCAACTTCATCCAGGCTACTGATCCATGAACATTGCCTAGAGTTTTGTAAGTTCGGATTACCGTTTATGCAGCATACCACAATTAGGCAGTTAGCTAATGAAATTATAGGCAGTTATTGATAACTGGTATCACCATAACACATCACTACCTTCATCCAGGTTACTGATCCATGCACAGTGTCTAAAGTTTAGAATCTCGGACTAGCGTACCAAAGTGCAAGTATGGCAGTGATATTCAGGAGCAGTAAACTGATGTTCGGTGGTTATTGATATCTCCATAACGCCTCACCATCCTTATACAGGCTACTATCCGTCAACAGCTCGCAGATAGCTGTGGTGATCTTTCAGCATACCTTTTAATATCGATTGTAAAGAACACTGCTTCTGTAAATAGTTTATCCAGCCTGGTGTTATGTAAATTTATGTCAATTCATAACTTTTTAAGAATTATATCAAAGTTAATGTATTATTTTTCTTGCCCAAAAACAATATAGTAATTTTAAGCAGTTTACGGGGCTTAAATAATGTATATGACTCTTATACTATTAAATTTACGAATTAGGATTGTAGAGACTTTGATGTATATAATTACCTAGGCTAATTCTAAGCGTAGCCTAAAGTAGAAAACCAACTAATTGTCTTGCTTTCTATTTTGTAAATATATTTCGTTTACAACATACAATTTTTTAATTAAACTTTTTAAGTATAATCGTGTGTTATTAGTAAGAAGTTCATCCTTTAAACCTATTATTTAACGTTGTAGGATGTGAGATAGGAAGAACTAAATTAAACCATCTTACAAAATATGTATTTTATGACATCGATAGATATCAACTTTACACTGTAATGGTGAATTATTCTTAATATTGTGCAATATTAAATAAACTAAATCTAGTTCAAAATACTTTACAAAGAGTAATGTTATAAAACAGTTTACGAGAGTAACATTTCAGTTCATGCCTACAGCTCTGCTAATGAACTGCATGCGGATATGAGGATTCATCATTATCCAACGGAAGTGAATTAATTGGGACTGATTATTGTTCCACGGTGGGTTTATCGTTCCAAATGATTTGCGCTTGACGAGCGAAGCGTGTTACAATAGCTGGGATTGTCTACAATTTGTTAATTCTTTACATAAATATTAATAATACAGTTTACCCCTTGCAGCTCGTTCATATAAAACACGCGCATAATGAGGGCTATAAATACACACTTTAAGACGTGGTTACTTTGGTATGCCAAGACGAAATGTTGTTGTATATAACTTGCAGTTTAAACATATTTTAAATTGGCCTTATTTGCTAGCGTAACAACTAAGAGCAAATAATAATTGTTTTGTGCCCTGTAACTGTGGGTGTAACAGTATTCGAGTAAATGAAGTGAAATTAAACTGTGCATTTGCTAACTAATTATGCTAGTTCAATATTGTGGACCATTGGTCGTAATTGAATGTTGCCTCACGCAATTAACAATAATAACATGTTTTCACAAACCATCGAATAATTAATTATTATATGCATTTCTCTTTACATAGAATGGCTGCAATTTATTGAAGACCCCTATTTACATACGGAGCTTACTATTTATATAATATAATCATTTTGTAATTATTTGTAAATTGTAAAATAGCCAAGTTGGAATAACCTAAATTGTTATATAATTTAACCTAATAACCTATTTGCGACGTCGTTACTTAGTGATGTCTTATAGTAAAATTAAGAGTTAAGAATATTTATTGCAGTAAACTTATGTATTTATCACGTTAGAAGCCAAAAACGTTCCTAGCAAGGTTTATTGGTGGGGTTAAACATTAGTCATTTTAGCCATTTGTTTTAATTATTATGTTATAGAATGTGTGATATTTAATGTGGCAGGAATTCTCCCAAGGTATCCTTACAGTCTCTGTAACCTTCCTTTTATAGGAGTTTTAATAACTAGTGTTGTTTATGCGTTTATTAGTATATGTTTTAGAATTTGTGCAGTGAACACAAAACATGTTGGTTGTGATTCCTGACTTGTGAGCGTCACAACACACTGGTATGACTTGTTTATAGACATATAGTTGTTATTTGGTAGGTGAGTTATTCACCTGAGGAAATAATCAGATAGCAGATCTTAAAACGTAGATTTTTAGTATAATTTAACGATGGAAAGTGTAAAAATGTACGGAACATTTTAATTTCTACATGTTAACTGAGAATTATTAGTATACTAATTATAGTAATGTGATAAATTATATGATTTAAATTAAATTATTCTAATAAAAGTTACAACTTTAACTCACGTACTGCATGTTGTATCATGTTTATCTCGTATGAATATAACGAACACGAACACGACAGCGCGCTGTGGTACTGGAGTATTCGCGTGTGTGCGAGCCTCGGGCTATCTGAATGTTACAGCTTTCTCAGTTTGTTTCTACTTAGGTTTATGTTATACCGGCTGCATGAGTACAGGGAAACTTAACATTAGCGTTGGAAATATAATTCAATGGAACATCTCCTTGTATAACTGCTGTTGTACTAATTATGGTACAAAATAAAAATGTTTACAAACATGTTATCCTCTTTGACGAACTTGAACTGAAACATCAAAGAAGGTTTAAAAGTGCCAACACCTGTTTAATGTCAGTTAAAGTTTTATTGTAAAATAAAAATATTATCATAATTTTTTCTAACTCTAAAGTGTTCAAGGAGATTTTCAGAGTTTTTATTAAATTCGTAACTAAGATGTAATGTGATGGATCATTAAAAGTTTTTCAAACAGGGGTTGACATATAAAGTACCTATTATCTGATTATCCAAGATTAAGATCGTACACTGCAATGAGACATGTTGGTAGTAACAATATTTATTAGTGATTCCTAATCGGGGTGCCAACTTCTGAACACTCTTGCTTAGTACAATAGTGTCAGTGACATTATCGAATAAAGGTATAACTGTCGTGTTATACAAACACAAATAAAAGCTTCAAACTATGCAAGCGCTTTATCAGTGCAACTGAACTATGTACGTAAATTTTGGTCAGATAGCACTCAATAAACTAGATATTCGTCGCTGAATTAAACGAAAATAAAGCCGTCATCATTTGTATTTCACTGATGCCATCTGCAGAAATCATCTAAGCGAATTGATAGACTGGAAATATGTTTTTAAATAATTATGTCGTACTGTAGTAATATTGTTCGTGTAATGTAAGCAAGATAAATAAAGTGACTGTTAATTTTCAAAGAGATACTTTAAAATACTTACTTTAAATTTTATAAAATAACGTATTTCGTAATATTTACAGTTGTGGATACTTGCCTCTAATATGGGACATGCCGCACCAACCACTGATAGTACAGTACACACTGTGTCCCACTTTACAGTGAAGTGGCTTTCCACATTAACTCTTGCTAAGTTTATGATAGTTATACAAAGTATTTAAATAACATGATATGAGTACGACACATCTCGTTTTACTTACCAGACTTCGCTGCAGTAGCCTAGACATTTAGTTAGTATACATTTCATTGTTGATATATCCTGTGGCCAGATAGACGCTCAGAATACCGTTCAGAAAATCCCACTAATATTATAAATGCGGAAGTTTGAAGGTTTGGATATTTGGATGTTTAGAGGTTTGTCCTCGAATCACGCTGAAACTGCTATACGGATTGTGCTGAAATTTGGAACAGGTATAGCTTTTGGTCTGAATTAACATTTAGAGTGCTTTCTACCACCCATAACACATTCACTTCACCAAATAAAGTAGAATTTAAATTGAAAAATTAGTTTGTTTACATTCGAATGTTTTGATAAGAACGAAACGTAATAATGTTTCATAATTCAAATTAAACTGGCACTAAACAGCTGTTGACAGCTATAATTCGACAAACTTTCTTATACATCTGTTTACATTGCTAATGAAAATAAAAAGATAATGGTGGGCGACTTATTATGCCAAAACACCGGTGGTGAATTTAAACGACCAGAACAGACCCATATTGACCACAGCAACTTTTTAGTTGTACGATACACTTTCGTCATTAGGTTAAAAAGACTAATTCTTATTGTTACTGAAGCCATCGAAGAACTTCAATAAATTATCATGAAATGTGGGAGGAAAATACTAATCTTATAAAAACTGTTTCACTTTACGACTTCAGGATCCCAAACCTCTGTTCTTTAAAGTTAAATCTAAATTGGATCAGGAGATTGGAATAGCTTTGAGTGACTATCGATTATCTCTAGACTGTTTATCATGTACTTTAAAAAGAATACATAGTTATGTTGTCCAGTTTGTCAATATAAAATTGCGTACGAAGCCGCGGGTAACTGCTAGTAAATTGATATAAATTACATGTTTAGATATGCATCATCATAGAATGCATTCTGGTCTATGTAGATCTAAAGTTTCATGCAAAATATAAGTGAAATTATTCTGTTACATTCTTTTTCAGTAAAATAGGTTTAATAGCAGTGTAAAAAATAATAAAAGTGCCTCTAGCCTAGAGAGGGTATTACGATACAAAATTACGCTGAAATCAAATCTTGCACCGAATTATAACATAGTCTCCACTCAAAAACCTTTTTCGTTTTACTCTATGAATAAAAGTTCCACATGTTTAAATCTCTTATTATACTCCTAATTTTCCTTACAATGTTTTTGTCCTCTTATTTTTCATTCTCATCATGGTTACCCATACGGCAGTGTAAATACATTAATTACGCTCAGCCAAATCCTATGGAGTCAATTTCACCCTCATTTTAATTTAAAGTTGCTTAAATAGAAATGAAGGAACTTCAATCAATCTTAAATTCACACTTTAACATCTATAGGATAGTTAAATTTCTTGATACCGTGCGGACATACATACAGACATAAAGACATATGGAAATGAGACTTTAAGAGTCTCTCAAGTAATAAGCTTCGTTAAAGCTCAGCTAATGGTAATACAGTCTAATGCCTACCGATATGTATTTCAGTTTATCCATTTAGATCTTCTTAATGATAATGATAATACATCTTAAATTAAAGAAAAACCGTTACAAACATTTGTACCGTAATATAAAACCATGTATCCTTCAACTTTATAGTTAAACTTTAGCATTGAGAATGTTGTTATGGCAAGAAAAACTTCCGTCTACGTAGTCCCTCATTACATCACACATTCCTACCATATTGGGGTTAAATCGAATACATATTTAGAATGCATGTTGAAAAATCATTATAAATATGTCCTCTGCATTTTATATTCTATCCACGTTTTTTCAGTATGTTATTCGTACTAATATGGGGGAACAGTTTTACTATTGAATATTTTATTAAATTAACGGCATGGCCTAGTAATTCAAGAGATATAGTAATTCAAAGGTTATTCGACCTTTATGCAGTAAAAAAAACACTGGCCGCAATAGATTAACTAACTAGTTTGTTTAAAACAGCAAAATGTTTTAATTGATTAAAATACGCGTTGTGTTTTGGGAATTGGCACATTGTTACTTTTAATGGTAGATTAGCAATTATCTGGTGTTTAACAAGCAGTCAGGGGATTTCTGTATTTGCTGACACATGCGGGTTAGAGTGGAAGTATACCCTTGTGTGTTTTGGATTTAATCCACACAATATTAGTTTCACTCGAATACCATGTCATAAATTCAAGTAAATATTTACAAAGTGAAATAACGGGTAGCTAAATATGTTTAATCATTGTTCTAGTAAAGATTGTATGGGGTACCTCTTTTAATATTAAAATAAATAATATATAATTTATTAACTTAATGACATAAAGTACTGATTGAAATTATGTTCGATTAAACTGAATAATACATGACAACATTATGAAGTTCACGATCCTAATTAATATTTTGCATCGGTTGGGACATACACCGTAATCTATATTTCTTAAGGAGATAAGTTACAAGTTTAAGATAAAAAAGCTACATTGTTTTCTTTTCTATACATATTAAAAATAACTTTAATTATTTGTATTAACATTCCCACAATAATAATTGAATAGGTATATCACATCAAATAAGCAACAGAAAATTTATTATTTAACTCAATCACCAGATAATATTTATAAAGGAAGTATTGTACTGTATTTAGACGGTAATGTTATTTTAACCGTACAAATTGAAAGTTAGTTTCTGATATTAAAATAATAGTGATTTTCGATAATGAATCTTAAATTTTACGTAGTTTTTAAGCAAGATAATAATATTTGTAGTTCTAAAAACTATTTTAACATGCTTCGGGGATTATTTTATATGGGTTCAATGTAATAAGATATAAAAAAGTTATTTTTTCAGCTTTGTCTCATTAAAGGATTTATTAACTTTGAAGTATTCACACAACAACTTATATAGGTAAATGAATGAGATAAAAGTTCTAGCTTCCATTTCATAAGAAAAGTAAGCTATTCCCTTGTTTTTCGATAAAGATATGATATAGTTAGTAGACGTTAAAATCTTTATGGTTTCGTTCAAAACATTTTATTTAGATATGATTATAAATAAATTGGTTGTGATTAATGGAGTTTAAAAGTGAATTGAACCTAAAGATTTATAGCATAAAGGTAGCCAAAAAACAAACAAGTAAGTAACTCGGGAAAGTGTTCAAAGACTTGTAAGTTGAGGTAATTCATCATAAACTGCTTCCCCACTTGATCTTACAGAACATACTCTTGTCACGTACACAAGGCTTGAACTCGGGAAAATTAACAAGACCTTTGACAAACTGGCTGAAACACATTATTTCATACCGTATGGTGTGTTACATCCGTAAAGCCCAGGGTTACACGTGCTTACGTCATTCTCTTTCTACAATTAAAAATAAATATTTACACATGTTCATAATTTATAGGCATCTGTTATTTACAAACCAGTTTTAATTATTCTGATTTTGAACCCTAAGAAGAATTAAGAACTATTAAGAAACATCCAGATAAACTTAGCACATTATTAAAGTTTAAATATTTTAAATTATTTTAGTAAAAGTTATAAACTGTATTTATTATTTTAAAAACTGTTCTAATAAGGATTTATATAGATATAATTATATACAATACAATATAAGTTTGTATTGCAAATTAGGTTGTTCAGGCTTTTATATTTTTGCAAATTTCAACACTTAAAAAATTAAAATTATATCAAAAGGTCCTTAATATCAAATATCACATAAACTAATGTCTTATTAAATAGTTTTGGGAAAGATTTGGCATTATTCAAGATAAAACAGTTTGCTAGATCCTCTATAAACTTTTAAACATAATTAAATATTATTTACTATAATTTTTTTAATGCATTGAACCATTTAAATTTATGTATTACACAACTCGTGTTTACATAAATAAATTACGAGATTGCATGTACACAACACATGTATAAAACACAACTTGAAAAGTGTTGTGTATTTTATTAATGTGCATATTTTCTTAATTAACTAATTTAAAACTTGTGTTATTCGGTTTGTTTTGTTTAATACTGTATTTTCAAATCATGTGCTAACATTGGCAAGTCACAGATTTAATATTATGTTTAAATATTAAAAGTGTTTAAAGTATTATTATAAATTTGCAGAATACTGTAATATTATTTTGATATATAACAATCTTTGATTGTGGTTGACGAAGGCTTGTGAAAATCATCATTATATATTAAAACATTAATCTATAACATCAAAAGTGTAATATGGATAAGTTTCTCACAAGGACTATTTTGTTAGTAAGATATATTATTATAATTGTATCGACAAGGTCGTGAAATATGAGGGCTTTGCAAAAGTTGGAAGCACCTGGATGGTTTGAAAAGTCAACGTCAGATAACAAAAAAAACCAATGGTTTGATGAAAAACTGGACTTGAATTAGAGAGATACGCCAAAATTCAACAGCTGGATACTTACTCCATAATCTACTTCTCCAGAAAGTTAATTCTTTGCCATCAAAGGAATATATACTTACCATTTATAAAGCTTTGTCTGAACTACGCCTAGACTGGAAATGTCCTGTCACAATCTGTCTCAGATATGGCCTCTCGCTTTACACAACTAGAACACAAAATTATGTCACAAAAACAATCCTTCTACACAAACGTTCGAAATTAGAAGGTTTCCCATCCACAATTATTGATCACCCTTCCAGGATGCACATTATTTCATGCCTCCTTAATAGAAAGCAATAGCAGAGACAAATAATTTAATAAATCTCATTATCATGAGTCGATTGATCAAATTTTGGAATCAATTGGTTTCTCCACCTCTAGTTTCCGTATATTGAGCAAGATGTTTGGAACCAAACCTTTATCAATAAAATCGATCCTCGCCAACTATGATTCTGCCAGGATCTTTTCAAAAATGTTCTCAAGATTTCGTCGAGGATAAAAACTCCTATGTTACGATTTTCGGAAACAGGACCTTGAACGTGAGAAAATACGTCGATGAAGTCCGTGAGTGCTGAGACAAACGCAAGAAAGAAGGAGAAAGTCATCTTACTGTAAAATACTGTACGTGAACAACACTTAATCGGATCCAAAGTGGACTTCCCTGACGTTCTCCATATGATCGCAATCAGAGTGCCTAATGGAACAAGGCCTTATGGTAACTTTGCTAGACCAGACGTCTCGACGTACTACGCCAGGAACACTTCTCTGCTAAGGATGCAGGAGTGGGCAAATTTCCGAGGACTTTGACCTCTTCTATCTGGTACGTAACCCCTTTAGGAATCGTCTGGTAACTCTCTTTCATTAAATACTATATCTACATACATGCACAGCATTCTCTGTGAACCATTTCCCACTATTAATTGTTAATGCTGTTGTTTTTCCCCAATACTCATTTGTTTTTTTCCTATTTATTGTTTTCATAGTTGTTAAAAATCTATGTCATTGAGATACATTGTTAACCTATTAGTATTTATTAGTTGTTACTGTTTGTGCGTGTCTTATATTTTGTAATGTCTATAGATTTGTCTTTGTAGATATTCTTATAGTCTATAATTATTAATAGTGTATTGTAGATTAAATGACATTGCATATTGCATGAATATTAAAATTATCTTTTAATTTGTTTTGTTCCATTTTCATACATTATTTCACAATGTAATATTGTTGTATTGCATAGGTAAATTCCGTTAAAAGAAATACATTTTCCTTCAGAGAAAAGAGTAATAACATTATAAACCTAAAATAATGTTTTAACTGTAATCTATTACGTGTTGATCTGTTACGGTATTGCAAACGAACTAGAGAGTGGACATGCATCATCTAAATAAACTTGCATAAGTCAGTTACATGGTATCCACTTTTTACACTTGAAGTGTTATTACATTTTCTGATAATTGTCAACAAAAATCACTATATCAAGCTGTGCACAATTTTTAAGGCTGAATTATTTTAAGGGGTTTATTTTCTGTACATTATTGTGTTAAGATCGTGAAAAACCAAATAACAAGACCTAGCACATTGGTTAGTCCTCTCTGCATCCGTCAGATGTATTGCTTAGCGGGACTTTTGTCGTAGAAATAAGACAGGACGTGTGAATTCAACGTGACAGGACACCAGCTCATTATGGTTGCATTTTCAGTTATCATTCGAATTTTACCTAGGGACCGCACTGGATTGGTCATGGCGGAAATATAGCTTGGCCCACTAACTTTTTCCAGGTTTTGCTTATTAGGACATATGAAGATACATTTTTTACTGTGGTGTGCTTCTGTCAACCACAAAATTATTTTTGTGGTTAGAACTTCTAACATATTAGTTTTAATTTAAGGCTTAAATTATTGTAACCGTCTTAGACTTCATTTGAAACTGTTTTCAGAGATGTATTGAAATAGCTATCTCAGTTGTATGTATAAATGCTGATGAGTACTCTTTTGCCCCAAAAAATTATCTACTTGTTTTAAAACTATTAACAAGTTCTTTGAATTACTTGTTTGTTTATGTGCTTATGTGATTAAAAACTAACCATATAAGGATATTGATAAAAAATCTCTTTAAAATTATCACTCAGAATTGTGGGTAATCAATTAATATAGATTTTACAACGCAACGAATGTAATGAATTATTAGTTAATGCATTTAAATATCTACACTAGTAGTAATATATTCTTAAACAAAATGTTATGTTTAACACAATAACTTATTCAAATAAGAATTCTAAATAAACATGATATAATACATTATTAATGTTGAAAGCATAATGCTGGAATGTAAAGCTCTGACATAGTGTGGGTACAGCGGTTAGCCGATCTCAAAGCACTTGGTAAAGAGCAGGTCGGTTTGAAGTTCTCTCCCCACACACAAAACACAACTTTAGGAAAAACATTTTACAAGCGGAATACTTCTACCCTTTCTCATATAATATTAAATGGAAACTTTAACATTCTAAACCATATAACTGGAATATTTTTAATTCTAAATTAAATATAATCAACATATATACATCTATATTAATATTATATGAGTCATCATAGATCAGTAGACCAACGTCTAAGCCAAATTTTAACTTTCTAGTTCAATCCTGGAGTGTTAACTTCTGGCTCATTTATAACTTCTAGTTAGACCTACATTGGGTATAGATGTGTCACTTAAATCTGATCAACACTAGAAACTTTCAGTAGCGAAACAGTATTAACCTTTATCTCAAGATATTGAGGTGCAAGGATAAATCGATAGGTCTAGTCTACTGCGTCGGGTGAATACTAGATATACGAATATAGGTGAATACGTTTGTGGGCTTCCTAGGTGTTAAATGCTATTGCTATTGTGTTAAAAAACATAAGGACGTGCCACCCCTACCCGCTTAGACTGGGGAGGCTGGTAAAGTGCTGTTCTCCCCTTCTTCTAGGGAGAGATGATTGAGATTAATGCAGAAAATCTTTCCTCATGGATCTCGATAGGAGGCAGCTCCTACTACTAAGCTTTCACCCCTCTCAGAATATACTGTTACCTCTTAAGTAGCGCAAAGTATTAAGTGAAATTTCTCAACTTCTTGTTTTAAGAGAACACCAAACTCTTACTGTACTTCGACTAAAACAAATTAGATTTTGTACGTAAAATAATTTGAATTTATTGTTGATAGTCCTTTTGGATTAAATTAACAATTAATTAGTTATTCTTACCTCTAATAAACACGAAACGAGCGTAGTATGTTGTCAAAATTACATGTTTTGGAAATCTGTCCATCATCAGAATAATAACTCTTAACAATTTCAAAAAAACATCAACCGACAGTATAAAAAAAAAAAACTCCATGTGGGCTCGACACAATTAATCACCAATCAATTGTCAACCAAAGAATTGTGTGATTGTTGCTAAAGTTTAAGTTAATCACTGACTTAAATATTTTGTAACCATACCAATAAGTGCCCATTTTTAAATTTGTATCTTTAAAATAAGATTTTAATATTTTCTCCTTTTACTAACAAAGAAACCATACCTCACTTTATTATTTTAGTTACACATCCCTTTACGTGTCGTTAAGTTACAGTAAGTGAAATGCATAAACTAATGCATAAGATGGGGAAAAACGTATTTATACTTTTATCTTAGGAATTGAATGAAGAAAGGTCCCATCAGTAGTTCACCTCAAAGCTAAAAAATTATTTATCTGTCTGCAATAATAGATTGATATTTGTCATATAAACTAAGGATTCTTAATATCTTTAGAAAGACTTAGTAAAGGTTTAGCTCAATGTTTAAGTCTAAATTTCCAGCAATTAATTATTATTTTAATTATACGTTTAAATATAGTAGATATATTGTTTAATACAAATTATATAGGAATAGTTGTGAATCTATTTATGTATAGCCGATGCGTAGACAATCATTTAATTACTAAATAATTGTCAAAATAAAAGTTATTTGAATATTTTTATATTTTGATTTGACTTTTCACCCAAAAATACTATTGAGAAGTATAGAGTTTCCATGTCCCTCTATTTAAAAACATAATTTTTATATTCATATCATATCAGTAAGGGGTTTTAATTTTAATACTTGTAGGTTAGAATGGACTGTCGTGATTATCCATCGTAATGTGTCACAAACTTCTGAGAAACGCATGCACACTAAGATATTCAAGGATATTTAAAATAACTGTAATGATGTAATACAAAATCTGTACATGTAAGTCCGCATTGCTAGGCCATGACTGAAACATCAATATATTACTAACTCCTAAAAGAGATATCATCAATATTCCCAAAGTCACAGGATTGACGTTAACGTATACGCAATATATGTAAGTAGATCCAATGATACATGATCTGTACATGTAATCATGTATTGTTAAGCTGTGGCTCTCACAACAATATATTACCAACTCCCAGCTGAGATATCATCGATATTCTCGATATCGGAGGATTGACGTTGGCAAATTCAATATGTTTGCAGGGAAATCTATTATGGAATGTATATGAAGGGGTGCATTGGCAGCCCGTACCTATCACACAATACATTCCAAACTTCCAGCTGTGACGATTTTAATGTTCCCATGTGATAGGATTGTTGCTGATACATTTGCAATATATGTAATGAACTCCGGTAAGAAATAATCTGACATGTAAACGAGCATTATCAGGCCGTCGCTGTCACATCAATACATTCCAAACTCCCAGCTGTGACGTTAACAATGTTCTCCTTGTCGCAGGATTGACGTTGACACAAACTCAAAGTTTTTTTTATTTAATATGTGTCTATACTTATTTAAATACTTTATATATCAGTGACAGTTGCTACTCCTACATATGCGTGTTATGTAACAATTTTATGAAGTTGGTATTTACAAATATTTCAAAACCGAACTTTATGTAAACCGAAATTAAGACTTGAGACAGTAAACCTTGCCTTGTTGAGTAGTGAAGAGAATGAAGATATCAAGGTAAATATATAATTTTCATATCAGTGTCATATTTGGTGAATAATGTAAGTAAATGTTCTATCAAGAATGATACATTATAATACAAAGGTTAACAGTTTAGTCTTTGTATCTCCTGTTACTAGTTCATGTATTTTTTTTTACAGTTGAAACTAGTAAAGTATAGACAAAGTACAACCTGAAGAGTCGGAAACTATGAATATCTGGTTGCGGTGAATTTATATTAAAATATACATATAATGTTCGTTATAGCTCTTATGTGTATACGAGATCATAGGTATTGGCAGCAGAAGAGGAAGGAGAATTCTGAGAAATCTAGGCGTTGAATTCCTTTTATGTAGGATGTGCCAGAAAATTTTCATATGAGCAGATGTCGATGTGCTTCATCTATTTTGTTTTATTTCAGTTAGTCATTAAAATGTATATTAAAAAGCTTAGACGCTTCACAGATTAGAACTGCTGCAGCCAGAAGACATTATTTTACATTATATCTGTATAAATAATGTAATGTTATAAAATATTAATTAATAATTCTATTTATTTTTAACTCGTTGTTTTATTTATTTCATTTTTTTATTTCATGAGAAGTGAACTATTTGATTTAATGTTGCCTTAGTATATGAGGCGATTTTTAAAGTTCCTTATTAACCTTTGGCAATTTAGTTCACGAATTTCATTAATTTTAGTACTACGTAAATGATATATCTTATTTTGTAGTTTGAAATGTGCTAATAGAATAAAATTTGGGGAAAATTTGAGATACTGTTTTTATACAACATATATAAAATAAAATACGTAAACATTTTAGAGTTAGTATAGGTGTATTTTACTTGAACTTAAACAAAATAACTGTATTAAAAAAACTGTATTTTAGTATTGAATGTAGTGTCCAAGCATTTTTTTTTTCAGTTTGGATCAAACCCTTGAGGGTGAAATAATGTTTAAAATTTGATGAAATAATAATTGTGTGAACAATGTTTCATGGAAAATCGTTGTACAATTCCAAATCGTGCGTGCCACGTTCTACTCGCAATGATGCCTTGATCAGCGTCAAGAGTACACAATATCTGAGAGTGGGATGCGTATAGAACCGGAGCCTTACCACACCATACACAGCTCTGATGATGTGGAACCCATCTTTCCTATCACCAGGATGATGATTGATCACAGCAGGTCACGGACCTTAGGCACCTGATCTAGCGAAGGGCAGTAATAATGTTTCCAAGTAACAAAACTCCTTCATGTGTAAAAAGAACAAAGCTGTAAAAATTAGAGATTCTGAAAGAAATAAAACATTGCATTCCTTTGGTTCAATGGGAAGAACCAACGAGATTGGACCATATTGTACGCAGGGAACTCAGCTGCGAGGGCGAGAGGCCTAGCCCAGGAAAGTTTACAGGAAGAATCTAGAGAAGATTCGTTAAAAATAAAACCAACATCAGTCAGAACGTCTTAAGACTATGTTTCCGTATGATTGCAAGGGGCCTACAGAACAGTACCTACGGTAATAGTGCTAGTAACCGTAATGACTGTGAAATTAATTCCTTCAAGTTTGCAGTAATACATACAGTAGTTACAAAAGGAAACATTCAATAAAATGTGACATAAAACGCGTACTTTCAAAAATTCTATGCTACCATGTCATAATGATAGGAGAAAAGTTATATATTGTAAATATGGAAAATAAATTCTATAATGAAATCGACGCCAGATTGTATAAAAAGCAACCTGTAACTATGAATTCTTTTTGGAGATGTTTATAGATAACTGGTTGCGCTTCATCCAATCACGATAAAGTACATACATATTTATAAACCTGTGGATGTACATTACAGTCACTTTCGGTTTTAGATTTTCTTATTGATTATGGTTCTCTACATCATCAAACAAATATCGATGGTATTTTATCGGTGTTAATGAAACTTAATGCGAAAGAATACAAACATTACAAACAAGATTATTATGGAATATAATATTATAATCATTAACAAGTTGCTTGGTCAGATATTTAAACATTATATCACAACAAATTTTAAATCTTTAAGATGAAGTCAATATATTTTTGTCATTAGAATAAATAACGACATTACAAACGAACCACTAGTCAAGGATCACATCTCGAAGTCAATCTCAACGGACTTCTGTTTGACTGCAGTGTTTATTATCCATCAATACAACCCATTAATGTTAGGCTATAACGACAGTTTAATACTTCTGTCGTAAGTACTCACATTTGATGTTGTGTTTTATGACCCTCTCCTTTATTGATGTTCTCTACTAGTCAAACAAGATCTTTACATAGATCTATTAAAAAGTTCATAACACAGTATATTACGGAATTGTACACAATTTAAGGATTTTTGGATTTCATCTTGAGGTATAACAGAATTGTATTCGTTTAAAGAAATTGTTCAGCCTTTAAGATGGTTTTGTAATAATTAGTTAATAACATAAATAATTTTGCAAACATTCGAATAACCTAATTATTATGAAACAACTATATATTTCTAAGCACGTAAATGTTTTAAACTAAACCCTACTTATCCTAGACCATAATGATCAATTTAAATGTATTTGCATGTACTAAATTCTAATTTTACTCCTGGATATTGATCTAGGTTGGCCTTGAAAGGCACTAGTGCTTTATTATACAATATAAACATTAGGTTGCAGTCTAAAATAACAACTAACAACCTGCTGTTACATCACATAGGCTTTAGGTTTTAGGTTGTTGCTTGTAGGACCGCTTGTAAATGTAATCATCAGATCTCTGAGTGCTTCTGATGTCACAATATGAGTAACCCGACCTCAATGTCTAATCCAAATACAAACTAACCTCTGTCACCCTTCGCCCCATTTACTCGTAACAGCTTCCGTCCTGTGAGAAACTAATAAATTACATGTCTATTTTACAATCTGACGAGGTTGAATTGATAAATTGTCATAAACTCTGAATCTCTACCATTAATTACAGAGTAATTTATCATTTAAGATTCCTAAATTATAAAAAACAATCGTTTAGGAATTTCAAAGATAGTTTCTGATAAACAGAAGGCGGCATTTGCACAGGTTTTTCTCATTAATTTATGATTTAAATATCTAGAATTTTTATATTTTTTTAAGAGATGAGTAGATGAACAACAGGACAATATACATGACCATCTCGAGATAGTACAAAGTATTAAAATATGTTCGTATTTTTATTACATAACTCGTAAGTAAATGCCGTCTGCACGTCCTATGTTTAAAAGATATACAATCTATATTATTAACTTTTTTTGCATTTACCATTAATTTTCAATGAAACTATAATTACAATTTACTAAAAAACAGACTGGCGAACTACAAGTTAAATATAACTCTTGATGGTGTCAAATTGAAACATAATGAACATCCGCAGTATCTGGGAGTTACCTTAGACCGATCTCTCACTTTTAAAAGTCACCTTCAAAAGACAGCAGCAAAGCTGAAAACAAGGGCTAATATAGTACAGCATCTTGCTGGATCAACTTGGGGAGCCAACGCTAAAGTACTGCGTACCACTTCTTTGTCCCTTGTGTACTCCGCTGCTGAATATTGTGCTCCTGTGTGGCTTAATAGTGCACATGTGCGAGAGGTCGATGTCGTTCTTAATAGGGCCATGAGGACAATTACTGGAACTCTCATGGCAACACCAACACCTTGGCTCCCAGTGCTGAGCAATATAGCACCACCTGAGATTAGAGGCAAAGAGGCTCTTCTGAGAGAGTTCAATAAGATCGTGTCCAATCCCGAATTGCCCGTTACGCGCGACCTTCCTCAGCAAGATAGCCGGCTCAAATCACGCAAGCCATCACTACGAACAGCATCCCAGTTGATAGAGGAGAACTTTACGCCTAATGCTAACTGGGCGTCATCCTGGGAATCATTCGATGGACGGAACAAGTTCTTGATATCCGATCCTACGAAAGCAGCGGGTGGCTTGGAAATTCCTCGAAAGGAATGGGTTTTATTGAATCGTTTTCGAACTGGGGTTGGGAGAAGCAATCACTGGAAATTCAAGTGGGGTATTACTGACGACCAGACGTGTGATTGTGGCGCAAACTCTCAGACAATTGAGCACATTGTAAACGACTGCCCTTTGCGATTGTTTTCTGGTGGTCTGGTTGGTCTGAGTGGTTTAGAGGATGGGTCTCTAAACTGGCTCAGTAATTTGGATTTAGCTTTGTGACGGGAGATTTTAATATTATTGTTAATTTATGACTCAAGAACTTTGTTCTTACGTACTTTTTAATAATTGTAATTTTTTAATTTATTTATTTATGGATAGCTGCCTTTGTCCCCAATACGATATATATATATATATATATATATATATATATATATATATATATATATATATATATATATATATATTTAATTAAAATAGTTTAAAGCATCAGATTACGACGATTTATTTATTGTTACATACTGTTTAATGTTGATTTATATAATTCAAAGTATAACGTTCATGTATACACGGTGACGGGCTTAAATACATGTTAACGATATTATGATAAATATAATATGGTCTTATTTTACGATAAAGTTTTTTTGTTATTATTAGGTTAGAGGGGGTTTAGGGAAGTCATTTTTTAAATAATACATCTTATGGCATTAGCTCCGACAAACACTAGTTCAAGCGAATGAAATATGTGACGAAAGTAAGGCACATTGTAGTCGGCCCGACTGAGAGAGGAGAGACAGTTATTGAGGAGTGATTGATTACACGTGCATTCCAGGTGACAGGGGAAAAAAGGAATTTTCACCGTGTTGGGGAGGGGTGTGGTCAAATAAATACAAAGTTTTCAAACAGTGCTGTAATAAAGTAACTAAAATAATATTTCTCTATTAGCAGTACGTACCATAGTAATACATTTGTTGAATTTTTTTATTTGAGTGTGTGTTTCAGTAACTTTCATAGTCAATCTTACCAAATCATTTATATACGAGTAGATTTGATGGAGATGAAGCTCAAAATGTAGTAATGAGTTTATATTCTGTTGATACATTAGAGACATAATTAAGACTATTGAATTTTTATTCATTGTAATTGACTTTTACTTGACTATATCCAAATCGCGTTTTTAGTCCATCTGAAATTTCCAAAATAAAATTAAAATAATTTATATAACAACGAAAATTAAGATTTCATTATGGTAATGAACCAGAAAATCACCGCTGTTTACATATTGATCGGTAACTTGAAAGTACTGAGGTATATGTATTTTTATAATGTCTCCAAAATTCACACCATATGCACCATACAGTTGGTCTATATATAAAACCGGTGATCAGGTGTCAGCCACGAGGTATCAACTCGTTTTTACATAAATAAATTACAATATTTCATGTGCACAACACCTGTATAAACATTACTTGAAGAAAGCTTGTAAAAATCATCATTATATATTACAACGGTAATATATAACATCAAAACCTTAATATAGATAAGTTCCTCACAAAGACCTGACTGTTTGCAAGATATATTATAAAAATATTATCGATAAGGGCGTGAAATGTGAGTGGCTTGCAAGTGTTGGTAGCACCGGGGTTGTATGGAAATTTGACGTGAGACTTCAAAAAAAACCACGACTTGACGTGAAAAACTGGACTTGCGGTAGAGAGAACTGCACCGTTAAACAGCTGGATACTCATTTTGACACCCTTAATCTAATTCTCTAGAAAGTAAATTCTTTTCCATCAAAAGAAATACCCTTAAAATTTCTAAAGTTGCGACTGAACTACGCCAAGACATTTCCAGCCTGTCTCAAACTGTCTCTGAGATTAGCTCTCGCCTTTCACAACTAAAAAATAAACTCGTACATCTTAACACTTCATAACTGTCAATCATCCTAAAAATTAGAATATTTTTTGACCCAAAATGATTGCTCGCACTTCCAGAATGCGCTATACTATCCTTCATAACTTGGTATAAAGCAACAGCAGAGACAATCAAGTCAAGTTATTGAAACTCACGATCGTGCGTTGATTAATTACAGTTTTAATCAAAATTGCTTTCACCATTTAGTTTCTTTTTACATAGATTGGGCAATATGTATAAAATCATGTATGTATCGTTGCCTATACTCTATTAATACCACAATATTTTATTGATTATTTAAGGTAATTGCTTCTTCATATCTATGAAACTTTTACGTGGACCACTGTTATAAATATTTGTAAACGGATTCAAACCAATTTATAAGACTTCTGTTGCAAAATATTTCTGAAAATATTATTTATAGTTCTGGCGCTGTTTATAGGAAATGTTAACTTAAAAGTATGCGTACTTATCTTTTCAATTAGTAATTTAATGCTGAGTAATAGTTTATGTTGTCTATAGGAGAACCGATAACACCTATAATCCATATTTACCTATATTTGCATACTAATAATTTACAATCTACTCTTTTTTCGAGATAATTAATTTTAGATATCAGAGTCAATAAGCCAATTTCATAATTGTATTTTGATAATAGTTTTGTTAGCTTTTATATTTTCTTTTCTAATTCATAAACTGATAAATACTGTGATTCTTATTTTCTTTTTGAACCACGAGGAGAACATACATTTTTAGGATAAAAGTATAGTATGATAATTATCATAGCACGCGAACATAATGCTTAGTGCTTAATAGGCATGTAACATGGGTATGATAATTGTAAATATTAATTTCTCAATTGTAAGTAAAAAAGCTGATGAGTAGTCTTTTTTTGTAAAATAGATAAACTAGTTTCAAAACTATTAACAAGTTCTTTGAAATATTTTTGTATATATATTTATATAATCAAAAACTAACCATAAAACGGTATTGATGCCGAAAACCTCCTTAAAATAATTACTCAGATTATATAATTAACGTACATTATCTCTAATTATTGATTGTAGAACGCAACGAATTTAAAACGTTTTTAGTTTATTTAGTTTAAAATATACAATACTAGTAATATATTTATAAGCAATATGATGTATTTAACACATCCATTTTATTTAAATAAGAATATAAAGTAAATTATGAACGTTGAAAGCATAACGCTGGAATGTAGAGCTCTAACATAGTGTGGGTGCAGCGGTTAGCCGATCTCAAAGCAGGTGGTAAAGAGCTAAGGCGGTTACTGCTTTGAACTTCTCTCCCCTCACATAAAACACAACTTCAGGCACAAAATTTTACTAGCGGAATTCCTCAACCATCTCTCTCAACATTAAATGGCAACTTTGAAATTCTAAAACATTTAACTAAAATAGTATCAATTCCACATTAAATATAGCAAACATATCTAAATCTACATTACTATTATATGAAGCATCAAATATACATAGACCAACGGCTAAGCAAAATTTTAACTTTTTTAGTTTTTCCTAGAAGTTTAACTTCTGGCTTTTTTATACTTTTTAGTTGAACCTACACTCGGCACAGATTTGTCACTTAAATCTGGTTAACCCTACAAAATAATATTTCAATGTTTGGAGTTTTTATGTCACTCTATGTATGAAATCATGTTTTATATTATATTATGTCAATAAACGCCTCGGTTTTTATTACCTTCAGGTCAGCCTTGACTATCGTGAGTATTTAACGTAATATGTCACAAATATGTTCTGAAAAACGCATGCACATAAATATACTCAATCGTACTTTAAAATAACCGTAATGAACTCCACTGAGACATGATCTGAACATGTAAACAAACATTGTCAGGCCGTGGCTGTCACATCAATACATTCCCAACTCCCAGCTGTGACGTCATCAATATTCTCTTGTCGCAGGATTGACGTTTACACCAACTCATTGTTTGTTTTATTTAATTTGAGTCAATTGATATTTAAATGGTTTTATATATCATTAACAGTTTCTATTTCTTCATATATTTGTTGAATTGGATAAGTAACTATTCTATCAAGAAAAAATAATTATAATACAAAGTTAAGAGATTAGTTTTTGTAACTCAAGTTTCTAAAATGTAATTTAGTCAAAAAGATGATAGAACGTTTATTATGAGAAATATATAAAAAAATTAGTAAGTCAATGTAAACGTGCTTATTGTATTTTGTTTAAAGGTTTCAGTTGTTCATCTAAATTTATTTTTAGTTCTAAAAACAATATTTTGTACAAACAATTTTATAGATTGGGATTGAAAAAATATAAATGAGCAACTTAAATATTTTATTAAAAGAATATTTGTTTAATATTGTTGCATTTTGACTTATAATCAAGACTTGAAATTTAAAATAGTTCTATAGACAGGTTTATTTTAGTTCATTATATATATATATATATATATATATATATATATATATATATATATATATATATATATATATATATATATATAAGTAGATATGAATATGGCGGTTCTAGCTCACTTTTGGGACAGTCAGAAAATCAACGTAAAATACTGTTTAAAGGACAATAAACTAATCTGTAACTCACGAATGAAAAATTAACCGAATCTATAGCTGTTTTACTGTTCATTGTAGGCTTCTAATTTCTTAAGCTGTTTTAATGAAAAAATCCAGAAATCTTCGAAATCTTTATTCCACGAAGTTAATTGTAACACAGTCTTTATCTTTAATAGTCTTCTTTCCAGTAACAACCAAGTGTAATTTTTCATTTTTGTTCAATTCTTTAATCTTTTTTTCATCCAAAACAGTCAAAAATCTGTTTGGCAAGTGTACTTTACAATCTTCCAACTCGGCAATTATTGTAAACCCGAATTTATCTTTCATTTTCTCCAAATTCACAATTTTGTATTTTCTTATTTTCTTCTAATTCTATTAATTTCTTGTATTCTTTGAATGTTAAATCACCAACCTTATTCAACTCTTGTAACAGTGCCATTTACATAGAAAAAAATTAATACTTCTACACTTTTAAGGTGAAAAATCAACACTATACTTCCAAAATACACAAAAAACCGGGGTTTTGACCCTAAAAACGTGTTTTAGGGTCAAAACCACAGCTCTTAAGGTGCATACATACTAGAGTTTTTTTAAAAAATCCTGAAATATCTCTAATTATTTGCGGATTTTTAGCTTAAAAGTTGATAATTTGAACGAAATTTCTCGAAAAATCACTAAAAATTTGAAATTTAGAAAATCTCTAAATAAATTCTTTTCCTATCTAAATAGAAGAATCTACAGCTGTTTTACTACAATTTGTGCTGATTTGTGTCAAATTCTAGTAAAATTCTCCACTTTTCAAAGTCTGAGTTATACAAATTTTCCCTATATAAATAGAAGAATCTAACGCTGTTAAATCATAAATTCTGCTGATTTGTATCAAAATCTTTAAATTTTTCCTATATAAATAGAAACATTTAACGCTGTTTCTACATAAATTGTGCTAATTTTTATCAAATTTTGATAAAAATCCAAAGAAATCTACTGAATTATTGCTATTTTTCAGCTTAATAAAAAGATATTTTACTAACTAGTAAAACTTGGCAGATTCAAATTTTCCCTATTTAAATGGATAGGAAAAAGATATCCTGCCCGTACTGCAAAAAAGACATTTTTGAACATCATTATACCCGACATTATAAGTCGAAAAAATCATCTAAAAAACAAAGACATTTATGAAAAAGAACTAAATTATTTGAGGACTTGGGCTAAAGAAAATCAAATTGCCGATCACCAAAACATGTATAATATAGAAAAATTGCGTGAACTAAAGAAAAATTTTAAGGAAAGTAAAAAAGATCCTCAATCTATTTAATGATGAAAAAATTCATTCAATAGCTGAAAAATTGGCTATCGAAACTAACGACAAAACTAAGTCAGAAATGATCGAAGAAATTGATAAAACGATTAATGAGAAAACCTGAAAATATCATTGATGTAGAAGTTTTATCCTCAATACACGGTCTATTTAAGCAATACATTTTAACAAATTTGAACGACAATTTCATGTCAATTTACAAATATCTTTCTATTTTGCGCCCAGAAATTAAAAGTTTAATCGAAAAAATTTCAAGAAACTGTGAAAAATAGTAAAGGATATCTCTCTTTAGAATGCGAATACGAACGAACTTTAGTGAACGGTGAAACACAAACTTGTCCAATGTACTTTACTATAAAAGCAGACGAGATCTTTGATGTAAACGACTTTATTACTAAGCAATTTAATAAATTAAACACATCGAGAACAGACAAATCATCCAAATTAAGGGTTCTGGATGGACATTTAAAAGCTGCAAACAACTAGTTTTTGAGCCTTAATAAACACGAAATAATGAACGCAGGATCATATATCGATTTGCCAAAGAAAATCAAAGATAAGAAAGCTTGTGTAAATATCAAAAATAAAGATGATTTCTGTTTTGTTTATTCTATCCGATGCGCTATTGAAAAACCCGAAAAGAATGCTGACAGAGCAAAGCAATACGAGAAATTTGTAAATGACGAGATATTTTCAGGATTCGAGTATCCAATGTCCTTAAAAGATATACAATTATTTGAAAAAAACGAAGTCACAATTCCAAGTACAAATATCCAAAAATGTCTATAAATATCTACAGTTATGATGAGAAACTCAATATTGTTCCATTACAAATTTCTGAAAAATACGACGCTGAGTTAAACATTGACTTATTGTATGTTAAACAAGAAGACAAATCTCATTATGTCTTGATAACAGATTTAAATAAGCTCGTTTTCTCTCAGTTATCTAAGCATGAACACAAAAATTTCTATGCAGAAGATGTTTAAGCCATTTCTACAAATCTGGAGATTTAACAGATCATTTAGAAAATTTGCAAGCAACACGAAGTTTGTAAGCCAATTATGCCCTTTCCAGGTCAAACAACATCATTTACTAATTATCAAAAGAAATTTTCTCATCCTTACGTTATTTATATGGATTTTGAGAGCATATTAGAAAAAATTCCGACATGCAAGAACAATCCACAAAGATCGATTACAACCACGAGCCGAAAATGAAGACGATTTTTCTAATGTTCCTGCAAAATTGTTTGAAGAGCTCAATAAAATATCAAAATACATAGCTAAAAAGTATAATTCTAAGAACAAAAAACCTATGAAATTGACCGATGAAGAAGAATTAGCGTACCAAAATTCCTGTCTTTGTCATATTTGTGAATGTGAGGGTTTTGATAATCAAACAAGAAAAAAAGTACGAGATCATTGTCATTTAACAGGTAAATTCGAGGTGCTGCTCATTTATCTTGTAATCTGAATCTAAAATTTCCTCAAAATATTCCCGTTTTCTGCCACAATATGTCAAATTACGATACTCATTTGTACATAAAAGAATTGGCTAAACAATATGGAAACGTTGATTTGATTGCAAACACCGATGAACGATATATAAATTATTCTGTAAATTCAGGATATGGGTATGAGTTTGAAGATGATAAACCTAGAAAATACATTAAGTTTTCTTTCGTAGATACGTTCAGATTCATGGCCTCGTCTATAGAAAAGTTAGCTAAAAACCTAAAGACAGAAGATTTTAAACATACAAATCATTTTATACAGGATGGAAGAATATTGAATGAAATTCTAGATAGACAACCAAATGACGAAGAAGAAATCTTTAAAATTCTATCTGGAAAAGGCATATTTCCTTACGAATTTATCGATAGTATTGAAAAACTTGATTACACAGAAGACCTGAAAATTCAAGATTTCTATTCACTTTTGACAGACGAGAGCATATCTGAGAAAGATTATCAACACTATTTGAGCGTTTGGAACAAATTAAAAGTGAAAAATCTAGGAAATTACTCTGATTTGTACAATATCCAAGATGTATTATTGCTCGCTGATATATTCGAAAATTTCAGAAATATTTGCTTAAATTGCTATAAACTTGATCCAGCACATTATCTAACAGCTCCAAGTCTCGCATGGGACGCTATGTTAAAATTAACGAAAATAGAATTACAATTGATTAGTGATTATAACATGTATTTGATGATTGAAAAAGGTATTCGCGGAGGCATTTCTCAATGTATTAAACGATATGTTAAAGCAAATAACAAATATTTGAAAGATTTTGATAAGACAAAGCCCGAAAACTATCTGTTGTACGTCGATGCTAATAACCTTTATGGGTATGGCCTCATGCAAAATTTACCATATAACGAAATCAAGTGGATGAACCCGAAAACATATACAACAGCAGAATGGCAAGAAACAATTTTGGAACTCACTGGCGACGAAGATTATGGCTATATTCTTGAAGTCGATCTAGAATATCCAACAAATTTACACGAACATCACAAGGATTTACCTCTTGCTCCAGAACATTTTAAAAAACAAACTTTGCACAACTCTACTGGTTAAAACTGAATACGTTGTTCATTCGAGAAATTTAAAGTTCTATTTGGAACAAGGTATGATTTTTGAAACATGTGAATAGAGTTATCGCATTCGATCAGAAGCCTTTTATGAAAGATTACATTGATTTTAACACAAACATGAGAACCAAAGCTACAAGCGACTTTGAAAAGGACTTTTATAAGCTGATGAACAACTCAGTTTTTGGAAAATCTATGGAAAATGTGAGAAACAGATGTGATATTAAGCTTGGAAATGAAGAATTTTCAATGAAACAAGCTAAGAAAACAAAATTTCAAATGCTTTAGTATCTTTGACGACAACTGTATAGCGAGTCACATGTATAAACAGAAAGTAAAATTTAACAAGCCGATCTACATAGGATTTTCAGTTCTCGACCTCTCAAAATTGCTAATGTACGAGTTTTATTACAACAAATTAAAGAACTATGATCCAGATTTGAATCTGTGTTACATGGATACAGACAGTTAATTTTCTAGAATTAAAACGTGATCCTTACAAAATTATTAAAGAAAATTTGAATGACTTTGATACGAGCGATTATCCAAAAGATCATGAATGTTTCGGTACTAAAAATAAGAAAGTCATAGGAAAATTCAAAGACGAACTAAATAGCGAAGATTTAGAAGAATTTTGTGGTTTAAGATCAAAGATGTACTCGTACAAATATCTAGACAAAAATCCAGTTAGGTGTAAAGGAATTAAGAGAAGCGTTGTAAATAAAACAATAAATATCGAAAACTTGAAGAGATGTTTGTTCGAAGATAAAGAAGAATTTAGGGAGATGACAGTAATCAAAAGCTACAAACATGAGTTGTACACCGTCACTATAAACAAGTTAGCACTGAACGCTAAAGATGATAAGAGAATTGTCCTAGAAAATAAGATCGATACAGTACCTTATGGCTATAAAAATGAAGCAAAATCTGATATATTAGATGAGTTAAATAAACTTGGAAACTTTGACATGTAAATGGAAGATGATTTGATTCACTGCCACAAATGCAAGAAAAAAACGAAAAAATATAGATTCTAAAATCGTTCAAACTCAAAACGGATTGTATAGAATTGCAGCAAAATGTTCAAAATGTAAGACAAATAAGAGTAAATTTATAAAGAATCCAAATGAAAAAACAAGTAAAGAAAGAATCTAAGAATAAGGAAGAAATCGAGATTGAAGCTAGAGAAATTCATGCACCAGTACGAAAAAAGTTTAAAAAGAGAAAAATTATAACTTTAGGAATTGACGATTTATGGGCAGCAGATTTAGTTATAATGTCTAACTATTCGGATCAAAATGATGGATTCTAGTATATGTTAAATGTTATTGATACTTTCTCAAAATATGCTTGGTCAAGAGCTATCAAAAGAAAAAACGGCAAGGATGTTTCAAAAGCTGTCGAAGATATAGTTAAAAGATGCCATAAGGATCAATCACAAACCTCCTAACCTACTTCATACAGATAAGGGTTTAGAGTTTAAAAATAAAGAATTTAACGATGTTTTGAGAAAATACAACATTAAGATTTATCATACTGAAAATGAAGAGAAATCAAGTATTGTAGAGAGATATAACAGAACTCAAAATGAGAGAATGAAAGTAATTTTTTGAGATTAATAAAAACTTTAAATGGATCGATATTCTTCAAAAAATCGTAAAACAATTATAACGATACAGTTCACAGCACAATAAAAATGAAACCGAAAGACGTAGATAAAGATGCAGAAAAGGAGTTATTAGAGACCGTTTTTCAAGTATATTCCACCAGAAATTCACATAAAAACGAAATTTAAAGTCAATGATCATGTAAGAATTTTTAGTAAAAAACAAACATTTTCAAACAAATATAAGAACAATTGGTCAAGGAGAAATCTTTGTGATTTATCAAATTAATAACACAGATCCTGTAACTTATAGTATAAAAGATTTAAATAATGAAGAAATAACCGGAAAGTTTTATGAATATGAATTGAGAAAGTCAAAGCTTTAATTTTTTCTATATAAATGGAGGCTGAAAAGAAATGTATAAAGTGTCAAGAATTTAAAGATTTGACGAAGTTTTCTCAAGATAAGACTAGAAAAGATGGATTATACTATTATTGTAAGGATTGTCGTAGTAAAATATAAACAGAGAAATTATACGATAAAATAGAAAAATTAACGTTAGAAGAGAAAAAATGTTGCGTTTGTAAAGAAATTAGGGATATTTCCAAATTTTACGATTGGCATTATAGTAAAAATAAAAAACATGCACATTGTAAAGATTGTGCCAAAAGAATTATTCAAAAAAGTCAAAAGAAACCGACTCTTTGCGAGTGTGGACGAATCATTCAATGGTTACCTCATCTTCAAAAACATTTACAGACAAAATATCATAATTCGAGAGTTTAACATTTTCATCGTAAAGTCTAGATTCATTGATAAAAACAGTGTCAGGATGAAGATTGTTAAGGGGCCATTCGAATAGCCCCTTGTTTCTCGGGGTCTATGGGATAGACTCCTGTAATTTATACATACAAAAGTTGTTTTTATCATCATTATCGACATTATTTATGATAGCTTGCCTCGTGTTTTCATATTCTAAAATTTCTGCAACATCTTTTGCTTTGAACCAAATTTTGAAACGTTTCTGCTATCTTCGTTTTTGATTTCAGTATTAAAGAATATATGCCCGGTTCATTAATGAAAATAGTGTTTTTTTTTGAAAGTTTGAAGGTAAGAACGATTTGTTCCCCCCTTCTGAATCTATGTTATCGTAGTTTTTTATATTTGTCTTTAACGTGATCTCTAATCGCTTTCATCGTATTTTTAAATTCCAATATTTCTGCAATATCTTTTGCTTTAAACCAAAATTCATTATTTTCGTCAACAAATGTTAAAATTTCTTTATTATTGAATTTGAGTAGATTCACAACTGACTCCATTTAGATAGAAAAGAAATTTAACTAGTAATTTTTATTTCGAGAATAAAGGCCAGATTCATTAATGAAAATAGTGTCAGGATGAAGATTTTGAAAGGGTCTATGGCATAGACTCTTGTTAATTTATATATTTAAAGGCTATTTTCTCGTCATTATCAATATTATTTATGATAGCTTGTCTAGTATTTTCATATTGTAAAATTTCTGCAACATCTTTAGCCTTAAACCAGATCACATTGTTTTCGTCTACAATCGTTAAGATATTCGTGTTATCGAATGTAAGTTGATTATTTCTTAGATCTATGACTGAATCCATTTAGATAGAAAAAAAATTTAACAAGCAATTATTATTTTGAGTTTAAAGGTCGAAAATAGTGTCTGGATGTAAGAGTCGCGATTCGATACCCTTGAAAATGTATATCTTCTAGTCTTTTCTTGAAAGTTTAAAGGTAGTCTATTCAATAGACCCCCTTGATTCATGTCCGTTGCTTCAACAATCTTAAGTAAATTGTAGTTTTACTCTCATTTTTCAATAAATTACCTTCAGAGTCTTGAAACAGTTAAGACGATTTTTTGAATTCTTTTCATATTTTTTCTAATTGGAATATAGTCTATTTCATTCGGGTTTTCACTAATTTTTGATCCATAAGCAACATTTGGGAAAAATGTGTACAAAATTTCAGATTCTTTGTGTAAAATGTTCGGTATGATTTTCAAAACTAGGTTCAACGAGATTACAATGTACTTCAATTACATCAAACGGTCTAAATTTTGGCGTTTTATTTCCTAAATATACCTGATTTGGCTCAATAGTTTCTTGAACAAACCCTAATAAATCTACAATAATTGCTGAAAACATTATTCTTACTGGTGATTTTATTTGAATTTTATTAGAGAGATAATTTTTTTGCATTTCAAACTTGTTTTCGTCAAAGTTTAAAGATTTATCTGATTGTTTGAATGTTTTCAGATAATTTTTAAGGGAATTTTTTATTTGATCGTAGGTATAATATCCTTTGTTTTAAACCATAATATTTTGTTATGTTCTTCTCACTAAATCCTATACAATAAGGAGAACTTTCACTAATATTTATTACAAAATTGTCAGAATAAAAAACCGCTTAAACCGATAAAATAATTTGATTCTTCCTCTAAGTGTATAGGATGTTCCAAGTTTAAAAATAATTGAGAGCTTTCTGAAGTCAACTTGAACAGCTTCATTTTCGCTATTTAAATGGAGAAATTTTTAAAGCAAAAAGATCAGATAAAACTTCAAACGTTTGAAGAAAATAAGAAAGATCAACCAATCAGATTGTTAATTGTTGGTTCAAGTGGATGTGGAAAAACAACTTTATTATTGAATTTTATCTACAATAGGTTGATTCCTTATTCCAATTTGTATGTTTTTAGTAAATCTTTAGAACAAGGACGCCTATAAAAAATTACAAGAAAGATTTGAAAATATTGAGAAGAACTTAAGCAAAGAAATATCACATTTTTACAATGCTTCTGAGGACATAGTTCCATTAAGCGAATGTAAACCCAATTCGTTAATCGTTTTTGATGATTGTATTTTGGAAAATCAGGACGTTATTAAGGAATATTTCGTAATGTCTCGTCACAAAAATATCTCTTGTATCTATCTTTCTCAATGCTTTTCAAAGGTTGATAAAACAAGTTATTAGAAATAATTTGAATATGTTGTGTGTTTTTAAGCAAGACGATCACTATTCGAGAAAGATTTACAACAATTATGTTGGTTTTGATATGAGTTTTAACCACTTTATTGAGTTGTGTGATAAAATTTGGAAGGAAGACTACGGATTTTTAACAATTAATCTAACTTTGAAGCCTAAAAATGGTAAATATTTGAATAAAATTTTTCTAATATAAATGCTGCTCAGTGGTCTGACAAATTTACTCGATAAAATATTTGTTACAATTATTTTTACATTATCTTTACTTTTTATTTACATTATGAAAACAACTGAAAAACGGTAAATCTGTTCACGTTTTCACGCTTCGTGTTCACGTTTTACGTTACACGTTCACGTTCTCGTTCTCGTTCTCGTTCTCGTTCTCGTTCTCGTTCTCGATCTCGTTCTCGTTCTCGTTCACGTTCACGTTTCAAAATTTTCCTAAATAAATGGCGAACGTAAACTTCAGAAGAAGCAAAAAAAACTTGATCAAATAGAAAAGAAATTAATCAAAGAATTTAAAGAACAGATTCGAATTGATGAAAAAGAACAAGAATTTATTCAAAAAAATTAATCAACCTGTAACTTCTGCAAATAAAAAATGTTGAGGGCAAAATTGAAAATGTTTTAAGCGATAATCAAAATTTAATGAATTTGGTTCCAGGTTGTACGACAGTTTGCCGATATTTCGATACCAGAATCTGAGTTTGAATTGCCAAAATTACCATCTTCAACACCATTTAGACCTCGAATCATTGAAAGACTCTACCATAGTTGAACCAATAAGTCCTGGGACAACGGATATAATAATTGGTGAAATTGGTAAAAAATTTCTTCCTAGATCCACCCCCCCCCCCCCCCACCCCCCCCCCCCCCCACCCCCCCCCCCCCCCACCCCCCCCCCCCCCCACCCCCCCCCCCCCCCACCCCCCCCCCCCCCCAATAACATTTTAATAACGTTAATTACATTACCGTGCTGATTTATTTATAATGTAGTTTACAGACAAATATATAAATTATTGTAATTCTTATAGATTACGAGACGGTCTAAACAAAGCTAATGTTAATTAGTCAAAGCCGAATTTGCAGATCATTTCAGTAGTATACATAGAGAGTCTGGTTTTCAGAGTCTGGATGTTATACTTTAAGTACTGGTTGAAAGTTAGTATAGGTAATAAGCGTTTAAATTGAGAGTCTGGATATCACACTTGGAATAATGGTTATTATTAGTATAGGGAGAACATGTTAGTTCTATGTTTTATGGACAACATTGGTGAGTGTGTTATTTACCAATGGGTGAAGGCACTAAACTGAGTTTCTGCAAGATAAATATGTATCCAGCAATAAACTTCAAATTAGTGGGAGAACGTTGAAGATTCCAGCAGCAAAAAAATCAGCTACACCAATAGCCTGAAAATCACATTGGTGAGAGTATTATTTACCAATGTGTGGAGGCTCTAAGGGATTTTCTCCAAAATAAATATTTCATCCAGTCAAAACTGCGTAGTGCAAGACCTAGTTTAACATGAAAATTCGAACCACAAAACAACCAGCAACAGAAGCCTAAAAAACACCCGTGGTGAAGCCGTCATCGACCGGAAGAGCATATTTCAGGCACATGCGGCCCTTATAACCCCGATGGAGCAAGTCAAGTAAAGAAACATTTTAATAAATGAGTTACATATCAATAACATTTTAATAACGTAATTCATTATCCGGTGTGATTATTTATAATGTAATTTACAGACAAATATCTAAATTATTGTAATTCTTATAGATTACGAGACGGTCGAAACAAAGCTAAACGTTTAATTAGTAAGCAGAATTTGCAGATCATTTTAGTAGCATAACAGAGGAGTCTGGTTTTCAGAGTCTGGATGTTATACTTTGAGTACTGGTTGAAAGTAGTATAGGTAATTAGCGTTGATTTGAGAGTCTGGATATCACACTTGGAATAATGGTTATTATTAGTATAGGGAGTACATGTTAGTTCTATGTTTTATGGAGAACATTGGTGAGGAGTGTTATTTACCAATGGGTGAAGGCAACTAAGGGAGTTTTCTCCAAGATAAATATGTATCCAGCAATAACTTCAAATTAGTGGAAGACGTTGAAGATTCCAGCAGCAAAAAAACTCAGCTACACCCAATAGCCTGAAAATCACATTGGTGAGAGTATTATTTTACCAATGTGTGGAGGCTCTAAAGTGATTTTCTCCAAATAAAATATTCATTCCAGTCAAAACTGCGTAGTGCAAGACCTAGTTCATGACGAAACATTCCAAACTGAAAACAACCAGCAACAGAAGCCTAAAAATCACCCGTGGTAAAACCGTCATCGACCGGAAGAGCATATTTCAGGCACATGCGGCCCTTAAAACCCCGATGGAGCAAGTCAAGTAAAGAAACATTTAATAAATGAGTTACATATCAATAACATTTTAATAACGTAATTCATTACCGTGCTGATTATTATATAATGTAATTTACAGACAAATATCTAAATTATTGTAATTCTTATAGATTACGAGACGGTCGAAACAAAGCTAATGTTAATTAGTAAGCAGAATTTGCAGATCATTTTCAGTAGCATAACAGAGAGTCTGGTTTTCAGAGTCTGGATGTTATACTTTGAGTACTGGTTGAAAGTAGTATAGTTAATAAGCGTTGATTTGAGAGTCTGGATATCACACTTGGAATAATGGTTATTATTAGTATAGGGAGTACATGTTAGTTCTATGTTTTAAGGAGAACATTGGTGAGAGTGTTATTTACCAATGGGTGAAGGCACTAAGGGAGTTTTCTCCAAGATAAATATGTATCCAGCAGTACCTTCAAATTAGTGGAAGACGTTGAAGATTCCAGCAGCAAAAAACTCAGCTACACCAATAGCCTGAAAATCACATTGGTGAGGGTTTTATTTACCAATGTTTGAGGCTCTAAGGGATTTTCTCCAAAATAAATATTCATCCAGTCAAAACTGCGTAGTGCAAGACCTAGTTTAACATGAAAATTCCAACCACAAAACAACCAGCAACAGAAGCCTAAAAATCACCGTGGTAAAAGCCGTCATCGACCGGAAGAGCATATTTCAGGCACATGCGGCCCTTATAACCCCGATGGAGCAAGTCAAGTTAAAGAAACATTTAATAAATGAGTTAAATATCAATAACATTTAATAACGTAATTCATTACCGTGCTGATTATTTATAATGTATTTTACAGACAAATATTTAAATTATTGTAATTCTTATAGATTACGAGACGGTCTAAAACAAAGCTAATGTTAATTAGTAAGCCGAATTTGCAGATCATTTCAGTAGCATAACATAGAGTCTGGTTTCAGAGTCTGGATGTTATACTTTGAGTACTGGTTGAAAGTAGTATAGTTAATAAGCATTGATTTGAGAGTTTGGATATCACACTTGGAATAATGGTTATTATTAGTATAGGGAGTACATGTTAGTTCTATGTTTTATGGAGAACATTGGTGAGAGTGTTATTTACCAATGGGTGAAGGCAATAAGGGAGTTTCTCCAAGATAAAATATGTATCCAGCAATAACTTCAAATTAGGGGAAAACGTTGAAGATTCCAGCAGCAAAAAACTCAGCTACACCAATAGCCTGAAAATCACATTGGTGAGAGTATTATTTACCAATGTGTGGAGGCTCTAAGGGATTTTCTCCAAACTAAATATTTATCCAGTCAAAACTGCGTAGTGCAAGACCTAGTTTAACATGAAAATTCCAACTGCAAAACAACCAGCAACAGAAGCCTAAAAATCACCCGAGGTGAAGCCGTCATCGACCGGAAGAGCATATTTCAGGCACATGCGGCCCTTATAACCCCGATGGAGCAAGTCAAGTAAAGAAACATTTAATAAATGAGTTAACATATCAATAACATTTTAATAACGTAATTCATTACCGTGCTGATTATTTAATAATGTAGTTTACAGACAAATATCTAAATTATTGTAATTCTTATAGATTACGAGACGGTCTAAACAAAGCTAATGTTAATTAGTAAGCAGAATTTGCAGATCATTTTAGTAGCATAACAGAGAGTCTGGTTTTCAGAGTCTGGATGTTATACTTTCAGTACTGGTTGAAAGTAGTATAGTTAATAAGCGTTGATTTGAGAGTCTGGATATCACACTTGGAATAATGGTTATTATTAGTATAGGGAGTACATGTTAGTTCTATGTTTTTTGGAGAACATTGGTGAGAGTGTTATTTACCAATGGGTGAAAGGCACTAAGGGAGTTTCTCCAAGATAAATATGTATCCAGCAATAACTTCAAATTAGTGGGAAGACGTTGAAGATTCCAGCAGCAAAAAAATCAGCTACACCAATAGCCTGAAAATCACATTGGTGAGAGTATTATTTACCAATGTGTGGAGGCTCTAAGGAATTTTCTCCAAACTAAATTTTTATCCAGTCAAAACTGCGTAGTGCAAGACCTAGTTCATTACGAACTTTCCAAACTGAAAAAAACCAGTAACAGAAGCCTAAAAATCACCCGAGGGTAAGCCGTCATCGACCGGAAGAGCATATTTCAGGCACATGCGGCCCTTATAACCCCGATGGAGCAAGTCAAGTAAAGAAACATTTAATAAATGAGCTATATATCAATAACATTTTCATAACGTAATTCATTACCGTGCTGATTATTTATCATGTAGTTTACAGACAAATATCTAAATTATTGTAATTCTTATAGATTACGCGCGCGCGCGCGCGTGTGTGTGTGTGTGTGTGTGTGTGTGTGTGTGCGCGCGTGTATGTGTGCTTGTGTTTTCACGTAATTCTATACTTAAGATAACTTGTGTTTTTGTGATTGGTGGATATATTTTTTATATACGATTTTACTATTATTGTATGCGATTGTATGATTTATAACCCTCTTCTCATACGTAAGGTTCCAACTACTATTAATATTTGTGCTTGTTATTTGTTTGCAGGTATGTGGGTCCAGAGAATCCGACGCAATCCTCAGAATGACAGAATATGATGGAATTCAAAGAATGTTTTTGAAAACACTTTGTAGACTGCCCTTTAACACAGCAAATTAAACACTTTTCAAGTTGGCTCGGAAAAATTATACTACTCTACCCTTCAATTAAATCTAAATTATCGAGGAAGAATCTGGATTATGACGCCAATGACAGCGTTGAGTTGGTGGGCCAGTTGACCAGAGTGGTTGAGGCGATGTGAACAGACTGGCGAGTGGAACGTACAGGGTGTGCGTGTACGTCTGTCTATCACTCACATTATTTAACAATCAAACCTGACCTTGGAGATAAGACATTCCTGAAAGATTGTTATGACGTGAATATTATATCTTGGGCAGTATATGCGCGGGCAGATTAGGTCGATTAGAATTACAAACATTGGTTTCCTGATAAAAGTTACGTTTATTCTTTGTGTGCCCGGAACGACTTTGTGAGTCGGTCTTTTACTTTGTGGGTATTTGTGATAAAAACTAAATTTGAGATAACAGTTGTAAGGAGCTAAAAAAAAACTAAAAACAAATTAACTATAACCCACTCAACAATTTTAACCATAAACGTGTGTTCCAAACTTTAACTTGAAACACTGTAATATTAATTCAAAACTATTTAAAAGCCTTTAATATCTCATAAAATATATCGTATTCTTATGTCAGACCTGTTAGACTTCAATCTTTAAATTTACCAATTATTTAAATTTTTTAACACTGTTATAAGACTTCGAATCGGAAAACGAGACCTTACAGGATGGAGACGAGAAACCTAATCTTAATTGGGCAAATATATATCTTTAATATTTGCCATAAGACTTTTGCACGGCTTTACTGTGGGTAAGCCTGCACTACATCCACAATATTTGTTCAGTTACTATAAGACAATACAAAACCACTTTTCTTAAAAAAAAACTTTAATTTAAGCCTCCCCTTGGCCCTATTTCCGGTAAAAAAAGGAGTCTAATGCCTCCGCTATTATGGTTATCAATTATAAAAGTGGTTGAATTAAATACTGCAATTTTAATCCTAGACCAATACATTATATTATATTGCTTACGTGGCGATAGAATATTTATGTCACTAGTTTTGTATAACTTTTTAATATGCGGCAGCAATGATGAACTCAAACCATTCAGTTTATTTAGACACTCGAAATTAGTTTCATTTGACACGTAGAATGGCATATACACAGTAGCTGAAAGAACAAATAAACTGAGATACCAGTAAAGTCTGTAAAATATGAAGTTTTAATGAAAGGAAAGTTATTGAGAGGATCGTTGGTCCATTTTGCCTTGGAGAGACGCAGGATACAAAATAGATACATAGGAAGAAGTATTCTATAATTTCTATTATAGAAATAATTAAAGAAATATCATGATATAGTGTACAGAGATCAGAAAGCAAGGACGTACAGTGTACGATATCAGGATTAAAGGTATTTATACTTTTTAAGTACTAATTTTAGTTTTCTGTACTTGTAGCTTCCAATAACCACATTGTAAATACTTCCATAGTTGTCAAAACACTGTTTAAAAGCTATTATATCTCAAAGCGAGTTGTAAGTACTTTATTGTTTAGAGTTATATTTATGTAAATCACAAATATTACACCCTACGAAACGATGCTAAATACTCACAGTGAAATACACCCATTTGGGTACAACTGACATACTGACAAAACTGTCACATTACAACTGTCATACCTTGCAACTCTCATACTCTAAAACTGCTATACCACTGTTTTATTTACAATATGGCTCGATGATGGCTGATATTCAAAATTGAAATGAATAATATTATAAACGCAAAAGTCGATTTAGATATGGAGTGATTTAAAAATTATATGCACCTAAGATATCTTTTAGATTTTACGGATTCTTAGTGGGTATAGCAATGCATTAATGGGATTTTTCACTATACATACAAATAGGATAATACAAATATTTTATGACAGTAAATTAAGAGAAATGAAATCGGAAAAATTGGAATTCTCCTTCTTTGTGTTGAGAATAATACATTTATAAACTTTCCATTTGAACAAAGGTATTTTAAGTTGATTTGTTAAACACCTAAAAATAGTAATCCAAATATAATTATGAATTTTTACTTCTTTGGATAATTGACTTGAATTAATATTATCAATTAAGATTACACTCAATCAACGTTATTACTTAAGTACACCATTCATTAAAAATGCCCAGCCTCTTAGTTGATTGCACGAAGAATGGTTTACATTAGTGAATTGATTCCATTGAAAGAACTGCCTCAATAGATTATGATAAATGTTCTGTATTTACGCTAATGTGTTTATAGCTTCGTCATCTCCTCATAATACTGTTCTGTTCTGCCAATATATCAACATGTGTAATAAAACAATAGCCCTATATAAAATTTAGAACCCTCACGGGTCTGCAAAAATTTCTTTTCTGTCTGTATTTGCACATGTAATGTCAAAAATAAACTGGCCTATATACGAGTACTTGAAAATTTTTATGAAGCTTCATTTTAATAGGTAGCAATAAGATCGATGATTGAGCATGCCCCTCCGCGGTTTTCAATGAGCGTTAGTGAATATTTTTAAACTGATTTTATTAGTAACCATGAGAATATAACAGAATGAAAAAAAAAACAGTATTCACACTAAGTACATTGATATTTTAATATGCAATATTTTTATTCGTTGAATAAACAAAAATAATTGAGTTTAAAAGTGAAAGTGAAAATTCGGTGATGAGAACAAACTCATTGCATTGATTAGACATCAAAGACGGACACCTATTCTACATAATACAGTGTAATCTAGGTGAAGAGGCATTCTCATTGCACAATTGAGAGGACTAGGACGTTTTAGACACGATACCAAAGCAAGGGTGTGTACACCAGCTTAGATCGTAGTATTCTTTAATTTCCGGGTATTAAAAAGCATTCTGAACATATATACTGAACAGTTATATTGTTAATGAAAATATGAGGTTAATGTAAACGACAAAGTAAATTTAACCCACAGTATATACTGCGCCGCAGCATTCTGCTACACTGTTTATTTAAAATTAACTAGTCTTCTAAATTAAAAGAAAAAAATAGGTGAAAAGAGTAAATATTAGAATCTAGAAGAAAGTTCAATGGTCTTAACTGTATAAGTTATAACTGTATACGCAGGTTAGAACATGTTATGTAATTCCTACACCAAAGATCGGAGTACAGGAAAATAAAGGCTGTTGACTTAGACAGAACCGGCCTCCACGACATCGAATTTGGCTGAACCTTTTGTCTCACCCTTTTATTATATTTATGGTTCGTCGTCAATAACCATGATTTGAGAGGGCCTTTCCTGAAACTTTGGGTGCTGGACCCAAGGGAATAAAAGGGTTTTCCAGCAATAAGATTTTAGTTCGTTTTGAGCTTAACTTTTTTATTTTAAATTTTAAAAGTCTGATTTTTATTTTAATAATCCTTGCAAAGGTATATTTTTAAAATGGTTGTCTATGTTATCTTCTACTTTTTTTGTTAAACCTAAGTGCTATATTTCCTTCCAAGTATTATTTGTAGCAAAGAGACCCCAAGTATATGGTGAAATACGCCTTATAGAAAGCAAGTTACCGAAGAAAAGGTTTCCTTAACATGCTGTATCGTACTTTATTATTGTACTTTCCGCAAAGGCGTAGCGTTATAAGAATGGAAGGGACGCATCCCGTAAATTGACTTATAAAAGTTCTTTTTCCCACGAAGCTGCTAAACTCTTCCTCTATCGGATTTTACTACGAAAATACACAGATGATCTAAAATACATTACGTTTAATATTAATAATAATTTAAGCACTGTAAAAAGTATACGAGATATTAAGTCTACAACTGGCTATACGCCTTTGTATAATTGCATGGATTGTTTTGTATTTGTTCTTAAATTGATAACATTAATTTTTTTCCACTCTTCTTACAATCATAGCTTTATAAATATCACTAACAATAATAATATTATCTTCCTTCAGTATTCCATCTTATTTCTTTGCTAATTACTTACAATTTAGCTATAAACTACTGTTAGTTATTTTTCCCTACACCTTCAAAAATATCCCTGAAAAGTAATAGTAGCTGACTTTTAATTTATGAAGGAGATTTATTTTTTTATTATTATTCAATTAATGATATGTATCCTTTAATAAATATAACTGGATTGATATTTTACCCAAAATAATAATAGCAATATTCCATTCGTCGCCAATTTTTGAAACATATGTCTTAATCTATATTGCATTACTCTTACTGGTATGTGTATAATTAAATTTAAAATATTATACAATTTTATTATTGTTCAATCACTCTTGCTTAATTATTTTGGTGTTTGTGAATACATTTTTGTGGCTATTTATGAGGAATGTGTGTTATTGTATATAAAGCAGACTGTATATTTGTGGAAAGTATGGAAGGGTTACTATTAAATAAACAGTTGTTGGCATAGTGTACAGAACTCTCCTAAGTACTTGAAATGTGAAAGGACGAAAGGGCTACAAGAAGTCACTTGATAATTTGAAGTGTTTTCGTACGCTGGCAAGCCCAGAACCTCACTAGAGGGTTAACCTTTTCAGCAATTGTGACACTGCAAAACGAAAAATATCACATTTTAATAAAAAATAATACTAATTTATTATTTAATAATTTATATACATAAATACAAATATAACAGACACCATATTTATAATAGTTTTCGTGAACGTGGTATATCGTTCAATGACAATCGGCAAAAAAAAACTGATATTAGACAAGATATATTTGAAAATCCATCCGATGTCCTACACCATTCAGATGCAGTTTCTATCAAACCTGCTACTAGAGTATACAAAATATTTATTTTTTTAGTCCCCACCACTCAAGGTTTTAGAGATGATAAGTGAGTGTGTGTTTTTGATTTACCGCAATTTGTTATAATGTGATTATAAAATGTTCCAAATTATAAATAATTGTTATGTGAACAAAATAATCCTTAACATACAAACAAAACTAATGAATGGAACTAATATATAGGAACATTAAGGTATATAATCTATAATAAACGTACCGACGGTATTTAGAAATTTCCAAGGTTTAGGAAGTTTTATTCCAGCGATCAGTAAGTAACCAAAAGTAGACTTTATCCCTGTAATTTGGTATATAAAAGACATTAACGTCACAAATCGATGTTAGAATCTTCTCCTATCATGCGGATAGACACATGTGATGTACTCACTAAAATGTTACGGTAGCGTCATTGTCATCCTCGGGCGCCCATCTGGCCGTCACCTCCGTCTTGGGGGAATTGTCAGCGTGCATGGCCGTGCTCTGACCATAGAACATGGTTAATATACTTATATTTGTCATGTTTCATAATACTTAACTTAGATACACCTCAGCACTTCTTTAAGTTTGTTTCTATGTAAATTAACTGAATTTAACATTGTATGCAGCTTCTTCATTATTCTCTTATCTAGGAAAATAAGAAATGAAAATTCATATAATAAAAATATTAGAATAAAAAACTTGGGTCTTTATGGGAAATCTCAGCCATTCCTTAATGTCTGCGTTACGGAAAAAACTTATCTTTTACTACGGAACTAATTAACTAATCACATACAGGACGTGTAATATTCTCATTCTTGTAATAATCCACAAGATTTTACTGATTCAATGTGATAGATAAAACTTACTCAGCTGGAAGATATAAAAACCACAATATAAAAGGTTTTAACTTGTACCCTGTATCTTGTTTTAGTTATACATGTCTATTTATTTTTCTGTTCGCATAAGTGTTCATACATATAAATGAAGCGTGTGCACCTGTGATGGGAGTATAAATATTGAAATAATCATTATTTTCTCGATATAACAGTCGATTCAATGCGACTAATCTGCTGAATGAAACTAATTTTTAAAAAATTTTAATTTTTTATAATTTATTTTAGTTTTGATATTTCCCACAATTGATCACTTTATTGTGACTTCTGTATAAATTATTACATATGAAGCGTTCAGGGCTTGACAAAATAATGGAAGTTATTAATCGTATTGTCGGTAATGAAGGGAATATCGGAATCAAACGGTAATATGCCCAGAGGGTGAACTTAGTTTAGTTCCCTCGTCAGGTTTGATGAACTGATTCTATACCGTTACTAATAACAACTTAAATAACAATTTAAAATACAATTTATGTATTACTAATATAACAATAATAGTATTTAAATACAAAATAATCTTGACTAACGCCCTACTGAATAAGTTAAACTATTCACGACCCGCCTCTTGTCTCGTCTCGAGACACGTACGACCTTTGCTCATGTGACGTCTACTTGGTTTAAGGCGCGGTGAAATGAAAACATCGCGGCTAGCGCCACAACCTCCCTTTCTGCGGGGCGAAACACGAGAGTAGACTAACCTTTAAGGGGTTGGGGTTAAGGAGGGATTAAGAAAAAAGTATATGTCAGTTGATCAACATACTAACTAAATAAAATGCCTATGCAGCAGACAATTCGGAATTTTGGTGGCCCCTCTCCTAGTGAGGAGCAGATAACCCCTGGTTGGATTTACGACGGGGCGACGCGATATTGGCATAACAAACTACGTGCCGTGACGAGGCTCCTGGGCCTCCCCAGGGAGACTCCCGGCGACCAACGCGACCGACTCAACCAGTCGTGAGGTTATCAGTAGTTGGGAGGTAAACGTACCTGCTAATATGGGGGAGCACAGGACCAGACGCCGTGGACAGAGCAGACTCGAGTTTTCTATAAAATAAACGCAATCTGATTACCAGCGTGGACTCCCACCTCCCCATGGGGCGAAAGGAAAACAGAAAACCCATTAAGCAAGAGGCCTCTTAGAGCAGAGAGTAGTGAACCAAGGCAGGGTGTTTTGGTATAGGTTTTACTAGGATGGTAGCCTTAGATACGTAATACTATTAATCAACATAAAAATATTTGGGCCCACGATTGCAGAGGGTGTGTTATTTGGGTGGTACCAAAAGGTGAGTCATGGCGCCACAAATGGCAAATTGCCATTGATTCATAAGGTTACAAAATTGTCCAGACAGTTCGTAAACACTATGTATGGTTACGGTCTTCAATGTGAAATAGTCTATTGGGACTCACCTTAAATTACAAATCATTGTTTTGGGAAACTAACCCAATAACCCATTGCAATCGATTTAAATTTAATCAATTTCTTATCAAACTGTACATATTTGTGAGACTTGGTACGAGGTAAGGATAGGAATTTTAAAGGTGCACACCCATCTGCTCTAATTGTAATTACAAATTAATTAAGTTTATAGGGTTGGTATAAATATTACGAGTGCACGCTGGTAATCCGCTACTAAGAAATCGGACTTTCTTCACAAACTCAAAGCCTACTCACCTTCAGCATCTGTCATGCTATATTAATATATTGGAATAAAAGCCAACCGAACAAAAGAAAGGAAATGCAAACCAAACAACGACATTGGCCTAACTTTGAAAACAAGTAGTTAGTAGAGAAGAGGGAGAGTTGGGTTTGGTCAATCACTCGTTTATGTGCAAATGAACTAATTTACTAATAAAATCATAGTTGACTACCCGTTTGTAAATAATTTTTAAGACTCGCGCCTATATTTATTGATGAATGACGAAACTAACTAAAGGATTCCCCTTTAGGCCCATATTTAGCTATTTCATTAACAATCTTAATAGCTATGACAATAAATTATTAACAATATTATAACCCCTCTTAACATAACATTATTATGGAATTTCAACTAAATAACAATATTATAAACCTCCTAATAAAAATTAAACTAACAATTTATTTCTAATAAGGAAGGATAAAAAGTGATAGGAGTAGTACAGGTGAAAATAAATTATTGTATTGGGATTTGTTGTTGGACACTCCTCTGTCTGGTCTAGTAACAGACAGCTGCCAAAGGTTCATAAGAGTGGAAGGGGCCCTCCTCTATGGAATCAAATAACAATAATAATAAAAAAAAATTAAAAAAAACAATATACAAGAATCCAAAAGAGGTGGACTAACTACTTTTGCTGGTAAATTCTAATGCAAATAAAATTAAAACTCCTTCCACTCATATAAATCCCGGTAATCCACAACAAAAAGTTTCGGACATTGACCGAACCCGGAATGTCCACCACTCTAGGTGAATCCTTAGAAAAGACGCACCTTAGACCAAGTGTTGGATGCCCCGGACAGTTCGGCAATTAGTCCGAATGATGTGTGAAAAAATGAGAAGAGGAAAACAGAAACTTAAAACTAATACCAACAAATGAAGGAACTCAAACCAAGATTCCCTCTGGGCATTAATATGTTGGTAATAAAAATCTTTTTCATTGTGAGCCGAACAAATGAACCTTCCAGTAGATTAATTAGCTTAGATGTAACTGAAGACGTAAAGAAACTATAACACAAGGTTTAAACCTTAAAGGCATTAGTGTATGATTTTATTTATCCAAGAGCTTGGGCGCTGTAATGTGCCTAAGCGGTCGCGATTTTGGAACCTATCGCGCTTGCAGTTCCCAGTATATTTTTTTTCCATTTGGTGTCGTTATCGTCGGAAATTTGAAAATTTGGTGTGGAAATACCAGTCTCTAAGTTAGTATCATTCGGTTATCTCCTTGTGGCACCACATCAAGGAGAAGTTTATGTTCTCCTCGGGATTTAAGTTAAGTATTTTTCTCAAGTGTGGTGTTACTATTTATAATAGGTGTATCATGTTGTATGCTGATAAAGCTTCTAAGTAAAGTTTTATTTGATCCAAAGTATCAGCTGGGTCAATAGACCAGGCAATGCATTTTCCTTGGCTTGTTTATTTGTTAATGTGTATGTATAAAAACTGCCTGACGGACGAGAGGGCACCGAATATATAGAGCCGCTTTTTCAGGTGTTTACTTGAAGAATTTGTATTTCCTTCGACGTTCATGTTATGTTTTTTTAATATATGCAACAAAGCTTGTTACTTTCTACCGCGACAAAGATAACTATTCTAAACACAAATACTATCGATACACAAATTTACATTATTGAGGGGAGAGGTTTAGTATATGCAATCTTTATGAGTGATTTAATGTAGCTACGGTATTGGAATGCATCCTTAAGTTTTTGTATCAATTTTTACACGTTGATCAGAACATTATGTCTCCTTTATTACGGTGAATAATGTTGATTTTTGCCGACCGTGGATAATACTTGTAAAAACTGATTCTGACTGTAAATGCTCTCCTTAATTAATAATAATTAAACATATAGAATAACTTCGCAGTTGCCTGTAATTTATTAAACATTTTCATGCACTGGATTTGACAAGAACATTCAAACGTCTCGGAAATATTGGTAGTTAAACAAGAACAAAGGATATATCCTCTTCTGATCAGATGCAACAGCGATAAATATTGGTCCTTAGTTAGTTTTAAGGATTTCTTCCCACAAATATTATTTGTGCCGAGAAATATTATAATAGGTATATTAGTGAAACGCTAGGACATGCACTTTTATTGGTTTTTTATTAAAGGAAATTTTAGTTCCAGAAAAAACAAATTCGCAAGGCCTTATTATTTAATTTGAGTTATTGCGAGTAAATAGAATCTTAAGCGCTTAGTGTGAGACCCTCCTCGTATCTGGATCTGCAGCATTACTTATTATTTATATAAATAGCTTTTTAACAAGATATTTGCGTCAAGTACAACCTTTATTGTAATGGTGAAGATGGGTTTGAGGTTTAACGTTTGAGGCAGATAACCGATTTACTGTAGAAATTTAAGTCGCTAGTACTCAATTAAATTGTTATTGTACGCGTTATAATTTATTAAAACCTTTTTTTACCAAAGAAAATAATTACAGCATTGAAAGATTAGATGAAAGCATAGTTAGTAACATAGTTAGTAATACGGTGTTCCCTTCCTTGTTTCTAAGTCTACCACGGTAATGGCAAAGAATTATAAAGAGCTTACAGAACTTAAAGTTCTAAATAAACTTCTGACTTCTAGACACTATTAAAATTTAAAATTATGGGTGTCATGTCGCAATTTATACTCAAAACCACCCTGTACAAATGGTGAATTATATGTTTTACATTTAATTTGTAGAGCTGCTTTTAATTCAATGTGTGTATACATATATAACAAATCGAACCTCATAGTTTCTACACTGCCTGGTAATCACATAAGCTTTTATAACATTAAACATAACGTATCTAATAGTTAATACTTCTTTAGCCCTTTTAGACAAGTGTAAAACCAATGTTCCGACTTTTATATTGTGATGAAATGATCTTAAAAAAATATAAAACAATTTATTGTAAGTGAGAAAACAATAAAAGTTTTTCTCAGAGTTTAAGTGATACTGATCTATAACTATTAAGTTTGTTGTGAAAATTTTTAAATATAGTTAAATAAACGTATCTATTGTGATTTTAAAGGAAACTCAATGCAAAATATTATAATGTTACACGTCTTCAATTCCTGCTTGTGTTGTGCCCTTGTTATCATTGTGCCTATCTACACTTGAAATCAATAAAAGACATCCGGCTTAAGTAGTTAATCAGTTATTTGTTGGCATAAGAAGTTTAAAATCATAAAACGTTTAATTAGGGTCAAGCTGAACATTAAAAAGAACATATCCTGGTTATAGAGCGTAATAGGAATAGATAAGAACCTTAGCTTATTTACGTTATCTAAACTAATATTATAAAGAGGAAAACTTTGTTTGTATGTTAGTTTTTGGATTGTAATGAATAGGCTCAAAAACTACTTTACTGATTTCAAAAATTCTTTCACCATTCGAAAGCTACATTATCAACGAGCAACATAGGCTATATTTTATTTGGAAAAAATATGGTTCCGTAAGATATTTGGGTTTTTCGGACACAAGGTGTAAAAAATCAATCAGAAAAATACTTATTTCGCGTACGTTGCCTAAACCATAATAGTTAGAACTATAAAATGTTCTAATTAATTGCAGATCTTATAAATATCTACAAAAAGTCCGCGACACACTATATCTATCTATGTCGAGTAAGGCACAACAACAATTTTTTCCTTAAAAAATCTTGATTTTTTGGACTACATTTAAACGTGTTTATTTTACTGATGCCATTAATCCTTAACAAAACAAATTATTTAATCACTAATTGCAGGTTATGAAGATAATATTTGTCTTTGAATGATTAAAATTGGAAGTTTGGTTTTTGAGTTGTGGTGAAATTAAAATATCACGATTTCTGCTGCACGGCCCGCTGCGAAGTGGGCGTCACCAAGGCGGAGGTGCGCGTGCGGCCCTTCAAAAGGCTCCAATTTCCAATAAAAATTTATTTCGCACTAACGATAAACAAATCCCAGGGCCAAACATTCAAATTAGTTGGAATTTATTTACGAAAAGAATGTTTTACGCATGGGCAACTTTACGTTGCCCTATCACGGGGCGGGGCTCCCGACCATCAGTATATTTTATTACCTGAAAATAATTTAACGTCAAATGTTGTTTATAGAGAAGCTCTACAATAATCGCTTTAGTTATCTATCCTAAAACAACGGGTTGCACTCCGGGACTGCGGGCAGAAGTGAAAACTTAGTATTTTAATTACATTTAAATATTTTCATCATTAACAAATTTAACATACACAGAAAGACAATCTGTGCAGGCTGCGGATAATGACTGCGTCGTTGATGTTAGTTTCGGTGTCTGTGAATTGACCTGGGAATCATTTTGCTGACCGTGTCATTCCTGGGTAGGCTTATTGCAGCTGTAACCGACATCTACGCGGGCAGAGCTGCGGGCGACCGCTATTTATAATAATATCATCGTATACTTTTAGCGATATCAGTAACTATACAGAATAAGTTTTGATGAATAAAAAAACATAAATGTTTCGTGTTTTGTTATGTTTATCTTCCGTCATCGTTTACAGCGCTCCACTCATACACTACATGCTCACATACTTATAATAATGTATTCATGTTATTTTACTGAAATAACGTTTAAAAAGAACTTATGTGGCAAAACAAAGTTTGCCGGGTCCACTATGTATAACAACATGCTTCATACATTAGAGAACCACTGATAATTTCAAGTCGTAAATAAACACATTTTTTGCGCTTATATTGCAAACGCTAACTAAACTCTACAAGATGTATCAAAATAATGTTCTATGTTATAAATGTAGGGACATCGAGGTTGCAGCGGTACCGGCTGGCCGGAGGCGCGGCACGGCGCGTGTACAATGAAGTCAGCGTGACATGCATCTATCTTTCTGATATAAGAAGTTGTAAACAAAATAAAATCGTAAGAAATCATAAAAGACGCTAACGAAGTATCGGGTGGGTCGCTAGTTCTTAATAAATATGGTAATATGTGCATCATTTTCTCTTAAGACACAAACAACTTTAAATTCAGAATATTTTAATTTCCATGTACCTTAATTTTAGTTCTCAAGATAATTGCATTACTTTAAACCTCTGAAACCCCCATACTTAATTAAATTGTGCAACTCTACCACACCTTTCTACAAATTATTCACTTTATTTCACCTTTAGAGCATGACTGTGCTTTTTATATTATATTTCAATAAAATTTAATGATTACAATCAACTCAAATTTTTTCATAATTCTATACATCTCAGTAAATATAAAGTAAAACATAGTACTAACTGTATGTAGTGTAAGCTAAAGTTAAAGTAGAAATTAATTATAAGTTTATCACTTTTCTTTAATATATTTCAATGTATTTATTGTAACTAGAATTATTTTATAGACCAGCATATAATTTGCAGGAATGATTGACAAATAAAGGCACTTTTAATCCCAAATTAATTACTACTCACTCCAACAAAAAATTTTCAAAATATAATATCAATAAATTAAAATGTAGACCCTTGCTAAGTATAAATGCTGTAGATTTTTTACCAGAAACAGGATATCACAAGCAACAGAAATAATCAGTTTTATACACTTGTAATACGTAAGCATTGATTCATATCTAATTTCAATAAAGCAACTACATAATAAATGTACATTAGCTGCTATGTAAAGTGTACATTACGTGATAAAAGGGTTTCATTTTAAATTTCAGAATTTTAATCTAATCTGCAGATAAAGTTTTTATTCAATCATTAAAAAATTAGAGCTTTTGGAGAAAGGCCTGATATAAAATACAATCTTTCCTTTTTTCCTTCTATTTCTTGCTATATCAAAAATAGTAAATATAAATTTTAAAAGTAACAGTATAATACCAACAAGCTGTATTTTTAACATTTCATTAATTTAAGGCAGCTATTTCTAGTCACACTGACAAATTTAAACTTGATACCAAAACTATTCTTCAGGACTTATCATGCATGTTCTTTCATGTTACAACTGTTGAATCTTGTTCATAATTAATAAATGTAAAACTGGCGAGGGAATAAAGTAACAACAATCTGCCACTACTTGAAGATTTCAGGGCGTGAGGAAATAGTGGCAGGTATTAATTTTATGTTAATTGATATCGTATTTTACTCAGAGAGTGTACTTAGTTTAGTTCCCTCGCCATCTTTGATGAACTGATTATAGACTGCTATTATTAACACTTTCATTACAATTAATATATTACTCATATAATAACATTATTATTTTATATATAATATTTAAATAATCTGATTCTCCTGAATGATGGCAGCTAACGAAAGAAATGTTGGCAAACCCTAAACTCCGAAAACCCACCGGATTATTTAATTAAGGTATATTCACATTATGGCATACTTCGCGAAAGGCTATAATAAAATAATATAATTGGTTAGATAAATTGTACTTCCCCACACTGCTGCTACTGCTCGGCCAGGGATCGTCGTCGTCTTCTACCGGTGCACGTCCTCGTGAGCTCTACTCGCGACTGCGACCCGCCTCTTGTCTCGTCTCGAGACACGTACGACCTTTGCTCATGTGACGTCTACTTGGGTTATGGCGCGGTGGAAAGATTTCGTTATTGATGTTGGCCATTGTCTCTATATGTGTATCGTATACATCATGTATCGGCTTAATGTTTTCAATGGAATTTACCACTGCAAATAAATGAAATAATTTTTTATAGTTAACCGAAAGATTTTTGTTAAAAGCAATTCATTAAAAATTAGACTAATTTATTTGTAAAACATAGTGTTCATAATGTCTTTTTTTAGCAGTACGAGTATATAAATAGATTTCTCTTTAAAACTGAAATATATATATATATATATATATCATTAAAAAGTGGGATGTATGTGTAATACTCATTAAATGAAGGTCATTAAATTCAGAGTTCCCGTAAGCCAGTACGATTAAAGGAACTTTATCTAATCTTTAAGCTTTATAATAGAACATGAAATCAATACAAAATACTCTAATTTAATTATATATTATATTTCGATGCTTAAAAATCACAATCTAACTATAAAAACTATGTTATGAATTTAAATTACAGAAAATATTTCAAAAAAATCTTTTACTTTTACTGTGAAAAAATTAAAAACATCTTGATTATTGTAATGTTTTAGGTAATAAACTATGTGGTTATTGCTTACCATTATACCACTGAATGAACAGATGTTTCAAAATTCCACTAAATATGCTCACTATATTATGTTACTGAATAAGCAGCTACTTTACAATAAAATCTATCTGCATAATATCCTTAAAGAGAAGAGATATCTGTAATTACCATAAACAAACCCAGAGAGACTGCTGAAGGTTCATTTTGCTAAATTCGGAGCATTTTGAGCGATAAATAATTCCTATAGTATTTTATTATTGTTGCCAGTTATAATAGTTTATATTTTGTTATTTAGTTTAAATGCTATTTAGTTTTATTTCTTGGTTTTCATTAGGAGACCGCCCTTAGCCGATGGGTACCGGGTGGAATTGGCAGTTTTTGTTTTAAATTATGGCTTTTCCTAATTTTGTATTTATCCAGGTGCACCTGAGACACTTAAAAATTTTTGGGTTAACTGTAGTAGAGTGTTTTTTTTAAATTTGTCAGACCAACTATGTCATCACGAGAGAAAGGTTTTTATCTTGGTTAAAGATATTATTTTTTCAACTCTGTGTTGGTGATGAATTTATAATGAGTAAATAAATCTGAGCACGCTATCCACAGTGTTCTATCTTTTCTTCTGATCCGCCCTCCCGTTCGCCACCATGGGTGCCAGCTTCCTAATGGTCTTCTTGGGTGTGCGAACGGGGAGGTGCGGTTTCAATATATAATAAGTATTTTTGGCTAGGATAAAAAATGTATACATCTATTTGCATTTACACACTCATACGCTTTTACAATTTACGATTATAAAAATTTTACGATTATAAAAATTAAGCAATATATCCTGGTATACAAATTTTCGTTAGTTTAAATGCAATTGTAATTGATATCTATAAAGACTAAGAACATCTGTTAATCTGTGTTATACATGCAACACTGCCACAAAAGTAAGGCTACGCCAAAATAAAATACATACAGATCTTGTGATGTGGATATTTTTAAATTGTTGTTCTCGCGAGTGTAACCTTTGACATCACCAATCGTCAGAACTTCGCTATCATCCTCGGAATTGTGTTATGAATTACATATTTACGGCGATTATTTCAAACACTGATCATAATACTTACATCTGGCCTGCCGAAGCAATTAATGACGCTGATCTTCCTGTTGTCTGTGTCGAACTCCCCGACAGCCTGACCGGTCTTGTCGTCCCGAGCCTGAATCATAAACCCCTGGAAACTGAGTGGAGGTAGTGCTCTTATATAAACGTACACCGCCTGATCGCTGTTGATGTATGGTCTGTTGAGAGTAACTATGTAGGGCATGGGGTCGGTCTGGGGTTCAGTCAGGTTACAGGGGACCATGGACTCGCAGTTGTCTGCCCAAGGATCCCACAGTTCATCTTCTTGACCCTTAACCTCCAGAAGGATTGTTGTCGTCCACAAAACCATCACTAGAGTCTGCATGCTGCAAGTTACCATTTTAGTTAGTTATATGATTAATCATATGTAAACGGACTAAATATATGTCAATATTTATACTATAACTAATAAATTTTTAATTCAATTAATTATGCAAATCATGTATATTTTAAGTATTTTTTAGTTAAATCCTTCTCTTCTATAAAAGAGAGTAAAAATTTAACTGTGATAAATATGATAAATATTCGTAAAATATATTTGAAGTTGTGATGCACATCATGAACATAATAGTTGTGAAGTATAATAAGGTTACACAAACATAAGAAGTATGGCACAAGAATTGCAGTACAATACCTGGTAAATAAAGGAATGAAAGTTAACAAATATGCACTATTTATTTTTATACAGCAACTCCTCTGCACTGACATCCAACAATAATAGGAAATTATTCAGACGATATAAAAAATTTACTTTAAATAGATAAAAAAACTTAACAAATGTACCAACACAAAATCAGCTTGTTTATTAATTATTATTTACCTCTGAATGTTGCTAGACAATTGTACCTTGCAGCGTTCCTCCAAGGACCAGATTTAGGGCAGTCACGGAAACGATAGACTTTAATAACACGTAGTCAGGGCTAACGAATTTACCGACACGAAATAAAAATGTTCACTAATGAATATTTACCTGTGATCGTTGCTATAACAGTGCACCAGGCAATGTTCCTGCTAGGACAAGTTTGAAGGCAGCTACGGACACGATGAGCCACAACACGTAGCCGAGAACCATCGCTCAGATAGTGGACAACTGTGATATCTCTATATCTAATCAGCTGCTAGCGATACCGAGCTATAATCTGCTACTTCATTGCTATCACAATACGTATTTCGTCGATGTATGGCTTGATAACAAATACATTTTCGGAACCTTTCAGTGGCTTTTATCTTTTTCCCTACCAGTAAATCTTTTTTAAGATTGCACTAGTTTATAATCATGCAAACGCATTATTCCACTTTATTTTCAACACGAATCAAATCCAAGTTTTATACAAGCTATAAATAATTTAATACAACTTCTATAGAACCAAGATTTTTTATCTATTAAAGTACTAAAAGATATTAAAGATTAAATATTTTTAATAGATATTTTTGAGGGAGGTGGGGAGCCGATAGCTGAGCGTTCTAAGACGTTTGACTTTGGGTCTTGGTTGGAGATAGTGCAGGTTCTTACCTGTTTATGACCGTATCCAATTTTATCGGTTCCATCCTCTTTGTACTCTATCGTCTCTTATCCTTATTCTTATTTATAAGTTCCTCACAAACAGAATACAACTCTAAGTTATTATGTATGTTTGTCTTTTATATATAAATATTGGTTGAACCTATATTGACTGTTATATAATATATATATATATAATACATGTACTTGTATACATGCGTCTTGTTTATAATTTTGTATGGGGTTATCAGGCACCTCAGCCTACAAACGGCTGGACTAATTTGATTTTTATGAAACATTAAAGAATTATTTAATTTGAAAAGTGTAAACGGTAATAAATTAAATTTGGAATAGAAAAGATAGTTCCTGCACAATATAAACTGCAATTACTGGACAATTTCGTTTATTGAATAGCTAAACACTATTTGAAGGCGCTAAGTAATGATGTATGGTTTTATTTAATATACATATCTGGTTGAACCTACAGCTTAAGTGTTAGACCACTTTGTAATAAAATACATGTACGTGCAGTATGCTTTTTTTAGAATTTTTTGTGGTTTCTAAGGTCCCCAGCCTACCTAAAATTTTAAATCGTCCATAATGTAATTTATAAATATGACCACTAATGTCCATAATGAAGTAATTTTCATTATTTATCAAACGCTACTTGAACTATTATGTGTCTGTAAAATTAATATGATTTTTAGTGATACCTTACATATTATAAATGTCGCAACAGATTTTTTTGTATAAATAGATGTTCAGTTTAAGCCTAAATCAGCTAGATGAAAGTCCGTCTGAAACGTTTAATTGGTGTCTAAGGTAATGGGCTCAGTCAATGATTTATGGGGGCCAAGTGTTACTTTTTGTGAACACCAATGATTAGTTTAATGAAAATAGAAAAGAAAACTTTATGTGAGAGTGTAGAAGAAGTGAAACTCTTACAAAGAATGAGAACTCAGGTTCCTAATGTATACAGCTCACGCGATCTGCCGTGAGGCTTATCGTAAGGCAACAACACTCTCGAGTTGAAACAAGAACATTTGATAAAGAAAGTTGTTTTGGTTCTAGTAATTAAATAAGAAACATCGAGTAAGTTACAGATGAAAACGTAATTCTTGCTTAAGGCAAGCAAAAATGTTTGGGAAATAAATGTGTTTAGATCTATAAATATGTAGATGAATTTTGGTCTTAGAATAGTTACGTTTTATCGTAGTTATGCGGAAGATATATATCAATAGTATTGTAGACGATCAAATTTATATAAATATCACTATTAATTGTATCTGCTATTATTTTAATAACTAATGAGAAGACCTTTATTTGGTAGTAAATACAAATTATTAAATTTACAAAAAATTTACCAAGAGCCAAAATTTTCTACATAATAACCTTCTTATGAATAAACAGGATAGAATTTACTTTGAACCATGTTTATATGACCAACTGAAGAGTTTTTACTGTATGCAAATTTTTCAATTCTCCTTCAAAATGGGGTAGTTTTTAGGGTATTTCAACAATTGAAATAAGAGCACCTAGCAAGTAATAACTCATTTTTATGTATTATGAAATCAATAAGAACTGCACAAATTAAAGGTATCTAACGTTAATACATAACATGTTTGGTCTATAATTAAGTTTAGAATTGTAACAAACCAAATTTTATAGAGTAACATCATAGATCTCTAGTTTACTTTTCTTTTTCTGTTTATAACACATTTAAAATGGGGCTACAAAATCGATACCCTTTGTCTTCCTAACGTACTCGTATGTAAGATTCAAGTTACTTTGAAATACAATTGTTTTAGGTAACACGTAAACTTGAATGACTTGATAGAAGAGAAAAAATATAAGTATATGTACACGCCTTGGAGAGACATGGGTCAGGTCAAGAATATCATTGAAGACTAAAAGGAGTAAAGCTTCTTAGAGTACATATTTTGTATAGATATAACATTGTACAGTGGTAGAATACATGAAACAACTATAACATATTTTATCTGTTTAAAATGTAAGCTATATTACTTGTGTATAAAGACAAAATTAAGTATCATTATAATACACAATTCGTTACTATTATTGGCATTACTATTATACACTTGAGGTTGCTCCTTATTATTTGAGTATTGTAAGTAAATTGAACATCGATGTGTCATATTATATATCTAGTTTAAAAGTTGAGTAAAACACGATGATTTGTTTAAATGTTTTATATAGTAATATTTATTTAATTATGTTCTTCGTCAGGAAATATCTGTACTACAATAACACTTTAGAGAAATAGCTGTAGGATGGCAGGTACAATATAAACGAGCACGATCTCTCAAGGGATCTGAAATAACCGATTATATACATACTATCTGGGGATTACCAACATTAAATAGAAACGTATTCGGCACTGAATGTTGTTGTGTCGGTCTAATCTGGTGAAAATCAACTGACCTTAAATCCTAAGAGTCACACAAGTACAAACACCGATGAGGTTAAACCGACACATGTGACAAAGTAACAAAGAAGGCAATTACAAAGAGTACACTCAAGTGTGAAGCGTCGACTTGTGTCGAAAGTACTTAACGGGTGAACGACATCGTGAGCGACAAGTATTGTGTGGAGTGTACAGTAGACTGTGGTCGAGTCCAACAGCTCATCCAACGCACACGTTTAATCTATACGATAGATAGTTATATATGGTACAGTTAGATATGGTTTAAGAGATTTTAATGAAGTTAAATTAGTGCAACTGGGACTTATAACGCACAGTGACGACATCCGTTTTAAAATATTACATTTTACTTTGCGTCTCCAGTTAGTAAAATTTTTATTCTAAACAGTTATTATTGAATAATTACGAGCATTTAAAGTATTACATTAAAACATGGTGGCCTACTTACATAATTCTAAGGATCACATATTTGTATTGCTATTGAAGTAAAATTAGTTTTTTTTTTTTACTTTAGATCCTTAGAATAAATTGACCCTGAACATTATAGATACTATTCTAATAACTATAGCTATTTTGATAATAATAAAAAATTGTAGTTAGCTAAATTAACCAATGATACGTTTATAAAAAATATAGGTTCAAATAAAAAGCGCAAATTATGTATATATATATATATATATATATATGTATATATATGTACATTATATATTATGTATATGTATATATTATATGTACTTTATATATCATGTATATATGTTGTGTGTGTGTGTGTGTGTGTGTGTGTGTGTGTGTGTGTGTGTGTGTGTGTGTGTGTGTGTGTGTGTGTGTGTGTGTGTGTGTGTGTGTGTGTGTGTGTGTGTGTGTGTGTGTGTGTGTGTGTGTGTGTGTGTGTGTGTGTGTGTGCATAAACTGTGTTTTAGCTTTACAACCGTTATAGTTAAATAAATTTAGAAATAATTCGATTTAATATTATTATTTACTTATATAAACCACCGTATCAATCGATTTAAAGAATAATTTTTTCATTGAGATTAAAGAAGACTGAGGAAATCTGTTCAACACTTTTCACATAAATTGGGAAGAAGAATATGAGTCGAATTTAAAACATGATTAACATCTTCAATCAACTAGATTGACTAACACTGGCTAGCACTTATAAGCCTACCCTTATCTGAACGGTGTTTCGACTCCTTTTTCCCCTAAGATATGTGTGACTATTAATAAAGATCACTAGCTCAGCAACGCGTCCCGTCCTACTGTCCCAGCTCTCAGTAGATGTCTCCTAGTAAATAATTGATAAAATACTGTCTAAAGAATAATTTAATTTAGGTCTAAATAATAGATGTACATGAACGTTTGGACCTTCAAAAGATGAGCCGTAAATACACACCTGTAAATGTTTATGTTTTTCAGAATTGCAAGAAATGAAGAGCTCATCCAAATTCCACGGAAGGACATGAACCATAATCGAACACTATGTTGCCAATAAAGAAAAAAAAGCGAGACAAATTTTATAGTTTACAGATCAGTTTGTTCACGTGATTTTGTGCGTACAAATAGAAAGTCAAAAAAGAAATTTTCCCATTCTTGAGTTATGTTACGATGACACTCACTTAATATCAAATGTTAACAACCTTTCCTTGCATTAATGTGTACTTAAAGTGAAAAACCAAGTTACAGGGCAAGACTTGCTTTTGGTATTATTTTCTACAATTTGTCATATAATATAGTCACGCAAAGGCCGATTTAGCATTTCCCCAGTGCTGGCAGTGAAGGCAACAACTAACTGCTAATGGCTCCGGGGAGTTACAGAGTAAACAAACTAACGATGTCCGAGCGTTTGAAACTTTGTCAGAGACGAATGTAACACATCAAACGTTTTATCAGCTCAAACATAACAGCTTAAAATATTTTATAATGATCGCAAAATAAACGTTCTAGACAACAATACATGTTACATGAGATGTTCGCAAACATAATAGGCAATCAGATAGGACAGATATATAAAAGAACAACAAAATTTGTAAAAATATTGACCTCTAACGATGGCATTGTTCTTATTTTTTATAGTTCGTATAACTAAGTACCTTTACCATCAAAATAAAGGATTACACTTTTATAAAAATACTTTATATCATATAATCATTCTAGAATAATATGAATACATCGCATGAGGAGCAGAAATTAAATAGGAACGTAAATATATGTAAATAAAAATATATAGATTTTTTATATACGTTAAATTACATTTTTAGTTTGCTGTAGTAATTCTCTATAGAATTTTATTTTCTATAAGTTAATGATGGATACCTGACTTCATTATTAGTGACTATATTGTTATACCATTGATAATACATTACCGATGCAATCCACATAATTATGTAAATAAATTTAATTTTAAAGAAAGGTTCTAAGTTTGTTATTCAATCATCCTAGACTCATTGTAATGTCTTAATAACACAGTATTTCCAGCACTATAAGAGTCTTTTATTATTAATTTTGACACATCTTTTGTGCAAATTAAAGTCCATCTACAGTCAGTAATACGAAGTTCAAGATGGTTAGTTATCAAACCTAAAAACCTCATACTCACTCACACAAGTATGCTTTTACTAAAAATTTAAATACATAAACACCTATGTTTACAGGTATACACTCTTAGACTATACGCACAGTCACACAGGTATGTCAAGTCAAGGAGGTACAGCTACTGACTGTTCATTGATCATGATCAACCTCATGACTCCTCTCGTTGGTTATATAGTTCTACAGCTAAAATCTAGGATATATTTTTCTCATTATTTATATTCTAATTAATACTTTTTTACCCAATCATTTCAGTACAAAAATACTAAATGTTATAGTTAATCTTATTGTGTAGAAACGAAAAACTGTTTTACTTCAGGTTCAATATTTTCTGAGACGTTGAATAAGCTGTTCAGTTTTAATTATATTTATAAATATTTCTATTTAATTAGGCATCAGCTGTTGTTCCTTTAATCTCAATTCTAAATTTACCACGTACGATCCACCCCCTCCCGCGTCCCTCGGCTAGCAGTGAGGTGGTATTTCTTGTACCGGTATGGTCGATAAGACCCACACTTTCTACATTACTCACGTGTCTATGTATCTCCTCTACATTTTGACTTCTTTGCTCATTATACCATCTCACCCTCTCTAGTCCCCTTTCTCCTTTATTAATTTGCCTCTTTTGTTATACCTTATTTATCTTTCATGTGCCCCATTGTGCGTGCTAAAGTCGTTGAGCGTCCTCACAGGGATTGACAGTCTATTCTTTGTCGGTCCATTAATTGAAGTTGAGAGCAGCCCATGAATGATATATTATAGAGTAGACAAGTTACAAATGATGACAATTTACTAGCTCATTCCGAGTAGTGATATCACAGTATTCTCACCTCGATTTTTATCCTAATTAAGTATGCAAAATTATTGCGAAGGGAACAAAAAAGGGTAAAATGTGGAGTACGGAATATATAGTGAAATTTAGGTTTATACATTCATTTTTGACCAATGCATTAAAATATTTGAGTTTGTTGCAAGAAAACCAAAGACTACGTAAATAAATCCATGTTATAAAGATAACAGCTATCTGCACCTCTTAAACCAATGTGTCGCAAGCAAATTTCCCCGTATCCACAAGGTTAACATGATATGACTGTGTATAAGTGTTTGTAATGTATGTTCATCTTACGTTTATGTGTCATATTTACCTAACCGTTGATTATTAGAGCACAATTTATAAAGATCACATTCAATCCTTACAGACACGGGTTAGCGTTAATCTCAAATTTGGTAGAGAAATGTCTGAATTCGTAGGCCATTTGGGCAACGTATTTATTGTTTGACAAATTATTTCATACGTTGACTAATTTTAGTATGACATTTAGTAAAGTACAAGGCTAGTTCGTCAGAGCAAAACCTGCAATATAAAACTTTCGTTGTAAAAGGGCCGTAATGTTTTACGGCAGATTTTTTTAACGGACAATAAATTTTTAGAGCTGCTCATAAGAAAACACAGGAAATCTTACAAATGAAAAATATTTTAAATTCAATGCACTATAAAAATATATCCAACATTATGTAAACGTTGTTACCTAATATATTCTATTTTAAGGAAGCGAACAAATTATTATAAAGGATGATAACTAGGGAGAAATTTCATTATTATTTAAAATTATTAGTTATTATTTAGTATAAAATAAAACCAAAATACTGGTTTAAACATGTGTAATATGTTTTGAACACATGCAATAATCTGTTATATGCAAAAGCTACGAGTAACCACTATAAAATTCTATTTATGTTTGTAATGGTAATTCTTGGAATGTGCCCGGTAGTATTCTATAAGTAATTTTGGTTCTCAGAAACAGTAACAGTTCGTGCATATATATTTACCAAACGCTATTTCAAGTTCCCAGCGCGCTATAACTTATCCACCAAATGGTGTCAGTAGAGTGTACCTAACGTGAACTGATGAGCTGCGATTCCAGGTATCATCAGTGATAATGATAAGTGATAGTCACTGAGTTACACTGCTCACATGTGTCGATAGCGTGTACCTGACGTAAACTGATGAGCTGCAATTCCAGGTATCATCAGTGATAATGATAAGTGATAGTCACTGAGTTACACTGCTCACATGTGTCGATAGCGTGTACCTAACGTGAACTGATGAGCTGCAATTCCAGGTATCATCAGTGATAATGATAAGTGATAGTCACTGAGTTACACTGCTCACATGTGTCGATAGCGTGTACCTGACGTAAACTGATGAAGTGCGATTCCTGGTATCATTAATGATAAGGTGATAAGTGATAGTCACTGAGTTACACTGCTCACATGTTAGTATTAGTGTCGATATCGTCTACCTGACGTAAACAGATGAAGTGCAATTCCAGGTATCATCAGTGATAAGGGGATAAGTGATAGTCACTGAGTTACACTGCTCACATGTGTCGATAGCGTCGATAGCGTGTATCTGACTTGAACTGATGAACTGCGATTCTAGGCATCATCAATGATAAGGTGATAAGTGATAGTCACTGAGTTATACTGCTCACATGTTAGTATTAGTGTCGATAGCGTGGATCTGATTTGAACTGATGAACTGCGATTCTAGGCATCATCAATGATAAGGTGATAAGTGATAGTCACTGAGTTACACTGCTCACATGTTAGTATTAGTGTCGATAGCGTGTATCTGACTTGAACTGATGAACTGCGATTCTAGGCATCATCAATGATAAGGTGATAAGTGATAGTCACTGAGTTACACTGCTCACATGTTAGTATTAGTGTCGATAGCGTGTATCTGACTTGAACTGATGAACTGCGATTCTAGGCATCATCAATGATAAGGTGATAAGTGATAGTCACTGAGTTACACTGCTCACATGTTAGTATTAGTGTCGATAGCGTGTATCTGACTTGAACTGATGAACTGCGATTCTAGGCATCATCAATGAT